>NC_044381.1:97845691-98513620 GCF_006542625.1 Nomascus leucogenys
TTTGAGTAGAATCTAACAGAAGCTAATGTCCACTTGAAGGAGGTGGAGGATGGACAGTCCTTTAAAAAGGTTTTCAAGTTTTGGTTTGAGCAGCAAGAATCATGCCACCCGTAATCAAAACAGGAAACACAGAAGACACAAGCTTTAAGTGTTAGGACATCGAATTCAGGTGCCCACAAAACAGAGCTAACCACCCACTATCCAGGCAGCAGTTGTACTTTTGGGTTGAAGAAAGTGATCTGGGTCTGAAATATAAAATTCAGGAATCATTAACAACAAAGTTGTTGATGAAGTTATGTGGTAATAACTAAAGAAGACTGTGGACTCAGAGAAAATGGAATGACGCCACGAACGAAGAGCAGCCTGTTTGTTGGACAACAAGAGGACATAGGAGGAGATGTGGAAGAGAATGGTGTCTCAAAGACTCCAGAATAAAGGCATATTAAAACTCATGGCGAAAACTGCAATTACTTTTGCACCAACCTAAATACACAGGAGCACCAAACTTCACATATGCTACCACTATGTCAACTCATTTGACTCAATATAAAGGTCCATCCAGCTCTGAGAAAGACGTTTACAAGTGTTTTAAGTACCTATTAAAAACACAACTTAGGTGTAGCAAGTTCCCTTCCATTATAAACTTGAAAGAGATAAAATTTGAACAAGTCTTTGATACCACCTTAGTATTTGTTTTATAATTTGTATAATGCTCTCATTGTCTTATTTTAAGTGTATCTTTAAAAAAGCCTCTCTGAACATTATCGGCTACATAATCTATAGTATAATGCCTGCTTTATAACTAAGATCTCCATTTCTATCCTATTAAGCCAGCTGCAGTCTTCCTTAATATTCTTACCTTAAACACTGTCACTCTGAGCTTGATTCAGGTCAAGAAAGACTGTGGATGTTTCACCTGTCCAATTCTAAATGCAGAAACAGAGGTCTATGAAAGCTTGATTAGTTTTTATCTATTCCACTGTAAGGGCAAGTTTACACACTGCTGCTTTTTATTTTTTATGCATAAAAAAGTTTATTCAATATAAACTTTCTACTGAAATTTTCCTTTGACTTTAGTAGGTATTTAAAACATCCTTTTTCGCAGTCAATCTGTGATTGGTAGGGCATAACAAGAGAAAAGGATGCCCTGGCAAAGGGCCTATTTTCTTATATTATAAAATATATCTATAATAAAAAATTGATAAAATAGAACAGTTTGAGCTCTTCCCAGTCACTGAATGTTATTCCATCCATACATCTACAAAGCCTCAGTTCTCATCTATACACCCTAAGGAAGAAATTGACAAGGTAAATTTCTCATTTTCCTGATTTAAGGCGATTGAAGCCCTAGAGTCTCCTATAATTGATGTTCATGGACATTTAGGATTTACACTCTTCAGGAAATAGACAATTCATACATTTTAACACTCAAATCAACCTTGAGTGCCCTTCTATGCCTCTATAAGTAATAAAGATGTGATGATCAATTTTGCACATTTTTTTACTGGCATCTTACATGGGCTGTGAAAGTTTAATAGGGGTCTATTTCTGAAAATTATGCTATGTTGCTTCAGCTATTCTGATACCCAAGGATTTGGAAAGGTGAATCATTCATTCTGTTGCTTAGAGAGATATTTACAAAGAAAAGGAATCTGAGTTTCCTTCCAAATCTAAAATTTTCTTTCAAAATGTGCTTTGTTGAACATGTTATTCCTTACCAGGTGTCCCCTAAATAATGTTTTCTTTTCTTAGAGGATAATTTCAAACTAGCACATTTGCAAGCGACCAACCTTTGTATGAAGAAATTTTTTCTGTCAGCCAACTATCTCCTTGATTAAATGCAGTTGTGTTCATTTGGCCACACAGCGTTCACTTTCCCAACTATAAAACTGTACCAAAGAATGGACTTTTGTGTCCACCTGCTTCCTTCAGCCTGAAAAAATATATACGTGTATTGCATACACAGCATTAATAGTAAAATGAAATGAATGCACTGGCTCTGACGTATGACCTGCAGACAATCAGCATCACAAAACTTGTGAGAAATGTTCATTCTTGCCCCCGCCCTCAGACCTAGTGAATCAGAATATAGAGGAGTGGGGCCCAACAATCTGAGGTTTAATAAACCCTCTAAGAGATTCTGATGCAAATTAAACACACCCAAAGCACATTTTTTTAAATGATAATGTAGGGGAAAGTGGAAGGTGAGGCATATCCAACTAATAAAGTCAAAATTTCTGGGGCTGGGGCCTGGACAATTATCTGTTTTTAAAGCTCCCAGGTAATTCTAATGAACAGCCAGATTTGAGAGCCACTGCTCTAGAGACACCATGTCTTAAGTGGTGAAAATCACTCTCCAAATTACTGGTTTTGCAATTTACTAGTTCTATTTATTGAGGTGTTTATTTTATTGCCTTCTTAGGTTGAGGTGAGAGTCTAAGTATTATTTGCATCTTACCCCCTGCAGTGCTTAGCACAATCCCATGAACACACTTTATGAGAATATATTTCAATACTTGCTTCATGAAGAGCCATTTTACTTGGTTCTTGCATCAAACTTCTGAAATAGGTAGATTGTTATTATTTTTTTTTAAAAAAAAGGGCTCACAGAGGGTAACTGACTGACTTTCTCACAACTAATTACAGCAGTACCCGAACGACCAACCCAGATATCTTTCCACCACAAAGGTTTCTCCTTTTCTTCAACTTCCTTTTGGGATGCAATTTCCATACTGTGAGCCTTTCCACTTAAGATTATAGGACCTTCTCCTATCCCATCTCCCCACTACCACTTCAGGGCCCAAATTTATGTCTTTCAAAAGACACCCCTAGGCTTCAACATTCTCACCAGCTTCAGAGAGTTAGAGCTATGTCCACCCCGCAGAGACATTATGCATCGTTCATTTCAAGGTGTTGAAATGCTGCAAATAAAGAACACAATCTCTGCTAAGAAAGTTCTCAAAAGGGAGGGAAGTAGGTAATAAAATGAACATGTCTCTGGGTTTATTGAGCTTTACCACCAATAAAAGGAAATCATCAAGTGGATGTGACAGTATACTTTTTTCTAAAAGAATTTGCTATGGTTTTAATCACAGCTTTCAGATGGCTCAACACCTTCTGTCATGAAAATGTGGACCCAATGAAGCTATAACCTGAGTAGCATGCAAATATATCCCCATGAGGGCCATGCACCATCTGCAAGAAAGGCCTGTAAATAATCCTTCTTTTCCTTCCAAATCCAAACGATTATACGGTACACAAGCCTTATTTACAGACGGATCACTGTACACATTCTCATTAAAAGCTTCGGAGTGTTATTTCCTTTTTCCCAGCATCTAAATGTTGAATAATTGGTCTGCGTTCCTCAGAGTGTGGGTGGGCTATGTGAAATATTTTAGGTCTTGATCAGAAGTGTATTCAAGGAGCAGCCTCTGCCCTTGGACAGAACCAGCATCTGTCTCGATTATCAGTGTGCTAAAGAAGTCAATCTTAAGGCACATATTATGTTTATTTCCAGAAGTTGTACAATTCCAAAGATTTTGTAAGTTTTTTTTTACTGCATTCCTATAATAAAATTAAAACCTTGATAATCCAAATAGGCAACAAAGCTAAAAAAACAGGATTATGTAAGATCATATCTGCATCCTTGATTCAGATAAGAAGATACGTTACCATTCAGGAGGGGAAAGTCCATGAATCTGCCCGTGAAGATGTTAACGCTGCAATGTTATATTAAGTCCTCTGGTGTCAGAACACACTCCCTCCTATAACCAAGAAAGGTCACACCTTCTCCCTGATGGTCATCAAATAAGAAAAAGGAAGTGAGCTGGTAAACAAGCAGAAAAGGATATGACAGTAAAAATGAAATTAAAGATTTAAAACAGAAACCATAAGAAGTTAACAGGATAACCCTCATGTAAGGAGCACTGAGAAGAGAAGCTAACATGAAAATACTTCTTCATAATCAAAATTTAGAGGTTACTAATACAAGACGTAGAATCAATAGCCTAAATTCTAATTGTGGATACACTAATTTGTGTGATCTCTGATACTTTATTTCACCTTTCTATGCCTCAGTATCTTCATCTGTGAAGTGGGGAATGGTTCCTATGAAAGACGCTTGGCACATAGCACGCAGTAATATTTGGTATTATTATTCCTTGAGGTCTTCTTTAGACTCCTCTTTTTCTGTAAAACCTACAGGATAGAAATTGAAGGTGGTTCTTTTGGCTCACCCTAGCTTTAACGCTGTGCTCCTGGCCATGGTAATAACAGCTTCCTCTTCAGTAACTCACACCTCTGGCCTCCTTACTTTTCATGACCATCTTCAAATATCTTCAGCTGTTTTCCTCCCTTATGCTTAATATACAAGTTGCACAGACTTTCAAGTCTAACTTATTTTAGTTGTACAAGAACTCTATCCTGCAGATTATGCAAGAAAATGAATGAGTTTTGCTAACATAGGGTATAAAAATCATATGTAACTTTCAAACCTATAGTAAATCAAGGGCTACTACATCTGGAAAGACTGCCAGCAGGGATGAGCTGACTTCACTTGCATTTATTTTGTAGAAAAAATACCCAGGTCAAAATAACTAATATTTAAGATGGACCCAAGAACTACTGAAGTTCAGCACAAGATTTAAATAGCAGGGCTACATGATGTATGTATACACCAAGACAAGCATCCTCCAAATTCCACTGTGTTATTTATACCCAATATTTTTCCTCTTCTATAATGTTAATCTACTCAGTAAATATCTAAAAATAAAGCTTAAGAGAGGTCCCAAGATGGCCAAATAGGAACAGCTCCAGTCTACAACTCCCAGCATGAGTGACACAGAAGACGGGTGATTTCTGCATTTCCAACTGAGGTACCAGGTTCATCTCGCTGGGGCTTGTTGGACATCGGGTGCAGCCCATGGAGTGTGAGCCAAAGCAGGGCAGGGCATCACCTCACCCCGGAAGCACAGGGAATTCCCTTTCCTAGCCAAGGGAAGCCATGACAGATGGTACCTGGAAAATTGGGACACTCTCACCCTAATACTGCACTTTTAAAAAGGTCTTAGCAAATGGCACACAAGGAGATTATATCCTGTCCCTGGCTCAGAGGGTCCCATGCCCACAGAGCCTCACTCACTGCTAGCACAACAGTCTGAGATCAAACTGCAAGGTGGCAGCGAGGCTGGGGGGGGGGGGCATCCGCCATTGCTGAGGCTTGTGTAGGTAAACAAAGCCGCCAGGAAGTTCGAACTAGGTGGAGCCCACCACAGCTCAAGGAGGCCTGCCTGCCTCTGTACACTCCACCTCTGAGGGCAGGGCATAGCTGAACAAAAGGCAGCAGAAACTTCTGCAAACTTAAACATCCCTGTCTGACAGCTTTGAAGAGAGTAATGGTTCTCCTAGCACGGAGTTTGAGATCTGAGAACAGACAGACTGCCTCCTCAAGTGGGTCCCAGACCCTTGAGTAGCCTAACTGGGAGACTCCTCCCAGTAGGGGCCAACTGACACCTCATACAGCCGGGTGCCCCTCTGAGACGAAGCTTCCAGAGAAAGGATCAGGCAGCAATTTTTGCCATTCTGCAATATTTGCTGTTCTGCAAACCTTGCTGGTGATATTCAGGAAAACAGGGTCTGGAGTGGACCACCAGCAAACTCCAACAGATTTGCAGCTGATGGTCCTGACTGCTAGAAGGAAAACTAACAAACAGAAAGGACATCCACACCAAAACCCCATCTATACGTCACCATCATCAAAGACCAAAGGTAGATAAAACCACAAAGTTGGGGAGAAACCAGAGCAGAAAAGCTGAAAATTGTAAAAATCAGAGCACCTCGTCTCCTCCAAAGGAATGCAGCTCCTTGACAACAACGGAACAAAGCTAGACAGAGAATGACTTTGACAAGTTGAGAGAAGAAGGCTTTAGACAATCGGTAGTAACAAACTTCTCTGAGCTAAAGGAGGACGTTCGAACCCGTCACAAAGAAGCTAAAAACCTTGAAAAAAGTTGGACAAATGGCTAACTAGAATAAACAGCATAGAGAAGATCTTAAATGACCTGAGGGAGCTGAAAACCATGGCATGAGAACTACGTGACACATGCGCAAGCTTCAGTAGCCAATTTGATCAACTGGAAGAAAGGGTATCAATGCTTGAAGATCAAATTAATGAAATGAAGTGAGAAGAGAAGTTTAGAGAAAAAAGAGAAAAAGAATGAAAAAAGCCTCCAAGAAATATGGAACTATGTGAAAAGACCAAATCTACGTCTGACTGGTGTACCTGAAAGTGACAGGGAGAATGGAACTAAGTTGGAAAACACTCTTCAGGGTATCATCCAGGAGAACTTCCCCACCGAGCAAGGCAGGCCAACATTCAAATTCAGGAAATACAGAGAACGCCACAAAGATATGCCTCAAGAAGAGCAACTCCAAGATGCATAATTGTCAGATTCACCAAAGTTGAAATGAAGGAAAACATGTTAAGGGCCGCCAGAGAGAAAGGTCGGATTACCCACAAAGGGAAGCCCATCAGACTAACAGCGGAGCTCTTAGCAGAAACTCTACAAGCCAGAAGAGAGTGGAGGCCAATATTCAACATTCTTTTCATTTTCTTTTTCTTTTTCTTTTTTTTTTTTTAGACGGAGTCTCACTCTGTCACCCAGGCTGGAGTGCAGTGGCACAATCTCGGCTCACTGCAAGCTCCGCCTCCCAAGTTCATGCCATTCTCCAGCCTCAGCCTCCCTCGTAGCTGGGACTACAGGTGCCTGCCACCACGCCTGGCTAATTTTTTCTATTTTTAGTAGAGATGGGGTTTCACCATGTTAGCCAGGATGATCTCAATCTCCTGACCTCGTGATCTGCCCACCTCGGCCTCCCAAACTGCTGGGATCAGAGGCATCAGCCACTGTGCCCGGCCTCAACATTCTTAAATTAAAGAATTTTCAACCCAGAATTCCATATCCAACCAAACTAAGCTTCATAAGTGAATGAGAAATAAAATCCTTTACAGACAAGCAAATGCTGAGAGACTTTGTCACCACCAGGCCTGCCTTACAAGAGCTCCTGAAGGAAGTACTAAACATAGAAAGGAACAATCAGTACCAGCCACTGCAACAACATGCCAAACTGTAAAGACTGTCCATGCTAGGAAGAAACCGCATCAACTAACGAGCAAAATGACCGGCTAACATCATAATGACAGGATCAAATTCACACATAACAATATTAACCTTAAATGTAAATGGGCTAAATACTCCAATTAAAAGATACAGATTGGCAAATTGGATAGAGTCAATACCCATCGGTGTGCTGTATTCAGGAGACCATCTCACGTGCAGAGACACACATAGGCTCAAAATAAAGGGATGGAGGAAGATCTACCAAGCGAATGGAAAACAAAAACAAAACAGGGGTTGCAATCCTAGTCTCTGATAAAACAGACTAAGCCAACAAAGATCAAAAGAGACAAAGAAGGCCATTACATAATGGTAAAGGGATCAATTCAACAAGAAGAGCTAACTATCCTAAATATATATGCACCCAACACAGGAGCACCCAGATTCATAAAGTAAGTCCATAGAGACCTACAAAGAGACTCAGACTCCCACACAATAATAATGGGAGACTTTAACACCCCACTGTCAACATTAGACACATCAACAAGACACAAAGTCAACAAGGATATCCAGGAATTGAACTCAGCTCTGCACCAAGCGGACCTAATAGACATCTGCAGAATTCTCCACCCCAAATCAACAGAATGTACATTCTTCTCAGCACCACATCACACTTATTCCAAAATTGACCAAGTAGTTGGAAGTAAAGCTCTCCTCAGCAAATGTAAAAGAACAGAAATTATAACACACTGTCTCTCAGACCACAGTGCAATCAAACTAGAACTCAGGATTAAGAAACTCACTCAAAACTTCTCAACTACATGGAAACTAAACAACCTGCTCCTGAATGACTACTGGGTACCTAACGAAATGAAGGCAGAAATAAAGATGTTCTTTGAAACCAATGAGAACCAAGACACAACATTCCAAAATCTCTGGGACACATTCAAAGCAGTGTGTAGAGGGAAATTTATAGCACTAAATGCCCACAAGAGAAAGCAGGAAAGATCCAAAGTTGACACCATAACAACCCAATTAAAAGAACTAGAGAAGCAAGAGCAAACACATTCAAAAGCTAGCAGAAGACAAGAAATAACTAAGATCAGAGCAGAACTGAAGGAGATAGAGACACAAAAAACCCTTCAAATAATCAATGAATCCAGGAGGTGGTTTTTTGAAAAGATCAACAAAATTGATAGACTGGTAGCAAGACTAATAAAGAAGAAAAGAGAGAAGAATCAAATAGACACAATAAAAAATGATAAAGGGGATATCACCACCAATCCCACAGAAATACAAACTACCATCAGAGAATACTATAAACACCTCTATGCAAATAAACTAGAAAATCTAGAAGAAATGGATAAATTCCTGGACACATACACCCTCCCAAGACGAAACTAGGAAGAAGTTGAATACCTGAATAGACCAATAACAGGCTCTGAAATTGAGGCAATAATTAATAGCCTACCAACCAAAAGAAGTCCAGGACCAGATGGATTCACAGCCAAATTCTACCAGAGGTACAAGGAGGAGCTGGTACCATTCCTTCTGAAACTATTCCAATCAATAGAAAAAGAGGGAATCCTCCCTAACTCATTTTATGAGGCCAGCATCATCCTGATACCAAACCCTCGCAGAGACACACACACACACACACACACACAAGAGATTTTTAGACCAATATCCCTGATGAACCTCAATGTAAAAATCCTCAATAAAATACTGGCAAACCGAATCCAGCAGCACATCAAAAAGCTTATCCACCATGATCAAGTGGGCTTCATCCCTGGGATGCAAGGGTGGTTCAACATACACAAATCAATAAATGTAATCCATCATACAAACAGAACCAATGACAAAAAAAACATGATTATCTCAATAGATGCAGAAAAGGCCTTTGACAAAATTCAACAGCGCTTCGTGCTAAAAACTCTCAATAAATTAGGTAATGATGGGATATATCTCAAAATGATAAGGCTATTTATGACAAACTCACAGCCAATATCATACTGAATGGGCAAAAACTGGAAGCATTCCCTTTAAAAACTGGTACAAGATAGAAACGCCCTCTCTCCCCACTCCTATTCAACATAGTGTTGGAAGTTCTGGCCAGGACAATCAGGCGTGAGAAAGAAATTAAGGGTATTCAATTAGGAAAAGAGGAAGTCAAATTGTCCCTGTTTGCAGATGACATGACTTAGAAAACCCCATTGCCTCAGCCCAAAATCTCCTTAAGCTGATAAGCAACTTCAGCAAAGTCTCAGGATACAAAATCAATGTGCAAAAATCACAAGCATTCCTATACACCAATAACAGACAAACAGAGCCAAATCATGAGTGAACTCCCATTCACAATTGCTTCAAAGAGAATAAAATACCTAGGAATCCAACTTACAAGGGATGTGAAGGACTTCTTCAAGGAGAACTACAAACCACTGCTCAGTGAAATAAAAGAGGACACAAACAAATGGAAGAACATTCCATGCTCATGGGTTGGAAGAATCAATATCGTGAAAATGGCCATACTGCCCAAGGTAATTTATAGATTCAATGCCATCCCCATCAAGCTACCAATGACTTTCTTCACAGAATTAGAAAAAAACTACTTTAAAGTTCATATGGAACCAAAAAAGAACCCACAATGCCAAGATAATCCTAAGCAAAAAGAACAAAACTGGAGGCATCACACTACCTGACTTCAAACTATGCTACAAGGCTACAATAACCAAAACAGCATGGTACTGGTACCAAAACAGATATATAGACAACGGAACAGAACAGATCCCTCAGAAATAATACCACACATCTACACCCATCTGATGTTTGACAAACCTGACAAAAACAAGAAATGAGGAAAGGATTCCCTATTTAATAAATTGTGCTGGGAAAACTGGCTAGCCATATGTAGAAAGCTGAAACTGGATCCCTTCCTTACACCTTATACAAAAATTAATTCAAGATGGATTAATGACTTAAATGTTAGACCTAAACCCATAAAAACCCCAGAAGAAAACCTAGGCAATACCATTCAGGACATAGGCATGGGCAAGGACTTCATGAATAAAACACCAAAAGCAATGGCAACAAAAGCCAAAATAGACGAATGGGATCTAATTAAACTAAAGAGCTTCTAATTAAACTAAAGAGCAAAAGAAACCACCCTCAGAGTGAAAAGGCACCCTACAGAATTGGAGAAAATTTTTGCAGTCTACTTATCTGACAAAGGGCTAATATCCAGAATCTACAAAGAACTTAAACAAATTTACAAGAAAAAATCAAACCACCCCATCAACAAGTGGGCGAAGGATATGAACAGACACTTTTCAAAAGAAGACACTTATGCAGCCAACAGACACATGAAAAAATGGTCATCATCGCTAGCCATCAGAGAAATGCAAATCAAAACCACAATGAGATACCATCTCATACCAGTTAGAATGGCGATCATTAAAAAGTCAAGAAACAACAGGTTCTAGAGAGGATGTGGAGAAATAGGAACACTTTTACACTGTTGGTGGGACTGTAAACTAGTTCAACCATTGTGGAAGTCAGTGTGGTGATTCCTCGAGGGTCTAGAACTATAAATACCATTTGACCCAGCCATCCCATTACTGGGCATATACCCAAAGGATTATAAATCATGCTGCTATAAAGACACATGCACACGTATGTTTATTGTTGCACTATTCACAATAGCAAAGACCTGGAACCAACCAAAATGTCCATCAATGATAGACTGGATTAAGAAAATGTGGCACATATACACCATGGAATACTATGCAGCCATAAAAAAGGAGGAGTTCGTGTCCTTTGTAGGGACATGGATGAAGCTGGAAACCATCATTCTCAGCAAACTATCACAAGGACAGAAAACCAAACACCACATGTTCTCACTCATAGGTGGGAATTGAACAATGAGAACTCATGGACACAGGGTGGGGAACATCACATACTGGGGACTGTTGTGGGGTGGGGGGAGGGGGGAGGGACAGCATTAGGAGATATACCTAATGTAAATGACGAGTTAATGGGTGCAGCACACCAACATGGCAAAGGTATACATATGTAACACACCTGCACCTTGTGCACATGTACCCTAGAACTTAAAGTATAATTAAAATGAATAAATAAGAATAAAGCTTAGTATAAACTTGATATATGGTCTAATCAACTCTCTTCAATCTGACCAAAATCAGTATGTTTTAAAGCCAAGATTCTGGCCATGTTTTTAAGAATTGGTGCTACCTATTTCTTTCTAAAACTAATATTCATGATCCCGTGTATTAGCTAAGCTTCTTCCAAAATGTCCGTGTATCTGTCGTGAAGTAAAAAAGACAACCGAATATTTATTTAGGAAACTTCCCAAAGTCTTTTTCAGTACTGAATTGATAATTAATCTGACTCTGAGAAACAAGAGAGAAAAAAATGTTAATATATTAGTGCGCTTCTGACTGGATTTAATTTTTAAATTATCTCAAAGAGCTCAATAGCAGGTTGGTGGTTTATAGGGCAATTTCTATGTGAACAGCTATTAGACTCCTAGTGACAATCCAACACATGAGACATCCTGTTTTATGAAGAAAGGAAAGAATAGTCAGAGAGACCTGAGGTGATTTCTATTTATTTTTCATTTTGGAATAAGAAAAACCAGTGTTTCTCTGCATACGCATTCTGCTAGACAAACATTTCTCAAGTGGCATTCCACAAAATGCCAATCTTTCCACATTTGCCACTGTAAAACTGAAGGGTTATTCTGCTTCTCTTGGGGATATGCTGGAATACAGGGAATGATAAACTGAAAACCTCTCAAGAAGATGATTAGGTGAGATCAATTCCACAATCTACTTGTTCGAATCATCTCCATTACCTCTCATAGGTTCAAAAGCCTGCTTGGGGTACAGCCTGGTGTTTGGTAGTGCAGAATGTCAACACATACTAATCCTAGATCCAATTCCTATTCTGGAGTTTCTGTTATGTCATTATATATTATGGTGATAGTGATACCTATTTTCTAGAGTCACTATGACGATTATTTTGGATAATTCAGGTAAAAAGCCATCCATATAATGGGTACTCAATAAAGAATATATATTTTCCTACTTTCTGTGCTTTTATTTCCTTCAGTAGGTTTTTTCCAAATAATTTTATTTATTACTTGAATTAGATAAGTGTGAAATATTAAGTTAATTCTTGGGAAATCTGAATAATTAAAGTGAGGGGTAGGCTGAGGAAGAATCCAATAATAGGGTTAGACGGAGTCTAAGATCACTGGGAAAAAATCGTAGCGTCTTCGACTTATAAGGATCTATATTTCACAAGAAAGTAAAGATTGTCGGAAAGCATTGAACGGGATTTCAAAGAAAGACTAAATTAAGCCATAGAGCAGACATTTTAGCTGTGTCTGTGCATATCAAGCAAAATGAAAGATTAACAGGAATCACTTAGATAACATAAATCAGCAGAACAGGGCCTTTCTTTCCTCAAATATTCACATATTTCAGAACAATAGTCCATTCTTTTCAATTATTCAGTAATTGCTTCAATTCTGTAATTCGTGTGCTACACATATAGATATGTCCTATTTCTTTGAGATTCTACAAAGAAGAAAATGGCTGCTTAGTTGTACTCTGGTCATGAAAAAGCAATTTAAAAAGCAATCAAGCCATTTGGTTAAAGGCAGACCAGGAGAGGGCAAATCTAAGATTATAGAGCACTTTTAGGAGTCATCCAGGGCTCAAAGAATATTGCAGCTTTAGGATCAACCTAAAGAACATATCCCAAATTTTACGGCCTCTATGTAGCTAAGGAAATACAATTTCACTCTTTCCTTCTGCCCAGGCACTATAGAAGATTATTTATCAGGTGGGAGGCAGCAGAAATAGACAAACTCCTAAGGCCTTTCCCAGCAAAGTCTGCTTTGTTCAAAGGTCCATTTCCCTTTATTAGCCTGCACTCTCAGGCTATGGCTGTAAACAGAATAAACAGTACAACTGAGGCTACCATCCAAGTAGTTCATTTCTAAAACTCCTGCTTTCACTGCACATGTCTTAGTGCTTTTCACCCTAAATTATACATATACTAGCATAATTTTATATTACATTTCATTTTCCATGTACAGATAGACAGTCTTATGTTAACTAAGGAGTTCATCTAAGATTATAATGTATTCTGTTTGCCATGCTTGGTAATGAAGAACAAGGCATTGAATTTCAAAGTTCCTAAAGTCATTGACATGGCAAGATGAATTCCATTCTGGTCAGTAAAAAGAGTTTATTTTTCTAAGGTCATGAAAATCAAGCTAAGCTTGTATAATTCATGAACTTTTGTTTAAATTATTTTTAAAAGCAGAATTACATGTAGGTCAAAAGCTAAATGACATTATTTTTGAAATACATTTTCTGTCTTATCCCTTGATATGTAGTTTCATTCGTATTGTCACTATCTTAGTTCAGATCTTGATTTTTTCTTATCATTACTATTGTGATGGACTTTTAACTGGTCGTAATGTCTCCCAGCTTATCCCTTCCAATCTATCAGTTCATGCTGCCACCACATTTTTAAATAAAAACCCCAATAATAAAACAATATCTAAAGTGTTTCAATAACACCCCACCACTACTATCTTTATGGCTTGGAAGAAAAAGTCACACAGTTCCACTGCACGTAGGTGAATACTTCAAGGCCTCTGGAACCTTCAACAATTTCCTCAGGCTCATTTCTCACCAATTATCCATTAGCATCGATTACTTGCACTTCTCCAAGTATGACACATTTCATATCCCTGTGTTTGTGTGTTGCTTCCTTCACTTTGTCCACAGATGAATAACCATCTTTAATACAACCCTGGTTTTTCTTTGGTGTTTTCCCTGGTGTCTACCCATCTCCAGGATGAATTGACCAATTCATCTTTGGTGTCCCCATACTATGGAACTCCATTTGTTGAAATTATATTCAATCTGCAAAGCCAATATTAAATGTTTCTCCCTAAATCGGATAACCATACGATTTTTCTTCTAAACTGTAATGCTTTAAAGAGTGGAAGAGGGCCTACTAATAGTTATCCTAGGACAATAGATGTAAACTGGAGGTATCCCACACAAACCAGGACATGAGCTTGTCCAATCCATAAAGGCCTTGTTTGATGAGCAAAACTGAAAGAGTCCTTCCACCTTATACTTCTCTTATACCATTGCATCCTTGCAATATTCTCATCTGTTTCTCTTATACCTATCAATGGGTCATATGCTCCTTAAGGGCAGGAATTGTATTTTATTCATCTTCATATTCTCTACAATACCTGCCACATTTCTTCACATATAAAAAGTATTTCATAAATACTTGTTATCTTAATGGATAAGTGCTATCTATGGCAGTATGAAGAAACACAACTAGATCTTTTAAATGACAGAACTTGTGGATTTCACTCTAATTAGCACTATGTTCACAACTAAACTAACCAATCTGTGTCAACTGTGCTTTGAAATACCAGCAACTTGTTTCACACATTCTTGATTTTGAGAAATGCTTTCTTTCTCCTACATTGAGTTTCTGATATGTCTTGGTGATGAAGACAGACATCTAAACTTTTAATTTTTCCTAAATAAATTACTTTTGAGGAAATTATCTTCCAAAATTCTTTGGCTCATTTAAAAACAAATTTTGCTTTCACTTGTTTCTTAGAAATATTATTCCATTTAATTAATTCAGTCATGTGCCAAAATACTGAGAAACTTAAGAAACAGCTAAATTATTTGATTCCAAAATTTAAAAAGGTTATAAGTACATACCAAAGAGAAATTTTATTAACTAATAATTTTGAAGATGTCACATTCAGTGACTAGATTGTAGCTGATCATTAGAAAATTTTTACAGATACATTTTTTCCAGAAACTTATAAATTTCTCAAGAAATTCAAACACAGCATCTCCTATTAGAATCTTTACTCTAAAATACTTTTTAAATAAAGTCTAATGAGAAAGAAATGCTACTTTTCTTAATTTTGTATCAAGTGGCTCTGTGTCTAGACAGTTAAATACCTTTTGTGGGGGAACCATGAAAGCAAACCAGCCCTGGACCATACAGTTTTCTGATTAGATTATGCCTTCAGTGTGGGAGATTATCCACTGCAGATAATCAAATCCATTGTCACATTTCACATTGCTGTTGTCAATGGACCAGCAATCCAGACTCAAGGAAATATTACTTCCAATAACTTAGATCTGGCTTTCGTCAATAACTATATATCTGCTTGAGGAAGAAACAATTCTACTTCTCAACCTCTGCCAATTTGTCAAGGCTTGATTATTTCACACCATTTTCTGAACTTAGACTTTAATTTATTGCACTTGACTTAAAATATAAGTACTTAGTAATATCTAGGTTACAGGACTTTCATAGTATGGTAGACACCCAAGAGAAGTACTTAAAGTTATTATTAAAAAAATATGTATCTGAGTAGAACCTATCCAGCACATTTCCCCCAGACTGATCTTAACAAATTTGCTCACTTCCCCTTCCTACCAACTGCAAAACACAACAAACACGATACCTATGGAATAACATCACAACCCATCGCCAAATCTCCCCCTCATTCTCAAGCAATAGATGCTGGATACTTTCCAGTAACAGGTAAATCTATTTTAATTCATTTATATCTTCTGCATAGTTAAAGGGAATTTATAGAGGCTCATAGAAATGCATACAATAGAATGGGGTTTTTAAATGAGTAGATTCAAAAAAATCAAAACTAAAAGAAACTAGGTAGGGTAATATTACATCAGGATTCAAATTAGACACAGAAATGTATACCATAAGCCCTATATAATTACTGAAGATGGCCTGTAAATTTGACTCAGGCTTCTAGCAGCCAAAGCAAAAAGAGAATTCTTAGAGTTAATATAAGAGAAAACTGTGATTTTTCAGGAGAAGCTCCAATTTCTCAAATCTGATTTTTTAAAAGAAATCTCCCCAAGACACTCATTAAGGGGATTTTATGAGTTAGACTAGACGTTGTTCTTTTCTTCCCACTTCTAGTGAGTGAGTGAGTGAGTGAGTGAGTGAGTTTTAATGATGTAATAAGCATCTGTGAATCTACCACAGATGACCAGAGGTAGGACCTTGACATTAACCTATACCACCTCTCTGCTCCCAGCCCAGCCCAATTCACAGACTCCTCCAAGAAAAATAACCATCATCCTGTATCACATGCTCCTCATTACCTTGGTTCTCTTTTTATATATATGTATAGGATTTTATAAGTACTCCTAAAATTTTACTTTCTCCTATTTTAGTTGTTTGCAACTTTATAAAAATGGATATCATTTTGTACGTGATTTTAGGACTTATTCTGTCACTTAACATTGTATTTCTAAGATTCATTTATATTATTGTATGTTGCTGTAATTCATTTGTTTTGATTCCTTAATAACTTCCATTGTGTGACTATAACACAGTTCCTTCGTTTACTCCCTTTGGTGGATGTTTGGGTTGTTTTGAGGCTTTTGCTATTGTGAATAGTGGAACTGTGAATATTGTGTACGTGACTCCTGTTAAAAATGCACAGGAGTTTCACTTGGTTACCTATCTAAAAGTGAAATTGCTGGGTCATCAAGTATGGATCATATTTAAAAACATCCCCTTAATAAATATGGCCACTTACAGATAAGTGCTCCATAAAAGGGTGGAACTTCACATGGTGCATAAAGAGGAGGACATCAGAGCATAATTCACTTAAAGCCATTCACTGCTCTCCCATAATGTGACTTGATCCAGGGGTAACATTTACTGAGAGAAATAGATAGATTGCCTGTCCCTCTATGAATATTATTCCCCTAAGTGAGCTTTGGGAAAGAGTTGAGCAGCAGGGAACTCAAGGTTAATGTTTCTGTCAGGAAGCTAAAAAGTAGATTGACTATGTGGTTGATTAAGACTAGGAAAAAGTATATGCATTTATTCCTGCACAACAATGCTGCAGGTAGTTCCCCATTGTTCCTTGGAGGCTTTTTTTCCAATGTCCTTTACATTTTCCTAATGGTATCAACTCCACCTTTCTCCTTAGCACATTGGACTCTCTCTGTGAACAAAGTGCTTCTTCTCTGAGCTAGAGCAGATAGCCAGACAAAGACGGGACAGAGGAAAGAGGTTGCTGAGCAGAGAGATGGTGTGGATGAAGGTTTAGTGGTGAAAGCAAGCAAGCCTCTATGAGGATATGCATGACAGTCACTGGTCTAGAGCAGAATTCAAATTGGGAACCAGAGAGAAAAAAGCTGGAGATGTATGCAGAAGCCAGAGATCAGGGAGGAGCTTGTTAAAAAAGATATTGGTCAGCATCTACTTGACTAATTAGGAGCATTGATGGTCCCAGCCTCAACCTGACTCTATATTCCCTGTGCCATTCTGATGTGAATCCTGTCATTTCTTGGTATTTGACCTTGACTTCTTTTTCAAAGGCCTGCTGTTATTTTCAGTGATACTGTCTCCGTCACTCCTGGGCAAATACTTCTGACTAGGTCCCGCCTGGCACCCTCCTCCTCCAGTATTTCTGTCTCAGCAAATGGCAACCAGCAAAACTGGCACCAGATAACAGGAGATAACTGAACATTTATCAAAACATATGAAAAAGATGTGTTACTGAAAAAGTAATGTCCAGAGTTTACTGTTCCTCTCTCTTGTGTGTATGTTTTTTTAAGTCTTCAGTGGAAATGACTGAATCTTTATTAGAATCAAACCTTAGTTATCTCCTGGAGGAGTCTTCATTTTGCATGAAAGGCCCAGAAGTATTCCCCGGCTTTTCATGTGTTGAATATGTACAGCTCACTTGGAGCTGGAAGGGCACACAACTTGAGAAATCTGCCTTTTCTTTAAATATCCAGATCTAACCATAAAGAAAAACATTTACAATAAAAATAGGCACTCCCATCTTCTCCTTCCCAAACTAAATACACTAAACAATCGGAGAATCGAGGGCAAAAGTAAAGCTCAGTATAAGAAAAATAAAGCTTCACACTGTGGAGGAGGAGTTGCATAAGCAAAGGGAAGAATTAGAAAATGAGACAATTTTCCATGTTCTTCTGAGTTCTCATAATGACTTTATGATTGTATTAGAAACATTATAAAGCCCAAAATACCTCCTAACACAAGCGCACATAATGGAGATTCAGTCGGGTATGTTTCCTTTATATTATCCACAATATTCCTTCCCTTAATTTCCATGGCTAATAGAGACTGGTCTAGGCTTTCATGATATTGTGCCTCTATCACCAGGGGATACCACTATAAAAGAAAAAGTTTAAAGGTGAGATTAAAAATGAGAAGCAACATAATAAACATTATCTATTCTAGAAGACTGGTAATCTTCCAAAATTTGAAAGAGGTTTCCCAAAGATTACAGCAACTATCAGACACAGCGCCAATGAAAACAAGCAAATTGCTATGTATTCAGGGTGTATACAAATCATGACATCCTCAGAGGAAATTACATGGCAGCCTGAATAATAACACATAAATCTAAGAGAAATTTGAGTCTCTGACACACATATCTCCTCTCTTTATATTTCACCAAAGTTGTACTTGTGAAAAAACTTGGGAAAAAAGTAAAATGATGAATTGAAAAAAAATTACCTGCATAATTCATGATCTAAAATACATATTTCCCTGCAATATCTAGACAATTCAAGTAAATGGGTGGGTGGATGGGGGTTCTTTTTGGTGTAAATTACCTGCATAAATGCCTTAACACTCTACTTCAAAGTGGACACGTAGACTAAGCCTTCGTATGCATGATACAGTAAGATGATGCATTTCCTTAATTGACAACATCAGGAAAAGAAGCGTGACCTAGAAGTGTATGCCCATTCTGTGCCATCTAGATTTCATTCCCAAGTGCTTGGCTGCCCTAACTACCTATTATGCTTCCAAGTCCTTGTCTCCCTTCCCCACTCATTCCCTTTGAATTTGTACGTATAATAAGGGCTAGGACAAGAACCCTACTCTGAACACTAAGAATCAGTTACATCTGCTGTAACCTGCTCTTCTTCACGTAGCCCCTGAGCTTGTCTACAAAAACAAAGTACATTAAATCGCATTCACACATGTGTTAAAAGATACAGTTAGACACATTCAAATATTGAAGGGTTTATTTATGAAAACAGTGATACATGAATCGTACTGCACCACACTACAAGCAGCTCTGGAAAGGATTTCACAAGGTAAATGCAGAAGCAAGGCAAAGAGTATATTCCAGCAGGAAGTTCCAGGTGAGAAGTTAGTTGGCTGTTTCTGATTGGCCTAGATAATGACCAGTTACACTGAGTTAAGTTTTGGTTTGCTTACCTAGGATCCCAGGACACTGGAACCACCTCAGTCCAATGCCTTCCCAATTAATGATCCTAAGATAAGTAATATCAGTGAATTGAAAATAAAGCAACTTTCCAGGACAACCTTATATTGCAGGAGGAAGGAAGACTAGAGAGGGGCATAAGTGGAGAGCAAGGGCTGAAATTATACCTAGAAGACCCTTGAGATGGGTCCCCTAGATCAGTGGTCCCCAACCTTTTTGGAACCAGGGACCAGTTTTGTAGAAGACAATTTTCCCACAGACAGTAGATGGAGGGGATGGTTTGAGGATGACACTTGTACCTCAGATCATCAGGCACTAGATTCCCCTAAGGAACATGCAACCTAGATCCTTCCCACACACAGTTCACAATAGGGTTGGCACTCCTATGAGAACTAATGGCTCTGCTGATCTGACAGGAGGCAGAGCTAAGGCCGTAATGCTCGCTTGCCTGCTGCTCACCTCCTGCTGTGTGGCCTGGCTCCTAACAGGTCACAAACTGGTACTGGTTCATGGCCAGGGGTTGGGGACACCTGCCCTAGATGGTAACCTAGAAATGACAGATATGACAGAAGACCATACTGTGCAGCCTGGCCAACAGTTACCAAAACAAACTGATATAAACAGAAATAAATGAAATAGAAACTAGAAAAACAATAGAAAAGATTAATGAAACTAAGAGTTGGTTTTCTGATAAAATACAAACCCTTAGCTAAACTAAAAAAAATGAGAGAAGACTCAAATAAAGTCAGAAATGAAAGGGAGACATTACAACTGATAGCACAGAAATCCAAAGATCATAACTGCTATGAATAATTATATGCCAACAAACTGAAAAACCTAGAAGAAATTGATAAATTTTAAAAACATACAACCTACCAAGACTGAACAATAAAGCAATTAGAAATCTGAACAGATCAATATAAATAAGGAGATTGAATTAGTAATTAAAAGTCTCCCATAAGGGGACTTCCGGTTCCAAAATGGCAGCACAGAAGCAAGCTGGCTTCACTTTTTCCCACAGAAAACAGAAATCAAATATGCAGTGCTGAGATGATCACTAGCAATATTCTAGAACTCACATATGAACACGAGACAGATGCTAGGGCCACAGGGAAGTGAAAAATCTCCAAGCAGGTGACAGGGAAGTTAATCTTCCATATCCACAACACCCCTCCCTCCATTCTGCCTAGCACCAAGCATGTGGGAAATTTTTCCCCAACTCACAGTTTCTACACTAGAAAAAGTGAGATTGATGTGGACAACCAGCTTGCCCATCATCTTAAATTCCCTGGCAAGAGAACTGTCTCTGCCTTAACCCACAGGAAGATCATGAGTGTGTGAAGGCAGTAACATCCCTGAGGATAGGCAGAGGATGCGGCAGTGGGGGGAGTATCGCCTTCAGCCCTGAAGACTCTACCCTGTATCTCGGCCAGAGGAGATGCCGAATCAGAGTGGTTGCACGGCGGCAGCATGCTGTAGAAAGTGTGTTCCACAGGTCCGCTGAGCACGAACACCAAGACAAGGAAATGAAAAGCTGCTTTTCTGAAAAGATAAAATCAACAAGTTTTAGCTAGACTAACTAAGAAAAAAGGGAAAGGACCCAAATAATTAAAATCAGAGACAAAAAAAGGAGACATAACAACTGAGGCCTCAGAAATACAAAGGATCATTACAGACTATTACGAACAACTATACACTAACGAATTGGAAAACCTAGAAGAAACAGATAAATTCCTGGACATGTAAAACCTGCCAAGATTGAACTATGAATAAATACAAAATGTCATCAAATCAACAATGGTAACAAGATTGAAATCGTAATCGTCCCATCAAAGAAAAGCCCAGGATCTGATGGCTTCACTGCTGAATTCTACCGAGCACTTAAAGAAGAACTAATATCATTGTACTCAAATTCTTCAAAAAAAATTGAAGAGGAGGGGATACTTCCAGATTCATTCTATGAGGCCCACAGTACCCTGATATCGGGGTATCCAGCATAGCCTGATAACCAGACAAGGACACAACAAAAGAAAGAAAATTACATGACAATATCACTGGTAAACATCAATGCAAAAATCCTCAACAAAATACAAGCAAACCAAATTCCACAACACTTTAAAAAGATCATTCACCACGACCCAAGTGGGATTTATTCCAGGGCTGCAAGAATGGTTCAATATATGCAAATGAATAAATGTGATGTACCACATTAACAGAATCCAGAACAGAAACTATATGATTGTCTTACCAGATGGCAAAAAAAAAAATTGAAAAAATTCAACATCCCTTTCAGATCAAAACCCTCATCAATATGGGTTAGAAGGAACATACTTCAAAATAATAAAGGCCATATATAACAAACCCATAGCTAATATCATATTGAAAAGGAAAAAATTAAAGGTATTTTCTCTAAGGACTGAAACAAGACAAGGATGCCCATTTGTACCACTTTTATTGAACATAATGCTGGAAGTTCTGGCAAGAGCAATTAGGCAAGATAAATAAATAAAGTTCAACCAAATTGGAACCGAGAAGAGTAAGGATGTTCCTCAAAAACTAAAAAGAGAGCTACCGTATGATCCAGCAATCCCACTGCTAGGTATACACCCAAAATAAAGGAAATCAGTATATCAGACATATCTGCAGTCCCATGTTTATTGTAGCATTATTCACTGTAGCCAAAGTATGGAATCAACATAAGTGCCCATCAACAGATGAATGGATAAAGAAAATGTGGCACAAATACATGACAGAATATTATTCAGCAATTGAAAAAACTGGAATCCTGTCATTTGCAGCAACATGGATAGAACTGGGATTCATTATGTTAAGTGAAATAAGCCAAGCACAGAAAGGCAAATATCACATGTTCTCACTCATATGTGGGAGCTAAAACAAGTGGATCTCATGAAGATAGAGAGCAGATTGGTGGTTACCAGAGTCTGAGGAGGATAGGGAATAAAGGGATGAAGAGAATTTCATGAGTGGGTACAATTATACAGTTTAAGAAGAAATAAGACCTAGTGTTAGATAGATTAGTAGGATAACTATAGTTTACAATCCTAAAAAGCTACAAGAGAATAATTCAAATGTTTCCAGAATAAAGAAAATCAAATATTTAAGGTGATGGATATTCTCAGTACACTGATTTAATCTTTACAAGTTATATGAACGTATTAAATTGTCACATGTACTCCCAAACTATGTACTTCTATTATGCATCAATAAATAAAATGTTTTTTAAAAGTCTCCCATCAAAGAAAAGCTCAGGACCAGATGGCTTCACAGTTCAATTCCACCAAACTATTAAAGAATACCAATCTTTCTCAAATTCTTTCAAGAAATTGAAGAGAAGGGAATACTTTCAAACTCATTTTATGAGGCCAGCATCACTCTGATACCAAAGCTAGACAAAAACACTGCAAGAAAATAAAACTACAAGCTAATATCCCTGATGAACATAGATGCAAAAAGCTTCAACAAAATACTAGCAAACCATATTCAGCAGTACATTAAAAGAATCATTCATCATGATCAAGTGGGATTTTTTCCTGTGATACAGATTGGTTCAACATACAAATATCAATAAATGCCATTTACCATATGTGATGGTTAATATTAAGTGTCAACTTCACTGGATTGAAGGATGCAAAGTATTGTTTCTGGGCGTGTCTGTGAGGATGCTGCTAGAGGAGATTAACATTTGAGTCAGTAGACTGGGAGAGGCAGACCCACCCTTAATCTGGGTGGATAGTATCCCCTGGGCTGCCAGCACAGCTAGAATAAAGCAAGCAGAAGAAGGTGGGAAGAGCAGACCTGCTGAGTCTTCCGGCCTTCATCTTTCTCACATACTGGATGGTTCCTGCCCTCGAACATCAGACTCCAAGTTCTTCAGCTTTTGGACTCTTGGGCTTGAACCAGTGATTTGCCAGGGGCTCTCGGGTCTTCAGCCACAGACTGAAGGCTGCACTGTTGGCTTCCCTACTTTTGAGGTTTTAGGAATCAGACAGGCTTCCCTGCTCCTCAGCTTGCAGAAGGCCTATTGTGGGACTTCACATGTGATCATGCAAGTCAACACTCCTTAATAAACTCCCCTTCATATCCTATTAGTTCTGTCCCTCTAGAGAACCCTAACTAATACAGCATATTCACAGAATAAAGGACAAAAAACCTTAAGATTATCTCAATAGTTGCAGAAAAAACATTTGACAAAATTCAAAATCCTTTCATTATTAAAAAAAACTCTCAATAAATTAGGTTGAATGGAAGAAATTTTCCCCAATTTAATAAAGACTGCATATGACAAACCCACAGCTAACATCATGCTTAACAGTGAAAAATTAAAAGCTTTTCCTCTAAGATCAGGAATAAGACAAAGATGCCCACTCTGACCATTTCTCTTCAATAAATTACTCAAAGTTCCAGCCAGAGAAGTAGGCAAAAGAAGAAATAAAAGGTGTCTAAATTGGAAACAATGAAGTAAAATTGTTTGCTGATGACATGATGTTACAAATAGAAAATCCGAAATGAGGCAGAAATAAAGATGTTCTTTGAAACCAATGAGAACAAAGACATAACATACCAGAATCTCTGGGACACATGCAAAGCAGTGTGTAGAGGGAAATTTATAGCACTAAATGCCCACAAGAGAAAGCAGGAAAGATCTAAAATTGACACCCTAACATCACAATTAAACAAACTAGAGAAGCAAGAACAAACACATTGAAAAGCTAGCAGAAGGCAAGAAATAACTAAGATAGAGCAGAACTGAAGGAAATGGAGACACAAAAAACCCTTCAAAAAATCAATGAATCCAGGAGCTGGTTTTTTGAAAAGATCAACAAAATTGATAGACTGCTAGGAAGACTAATAAAGAAGAAAAGAGAGAAGAATCAAATAGAGGCAATAAAAAATGATAAAGGGGATATCACCACCTATCACACAGAAATAAAAACTACCATCAGAGAATACTATAAACATCTCTAAACAAATAAACTAGAAAATCTACAAGAAATGGATAAATTCCTTGACACATACACCATCTCAAGACTAAACCAGGAAGAAGTTGAATCCCTGAATAGACCAATAACAGGCTCTGAAATTGAGGCAATAATTAATAGCCTACCAACCAAAAAACGTCCAGGACCAGAAGGAATCACAGCGAAATTCTACCAGAGGTACAAGGAGAAGCTGGTACCATTCCTTCTGAAACTATTCCAATCAACAGAAAAAGAGGGAATCCTCTCTAACTCATTTTATGAGACCAGCATCATCCTGATACCAAAGCCTGATACAGACACAACAAAAAAAGAGAATTTTAGGCCGATATCCTTGACGAACATTGATGCAAAAATCCTCAATAAAATACTGGCAAATCAAATCCAGCAGCACATCAAAAAACTTATCCACCATGATCAGGTGGGCTTCATCCCTGGGATGCAAGGCTGGTTCAACATATACAAATCAAAAAATGTAATCCAGCATATAAACAAAACCAACGACAAAAACCACAAGATTATCCCAATAGATGCAGAAAAGGCCTTTGATAAAATTCAACAATCCTTCATGCTAAAAACTCTCAATAAATTAGGTATTGATGGGACATATTTCAAAATAATAAGAGGTATTTATGACAAACACAAAGCCAATATCATACTGAATGGGCAAAAACTGGAAGCATTCCCTATGAAAACTGGCACAAGACAGGGATGCCCTCTCTAACCACTCCTATTCAACACAATGTTGGAAGTTCTGGCCAGGACAATCAGGCGTGAGAAAGAAATAAAGGGTATTCAATTAGGAAAAGAGGAAGTCAAATTGTCCTTGTTTGCAGATGACACGACTGCATATTTAGAAAACTCCATCATCTCAGCCCAAAATCTCCTTAAGCTGATAAGTAACTTCAGCAAAGTCTCAGGATACAAAATCAATGTGCAAAAATCACAAGCATTCTTATACACCAATAACAGACAAACAGAGAGCCAAATCATGAGTGAACTCCCATTCACAATTGCTTCAAAGAGAATAAAACACCTAGGAATCCAACTTACAAGGGATGTGAAGGAATTCTTCAAGGAGAACTACAAACCACTGCTCAATGAAATAAAAGAGGACACAAACAAATGGAAGAACATTCCATGCTCATGGATAGGAAGAAGCAGTATTGTGAAAATGGCCATACTGCCCAAGGTAATTTATAGATTCAATGGCATCCCCATCAAGCTACCAATGACTTTCTTCACAGAATTGGAAAAAATTACTTTAAAGTTCATATGGACTCAAAAAAGGGCATGCATTCCCAAGACAATCCTAAGCCAAAAGAACAAAGATGGAGTCATCACGCTACCTGACTTCAACTACACTACAAGGCTACAGTAACCAAAACAGCATGGTACTGGTACCAAAACAGAGATATAGACCAATGGAACAGAACAGAGCCCTCAGAAATAATACCACACATCTACAACCATCTGATCTTTGACAAACCTGACAAAAACAAGAAATGGGGAAAGGATTCCCTGTTTAATAAATTGTGCTGGGAAAACTGGCTAGCCATATGTAGAAAGCTGAAACTGGATCCCTTCCTTACACCTTATACTAAAATTAATTCACGATGCATTAAAGACTTAAATGTTAGACCTAAACTCATAAAAATCCTAGAAGAAAACCTAGGCAATACCATTCAGGACATAGGCATGGGCAAGAACTTCATGTATAAAACACCAAAAGCAATAGCAACGAAAGCCAAAATTGACAAATGGGATCTAATTAAACTAAAAAGCTTCTGCACAGCAAAAGGAACTACCATCAGAGTGAACAGGCAATGTACAGAATGGGAGAAAATTTTTGCAATCTCCCCACCTGACAAAGGGCTAATATCCAGAATCTACAAAGAACTCAAACAAATTTACAAGAAAAAAACAACCCCATCAAAAAGTGGGCGAAGGATATGAACAGACACTTATCAAAAGAAGACATTTATGTGGCCAACAGACACATGAAAAAAATGTTCATCACTGGCCATCAGAGAAATGCAAATCAAAACCACAGTGAGATACCATCTCACACCAGTTAGAATGGCCATCATTAAAATGTCAGGAAACAACAGGTGCTGGAGAGGATGTGGAGAAATAGGAACACTTTTACACTGTTGGTGGGACTGTAAACTAGTTCAACCA
This sequence comes from Nomascus leucogenys, assembly GCF_006542625.1. Lineage (NCBI taxonomy): Eukaryota > Metazoa > Chordata > Mammalia > Primates > Hylobatidae > Nomascus > Nomascus leucogenys. The sequence continues at coordinate 97,872,325 of NC_044381.1, forward strand.
TTGTGGAAGACAGTGTGGCAATTCCTCAAGGATCTAGAACTAGAAATACCATTTGACCCAGGCCTCCCATTACTGGATATATACCCAAAGGATTATAAATCATGCTGCTATAAAGACACATGCACACATATGTTTATTGTGGCACTATTCACAATAGCAAAGACTTGGAACCAACCCAAACGTCCAACAATGATAGACTGGATTAAGAAAATGTGGCACGTATACACCATGGAATACTATGCAGCCATAAAAAAGGAGGAGTTCGTGTCCTTTGTAGGGACATGGATGAAGCTGGAAACCATCATTCTCAGCAAACTATCACAAGGACAGAAAACCAAACACCACATGTTCTCACTCATAGGTGGGAATTGAACAATAAGAACACTTGGACACAGGAAGGGGAACATCACACACTGGGGCCTGTCATGGGGTGGGGGCAGGGAGGGATAGCATTAGGAGATATACCTAATGTAAATCAAGAGTTAATGGGTGCAGCACACCAACATGGCAAATGTATACATATGTAACAAACCTGCACGTTGTGCACATGTACCCTAGCACTTAAAGTATAGTTTTAAAAAATGCACAATTAAAAAAAAATCCTAAAGACTTCATGAAAAAGACTTTTAGAACTGATACATGAATTCAGTAGTTTCAGGGTGCAAAATCAACTTACAAAAATCAGCAGTGTTTCTCTATAGTAATAACAAAGTGTTTGAAAAAAATAAGAAAACAATCTCACTTATAGTAGAATCAAAAAGAATAAAATGCTTAGGAGTAAATTTAACCAAGGAAGTGAAGATCTATTTATTGAAAACTATAAAACACTGATTCAAGAAATAGAAAATGACACAAAGAAGTGGAAAGATATTCCATGTTGATGCATGGGAAGAATTAATATTGTTAAACTGTTGATACAACTCAAGGCAATCTACAGATTCAATGCCATCCCTATCACAATTCCAATGTTGTTCACAGAAATAGAAAAACATAAATCCTAAAATTTGTACAGAACCACAAAAGACCCCAGATACATAAAACAATCTTGACCAAAAAGAATAAAGCTAGAGGCATCACACTATCAGCTTTCAAAATATATTGCAAAGCTTTAGTAACCACAACAGCATGGTACTCACATAAAAGCAGAGACATCAACTAACAGAATAGGATAGAGAGCTGTGAAATAAACCTACACATCTACCACCAATTGATTTTCAACAAACGTCCCAACAACACACAATAAGGAAAGGATAGACTATTCAATAAATGATGTTGGGGAAACTGCATAGCCAACACATACGGAAGAATTAAAATGGACGCTTATCTCACCCCTTATACAAAAGCCAACTCAAAATGGATTAAAAGCTTAAATGTAAGACTTTAAACTATCATACTAGAATAAAACATAGGAGAAAACTTGATGACATTGGTCTAAGTAGACATTTATTGGATGTGACCCCAAAAGTGAAAACGGACAAATGGAATTGCATCAAGCTGAAAACCTCCTGCATGGCAAAGAAAACAGTTAATAGAGTGAAGAGAAAACCATGAATTTGGAGAAAATATTTGCAAACCATGAATTAGATAAGGGGCTAATATCAAAAATATGTAAGGAACTCAAATTACTCAATAACAAGAAAACCAATAACTCTGTTAAAAATGGACAAAAGTCTTGAATAGACATTTCTCAGGAGAAAACGCACAAATGGACAACTGGCAAGTGAAAAAAAATGCTCAAAATCTTTAATCTTCAGAAAAATGCAAAATAAAACAATGAGATATCACCCGATACTTGTTAGATTGGATATTGTCAAAAAGATGAAATATAACAAGCGTTTGCAAGAAATATAACAAGTGTTGGCAGGAATGTGGAGAAAAGGGAACCCTTATATCCTGTTGGTAGTATTGTAAATTAGTGTGGCCACTTTGGAAAACAGTATGGAGTTTTCCCAAAAAAAACTAAAAATAGAATCATATGATCCAGCTTTCCCACTACTGAGTATATATCCAAAGGAACTGAAATCAGCATGTCAAAGAGATGTCTGTACTCCCATGCTCATTGCAGCATTATCACAATAGCCAAGATACGGGGAAAATTGAAGCATTCATCAACTATGAATTGATTTTAAAATGTGGTATATATGCACAATGGAATATTATTCATCCTTAACAAAGCAAGAAACTCTGTCATTTTTGACAACATGGATGAACCTTGAGGACATTATGTTAAGTAACGTAAGCCAGGCACAGAGAGCTAAATACCATATGATCTCACTTATATGTGAGATCCATTTCTAATGGATCAAGACTCTTTTTGAGGCCAGGCGTGGTGGCTCATGCCTGTAATCCCAGCACTTTGGGAGGTCAAGGTAGGCAGATCACCTGTCGTCAGGAGTTTCAGACCAGCCTGGTCAACATGATGAAACCCCATCTCTACTAAAAATACAAAAATTAGCCACGCATGATTGTGCATACCTGGAATCCCAGCTACTTGGGAGGCTGAGGCAGGAGAATCGCTTGAACCCGGGAAACTGAGGTTGCAGTGAGCCGAGATCACTCCACTGTATCCAGCCTGGGTGACAGAGTGAGACTCCATCTCAAAAAAAAAAAAAAAAGACACTTTTTGATTCATATTTTCACATTGAAGATTTGAGTCCTCATCCACAGCTTCATTTTCCTCAAGAAAAGTCAAATTCATAGAAGTAGGGAGTAAATTTTGGTTACCAGAGGCTGGTGGAGGGAATGGATGGGGCAAGGGGAGACATTGGTCAATAGATACAAAGTAACAGATAGGAGGAATACATTTTGGTGTTCCATTGCATAGCAAAGTCACTGTAGTTAATAATAACATTATACATTTCAAAATAACTAAAAGAGAAGATCTTAAATGTTCTCACCACAAAGAAATGATCAATATTTTAGGTGATAGATATGCTAATTAACCTGTTTTGGTCATTCCACAATGTATACAAATATCACATTGTACCCTATAAATATATACAATTACCATTTGTCAATTAAAAGTAAAACAAAAGCGGGAAGTAGCGGCTCATGCCTGTAATCCCAGCACTTTGGGAGGCCAAGGCAGGTGGATCACCTGAGGTCAGGGGTTCGAAACCAGCCTGGTGAAACCCTGTCTCTACTATAAATACAAAAAAATTACCCGGGCGCAGTGGTGGGCGCCTGTAATCCCAGCTACTCGGGAGGCTGAGGCAGGAGAATCGCTTGAACCCAGGAGGCAGAGGTTGTAGTGAGCCAAGATCGCACCATTGCACTCCAGCCTGGGCAACAGAGAGACTCCATCTCAAAAAAAAAAGTAAAACAAAAACCTGGTATATATTTTGAGTGTGAAATTGCAAGTAGAAAACCAGTTTTGATATTTTAACAGAAGTTGATCAGAAAGTTTCACTATTATGTGTGCATGCTGTGTACACACACAAATATACAGAAATACATGTTATTTGATAGTCACCACTTAATGATCAGCCCTTGTGAAAGTATACAGAACACACTTGATTGCAAGCTGATGAAATGATTTTGAAAGATATCATTTTTCTTGAGTTCTTTATAAAGAACCCCAAATGTCCTGTAAGTAACAAGGCATATTTAAATATCTGAAGTCTCATATTGATCAGCTCAATTGCAAACGGTGAAGTTACCAATAATGTGGTATTTCCTTTGAATTTGAGATTTCTAGATAGAAGAGATAGCATCCAATCTTTGTACAGTAATGGTAAATCTTATTGCCTGTGGCTGATGCTGGTAAATCTTGTTGCCTGTGTTTGATAAATTATGAAATATATTTAAATGCATTTCCTATTCTAGTACTCTAATTCTCTTCTTAAAACTTTAAAAATCCACATACTGTACCTTCAAATGTCATCCAGGATATATGCTGCATATACAGAGACCCATATTCACCATGGGTCACCACTGTTTATCACTCATCCCTCAAAGTAATAAGATCCATGTATAAGGGAATAAATAGCATGTATTTATATAATTTATATTTATATGATTTACATATTATATTGAATCATTTTATCATCTAAAATTCACATAAAAAAAGATACTGGGCTTTCATACTCATATGTGCAGAACCAAGCGTGAATCTAATGCTAAACTTCTATGAAAAGTAGTTTTTATAAACTCTCTTCACACTTACCAATTCATAATGGGGAATCATATTCTAGTCATGTTAGGGGTCACCTTGTCCATTTATATTAAATTCTAAGTTGCTCTGGGCCTGTGAGCCTAGAGACCTTAGCAATAGATGAAATATTTCTTGGTAAAAAAAAATTCCATTTGGAAGACATTATTCTTTCTAGCACTATGCTCATCAGTACTTTGAAAAGGGGCTATGTCCCTGTGGTAGTCATTAGAACTGTTCACACACATTCTGTTTTCCCTTATTTGGGGCATGTGATGGTACTTTCCTGCCACTTTGAAGTTAGGCATAGCCCAGTGATATCCTTGCCCAACAAAATGACTAAAAATTACATATACCCTTCTGTGTAGAAACTTTAAGAGAAAATATTTAATTCACCAAGTTCCTTTTCTCTTGTCTTGTTAAGTATAGAAGCACACAGTGTGATAAAAGCTCCAGCTGGCTGCAATGAATCTGTACAATAACTCACAATAGACATTTAGTATATAAACATTTTCCAGAAATAAACATATAGTGGTAAAGCACTGAGAGTTGGCGGTTTTTTGTTACTTCAGCAAACTTAACCTGTCCTGACTCAATAAAGATTTTTAGTGGTTCCAGTAATTTCTAGAAGTCCACTCACGAAGCAAGTGTAAGCCGTCTATTTAAGATTCTTTAAAATAATAAATCACAGTAAAACCATAAATATGATGTTAAAAAGCTAAGTGCAGGATGTTGTACATTAACTTCAGCAATTACTACAGAAAGTCTCAAGCAATAATTCAAGTAATAATTCCAGATCATCATGCTCTAAAAAACCCAAGTCTGATTAATGTCTGTACCCTAAATAAAGCTGAACATACTAATAAGCCAAATGGCAGATTAAGACACCTGAGGAAATAAATCCATTAAATAGACGTATAATAATTTTTTAAATTTTTCTGTCTCTACATTCTCCCTCTATAAATTATCTTGACATGTCACTGCCATATACATTGTTCTAAGCTATTATGTCATCTCCCTAATTCAGAAACCACAATATATTTCTACTGTTTTTTAATCAAAACCAAACTCTTTGACACTGGCCTACAGGCTTCCTCAACTTTACTTGTATTTCCCACCACAATCCGATGTACACACCCCTGCCATTCTTACCCCTCCTAATCAACTGGTTTCTTCACCACACACACTGTATTCTTTTCAATCTGCTCTACCCATTGCCCAGTCTCTGAATTCTTGCAGTTCTTCTAGGACACATGCAATCTGGCATTTGATTATAGATGATGTTTCCATTTATTATTGTGGATATAAATATGTTATCACTTTCTATCCCCATTAGACTGCTGGCTCCCCAAAGGAAGCAACCTGTCTTCCAATGCCTAGCAAATTACTGGATACATTATATATACTTAGAAATGTTATGTTAATTTGATACAACTTTTGACAACAGTAGCAATGAATGCAAAATAGCAAAGATGCACCAAAGCAAAAAGTAGAAAACGATATTTTAAATTATTCGAAAACAACAAAATCTTGCTTATGCTTCCTTAAAAACAGGATTTATTTTTTCAAATAACATCTTCCTCTTCAAAATAAAAGAGCAGCTTGACTCCCACAAGACAGGATCAATGTGTCTCCAGAAGAAAATTAAAGTATATGTGTGGATTTGCCCAAATATGATATCCAAGGCCTTACTGGAGAAAGTGGAACTTACCGAGAGGACAACGTATACTTAAGAACCAGACAAAACATCAACTTTACTTATTAGGCAAAATGCATCCATATTAACTGCCAAGCCGACCTGGAGTGTGACCAGGTAGCTTAACACAATTCTAATACACAGCTCCCAAGAGGTGCAGGGACAGACCAGCAACTCAGCGAGTTGGATCATCAAGTTCAGTAACAACCCTTGCCACAGAGACAAGTCAGTCCAAAACTCTGTTCATAAAGAGCTCAGGGCAGAAATACTCTGTAGCTGGCTTTACAGCCTCATGGTAATGAGCCACGCTCTAAAGAGTTCATGTTCTAAAGCCACTGAGCTGCATATTCCCTTTGGTAAATGAGCCAATACGTTTGCATTTAGAGAAATACTGATTTTAATATCACTTACACATGATCAAAGAGATTCCAGATGGATTTTACCTTCTTATGTGCCTATAGTTTTATTAAATGTTATGAAACTATCTAAAATGTATTATTACAATTAAATTTGTGCAGATAATAGACCTTTCCTTTTATCTGGTTGGAACAAATCTCTATGAAGTACTAAGAGAAAAACTCTACCCTGAAGGACTTCTAAATGCGGAAGTAATTGTATCCCAAATTCTATGGATGGCAATATGTTTATTCCACGGTGACACATTTTCTTTCCTTTCTTTCTTTTTTTTTTTGAACAGAGCCTCCCTCTGTTGCCCAGGCTGGAGTGCAGTGGCGTGATCTCACCTCACTGCAACCTCCACCTCCCAGGTTCAAGTGATTCTTCTGCCCCAGCCTCCCAAGTAGCTGGGATTACAGATGTGAGCCACTACAACTGGCCTCCACAGTGATACATTTCTAATGGATCAAGACTCTTTTTGAGGCCAGGCATGGTGGCTCATGCCTGTAATCCCAACACTTTGGGAGGTCAAGGTACGCAGATCACCTGAGGTCAGGGGTTTGAGACCAGCTTGGCCAACATGATGAAACCCTGTCTGTACTAAAAATACAAAAATTAGCCAGGCGTGGTTGTGCACACCTGGAATCCCAGCTACTTGGGAGGCTGAGGCAGGAGAATCGCTTGAACCCGAGAGACTGAGGTTGCAGCGAGCCGAGATCACGCCACTGCACTCCAGCCTGGGTGACAGAGTGAGACCCCATCTCAAAAAAAAAAAGAAAGACTCTTTTTGATTCATATTTTCACATTGAAGATTTCAGTCCTCATCCACAGGTTCATTTTCCTCAAGAAACACTTAGGATCCCCCATTTTTCAAAGTCTTTTGTGATCAACAGCAGCAGAAGTAGAATTTTCTGTTTACCACTACTTCTGGGCAGAATTCTCCGGAAGCACCATCCAGCTCCTGGATGGAAAACCAAGAGGACCTCCTATGACGTGGCCTCCCTTATGAAGCCGCTTCTGGCAAAGACGCAAGGAAACTATCATAGGCCAAGTTCAGGACACTGCTATTTCACAAGTTCTGATTATGTCCAAGGAGCAAAAGATTTCTTTCAGTATGTGCATTTACATAAAAATTGAAATGAAATTTGTGTGATTCTTATGAAATACATTAATGAAAGAAAATAGCCTTTGTTGTGACCATGTAATGTTTGAGGTAAAAATGTTTATTTAGCTGAATCATTCATGTATTTGCCTTGCTTCTCCATTTCTCTTTGTGGAGATCATTACTGCCACTCAATTTGCTTGAAATGTGCTAGGATCCTTTCAGGACAGGCAAGCATCTTGGCAAAGACGTTATCGCATTGTTAGATCACCTTGATAATATATTCGTGCAGACAAACTCATACTTCTGTTAAACAATTCTATTCCCCCTAGAGGTGCTTTATAATTCATCTATAACTTAAATATTTAGAAGACAAGATATTAATAATAAAAAGGAACACCAAAACAAATCACAAGTCCAACTGATGATTTTCATAAAAGAAGAACATAATTTTTAAACTACCATTGTAGTGTCTAGTCCTGCAGAACGAAGGAGAAAAACAAAGCATGGCTCAATTCAGGCAAAGCACACTCAGATATCGCATGACTTTGAGCAGATCATCTGACTGCTCTGTATGTTAAGTTTTTTCTTCTATTGAAAATATCTGGCCTTACTAATACACTTAATTATCATGGGAATAAAATAAACTGTCAGATACATAAAGATAAATAAGTAAATATATGTAAGCACAAATGTTTATGTAAATTAAAGTAGAAACATTTTGTATTTTACAATAGTTATACATGATTTGGAAATATTTATATTCTTTAACTCAATAAATACACATCTAGAAAAACCTATCCTAAGAAAATAATCAGTAGTTATCCAAAGATTATACATAAAAATATTTACCGAAGCACACTTTCATTTAGAAAAAGATGGAAACAACCTAAATGATTATTAAAGTTCATAACATGCAGCTATTTAGAGTTTTCAAAGACTGGTAATGACTTGGAAAAATGACACAATGTTACATTTAACATTTTACAAACTATATGATATCAACTGTTAAATATATATGTACATAAACAATGTACAAACAAAAAACTGGAAGAAAATATATGAATATACTAGCCATTTTTATTTCTGGGTAATTTTTATTTTCTTTATTATACTTTCATATTTTTAAATGTTCTAAATAACCATGTATTACTTTTTAAATTTAAAAAGAGAAGAATGTTATTTTGAAAAAAATGTTTACCCGCAATAATAAAAGAAAATTGAAGCAAAATGAATATTGTATCATTTAAATTTGTTACAAAATAGCATACTAGGCTGTCTAGCAGGGGTGTGTCCACTCTTGTTTTGGTATGCAGTGTAAGCCCCTCTTTTAGGAAGCACCACATGACCACTACATAAACACACCTCACAACCAGATGAATCTCTTCTCCACTGCACACCCCAACTTCTGGTGCACCAGCACCCTGGGACCCACTGCCACATCCCTCATCATACTGCACATGGGCAGTGAAGGTCTGGCACTTCCCTGTTAGCATAATGCCTTTGGCCAATATTTAGGGATAACTTAAAAAACTAGCCTATAAAACAACTCCTTCTATTTAATGTGAAGACATTTTCAAATGCAAAATATTGTTCCTTAATTATGCACACTCCCCTTGTGAGGATCATTTGGGAGAAATTCTCTCTGGTCTCAATTTCAGGAATAGTCACACTTCTTTCCAACATGTTTGACTTGAATCTTGTGAACATTATGAATTGTTTAACCATGCTTCTCTCAACTTGTTTGCTGCTAGAAAGTTTAGTGCTCATTCGGTGATCCACGTCTGGCAAAACAAAACAAACCGACAGCATGCTTTTTTTTTTTTTTTTTTGAGACGGAGTATTGCTCTGTCGTCTAGGCTAGAGTGCAGTGGCATGATCTCAGCTCACTGCAACCTCTGCCTCCTGGGTTTAAGCATTTCTCCCACTTCACCCTCCTAAGTAGCTGGGATTATAGGTGTGTGCCACCATGCCCGGTTAACTTTTGTATTTTTAGTAGAGAGGGGGTTTCGCCATGTTGGCCAGGCTGGTCTCGAACTCCTGGCCTCAAGTGATCCACCCGCTTCGGCCTCCCAAAGTGCTGGGATTACAGGTATGAGCCACCGCGCCCGGCCCCCAGCAAGCATTTAATGTGTGACTCTTGTAGGAAGTCCTTCATTCTACTTCCAGGCATTGTTTTTCTTCCTTACCACTCTGTCCTCATTTTTAAAAAGCTATGTTATTTTGGTGTTTGAATTTATGACTGCAAGACTCTTTTGAGGCCAATCACACTATGTATCAATCAACTAGTTAATGAAACAACTTCAGATCATTTTTATACTATTATTTTTTGTACTGTTGTAAAATAATTTTACATCTTCTATGTATGAGGCAATGTTGCCTGATTGCTGAATTTATTTAATTTTTCTTTGTGGAGAAAAAGTATTTCTACATTGCATTTTTTAAAAAAGAAAATTTAAATAATTACTTGCGAGGGGTGTTTGTTTTTTCTCCAGATGGTTGGCGACTTGTCAAGAGGGCCACTATGTGTGTGACACTATTTTTTCCGCCACATCATAAAATGATTAGGTAGAAATTTTAATGGATTCTAATGACCAAAATCTTAATTTACAACATTCACCATGTTTTAAAATATTCAAACATCTGTTCCAGTTGCATTGCAATGGCAAAGATTCATTTCTTATTTGGCAGGCACTACAAATATATCTGTTATTTACAAGCATGTTGCCTCATCTATCAAGGTTGCTCAGAGCAGACAGCATTTAGTGAGTAAGTACGGCATGGCAGAGAATGATAAAAAAGAAAAATGATTCCGGCCATAGTTATGTTAATTCAGGAATGTCAACTGTGAAATGTTAAATCTCGCATCAAGTAAGCATTTCCCAAAAGGAAGCTTGACCACCATCTCAACACAAACTCAATAAATATAATTAGTTCAGTTGAAATTGCGCAGTCGAAGCAATCATTGTACTGGGTTTTTTTCTTTTTCTTTCTTTCTTTCTTTTTGTTAGTTGGTTTCATATCAAAGTCTCAAATTAAACTGAGACCTCTAGAAACCCCAATAGAGCAGCCCACAGCAAAATTAAATGGGTAATGACAAGAGTGAGAGGAAAATATTTTAATTGAACATTAGATTTCATGAATTTAGGTTCTCTCACAAATTTTCCAAGGCACATTTTATATCTTTGATATTTGGGGTTTTTTTCCATTTTATTTCATATATCTCTCTAGGGCATCACTCTAAAGGATATCTAGAGGGGCAAAGAAAATGGCATCAGATATTAGTCCCCTCAGAACACTTCTAAATAAGGCCCTCCCCTGGATATTTATGGATATGCAATTCTGCTTTCTCCTGGGCATTCCCCAATGTGATGAAATAAAATATAGTAAGGGTATTTTTAGATACAGAGAAACCTTGTGTAAGGAAATACCTATGGGACAGAAAAAAATAGATATAATAACTTTTCATTTAGATAGCTCATAGGCAAGTGCAGCCCCTAACTTCCTTAGGAAGAATCAGGTCTGAAAATTGTCAGGTAGTATGAAACTGTTATGCAAGAATTTGGTTGACCCAAGGTCAAGGTTTGGAGGAGCAAATAAGCTTGGAAGATTGAGGCAGAAACTCTAAGGCCAGACAAACAGGGAGCGGAATCAGAAGACAGGGATTAGCTCAGACAAGAGAGTCCCACTGTTACCAAAGGTTTATACAATCTTTTGTCTTACGGCACGGATTGGGTGGCTAAGCACTACCACTATTTATCCCAAGCACAATGTGAGGCCCCAGGGTTCCAAGAATTTGTGAAATGCCATCCCCAGAACAGCACAATGTAGTCAAAAAAGCAGATTCACAAAGATAAAGTAGCAACAATGACAGCCACTTCCATTTATCAGCATGCCTCTATACCAGGCACTGTGCTGAGCATTTTATTCTCCCTTCTCATTTTCTGCTTCTCACAACCCTCTCTCCTGGGCCACACTCCTAGCCAAGGAGAGCACCCTAAGCACAAGGCTTGCCAGCTTCCACAGGGCAACCCCAAGGAGGCAAGCACCATTATTTCCCCCACTTTACAATGAGGAGAGCTTCAGAGAAGCCAAGTAACTTATAAAAGCAAGACAACTAGTGAATGGCAGAAGCAGGCCTCATAACAATATTTTTAACCATGTCTGAAATATCAGGCAATAAGAACAGGTAATTGATTAAAGAAGTAGTACAAAGGACCAGCGAATCTATGATAAAAATGCAACCTCTCTGGTAAATAAATAATGCTAATTAAAATGAGATCACATTTGTCATTGATCAAACTGGGAACATTTTATTTTGCCGCATATCTTTTGAGAAAGTAGTAGATGCTCATATCCTGCCAGTAGAAGCTCAAAGTGACCACTTTCTAGAAAACAATTTTATAATAGGAATTGGCTTAACAAAATGAATATATAAAACTAACAAATCAACTTCTACATTTTTACTTTAAGAAACGAAAATAAGACCTAATATTTTCTATGTATATATTTTCTAGGCACTTTGGGATAGAATGGTGAGCAAGATATCGTTGGTCTCTGTCCCTACTGAGTTTAAGAGTAATGATGCTCATTATTATATCATTCACATAATAGCCAAAAAATTGGAACTAATGGGGGTTGAGTAAATAAACTATGACACATCCATAAAATAGAGGAAATTGCAGCTATAAATGAAATACTATGCTGTAGAATAACTTTAAGGTGTTGGCAAATGTTCGTAATATTTTGTGGAGAAGTAGATTATAAAATATAAGGCTGTGAAACACAATGCATGTTCTTTATAGTTCACATTTTGTACATTCTTTAAATTGTGTTTATTCACTTAACAAATGTTTATTGAAAACATATTTCATGGCAGGCCCTAGGGAAACAGTTATAAACAGATAAAGGCTTTGCCTTACTAGAGCTTACATTCTAATTAGGAGAAGAGACAATAAACAAAAGTAATAAATATATGATATAACATTATTATGAAAAAAATTGACTAATATATGTTAGCCAGAGAAGGAAGCTCTGATCAGGTAACATTTGAGTGAAGACTTGGAAAAGTTTAAAAAAAAAGTGAGCCCTGAGGTAATCTGAAATAAGAGCATTAGAAGCAGAAAGAACAAGGAGTGCAAAGGCCCTGAGGCAGAATGGGCTTGTGTTCTGAGTGCAAGAGCAGAGTGAGTGAGAGAATGGTAGAGGATTATAGGAGACAGCTTAGTGGAGGGGTCAGATCGTGTAGAGGCTTGAAGGTCATGGTAAAGAATTTGGACTTAATTTTGAATTAGATAAAAGAGTTAGGCAAGTTTGAAGAATAGACTTTAGGGATGGCAAAAGGAAGATGTTAGACTAGCTGGTAGTAGTGGAGCTGATGAGAAGACCCTGGAGTTGACCTGACATTGACTGAAATGGAGAAACTAGGAGAGGAGACATTTTACAGTAATAGATGGAAGAAAAAAATCAAAAGTTTGTCCGGGGACATGTGGCAGCCATGAAAAAATGCCTCTCAGATCTCCAGCTGCAGTGAGTGTGTTGAACCACAGCCCAGCTGCTGGACCCATTCACACCCAGGCCATGCTTTTTCCAGGCTGCTCCCAGCTGAGCACTCCTAGGGATACTAAGTCATGCCCATCACAAGAACTGTGGGATTTCTCCAATGGTGACTTTGGCCAACTTTGCTGAAACTTCCTTAGGACTGCATCAAAGTCTAAGACTTCCTACCCAAAGTCCTAAGACTTTCTTCCCTCTGTCCCCAACATAGGGTAGCTCTGCATCCCAGTGTGACAGCTCCCCCAGCCTCCTCCAGGTCCCCCACTCTTCTCCAGTTCCCTCCCCATTTTTTCCTCAAAAGCATTTCCCCCAATAAATAGGATTGAACCTCTAATCTCATCTTGGTATCTATAATACTTCTCAGCAGACTCAAACTTACACCAATGTTGAGCTTAAGATGCTAATAAACACCCAAATGAAGACGTCAAGTAGACAGTGTAGAGTTCAGGGTTGGGAATAGAGATATAAAATGGGAGCCATCTGCACACAGATGGCATTTAAACCCGAGAGCTAGATGACCTTGCTTTATTCAACCTTCATTTCCTTCAGTGCCCAGATCCTAGCTAACCACCTAAGAAGGATAACCCTAGCACGCTATGTCATGCTGCAGTGTGCTTTGTGATGAACGCCTTCCTGGCAAGGGCCACCCCTGTAGGAACGTCTGCCTTTACCTTAGGATGTTCATGAAGTGAACCCAAAGGATCAACCTCTCCTGGTGGAATTTCAAGTCCCACGGCAATTGAGTGAGTGGGATTATTTTTTGCTTTCTCTATGTTCATTCAGAGTCATATTCTTATCACTTTTGACTAAATCAAACTCGTAGATATTTTTGTTTTTTTCCCTTTGGTTTTTATCCTCCAGTTTCTGTGCTCCACTCCAAATCACCCCTTCGCCTTCTCATCCTTCTCTTTTTTATTTTCCTTCAGTGATAACTACTTTATTCCTGGAATTGGTTTGTAAGCAATTTCACTAACTATGCTCAGGAATATGTAGTTAAGGCCCCTAAATCTTCCTGCAACATAAAATAAAGGAAGGTGCAATATCCTCTACCCAAATAAGCCAATAGCAAGTCTATTAGTTAAGGAAAGTTCAATGTGCAGAAAAACTGAAAAATATGATGAAGAGCAAGAAAATAATATGAAAGTGGAACAGTTAAAGATAGACAAGGATAAAAGAAATGTTATTTATATAAAAGTAATAGCCACTGTTTCCCCTACCCCCTTATTTTTATCTAGCATTTCCAGCAAAAAAATATTCTCTAAATTCATCCTTTCCTCTGGTTCCTGTCAGTTGTTATATTCAGCTTCCATCTGCCTTCCTCCATGTGTGAGTGCACACTTATTTCCTCCCTTTTTACATATACACAGGAGAGATAAACATTCTCTTGGTAACAAAAATCAATAAACTAGATGTAAAATTTGTGAAAACTACATTAGCAAAGTTAAGGAAAACCATATTTATATCCTCTTGACTGATGAGTAAACATTATGCATTTCTCGGTGGTGTCTTCTTCCATTTACAACGTTAGCATCTGTCAAAACCCAGGGACAGAACACATATCTTGGAAAGCATGAGTATTCTCATGGAGGTAAAGGAGCAGAATATTAAGATCTAGTTGTCCTCAAAAGTCCAAAATGTGTCACCACTGTGCCTAATTATTGCATTAATTTAAAAGCCTAGGTCTATAGTAACAACTCACTTGGCCTCATGGTGCTGCTGCAACTAGCCCCTGGCTCAGCCCATGTACTGTTAGGTTAGTGCAAAAGTAACAGCAAAAACTGCAATTACTTTTGCACCACCTAATAGCTTAGAAAGGCAGCCAGGGCCTTCCTGCTATGCCAAAGGGCCTTGGGGAATTTTTAGAGTTAACCTGATTTTATTGTGAAACCCCAAAATAAACTACCACTGAGACTAACAATCCCAGGAAACATTGCAGTACAATACCATGAAGCTAGTCTTGATCTTTTCCCTTTCTCTAACCAAAGCTGTAATTAAGATCATTATGGGATTTCCCTCTGCCCCCAGGGAAACACAGTTCCAATTTTATAACGCAGTCAATGGAACAGTAGGAAACAATTTGAAATTTTCGAACAGAATCTTTGGCAATACACACATCCGCTTTTAAATTGAGGTATACCTCAATATACACAAACTCCCTAAAGCTCCAAGAATATCAAAAGTAGTTTGGAAAACAGGATTGATGTTTGTGTGAAAATATAACATCATTTAACACATTTAGCTTGCTCAAGGGAAGAATAGCTTACAAGTACTCTTTCTGTGAACTGTAAACACCACAAAGATTTTATATAGAGAAAATGAATTAAGAAAAATTAAATGGCTATCAGGAAAAAGAAAAACTGTCTCTGTATCATGATTATCTCCCCCCTTGGATTAATTAAGATATTAAATGGACTTACTCAAGAACTAGTAATGACTCTAACACTGGGGATATGTAATAGCTTTAAATTAATCATGAGGTCAGGAACAGCCTACGTGCCCATTCTTGGGTCTTTACAGTTTTTCTTCACCCTTGGTTTCAGGAAGGTTAAAATTCATGGAAAAGCGGGGAAAGGAGAATATAGCTGACAGAATACAGCATGCAATTCAAAAAGCTGCAATTCCTTATGGCAGTTTCCAGTGAACATGGAGCACTCACTCTCCACCCCACCCATCCCCAGAAGGCAGCCTCACCTGTATGGATAACGTGCTTCTCTTCCATTCTGCTTTAACAATGCCATGGCTTGCACTCAGTGAAAGCTGAATGAAATGTATCATCATTCTCGAACCTCAAGGATTTTAGTTTTATGGAATACTGAAAAACGACACTGCTGGCATAGATGTTACTTTTCTTAGGAAGAATAGTTGGGCAAGGACATTGTTTCAAATGCCTTTAGACCAGCAAATATGCACAAGTGGCAAAACATGAGGGGATTTGTTCATAAATCCATGGGAGGCACTCTCTGTACACACATGTAGAAATATCTGGGGAAAAGACATTTTGCATGGAGTGAGATGTCCTATCCAACGAGGGGTGCTACACCACCAGCAGCATGCAAGTTATTACCATTAATGGGAATTTCACTTGTACATACTGACAGGTGAAGACTTGGAAAGTCTGAATTTCATACCAAAGTTTCCATTTGGATAACTGAAAATTTTCATTTTATTTATGTAATCTAAATATTTTTATCCAATTTACTCAACATTAAAGTATGGTGCTATTAAATAAAGAATGGAAGGATTCCTTACTTGTTAATCATTTGTGTTTCTAATCTACAGGTGGTGAGAAAAGATGTAATAAGAACCTCTTCTGCACACCATCAGCTGTAGTGTTCCATGTCAAGATCCCAGCAATCGTACTCAAAAGGAGACATTCACTTCCTAGCTCTAGTGTTAGCTCAAAATCTGTGTAGTGTCCTATGCTGGTAAACTTACCTCTGCCACATGGGAACTGCAAGGTTCATTTCAAACACCTAACTCAATAGTCATAGCAAACACATAGTTCCTACCACACCAAGACACTCTTCTAATGGCTCTACACATTGTAATTTATTTAATTTTCACTTGGCCCTATTAAGTAGTTGCTATTTAATCCATGCCTTAAAGAGAAGGAAATCATTGCACAGAGAGTGAAAAGCTAGGCTGTGTAAGCAGGCAGTCTGGATGCAGGGTCTTAGCCAAACCTGAAGACTTAGGCAGCTAGCCCCATGCTACCTGCTGCTCCAGGTTCTGCTGGAGAGGAGAAGGTAGTGCTAGCAAAAAGGACAGCTGGGCACAGTGGCTCATACCTGTAATCCCAGCACTTTGGGAGGCCAAGGTGGGCAGATCACCTGAGCTCAGGAGTTTAAGACCAGCTTGGCCAACATGGTGAAACCCCATCTCTACTAAAAATACAAAAATTAGCCAGACATGGTGGCAGGTGCCTGTAATCCCAGCTATTCGGGAGGCTGAGGCAGGAGAATCACTTGAACCTGGGAGGTGGAGGTTGCAGTGAGCTGAGATAGTGCCACTGCAGTCCAGCCTCGACAATAGAGTGAGATTCTGTCTCAAAAAAAAAAGAAAAAAGAAAAGAAAAGAGAGAGAGAAGGAGGAGCCATTAAGCTGCTTAAATATACCAAAGACAAATTCTAAGAGGAAGACAAGATGCAAAAAAGAAAAGCAAAGATCCAAAGTGGGCTGATATGGTTTGGCTTTGTGTCCCTGTCCAAATCTCATGTTGAATTGTAATCCCCCGTGTTAGAGAAGGTGCCTAGTGGGAGGTTATCTGATCATGGGGGCAGTTTCTAATGGTTTAGCACCATCCCCCTAGTGCTGCTTGCTTAAAAGTGTGTAGGACCTCCCCCAACTCTCTTTCTCTCTCTCTCTCCTGACGGTGATGTGAAGATGTGCTTGCTTCCCCTTCACCTTCTGCCATGACTGTGTTTCCTGAGGCCTCCCCTGAAACAGAAGCCTGTGTAGCCTGCAGAGCCATGAGCCAATTAAGCCTCTTTTCTTTATAAATTACCCAGTCTCAAGTAGTTCTTTATAGCAGTGTGAGAATGGCCTAATACAGAAAATAAGCCACCAGAGGCAGCACCAAGCTGCCCCTAGCTCTAATCTTTTCACTTTTACAAAAAGCAAAACTTTCTTTCTTAGTGTCTGTATTCTTGACGAATGCCAAAGCTTGTTTAGTGGCAGTGATCTAGAAGGTGGGGTGCATTTTAAAAAAAACAAGTTGCTACAACAACATGTCCCAAGACTACCTCACAATATCTATGCTGTGGCCATGAGGAGCCCCGTCAAGAATGCCACTCTACCTCAATGACATCAGTGTAACAAGGCATTTCTGGCAGGTCGTGCTATTACTCAGAAGTTGTAAGCATCTCATTTCTCCCTTTTCTGTCCACCCACTCCAACTTGTTTGTTTTCACTGATGTGCTTGGGAGCTTTGGTTTTGTAAATGGAGAAGAGAGGAGTTTTGTTGGAGAGGGACTGGGGGAAAGCTGAGGCTCCATAGGGGATAGAATGGCTTCTGACCTTCCCTTAATCTCTTGAATTGATTTTGAGCCCCTTTGGAGAAGGAGACTGGAGACTTTGTGAGTCTCTGGTAAAAGCAGAGCTGCACTGGGAACAAAGTGACCAAGTGTGGCCCAGAGTTGGAAGGAGCCCATTCTATTCAGCAATACTCACCACTCCAATAACCAGGGAGCATCCAGATGTATCACTCTTGGCATGAACACTGGCACGCCAGGATTGGCAGTGACAAAAGCAGTTTTGTAGGTAATAAAGGTGGACAAGGGGGCACCAGGGAAATGAGAACAAATTTCATTTGACAGCTGACACGCTGCTTGGTAGGCCTACATGAGGCATACCTTTGGGAACATCAAATCCAGCTAATAGGGCCTTATCCCACCTAATTTTAGGTAGGAAAAGGAACTGTGGCCTTGTTTTATAATCAATGCTAGCGTGTGATGTGGCATATTTATTTAAGTGAGCATCCATCTAAGCTCCATGTCACCTTATACTTGAACTGCAGTAGCCTCTCTGCCTTCAGACTCTCCTTCCTGTAGGCTGCATGGTATTTCCAATAATTTAATTTCCTTGCCCAAAATGGCCTCTATTACCCAAGATGAGAGGTGCCTGTGGGCAAGATAAAATGTAATCGTAATTACTGAGGAGAGCTGGTAGGGTGATCAATCATCTGCATATTCCCAGGACTATCCTGGTTTTCACATCAAAAGTTTCATGTGCTGGGAAACCCCTCACCCAACAAACTAAAAAGGTTGTTTATCCTTGCTGACCATTGACTTTGGCTTCGGATTAGCATAAAGGTGTGTGGGGTTTTATAAATATATATATATATATATTTCTAATGATGTGCTCCAACACAGAGAAGAAGCATTAATAGATGCTATTTTTACACCAAGGAGCAATGAAATTTAGTTGCTTACTTCATATAGGCAGTTTGGTTGCTCTGGGAACAGTGAGTGCAAACTTAATTGTACAAACATATAAAATTGACAAAAATGTGCTTGTTTTATACCTTTAACTTTTATATTTGCTACCACAGGCTAAGGCCCTCAGATTGTGAAATTACATTATAACACTTTAACATAATTATTTACCTTTCAAAATGTTATTACCAACATATTTGGAAACTAATTAGTTATCATATTTATAACTTCTGTTTAAAACATGTCTTTACTTTGGGGAAATGTTTAGGCCATCAATTTAATTCTAGACATGAATTATAAACTCTCTGAGGACAGCGTGTTTGAACAACTACTAAATTCTTGGTGCACAGACGGTACCTAATGTACACCCACAGTTACAGGGAATAGTCTGCATATTTTTATGTGCTGAAGTTAAGACTCTGAAATCATTTATTTATTTAGACCCTACCCTATAAAGAATTTAAGGAGGTTTGAAAAATATAAGATAAAGCAAGAAAGGAAGAAATGAATATAAAGAGAAAATGTGGGTAGAAAAGTACATTGGCTCCAGGAATAAGGTTATTACAAAACAAAATGCATGTCAAGAAGTTGCATTTCCTCACAAAATTCTAAATATGGGTTACATGTGTATTTCTGAACCATCTAACAGGCAATTGAAAGGGAAAAACACGCTCTATTATAAAATTCAGTATTCATTTGGTAAAAACAAACCAATTACCTAAAGATAGTATAAACATTGATAGAAAAATGAGAGATATTTATCATATGGTCTTCACATAAAGGACACTATTCAAGATGGTAAATATCTAAATCAATTGCCAAATATCTAACCTCAGACTACTGTGTAAGTGAGGATAATTACATAATTACTTAAAAGGAAAAATATCTTATTCATCTAAAAAGAGGAGGAGTGGGCAGCTCAAGAAAATGTAAAATAATGATCTCAATTAACAGTAATCAAGACCTAAGTAACAAAGTAATTCTTTGTCATAGGTAATAGATAATAACTACATGGCTTTGAAAAAACTTACGTCAAGAATTTTATTTTTCTCTGTTAAAATAATGGGCAAAAAAGTAATATCTATGTGCCCCCAAATACCCTGTGAAACACTGTATACAATAAGCTATACCAATAATAGCAAATAATTTCTACTTGATAGAAATTATACATCTTCCTAACATACAACAGGTTTTACACGCAACACTTCATTTGTTCTTTTATGACACTAATCATACGAAATAGAAAACAAGTGACTTTTTCAACTTGAAAGTTGATCTCAGATTCAAACTTATTTCTGAATCAAGCCTATATTCACTCCAATACCTCTGACTAATTAAATAAATTAACACATAGTTCATAATACAGAGATTCTTTAATAAAAATATATTCAAGTTACAAAGCATAACCTTAGTTGCGACATTATACTACAGTTAGCCCTCCATTTCTTCAGATTGTGCATCTGCAGATTCAACCAAATACAGGTGGAAAATATTTTAAAAATTAAAAAACAATATAACAATAAAAATAATATAAATAAAAACGGTAATAATAACAACTATTTACATAGTATTCTTATTTTATTAGGTATTTTAAGTAATCTAGATTGATTTAAAGTATACCTGAGGCACTGTCCACCCTGCCAGCAACCATGCCCCCACATACTGCTAAGGGGCCTGAAGACCACCCTGCCAGAGGCCCATCACCACTCATGCTGGTGACTCCACATCTTCCAACAGTAAGGCTGCTGCACAGGCCACCCAGGGGCCCAAGAATCAGCACACCTAGCATCCCTATCCCCAGCAAATCTGCACCACAGCCTCCGCAAACAACCTCAGTTGAGGCCATCAGGGAACTCACAAACACTGAAGACATTGATTACAACTAAAGAAAATACACAGAGACTACCCTAATGCACCCACCCAGAACCAAAGCCAAAACACCCTAGCCAACTAACACTACAGAACACATGTATAAGAAAAAGACTTTCTCTACAAAAGCTACTTCATAAAATTGGAAGAAGCAACTGTTCCAACAGATGTGCACATATTAAGATAGGTACACAAGAAACATGAAAAAGCAAGGAAACATGCCACTTCCAAAGGAACACAATAATTCTTTAATAACAGAAACCAAAGAAACAAAAATTGATGAAATGCCTGAAAAGAACTTCAAAACAATGCTCGTAAGGAACTCACCAAGATACAAGAGAACACAGACAGATGATTCCATGAAATCAGAAAAACAATTTATGATCTGAACAAGAAATTTAACAGAGATAGATATAAAAAAGAATCAAACATAATCTTGGAACTGAAAAATTAAATGAGTTAAATTAATAATACACTTAACTGCTTGACAACAGACCCTAGATCAAGCAGAAGAAATAATATCTAAACTTGAAGACAGGACTTTTGTTTGTCTTTGTTTTTGAGACATGGTCTGGCTCTGTTGCCCAGACTGGAGTGCAATGGCACAATCTCAGCACACCGCAACCTCCATCTCCCACGATCAAGCCATTCTCCCACCTCAGCCTCCCACGTAGCTGGGACTACAGGTGTATGCCACCATGCCTGGATAATTTTTGTATTTTTTGTAGAGATGGGATTTTGCCATGTTGCCCAAGATGGTCTTAAACACCTGAGCTTAGGCAATCCACCTGCCTTGGCCTCCCAAAGTGCTGAGATTACAGGCATAAGCCATCACACCTAGCCAGATCTTTTAAAATAACTCAGTCAGATATTAAAATAAATAAATAAAAAGAATTTTAAAATTAAGAAAGCAAAAAAACAACACCATCATCACACAAAAACGTATTTATACTATGGGAATTTCAGAAGGACAAGATATGGGAAAAGGCATAGAAAACCTACTTGGTGAAATAATAGCTAAAAATTTAAATCTTGGAAGAGTTAAGGACATTGAGGTACAAAAAGCTTAAAAATCACCTAACAGATTCAACCCAAAAAGGTCTTCTCTCAGACACATTATAGGCAAACTGTCAAAAGTCAAAGACAAAAAGAGAATTCTAAAAACAGCAGAAGTGTCTAGTCGCATATAAGGAAATCTCCATCAGACAAACAGCAAAGTACAAAGTAAAACCTTACAGGCTAGAATAAAATAAAACAATATATTCAAAGTGCTGAAAAAAAATCACTGTCAGCCAAAATTACTATACACAGCAACACTATCCTTCAGAAATGAAAGACACATAAAGAAAGAAAGAGTTCTTCCAGATGGGCAAGAACTGCAGGAATTCATCACTAGGCTGGCCCTACAAGAGATGCCAAAAGGAGTCCTATATCAAGAAATGAAAGAATGATATCTGCCATCACAAAACCCTTCTAGACATTGGCTTAGGCAAGGATTTCATTATCAGGAACCCAAAAGCAAACGCAAAAAAACAAAGATAAATAGCTAGGACCTAATTAAACTAAAGAGCTTTTGCACAGCAAAAGAAACAGTCAGCAGAGTAAACAGACAACCTACAGGTTGGGAGAAAATCTTCACAATCTATACACTGGCAAAGGACTAATATCCAGAATCTACAATGAACTCAATGAACTCAAAACAAATCAGTAAGAAAAAAATAAACAATCCCATCAAAAAGTGGGCTAAGGACATGAATAGACAATTCTCAAAAGAAGATATATAAATGGCCAACAAACATGTGAAAAAAAGTGCTCAACATCACTAATGATCAGGGAAATGCAAATCAAAACCACAACATGATGCCACCCAACTCCTGCAAGAATGGCCATAATAAAAAATAAAATAAAAATAAAAATAAAAACAGTAGATGTTGGCATGGATGCAATGAACAGGGAACACTTCTACACTGCTGGTGAGAATCTAAACTAGTACAGCCATTATGGAAAACAGTGTGGAGGTTCCTTAAAGAACTAAAAGTAGAACTACCATTTGATCCAGCAATTCCTCTACTGGGTATCTACACAGAGGAAAAGAAGTCATTATACAAAAAAAGATACTTGCACACTTGCACATGTATGTTTATAGCAGCATAATTCACAATTGCAAAATCATGGAACCAACCCAAATGCCCATAAAGCAACGAGTGGATAAAGAAACTGTGGTATGTGTATATATATATATTTACACACACACACACACACATATATATATATATATACACACACACAATGGAAGACTATTCAGCCATAAAAAGGAATGAATTAATGGCATTTGAGTGACCTGGATGAGATTGGAAACTATTACTCTAAGTGAAGTAATTCAGGAATGGAAAACCACATATCATACGTTCTCACTGATACGTGAGAGCCAAGCTATGAGGACCCAAAGGCATAAGAATGATACAATGGGCCTTGGGGACTTTGGGGGAAGGGTAGGAGAGGGGCAAGGGATAAAAGACTGCAAATAGAGTGCAGCGTATACTACTCAGGTGATGGGTACAGCAAAATCTCACAAAGCACCACTAAAGAACTTACTCATGTAACCAGACACCACCTGTACCTCAATAACCTATGGAAATTTTTAAGAAAAAAATAAAGAATTATAAATAAATAAATAAATAAATAAATAAATAAATAAATAAGGTATTCTCAGCAGGTGGCCTCTTTTGGTTCCTTTGCTGTTCCACAAGGTGAACAGAGTCATGTAGGAAAATAAAAGCATATTTGAATGTTGACTATCATTTTTTGGTGATGGAACTTTAGCAAATCAAGTAATCTCCCTGAGCCTCTCTCTGTTTTCTCATTTGCCTCATTCCTTTGTCTCAGTGACAAAGGAATCCTGCTTTTTGAAAACTGCAAAATGCTAGAGAAATACTAGTTATTATTACTATCTGCTAGTTCAAAGTGTTCAAAGAGACAAACATGATTTCTATGAACATACCAGAGATAACTTTAGGAACAGGAACAATGGGTTAATCATCTAAATGATGCAGTGGGATATGAGGGGGCTAGAACCCAACTCTCCCAGAAAAGAAATAAGCCCACCCCTTACCCCTAGTATACCAAAATACTTGATATTCTATCACTGAAAATTCAATTTTCTCTAACAATTCAATTTCTCTAATAGTGTCAACACCTCAGGGCAAGCTTAGCTCTTATCACTGCACACCCGTATTTCATAATGCCTAACACAAAGTAGGTGATCAAAAAGCACTGGATAACCACGGAAAAGGGTTTGTCTCTAGAAATTCCGAGTTTAAATTCCAACAGAATTGCAAGGTATGTTGAGGTTTTGTCAATCATTGACTCTTTAAATGGTTACCTACTGTAGTGGATGCTACAGTGCAATGCCCAGACCCCCACACCGGAGAACTGAAGCACACATTCCCATGGCTACAGGAGTGTTGAGTACCGGTGGTCCAGAGCTTTCACCTAAGTCCCTTCTTAGACTTGCCCTCAGCTAAAAAGAACCACCTCACCAAAAATCATACCTTACCCCCGACCCCACACAGGGGTATAAAGGCCCAGCTTTCATGTCTTAATTTGGGCCCATTCTAAAGGACAGTCCTACTCCAGAGCACTCTGTGAGATCAGCTGAAGTTTCTGTTACAACTTCATCAACTTCTCCCTGTACCCAATCCTGCCTCCTTCACTCTCCAATAGGTGTTGATCCCTAGATCATTCCCAAGTAAACTTCCAGCATATAAAATGTTCATCTCAGGGTCAGTTTCCTGGGAAAACTCACCCGTGTTACCTACTTCTCCCATAAATAGAGCTAGCTGTAATACTTCAGTTTTCAAAGAGCTTGAGATGGTGCAAAGGACACACATCCATTTCGATGAGTGAGCTCAAGTAAGAAACCATATTGGGAAACCAGGCCTGCCTTTTGTGCCATTAGAAACCTAATAACTATACCAGAAAGATGGTAATTATGGTCATGCTTTTACGAGAAAGCTTAGCTTTCATCAAACCTCTCAAATTTTTTCCTCTCATGACGTGTTAAGAAGACACCCAAGTTCTGACTTTTCTTGCTGTGTTTTATCAGGACAGCATGAAAATGCAATTGCTGATCAATAAGAACTAGTTTGTGGTATCTTTTCACACTGTCTCTTTGAGTCGCTGGAATGTAACTGCGAAGCTGCTGGTATATTTTCCAAGCTGAGTTATTTGGCCTATGTAACTTTACACATCGAGTAAGTGTTAAAATTGATGGGAGCAGAATCATTTTTATTGCATTCTGAGAAAAACTATTAATTTAAAGGAATAGTTTACTAAATGTCATTTATTGCACTGATTTTAATCTATGACAAGTATATACATAAATTATACTTATTTAATTACATTAAAGAAGCATCAACACACACAACCTGGAAAATGCTTGATGTCAAGGGACTATTGAACAGAGAACTTCACTATTTGTGTCATTTAAAGGCAGCATACCTGAGATACACTAAATTTAGTTCATTCATTTAACAAACATAATTTGAGCCTACTTTGTGTATTAAAACTCTGTACCATCCCAAGAATGTGAACAAAATGGAAATCATGTTTACTTTTACTTTGAAAGCATTTTGCCTGACAGAGTTTGCTATTCCTGTCAATCTGCTCAACAGTTTCAATCACGAAGTAATTCCAAACCAGAAGGAAAGATGAACAAATCAAGCTTGGTGGGCTGTCCATCTTTCACGACTTTTAAAAATTCTTAATGAGAATCAAATCATCACTGGCTCTGGAACTTTATTCTCTCTCTAAAATCTTAAAGGCTGGTCACTTAGACCCTCCTTCAAACTCCTTAGAAGATTTTAAAAATCAAGTAGGAAAATATATTTTTAACTTCACAGCCCTGATTGAATATTTTTAGCAGACTCAAATCTGGGTTCCAGCAAGGTAATTTAATAGTCTCCATGGTAAAAGAAATGTAGAGTTATTTTTTAACAGCACGGTACATTAAAAAATAAAAATTGTTCTTATGCTTGATGTAGTAGAAGATACAAACACTTTGATTATACTCAGTCATTACCTTTTTCATCTCTCTGGACAAATAAAATGTCAAGGAAATAAATATTTTATATATATATGTATATATACTATCATGAACAAAATGAAGATTTTATTTCCATAAAATATGAATAAATTTCAATTTAACTGGACAGTGTTGCTGAAACTTACCCCAATATTTAATACAGAAATATGATCAGATGAGTTAATATGGATGAAAATGCGTGGTAAACCCAAAGAATTAGCAAAGATGTATGATCGTTACTAATCAGCTATGTGACTAATTTATGTGGTACCAAATAAGAGACTTTAAATTTTGGCTAGCACTTCAAAACCCATCCTGTAAAATCCTGCATACTTGAATCTGAAAATGATCGATGCTGACAAATTATAGGTTCTTTCCGAATATTCTTCCAAGAGTGACATATTTTCAAAACAAGTAGGAACCAGCCACGTTGGAAGATGACAAAAACACACAATGTGTGCTGTTAATTGCTGACATTTATATAGAGTTGACACCAGATATCGCTTATGATAGCAATTACTAATAGCAATTTGCATATCCAGAGCCCATAATGAAATTTTGCTAAATTCAATTTTTAAAATTTTATTTTCAACCTTCATGCTAATGTTCTTTTTATTAATGTGAAGTATAGAACAGGGCTTCCCAACATTTTTTATTACACACATAAAAGCTGATAATGTTTGTACCAGTTCCCTCCTGGCCACCCTGAGGAATGAGAGAAGTGACATTCAGGCACACCTAAAACCAAAGTGGAGTACTTTCTTAACATGGTCAGTTTTGCAGAGATCATCTATTCTATAGTTCTGTAATGCAGCAAACCATGCCAAGCAAAGACTAAGTCCTAGATCTTTATAATTAAGATAAAATCTTATTATAAAAAAATCTTAAAGTTATTTTCACATTTTTATTGAGTTAATTACAATGAATTATATATAACACATGGTTCGTGGCCCTGTCAGTTCTCCTTGTTGTTGGGATCAAGCCCCCCAAAATCTGGCCATAAACTGGCCCCAAAACTGGCCATAAACAAAGTCTCTGCAGCACCCTAACATGTTCATAATGGCCCTAACGCCCAGGCTGGAAGGTTATGAGTTTACGGGAATGAGGACAAGGAACACCTGGCCCACCCAGGGTGGAAAACAGCTTAAAGGCATTCTTAAGCCACAAACAATAGCACGAGCGATCTGTGCCTTAAGGACATGCTCCTGTTCATGCTGCCGCTAGCCCAACCTATTCCTTCAATTCGGCCCATCCCTTTGTTTCCCATAAGGGATACTGTCAGTTAATTGAGTATCTATAGAAACAATGCTAATGACTGGCTTGCTGTTAATAAACATGTGGGTAAATCTCTGTTCAGGGCTCTCAGCTCTGAAGCCTGTGAGACCCCTGATTTCCCACTTCACACCTCAGTATTTCTGTGTGTATGTCTTTAATTCCTCTAGCACCACTGGGTTAGGGTCTCCCCAACCGAGCTGGTCTTGGCACCTTGTCTATAACACAATACTTCTATTTTGTTGTTTTGTTAGGAAACACAGGTGGCATTCTTACCAGAAAAATCTGAAAGGCAGGAGTATGTAACAAGCTGATTAACCACGTTGGCTATTGCAAAAATGAAGATCTGTTACTTAATCTAAAAAGAAACTGCCCTTTTTCCCACAGTGGGTCCAAGAGCATGAGAGGATTTCCAGTGGACTAAATATGGACCATTCTGAAAAACAGTCTGAAGTTGTTTGAAATCTTACCCAAGAAAATCCTACCCTGAAAGGAAGAGCAAGAAGACACCAACAGAGGTCTTGAAGAAAGGGACCACATGAGAACTAGGGGCTGAAGGGGTAGTCCCTTCCAGCAGCCCAGGGCTAGAAGAGCCCCCAGGGGAGGCTCAAATAGCCCACAAAAGTGTCCACAAGGTAAGAGCAGCTATAAATGGCTGTCAGGCCCATATATGCATCATATATATGCATCCTGCATCACTGCTGAATCAACACCATCCTGCATCACTGCTGAATCAAATTAGAACATCTGGGACCTTCCCCTCCCCACCAACTCCACAGCTAGCAAATGGAAGAGGCTGGGAGGTGGAAACGAAGCTTAGCTTCTTACCCCCAGTCCTCAACAGCAGCCTTAGGTCCTTGATGGGGTGAAGGGAGATTTGAGATTAAGTCACACTAAGAATTTTCATCGTTGTTAAACATCAGAAATTCTGAGTTGAGACTATCTGTAGCGTAAAGTGACGTTAGGACTATTACCTAAAAAATCACCAAAAAAGCCCTGAGACCTGCCTAGGTTTCATCCTGGGAAGGGAATTATAGTCACCCCCAGTGAGTATACATTAAAAGACCATGAGGGATAAAAAATTAACTTGTGCTTATTCATGTTATAGATTATACAGAAATTTGCTTAAAACAGAACATCTGTAAATGTACTGCCTTTTCATGTTTACCTTAAACTTTATGAACTTACTGTGAGTGGCATACCAAAAATCTGGCCTTTCAGGACATTTTATAAGAGGAATCCAAGTTGCAAAGTTGTCTGAGAATGTAATTGACCATCTGGAAGAACCAAAAATGAAATCAAAGTCTACATGAGATAAGAAAATCTTCAGGCAAACTCAGGACCTAAAGTCAATTTAAAAAAAAAAAAAAGAAAATATGGAATTTAAGTTATCAAAGAACATATAAACTAGAAAACAAAGCTACATATCTCATGAAAAATCAGAAAATTACTTCAAGCTATCAAAATTATGACCTAAAAATATTGCAAATAGAAAAAAAATGGTTGTTAGAGCAATGATACA
The DNA here is from genome assembly GCF_006542625.1 of Nomascus leucogenys. Classification (NCBI taxonomy): domain Eukaryota; kingdom Metazoa; phylum Chordata; class Mammalia; order Primates; family Hylobatidae; genus Nomascus; species Nomascus leucogenys. Next base: position 97,900,904 of record NC_044381.1, read on the forward strand.
TCTAATTTTTTTTTACCTGCAAAATTTCTTTCTTTTGAAATTTCATAAGTTCCCTGCTGTCAAGTAAAGACTAATTTAGTAATGATGCTAAAAGAATATGAAGCTTTCTATTCAAGTTTTCAAAAAGCTTTTTTATTTTGACTTTATATAAAATGAATTTTTGGAGAGAAGTCTGGGATTTTATAGGAGTGACTTCTTCTTTGTATACAATGGTATTAACTGACCAGTTGGCTTAAGAAAACATGGATGATAAGTTAGTATGGAAGAAAAAGAAAATCAAGGAGAGACAGACAATGTGGACTATTTTCAAAGCAACCTTGTACTTTTTAAAAATCACTTATTTTTAATTATGATAAAGTATAAATAACACAAATTTTACTATTTTAATCTTTTGTAAAAAATTTTTAGAGACACCATCTCTCTCTGTCACCCAGGCGGGAGTGCAGTGGCAGGATCATAGCTCACTGCAGCCTTGACCTCCTGGGCTCAAGCAATCCTCCTGCATCAGCTTCCCAAGTAGCTAGAACTGCAGACGCAGGCCACCATACCCAGCTAGTTTTTTCTACTTTTTGTAGAGACTGAGCCCTGCTCTGTTGCCCAGATTTGTCTCAAACTCCCAGGCTCAAGTGATCCTCCCATCTAGTCCGAAAGTGTTCGGATTACAGATTACAGGCGTGATCCACTGCACCTGCCTTCTATTTTAACCATTTTTTTGTTTTTCTTTTTTGTTTTTGTTTTTTAACGGAGTCTCGCTATGTTGCCAGGCTATAGTGCAGTGGTGCGACCTCGGCTCACTGCAACCTCCACCTCCTGGGTTCAAGCGATTCTCCAGCCTCCGCCTGCTAAGTAGCTGGGACTACAGGCACACGCCACCACGCCCAGCTAATATTTGTATTTTTAGTAGAGACGGGATTTCAACGCGTTGGCCAGGATGGTCTCAATCTCTTGACCTCGTGATCTGCCCACCTTAGCCTCACAAAGTGCTGGGATTATAGGCATGAGCCACAGTGCCCAGCCTATTTTAACCACTTTAAGTGTACATCTCAGTGGCATTAAGTACATTCACATTGTTGTACAACCAGTATCACCATCCATCCACAAAACAATTTTCGTCTTGCCAATCCCAAACTCTGTACCCATTAAACAATATCTCCCCTTAACTCCTGACACCATTCTACTCTCTGTCTCTGTGAATTTGACTACTCTTAAGTACCTCATATGTGTGGAATTATATAGTATTTGTCCTTTTCTGTCTGACTTATTTTGTTTAGCATAATGTCCTCCTGGTTTATTCATGTTATAGAATGTGTCAGAATTTTCATCCTTTTTAAGGCTGAATAATATTCCACTATATTTGTATACTATATTCCATTTATTCATTTAACCATCATGGACACTTAAGTTGCTTCCACTTTTTGGACTACTGTGAATAATGCTGCTAAGAACATGAGTTTACATGTATCTATTCAAAATCTGCTTTCAATTATTTGGGGTATATACCCAGAAGTGGAATTGCTAGATCATATGGTAATTCCATTTTTTATTTTTGAGGAACTGCTATATTGTTTTCCACAGCAGCTACACTACTTTACACGCCCACCAGCAGTGCACAAGGGTTGCAATTTCTCTACATCCTCACCAATACTTGTTTTCTCTTTCTTTTTCTTTAATAATAGCTATCCTAATGGGTGTGAAGTGCTATTGCATTATGGCTTTGATTCATATTGCCCTAATGATTTCCTAGTGATGTTAAGTATCTTTTCATGTGCCCATTGGCCACTCGTACATCTTCTTTGGAGAAATGTCCATTCAAGTCCATAAAGCAACCTTGTACTTTATTCTTTGTTAACTCTACAAATGATACCATATTAATGTTTTTAAAAATTGATGTTTTCGGCAATCACCACATCTATCTAGCAGCATAAAACAGTTCAAATTTCAGATCCTTTTTTTTAATTTTTCGTTTTTTGTAGTACTAGTATGCAAGCCTCTTTACAAAGAAAAAAATACCAACCTAGCTACTTTGGGATCCTGTTCAGCTCTGTGCTTGTAGATCTACACAACCACACAGACAATTAAGTGTAGAAGGCACTCTATCATGTCAGATAATGTAGAGCTACACTGTCCAATATAATAGCTATAAACCTCATATAATTATTGAGCACTTAGAATATGGCTAATCCCAATTGAAATGTTTTATAAGTAAAAAATTTACATCAGATTTCAAAGATTTAGTGATATGGTTTGGCTGTGTTTGCACCCAAATCTCATCTTGAACTATAATCCCCATAATCCCCATGTGTTGTGGGAGGGACCCAGTGGGAGGTAATTGAATCATGGGGTCCGTTTCCCCCATGCTGTTCTCATGATAGCGAGTGAGTTCTCATGACATCTAATAGTTGTATAAGCATCTGGCATTTCCCCCGCTGGCACTCATTCTCTCTCCTGCCACCCTATGAAGAGATGCCTTCCACCATGATTGTAAGTTTCCTGAGGCCTTCCCAGCCATGTGGGACTGTGAGCCAATTAAACCTCTTTTCTTTATAAATTACCCCGTCTGGGGTATTTCTTCATAACAGCATGAAAATGAACTAATACACTTAGTATTTTATAAGTAATATGAAATATCTCAATAGTTTTTAAATTGATATGTTAAAATAATATTTTAGATGTACTGAGTTCAATAAAACATGTAATTAGATTTAATCTCACCTGTTTCTTTTTACCACTTCAATGTGGCTATTGGAAAATTTTAAATGACATATGTGACTCTGATTTATGGCTCACATTCTGCTTCTACTGGACTATAGATATAAATAATCGTGACTAAGTAGACCACTTCTATGATAGTGGATATACAAGTTAACTCGGAACTAGAAAATTTTCTATGTAATTCAAATTGTTTTTCAAAAACAAATTCTTTTCATTATTAGTATATTATATTGTCCAGAATTATCTAGGTGAATGCCATTATTCTATATTCAAATTTTTTAGGATAAACACTGCCTCTTGCATTTAAGTTTACCTCGTGGGAATTTCTATGCCTGTTCAGAAATAAATTGTTGGAAACTTTTTAGTATAGTGGCAGAAGGGCAAAAAAGAGACAAACTCTCTCCATCAAGCCCCTTTTTTAAATATCATTTCAACTTTTATTTTAGATTCAGGGAATACATGTGCAGGTTTCTTACATGGGTATATTGTGTGAGGTTTGGGATACCAATGATGCCACCACCCGGGTAGTAAGCATAGTACCAAACAGGTAACTTTTCAACCCTCGCCCTCCTCCCTTTCTCCCTTCTAGTAGTCCCCATAGTCTACTGTTCTCATCTTTATGCCCATGTGTACCCAATGCTCAGCTCCCACTTATAAGTGAGGACACGCAGTATTTGATTTTTTGTTCCTGAATTAACTCACTTAGGACAATGGCCTCCAGTTGCATCCATGTTGCTGAAAATGATATGATTTCTTTATTTTATGGCTGCATAGTATTCCAAGATGTATATGTACTATATTTTCTTTATCCAGTCTACCACAGATGGGCATCTGGGTTGATTCCATATCTTCACTGTTGGTAGTGCTGCAATGAACATACTAGTACTTGTCTTTTTGGTAGAACAATTTATTTTCCTTTGGGTACATACCCAACAATGGAATCACTAGGTCGAAAAGGAGTTCTAAGTTCTTTGCAAAATCTCCAAATTGTTTTCCATAGTGGCTGAAATAATTTGCATTCCCGCTAACAGTGCATAATCATTCCATTTTCTCTGGAGCCTCACCAGCATCTTCTTTTTTAACTTTTTAATAATAGCCATTCTGACTAGTATGAGATGGCCTCTCATTGTGGTTTTGATTTGTATTTCTCTGATTAGTGATGTGAGCATTTTTTCCTATATTTGTTGTCTGCTCATCAAGCCTTTTTATAACGGCATTAATCCATTCATAAGGGTAGAGTCCTCATTACCTACACACTTCCCAAAAAGCCCCACCTCCCAACACTATTGCACCGCAGCTAAAGCTTCCAACACATGGGTTTTGGAGGATATATTCAGATTACAGCAGTGAAGGACACAAAGGAGGGCTAAGATTATTAATTTATTTAAAGATAATTTTTAAAAACTGAGGCAAATCAGTCATGGTGTTAAATTTATGCGACAAAAAATATTTTGTCAGTGTTGTTTGAAATATTTTCTAATTTTATTGATATAAAATCAAGCTTCTATTGGTAATTTCTCTTTCCCTTCTAACTTGTAAGAGCAAGTTATTGGTAAGAAATAGAAATAATTACAAGCTACACTTTTTCAGTCAGACTGGTAATACATTTTCTTTCAGCCTATTATCTGAGAAATGTTATGAAATCTTCAAGCCCAGTATTAACTAGATTTGTCTTTAAGATATATTTTGCAAACAGCAATCAACTTTTGATTCGGGAAGTTTCTCTAAACTTTCTTCTTACCCAAGATATCTGCTTCTGTCACAGCCTTCTTTCTTTCACTGCTTTCTGCAATAATAAGATCATCCTATAAGCTCCGTGAGTTGAAAATAAATGTATTCCTGAGGTAATCCTCTCTGGTCCCAGGTTTCTAATTAAAACATGGTACTCTGGTGTGCCTCTATTTATAATCAGAGAACTAAGGATTTATTGACAAAGGCTCTCCATTCCCCAATGCCCCCAGCCCTCCACACACAATTAAAATAAATAAATAAGATTTTTCTAAAGCAACGGGAGGCAGGGTGTTTTGAAAGTGTTTAAAATAACTGTAAATGTTCATGCATGCCAGTACCAACACACTTGACACCTCTTTGCTTTTTATTGCAACAGCACCTTTCACCAGGGAATCTGAAATTCTTTAGACATTTGCACTTCACCTCACCAACGCACACCAATTTTGCTAGATCTCACATTTCCTACTCGACTGCTGCTCAACCTGTCTCTCCATTTCTCTCCCTTCACCTTCCCCTCCTCTTACCTACTTCAAATGCAGTGTGCCTGAGCCGGAGTCTCAGCATAACAGAGAAGCATCTCTCCTCAGTTGGACACCCTGAATCCAAGACAATGTTTATAAGTTCAGAATTGATTGAATTGTGAATGTTTTACATTATCTGCATTTTAAAATCTATCCTATGTCAATTAAGTAAATAGATTATATAATCAGCTGCTGATTTAATTATTTTGTTGGTTGTTACACTGGCATTGTGAAGCTCTTTCAAATCCTTCTGCAGTGGTTCCACCAAATCCTAATATCAAGTACATACTGAATTTACAAACAATTCTATAAGAAAATTCATCAAAAAATCCTTGTGGTTCCATACATCAAAACAGAATAAAAACATAGCCCTTTGTACCCAAGGTTGCCTTCCTAACCAACACTTATGGCAAGTAGGTGAACTACTTTAATTACCCAGAAAATTCCTTTTTACAATGTGATTGCTATATTTGAAAGAAAAAAAATAACAATTTACAGATCTTAGTACTTTAAATACAATGTTCTGTGAAACCAGATAATTTTTATCTTTGCGGATTAACCAGGCTGGTTTTTAAATTGTACTCTACAGATCAGAAGCGATCAGTGAGAACCTCTCTTTCTACATGTAGTGCTTTCTCTGAGAAGAAATCGGTCATCATGAATATTCATTGGACACCACCAAGTGCTACACCTGACTGAGATGGAGAAGGAGAAAGAGAAATGGTCCATCAAATTAGAAGAAAAGCCCTTCTCATGATTTATGAAAAGGAGAACTATTAAACCTTATGCACTACAAGATTTTATGTCTTTTATGTCAACCTATGAATTTTTCCTCTGCAATATCCCAATTTTATTTTCCGTTTAATAATACAACTTTTAAGTACTAAGGATACATAAGATACTTTGTATTAATGATACTTAGTCAGTCATGGATGCCTGACTTATAAACGAAAACTTAAAATATTCAAATATTTATGTTAGTAGATCTGCTTTAGACTACAAGGAAGAGTTGCTATCTGACTGGTGTGCAATGCTGCTCTGTCCACTACTTTCCTGTCTTTTTTTAAATTTGGCTCTATTACCCAACTTGCCTGTTTTAAACATTTAGCCAATGTCCTTGAAGTGTTTTCATCATTATCAAGTGAAAATCTGAAAATGAGAATAGTATTAGTATTAGTATCTCCAGCTCTCTATTTTTGTCTTTAACTTACCATGCACCTATTTTGTGCTATTATATATATTCAGTATCTTACATACAACCTTATTTAAAGAGCATCGCATCATTGTAAAGCAGATGCATTAAGCTCTCTGTTTTACAGATGAAGAAATCGAGGTTCAGCAAGGACTTGCTCCAAGTCACACAACTGGCAAGTGACAGAGACTGTATATGAACTGAGTCAGACTCCAGATTTTGACTCAAAAAAGACACTACCTTTGTGCTCTATAAAGTGCATTCATTAGGGCCTTTATCATGCCAGTCTATCAGCAATTGTGCTCCCCCTGGCTCGGAGCCTTTCCTCCACACTTCAATAAAATAGCAATCCCTCATTGCAGTTTAGAACTAAGTGGAGTTACTGGCCCAAAGTATTCAGGTTAGCTCTATGGATAGTTTCCAACTTGACCAAATCGTAACTGACCTGTTGAGAGACGCAGGTGATTCAGGAGATAATTTTTTTCTTACTATACTGGGAGGTGAATGGTAAAAAATACCATAGGATGAAGGAAACAAGGGGAAAATGAACAAAAATGATATCCATTATAACTATATAAAAAGATAAACTTGTACACCAAACATCACTGTTATTATGAAGAACTATTTACCATCTAAATCTGACCACAGTTAGAAAACCTGCCACATCACAAGCGCCTTGGATAATAAAAACTTCTATTTCAAATGTTTTCCTAAAAAGCATTTTAAGAACAAGAAATGAAGAATAAATAAGATTTCAAAATAGAAAGAAAATCTAACTGCATAAACTGAACACAATGCTGAATACTATCCTCATGCAAACTGTCTTTCCTTTATCTTACTTATCACCTTCAATATACAATAAAAGTTCAGCCACAAAAATCAGCTTAGAAAGGAGAATTACCTGGCCCAACTGCATAGATTGATTTAATAGCGAGATACTTTCCTGCAAAGACATTTATGTGTTACCTGGAAGAACTTTTAGCTCTTCATTTTATATTTTACCAGCGATTGATTTATTATAGGAAAAAGATTCAATCTTTCCTCTTATTCTCGCAATGTGATTTTTTTAAGAAACAACAAGCCGAGCATGAGAGTTCATGTCTGTAATCCCAGCACTTTGGGAGGCTGAAGTGGGTGAACAACTTGCGCCCAGGAGTTAAAGACCAGCCTGGGCAACATGGTGAAACCCCATCTCTACAAAACACTTAGCTAGGGTTGGTGGCACATGCCTGTCATCCCAGCTACTTGAGAGGCTGAGGTGAGAGGATCATTTGAGCCCAGAAGATCAAGGCTGCAGTGAGCCACAATTGTGCCACTGCACTCCAGCCTGGGTGACAGAGTAAGAGCCTGTCTCAAAAGAAAAAAGACAGGTTCAGTTCAAATAGGAAATCAGCATCTGTGGTTTCAGCTGGATTTCCCAAGTTACAGGGTTCACCTTCTGAATATGCTGCTATGCTTCCTCTTTTTGACCTGTTTCTGCACTTCCTAAGATCTCTAGCCCATAATCTTGCGCTAGAGACTACCATCTTTGAAACCTAACTCTCTCTTGTACTCTTACGTACATTTTTGGTTTAGATGCTCATTGCCTAACCCTCAAACTAGAACTCTTGTTCTTCTCGAGCAAGAAATCTTTTCCTTCCTATTTACTTTTGTTTTTCCAAAGGCTAGCACAAAATTAGCACTTAAAAATAACTTTTGGCTAGCTATTTCAAGAGTTCCAAATGACTTGGATGGAGACACAATTTTAAGTCATCAAAGGTCCATGACAACATATAAACATTGGACTCTTTCAAGATGGAGGTCTGACTGGTGGTTTTTCTTCCCTTTTTTGGTGCAATAGAATTTATATATTTAAACATTAGGTCAGTTACCTAAAATAAATTAAACATTAGACCAGTAACCTAGAAAGAAAACTTGTTTTGAGGTTGCTAGTAATTTGGGTTCCAAGTTTAATGAGCCAATAAATCAAATGCTAAAGAACAAGATAATTGAATTTCAGAAGACAGTAGAAATAAGGATGTACCCCTTGGAGAAACAAGGAGTTCCCCTAGATAAACAGAAGAAATGGACACGGAGCAATAGAAATGGGGCAGTGAGTACAAGGCAACCTACAAAGTCTGGAAGTAGTCCTTAGGAAGTCATTCAAGGAAGGTAAAGGGCCACAGCCTCATAGGAGTTGAAAGAGTAACTGACAAAGGACCATTAGGCCCAGAAGCTGACTAGAAAGTGAGTTGCTCAGGCAGAATGCCCAGACCTTACTCAGCAAGAATGTCCCATTTCGTGTGCCCAGCAATGACACCAATTGTTCTTATTGACCTACATGCTCAGAACTTCACTTTGTTATCATCCAGCACCTCAACCACAGATTGCCCTGTGTGGACTATTTTCCTTAAACCCCATCAGCTTGTGCTAATGTACTCCAAGAAAGGGAGGTGGGACTGTGGACCTCTGGTGGATAAGGAAAATTATCAGCATATCTGGCAGGTAGGGAGAATTACTGGTACATCTGTATTGTGTGGGATGAAATGAGCAAAGGGTGGTAAGATCCCTACTCTACTGGCATCAAAAAGAGTTGAACCGGCCGAAGCGGGCGGATCATGAGGTCAGGAGATCAAGACCACGGTGAAACCCCGTCTCTACTAAAAATACAAAAAAAAATGAGCCGGGCGTGGTGGCGGGCGCCTGTAGTCCCAGCTACTCGGAGAGGCTGAGGCAGGAGAATGCCGTGAACCCGGGAGGTGGAGCTTGCAGTGAGCCGAGATCGCGCCACTGCACTCCAGCCTGGGCAACAGAGCGAGACTCCGTCTCAAAAAAAAAAAAAAAAAAAAAAAAAAGAGTTGAACCATCTATTTTCAAGTGTGGAATCCTTGAGGCTTTCAATGTAACAATTTCTTTGCAACTTACTAGTGAGGCTACTCATCAAACATGGTAGTTTAAATATACCTGCTTTATTCTATTCCATCCTAAAATATCACCAGAATAATAACAGAATAGTAGAGGGGATAACGACAGATAAGAGATATTATAATTTTGGAAGACAGAAAGTAGATGGACCAGTGTTAATTAGCAAAGCAGAGGAAATGAAACCTAAGTGCATGAAACTGGGAAGCCAATAACAGGGAAGCTAGTTGGTGCTCCAGAATCCCAGGAAGCATGAGGAATTTGAGAAACTGCTTACTACAGAGGGTGAAGGGTGAAGCGTGGGACTAAAAACAAGAGTGTGGCTGAAAACCTATATAGAGGACGGTTATCTTCCCAGCCTTTCACCCACCCCATCCAGCCAGAAAACTTCTCATACACTATTTCATCAGGAAAGAAGAGGTTTACTCTAGATAATTAAACCATCGATCTCCTTCTCCCTATCAACTTGTAAAATACTGGAAGTCAGAAAATTGGGGAATTCTTTTCTGGAGAACTTGATCAGCTCAAGGGAAAAGAACTAATATTGAGAGCTGGGCGTCTTCTCCCACATAAACTACTAGATCTTTGCCCGACCAACAAGCCCAGCCAGATTTTAGTGTCTCAGTCAGATTCTTAGTGCCTCACCTTTAAATACAAACAGGAAGCCAAGCATGTTAGCCTTTTGAGGAAAGCTTCAACATGAAAGAGACCTAAACAAACAAACAAAAATTTTAACAAAAACAGAACTCAGCAAAGAAAAGCAATATGGAGAGAAGCAGCAGCCATTTGTAATAAATAACCTCACAGGAATTAAGAGAGCATTACAGTCATAAAACAAGGTCAGGATGCTATGTTTCAAAAAGAAAATGCAGTGAACAATAAAGCACTCTGCAAATTTAAAAAATAAAATAAAATTTTACATTTTAACAAAAGAACTGAAAGATAACATTTTTCATTTGAGTATTTCTTATAATGTTTGAAAAATAAAGACATGAACAATAGGAGTACCACTAGAAATTACAGACAGAGAGAACAGGGGAAAAAAAATCTATCAAAGAAATAAGATAATTCCCAGAATTGAAGAATATGGGTTTTCAAACTAAAAGGTTACACCGGGGGCCAAGGAGTGTCCCTTTGTAGTAGCTTTCAGATTAAAAAATCATATACAAAAGTTCAGCATAATAATAGCATCAGACTTCTCAACAGCAATACTATACTAGAAGCTAGAAGACAATGGAGCAATGCCTTCAAATATGACAGGAAATTTAGAATTCTATGCCCAGACAAACTATCAAGTGTGACAATGAACAAGACATTTTCAAAAATGTAAGTTTTCAAAAAATAAATTACCTTCCATGCATCATTCTCAGAAAGCTTTAGGAAATTGTAATCCGCTAAAACAAAGTGTTTATTAAACTCTTGATATCCTTTTGACACATGAAATACCTAGAGTGATATCCCCTCTTTTATTCTTTTTTTTTTTTTGACACAGAGTCTTGCAGTGTCACCCAGGCTGGAGTGCAGTGGCACGATCTCAGCTCACTGCAAGCTCCACCTCCCGGGGTCATGCCATTCTCCTGCCTCAGCCTCCCGAGTAACTGGGACTACAGGCGCCTACCACCACGCCCAGCTAATTTTTTGTATTTTTAGTAGAAACAGGGTTTCACCATGTTAGCCAGGATGATCTCGATCTCCTGACCTCGTGATTCGCCCACCTCGGCCTCCCAAACTGCTGGGATTACAGACGTGAGCCACCACGCCTGGCCCCTCTTTTATTCTTAATATTAATTTATGTTTTCTTTCTCCTTTGATTTATATTAAAATTTTATAATTTTGTATATTATATTTATATTACTTGATATGTTTGTCTAGCATATTAATCTTTTCAAAGAATCCAATTCAACTTCATTAATTTTCTTTCTGTTATTATTTTCTTCTTTCTTCTTACTTTAGGCTTCACTTCCTCTTCTTTTTCTGGCTGCATAAGGTAGAAACTTGCACCATTTATTTTCAACCTTTCTTCTTTTTCTAATATGAGCATTTCAAGCTATAAATTTCCCTCTAGGTACTTTTTTAGCTGCTTCCCACAAGATTAGATATATTTTCATAATAATTTACTAAGAAATATTTTCTAACTCTCCTGATGACTTCTTCATGATAATTTATTGAAAAATATTTTCTAATTCTCCCCATTATTTCTTCTTTGACCTATGGGTTACTTAGTATTACTTAATTTCCAAATAATGGAGGATTTGTCAGATACATTACTGTCACTGATTTATAATTTAATTGGTTGTGGTCAGAGAATATGCTCTATACAATTTCAATCTTTGAAAATTTATTGAAATTAATTTTACGGTCTGGCATATGGTTTATCTTAGTGAATGCTCCATGTCCCTTTGAAAAAAAATTGTATATTCTACCTTGTCAATTAGATCATGTTGATTGATAGTGTTTTCCAGATCTCCATTCTTATTTTTTTTTTTGTCTAGTTAGTCTATCAGTTATTGGAAGAAAATTGTTAAAAAAAATCCAGCTATGATTTTCCTATGTTTCTGCCTGTATTTAGTTGCTCCTCTGTGTCTTCAAATAGCTGTTTTTCATATTTTGTTTAGAATTTATTATTGTTAACTGCAGGATTAATCTGATACAAGCTGCCCCATCATTACTAGAGGCAGAAAACTAAGACTCCATTTTGAGAAAAATATTTGTATTCTAACGTTTGACTCAAATTTCTAAACATATTGTTTTATTTCCCATATCTGCTCCACACCCTCAATCCTGCCATGATATCATGAAAGGTTCTGATACCAAAATATATCATTTCCCTAAGTAGACTTTAGAATTACTTTCTTTCCCTTTTGTTTCTGTGAACAAGCATTATATTGCCCTTTATTGAAATGCCTTTAAAGCTTTATTGAAAACAGATAAACATAAGACAAGAGGAAAATCTTCTCATTCCACTAGCCTGCCCAGTTTCCACTTCTTCTCTCTAAAGAGGAAAAGGAACAATTATGAGAGGACATAAAAAATACAGGAGACCCTATCTATGGAAAATATTTTCTAGAAATTCCAGAAAAGAGAAAATTCATAACCATGAGAGGGATTGGTCCTGACCAAACTACAAGGTAACAGTAACAGAAGAGATCGATATTTGGCAATCAGAAGAATTGAAAAGGCCATGCTGAGATTTAAAGGGGCAGTTTTGGAGAGAAATGAGAACTGCCTGTTGCTATTGAATACATGTACTCCTTCTGCACAGTACAAAAATCCAAAACCATGAATCTCAAAATCCCATATCATAAGTTATATCACCATTATAAAAAGCAATTTTGCTGAAGCATCTATTTTACGTGGCAGTATCCTAAAAGCTCATAAATATTTGAGCTGCAGACAGACATTTTTCTGAAAATTGAAACTAACTTCATAACTCTGCATTACCTTTTGGAAGGTAAAACTTATCCAGCCTACAGGACAAAGTTATCTGTCCTATTCTTATCCCTGTGAAAAGCTTTTTTCTAGCTGAGCTTTTTTTTCATGGGAGCACATGAGTCCTCTCAAGTTCTGGCACATTTAATTGCCCCACATCCACTCTGCAATAGTCCAGCTAAAAGATCAAAGAAGAGACGAGAAGAACTAGTCTACCTTGAAAAAGAAATCACTCTAACTTCTTCAATTACCTTAATGAAAAAGAGAAAAATAAAGAGGAAAAGAGAACGTGTGGTTCAGTAGAGAACACAAGTAAATTCAGAATCCCAAAGTTCCAATATTAACTCTGTTATCATCACAGTATGTGACCAAGCCATCAGTAATGTTTATATTGTTCATCTGTTAACTAAGGGCATGTATGGAGAAGAAATGAAACATAGGCCCTGAAAATGAATGCAAGTATTTTTCATCTTAAATGCCTAACATGTCCTGATATAACCATTCCTTTCTTTCCATAGAACTACTGAAAACCTTGAAAAAGCTGGACTTTTATTCTTTTCTCCAAATCTAAGACCGGCAGACAATCTCTTCAAGAAAACCTTCCTTAGCTACAACCACCGCTAACCTGTCATTCTCTGTTCCTTATTCTATATTGTTTTTCCTCATAGCACTTATCACTGTCTGAATATATATATATGTGTGTATATATATGAATATATATGCAGATACATATACACATATGTATACATATATTCCTCCATTTATTATTCAGACTATAAGCTCCACTAGGAAAGAAAGGCACTTTGGTTCCCTGCTATGTCCCCAATATTTGGAAGCCATACCTAGCCTAGCCATAGTAGAGACTAAACAAATGTTGATGGAATAAATGAATAAATCTAATGCTGGCAGTCAAAAAGAATACATAACGAAGCAGATTGAACTAATTCAGCATTACTCATATGGAGATCTTGAATTATCTGGAAGTCAGCTACAAGTACAATCACAGTGGCTGGGCACGGTGGCTCGTATTTGTAATCCCAGCACTTTGGGAGGCTGAGGCAGGCAGATCATGAGGTCAGGAGTTTGAGACCAGCCTGGCCAACGCAGTGAAACCCTATCTGTACTAAAAATACAAAAATTAGCTGGACATGGTGGCGGGCACCTGTAGTCCCAGCTACTCGGGAGGCTGAAGCAGGAGAATCACTTGAACCCAGGAAGCAGAGATTGCAGTGAGCCGAGATCGTGCCACTGCACTCCAGCCTGGGTGACAGAGCTAGACTCTGTTTCAAAAAAAAAAAAAAAAAAGTACAATCACACCGATAGGTGAGGCTCTAAAGACATTTCATCCTAGGCTGTAACAATTCCATAATAGTTCACTGCATTCCTGGTACCTTATACTGCTGAATGACTTCTATGGGCTAAATTCAGTATTTTTGCAACTATTCCAGTTCTCTATAGCCTACTCACATGGCTTAACTTAACAAAGGATTTTCACACTGGGTACTTAAAATAAAAGCAGAAGGATATCCATATATTGAACATGTGGACAAAGGATGAAATAGAAATACAATGAATTGACCCATCCTACAAATTCCACTCTGGGTCGCATAATAGGAGACCCTTATGATTGTCGACACATTTTCCTTCCTGGATTGTAGACTGGCTTCTTGGCTTTCCATCTTTTCCATTATTAGTTAGAGACGTAGGATATCATACTAATGAATAGATATAACAGCAACAACAGCAATCTCATGCTGTCAACAGGGTGCATGGCACACCACCACCCCCCCCGCCCTGCTCCACACACACACACACACACACACACACACACACTCTGCTCCTTTAGAGCAAAACTAGCTTCTCACTGATCTCTCTACCTCTGAGCCCATTTACTCCTAAGGCCCAACAAAGAGGATAGGGTTTTTACGGTACCAGCAAGAGGACGGTGGCCCTTGGCCTCTCGGTGCAGAGCGTCAGTCCCACGCTGGGAGCGTGCAGAGGTGTGTGGGAAGCAAGCCATTCTTGAAGTGGGGCCAACAGAGAGAAGTCAGCAGCTCCTTAGCCCTCATGCTTCCAAGGAACAGAGAACGATGGAGAAGCCTGCAGGCAGAAAAAAGAAGACACCGACACAGAGGGAGAAAGCCGATGCGCAGAAGAGTGTTCTCAGAGAGAAGGCCTCTGGGGACAGAAGCCACCTGAGAGGCCCAGTGTGCCCAGGAAGGCCTGCACAGAGCCCCACCTGAGTCCTGAAGAACAGCACATCTTTGATGCCTTCCACGCTTCATTTAAAAACGTCTTTGAGGGGGTTTCCATGTTCATTCCTTTTCAGAGGAAGAAACCCTAAGAGTGCAGTGAATGGAGGTGGATCTTTAAGCATAAGACAGACCACATTCGCCATCAGAGGGTCCACACCGGGGAGAAGCCCTTCAAGTGTGAGCAGTGAGGGAAGGCTTTTCAGCACAGCTCTGACGTCACCAAACACCAGAGGACTCACGCTGTTGGCCTTCATCAGACGTGTTGCCTGGGGGGTGTTCTGCTCTCGGGAGCGCACTGGAGGGGCCACTCCAGGTGCAGGTAGGCAGGCAAACCACCAGAGGGGAGCCGTGGCACCTATGGCCTCCTGACAGTCCTGCCACCACAGTCATTGCTGGAAGCATGGCCTTCGTGGTTTCTCAGTAGCCCTTGGTCCCGATGGGGGGTACGTGGCACGTCCATGGTGTCGTGTACCTGCCTATGTGATGACCGCGTCTGGCACTGCTGGGCGTGTGCTGGGGAGGCCAGTCTCCCTATGGGGCTCCCCCGGTCTGTGGTCAGCTCACTGCTGTCAGCATGGGGGTGAGGAAGCGAGCAGGGACGGCCTCGACCTCACCTAGATAGACTGTCCCTGGATGCCTTGGGCAGACCACAGCCGGCGTTGCCCCCCACAGGGCAGAACATCCTGGTGGGCCCCCTGCCCCAGATCTCCTTGTGCAGCCGTTCCCTGTGTGTCCTGAGGCTGGATGGCCTCAGCCAGCTGTCACCAGGAGAGGAAGGCTCACACTCCCAAAAATGGACATCTCAGGAGGTGAAATTGTTCACAAGCAGGCATCAAAGCACATGTGATATGTGATCCTGGATCAGAAGAGTTGTGAAGGACCTTGCTGGATCGTTTGGCAGACCTGGAGTGTAGACCAGGCACAGTCGGCGCCAGCTCAGCAGCGACAGGGGAGTCCTCACTGACATCCTCCTACTACAGGCGCACACTGAGGCTCTCAGCCGCGGAAGGTGACATCTGCAGTTCGTGCCAACAGTGTGTGCATGTCACTGGAGAGTGACAGAGGAGACTGGCTAAATGTCAGTCACTGGGGAATCTAGAACACAGGGCTGATAGGATGGACCCCCAGATGCAGAATGATATCTCACCAGGTCATGCCCACAGAGACACCAGCAGCAGCGCACAGCTGGCCAGACCACCTCGGCCTCTCTAGCAGCAGGCAGGCTGATAGAACAGATCACCCCCAAAGGGGGAAGTTCCAGGTGAAATATGCATAAGAAGCAACCTCAAAACTAACAAAAAAGATTTGCACATTCCTCAGTTCAGAGGAGGAGCAGAGATAAAGAAAAAGAGAATAAAAGTGCTTGAAAGAGAAGAAAAAGAATCTCCTTCTGTGCAGCGGGCTCCTGGCCCAGGGAGGGTGGTCTGCGGCAGAGTATATGCAGGGAAGCACCCCCTGAAATGCCTAGAAATAGCTGAAGGGCTTTCACTTGGTTCCCATCAAAGGTCAAAACCATCACAGTGGGCAACTTTGCACCAGCGACCAGTGCTCACTGTCCTCAGGCCACTGCAGAGCCATCCTAGTGGGACGGGGCTCCTGACTCCAGTGAGGCCACACTGGAGGGGAGTCCCAGGAATCAATCTGATGTTCAGAACCTTCCTGGCATCTCAGAAGTGTACTAGGGCAGAGGTGAGGACCCTTTGGCCAAGTGTCAGCATTCTCACTGCAGGAGAACATTAAAGCCACAACCCAGAAACTTCTCAGGAGCATGGCACACCCACACCAGCCCTAGGCTCTGCCTGGACAGCACCTCCTGGGCAGCACCTCCTGAGCTGCCCTGACCAGCAGACACCATCCTCCCAGCCTCACTCAGCCGCCCTGACCAGCAGCCACCATCTTTCCAGCCTTGTTCGGCTGCCCTGACCGGCGGGCACCTCCCTCCCTGTCTCGCTTGGCCACCCTGACCAGAGGGCTGCCCTGACCAGCAGGCACCATCCTCCCAGCCCCACTCAGCCACCCTGACCAGCGGGCACCATCCTCCCAGCCTCGCTTCGCCGGCCAGGCTCTGCGGGCCTCAGAGTGCAGAGAATCTCTGAATGTTGCGACTTTGCTCTGCTGCAGGGACCTGCCATGGAGTGTCCCTTGTGCAAGCATTTTGTGAGCTATGCCAGCATCTGTCCCCACAGGCCCCATCCCTGAGCCATTTCCCAGGAGAGCAGGAAGTGAGCACAGGGAGGCGCACTCCCAGCCAGCCCTGGGACCAGAGGTCTGGGGACGCAGCCGGCCACCACGGCAGAGCCCTACTAGTCTGGGCCCCTGTTTCCTCTTCCACACAGGGAAGCAGGGAGGGGCTGATCAGCAACTTAGGCTTGTTGGCTCCGGCGGAGGCCACCTGCATTTCTGGGGAGCCCATGGACCCTGGGGTGCATGTGGGCTTTATTCCCAGTGACCTCCCCTATCGGTCCCCATTCTGGGCACTGAGATGTGATTGTTTCTTTCCTGTGAATGAGCTGACATCAAAACATGCTGCAGAGGAAGATGGGCCTTGGGGGCTCCTGCCCCTCTGCACCAGGAGGAAGGTTGCGTCCCCAGGGGAGACTCAGAGCTGAGGCGGTGATGGGCGGGGCTCCTGTGGAGCCAGGGTGGGGCAGGGTGTCTCCAAGGTCACTGGGGAACAGCTGAGGCCCAGGGAACACAGGGAGGATGGGGTGCGCTCCAGGATCAGGTAGTCAGGGAGCCTCTTGCCTGCAAGCCTGGTGTTGGCACTCTCCTGGTTTCTTCCACAAACCCAGCCAGCCACACGTTCAGGGAGCCTGGGCTGAGCAGGCGGCCTTGACAGAATCCCCGGGATCCTGCGTGGAGGTGGGGGGTACTTCACAGCTGAGACTAGGCCTAATGCTGCTGTCCCACAGTCACCCCTGCAGGGGGCTCAGGGCAGGGCTCCAGCCCGAAGGGGGGTTCCTGGATGCGGCTCTGAGCCGGGAGCCCCTGCCCCCACCCGCACCCCTGCACCTTCCACGCCTGTCTCGCCCTGGGGCCCAGGTGCAGTTCTGTGGGGAGCGCAGGGCCGTGCTCCAGTGACCACCGCTCAGCCAAGTGGATTCGGCGAGTTTTCAGTGTTTGCGCCTCTGTCCCCGTGTGCCTGTTTCCTGGTGAGGCTGGACTCCTGGCATGTCTGAACACTCACATTCCCCAGGCATGCATGTGCAACTGCCGCCACCCGTGTACTGTGACGCTGACCCCTCCTGTAGCAGCCATGGTCTTGGCCTCTCGCGTTGCTGGCAGATGTTGTCCCATTTCCCACTGTTACTTTCTGTCGTCCAAAAGTTTAACTGTCCTGCCAGCCAAAGCTGTTGAGCTTTACTTTGACAGACCATCAGTCCTTGGTAAGTGTCCTGTGCATTTGGGATAAGCGTCCGTTTGTTTTCAGCTGCGCTTCCTGTGACTTGCTCTGCGTGTGTCCTCCTGGGTCCCGGTGGGCTGCTGCATTGGTTCGCCTCCCTTCCTTGCTGCTTGCTGGCTTCTGTGTTCTCTGCAGTAAACATTGATTTCTGAAAAAAAAAAAAAAAAAAAAAAAAAAAAAAAAAAAAAAAAAAGAACATCTTAAGCCACATCAAATTAACTTTAATTTATTGATTTTCTGGAGAGGGTATTTAATCTACTAATTCCTTTTGCTTTTACAGTAGTATAGAGTTAGAAGTTTATCCCTAGCTTTAAGATGGAATATTTTAAGAAACATTGTCATAAAAGCTCTTTAGTCAATGCTGAGGACCTATGAGAAATCAATCCATTACAAGAGGGTCATACATTACTAAAGTTTGAGAAACACTGAGATAGACAAAAATAAAACAATTATTGAATAGCCCGTTTTTCACTTCATGAAACATTGTTCCCTTTGTACCTGAAAGAAAACTGAAATACTGCTTCTCCCCATTATCTACACCTCCCTCAGAGACCACCCCATAAGCCAAATAGCAAAACAGGCAGCTGACCCCTAGACAAAAGCACTGATTTTTAAGGCAGCAAAATGTTACTGACCTATCCACATACTCCTAACCCCCCCCTACCTCCACCCTCAGACACCATATTCCTACATGCAGGGAGTTTGAACTCCCAGAAAAACATCCAGACATAAAAAAATGACTCATTGCTCTAAAGAAATTATATTCCCATTAAAAAAATAAAACTTCTGCAAGTGAATGAGGCAGGAAGTGTCCTGGTAACTGTGCAAAGGAAAGGCTGCAGTCTTTGCATAACCTGCTTCCTTGAAGTATCAGAGAAATACACAGAGATAGGAAACAATCATAGTTATGTACAACAGAGCTGCCCTAGATAAGCAGCTGATAGACAGAACTGAGCTATGTACATCAACTTACCTTCATGCTATAAATATGAGGAAAGGCTTTGACTGACACCTAGATTCAAGGAGCACATCCAGTGATAGAAACTAAAAGAAAATCAACAACATGCAATCTATTTTTTTAACTTCAAAAATGAAGTTATCGTAAAGATGGAAGGGAAGAACAGTCATCTGAAAACAATTTGCTACGGAAACCAAAATAACATTCTAGAAAACTTTTGACAATAAGATGCAGGACCTGAAAGTCACAAGGTCAGAATATGCTGAGATGAAGTGGGAAAAAAATGACATTAAAGAAAAAAAATGAAAAAACTAAAATGAAAATGGACATATAAGATAAGAAAGCTAACAAGGCAATAAAGATTTACTGTACATCAGAGTAGAATTTACACTGGAGAAAAATGCATTCAGAATTTGAAATACAAAGTTGAAAAGTTATTTCACAAGTCAAAGGACAGGAATAAATAGTTGGAAACAACGCAGGCACACTAGATATAGAAGAGGAAGAATAAAACTCCAAACTAAGAATTATAGATAGACTTGAAAAGGAAATCAAAACAGTTGACACGGGTGCAATAAATCAAGGAAAAATCTATTTAGCTGAAATGTATACATATCTAAAGATCTCTTCATGCTCCAAATAAAGTTAATAAATAGACACATCCTGGCAAATTTTTAACTTATAATAAAGAAAACATCCAACAAGCATTTAGGCCAAGACACTAGTTAACTACAAATAAATATACCATAATATATACAAATACATAAATATGTACTGTTAGGTAATAGAGAAGTTGCTACAGCATGTTAAGAGAGGAAAACCCATTTTCTACTACTCAGTCAAGTTGCCATTCATGTGTGTAGAAAATAGACATTCTCAGAAATGCCAGGTCTCATAAAATGTAACATTTAGGGACCTAAAATTACTTAAAGGCACAGTCCAGCCTGAAAAAAGGTGGATAAAAATTAAAAGCACAAGAATGTAAACAGGGGGTTAAAAGGACTAGTACATGGTCTAATAAACTTCACATCTATAAAGGGAAATTAGTTCTTTCATGCAGCTTCTGGTATGACAAGCTCCCAGTAGACAGACCCTTTATTCCCAAACGTAGATTTCTTCTCAGACCATTGTCAACATCATGCTCTCCTGATAATAACAGTCCATGGCCCCTTATCCACAATATCAAAAACCAAGAAACTTTGAGAATAGAGAACTTTGAAATCAGAGAACTGACATGAGGCTATTTATAGTTTTTTAAATCTTCTGAATGTTAATATTCGTCATTTTGCTGCATAAATATTAGCAAATTGGATTGCAGCTTATTGCCACATACTCTTCTGTGGCTATCATAAAACATGCAATATTTTCCTTTCTAAAAAAAAAAAAAAAACTACTTATAATTCTGGAACACATTCAAGGATTCCAAATAAGGCATCATGGAACTCCAGTAGACAAACTCACTCAAATGGTTCACTTCCTTATAGCAACCCTAGCCAGTTTATGCATCAATTATGTACACCACCTCTTACACCACTCTGGACACTCAAGACAACTGATTTCTTTCTATGGTGTGCAAGGGACTCTCAATTTTAGAAGACATTCAGGGAGGAGGACTCTTACCTGACTCTCACCTGAATACCTATACTATCTGCCATGCTGAAAGCTGGAGGAACACTTCTTGGGCTCCTTGAAAAATGATGAAACATTCCATTCCCATGGCTTGCCTCAAACTGTCTCCCTTCATGCACATGTATCCCATATTTAACCAATTACCATTCTATCCAACCCACTGGAAGCCTGTCCTTGACTTTGGGCCTTAGACATCTGTCCCTAGCAAAATGTCAGGTCTAATATAAGAGGTTGTATATTCCTGACACACGTATGGGACACTCCAAGTATCTGAACAATCAGAGGACATTTACTGGAGGATGACACCCAAATTTTGAACACTATGGTACATTAATGTTTTCCTAAGCTTTGCTTCAAGGATGGGAAGGATCAGATTATGCTTCCCTCTGTTTCTCCAGCTCAAATTACAGGAATTTACAAATGTAAATTCCTATTTGCCCTCTTGGAGATCCTTCTAGTCTCTAACTCCAGATCTGTTGGCTCTGATTCACTTATTCTCTATCATGACTATTCACTTCAGATTCCCCTTTGGTTATTTATCCAATCTTTTTTCTGTATGCTTTGGATGTTTTAAAACTTCTCTTCACCCAGAATACAAAATTTTGTTTGCCTGTGCTCAGTGCTTTGCAGCCATAGGTGAGCCCTATTGTATTTGCTAGAATTAAAACATGTAATCAAAAATAAAATAAAATAAAATTACAATTACATAAAGTAACCGTTTATCTATTTCAGCTAATGGAAGTCCAAAGATATCCCATCCAAGACTTAATGGCTTCCCTGTGGTGAAGAGGCAACCAAGCATCTATGATCTTTATGTTCTACTATCGGAACATATGGCTTCCATACTCAAGGTCATCTCACAGACAAAGATGGCTGCTAGAACAATAGATTTCATTTACATCTCCCAGGCAGCAGGAAGGAAAAGGAACAGAAAGGCAAAGATGACACACTCCTCAGCTGAAGCAACTTCTAAAGACGTTCTGAAAGTGTCACTCAAAGCTTAATGCTTAATGTCATTGTCCCAACTCAGAAATGTGTATTCACCTAGCCATAAGGAAGGCTAGCTTGAATTTGGCCAGCTGCCCAATACATACACACCCACATACACAAACACACAGGGTTTTGTTTGTTGAAAAAAGAAGAAATTAGGCTGGGCAACTAGCAATCTACCAGCAGTTTCTGCCATAGTCACCTACTATGATGCCTTAGTCCCAACATTAGGAGATCAGATGTTAATCAGCAATAATAACACATGCACTCTCAATTCATTGCTCATCCACATTCATACAAAGTAGTGAGAATGTCAAGGTTACTGAAGTCACAATTTTCTATTAATAAATAAAAGGCAAGAGATATGTTTCAACGGGTTGGAAAAAGCAGGCATGTCCTTTTTGAAATTTTAATGTGGAGTTTGTAGGTGGAAGCTCTGTTGACAATGTCCAGGAAAGCTGAAAATGGTACTGGCCATAATCACTTCCTGTTTTACTCTCCATCTTCTCCATTATAGAAATTCTAGCCATGTCAGTGATACCACAGATTTATCCCTTCCTTTCAACTTGGCAGCACAGGCCAGGGTTACTGACGTGTTTGCCTTTTCCAACACAGCTAGCATCCCTGTATTGTCTACAGTGGGGCTCTCTGCAATGTCAGATGAGTTTTCCAGTTACGGTACCTCTTAAAAGTTTTAAGACATTTATAAATAAATAAAAAAACACTCAAGAAACCTCACAGAACATAATCTCAGAATCCTCAAAATATTTTGTGGCAACTAGAAAAGAGGAGGATGAGGTCTGGGAAATCTCTTCACCCAATTCTTATGATCAGGTTTTCTAATTATCCAGAAGAACCAATACATATAGGCAAGCAACTTAAAAACATGTTATTCTGAAATGGTATGTGTATTTTTTTAAGTTTTTTATTCCATCATGTTTTATTCCAAAACCATAAATTAATTATATGCAGATTAAGAGGCAGACATAAAATCCACTGTTAAAAATATTTCATTTATGTTATAAAAATAATTTAATCTATTTTCTGTCTCTATAGATTTGTCTACTCTGGACATTTCATATAAATGGAATCATACACTAGATGGTCTTCTGTGACTGGATTCTTTATTTAGCATAATGTTTTCAAGAATTGATGGTATGTCAATTACATCTCAAAATGTTATTTTTAAAAATCAATGTTAAAAAGTAAAATAATAATACAACACAAATTGATTTAAAAGAAACTCAAATATAACAAATCTAAGATGACTTGAAGTAAAATTTGAATAAAACTTTAGGGGAGGCCAGGCGCAGCAGCTCCCACCTGTAATCCCAGCACTTTGGGAGGCCAAGGCGGGCAGATCACTTGAGGTCAGGAGTTCGAGACCAGCCTGGCCAACATGGCGAAACCCCCTCTCTCGACTAAAAATACAAAAATTAGCCAGGCATGGTGGCACACGACTGTAATCCCAGCTACTTGGGAGTCTGAGGCAGGAGAATCACTTAAATCCAGTAGGCAGAGGTTACAGTGAGCAGAGATCATGCCACTGCACTCCAGCCTGGGTGAGAGAGCAAGACTTTAGAAGAAAACTAGCAAGAAATACAATAGAAATAATTATTAATTCAGATAATATAAACTTAATGCAAAAAGTATCAAATGTAATAAGAAAGATTTTATTAAAGATACAACTGTCAGGTTGGTGCAAGAGTAATTGTGGTTTTGCTATTACTTTTAATGGTAAACGCCATGATTACTTTTGCACCAGCCCAATACAATAAAGAAATAAAAGACATAAATTGTTACAAGCACTAGAACTCAAAATAAACACAATGGTGAGAGATAATTACACAACTCTCCCAACCTCTAACAGAACAAGTTAGAAAAAGATGTATTAAAATGCAATGAATAAGACTGATTTCATAGATAAATATCAGATTTTCAGCCCTTTTTAGAGGATATATTTGCTTTAAAAAAGTGAAACAATTACAAAAGTGATCATATTTTAAGTCAAAAAGACAAATTCAACAAATTCCAAAAAGCAGAAACTGAACTAGTTAAATTTTCTGAACATAAAACAATAAAGCTATAAATTAATAGTAAAGGTTTAAACAGAAATCATTTAGGAAAAAAATGTAACTTCTTCTGGATAAACATTGTAGTGAAAAGAAATCCAAACCATAATATCAGATTATTCAGAAAACAAAGACAATGAGAACACTGTTTTATCAAACCTAAGGTATGTGACAAAACTTATACTAAAAAGCAAATGTAACCTTAAATGTTTTGACCTTACTATTAAAAAGGAAGGATAAAAATAAATAAATTAAGTGTACAAATAGAACTCAAAATAAATAAGAAAAACAGAGAAAATGAAATAATAAGATAAACATAGAAAATTAAAAGAGAGAGAAATAAACTGGAAAACAGAAAACAGTGTTGATACACAGATATAAGATCTTGTTGTTCAATATGGATAATAAAATATATTTATCCCTGGTAAATCCATTCAAGAAAAATAAATAAATAAAACAAGTTATGAGACTAGAGAGCCAACCAATACAGAAAAAAAACTTAAAAACCTAAGAGAATAGTATATAAGACCATAAGATGTTTGAAATATATGATGAATTAATAAAAAAATAAGAATTTCTCAACATAATATCTACCAAAAAATCAGTAATATGCTTAATGGTGTGAAATGCTAGAAGCAGTCCCATTATAATAATGAATAAAATAGGAAAGTATGCTTTCTCCTTTACTATCAAACACTGTTCTAAAAATACTGGCCAGTGAAATAAAACATGAAATAGAAATGAAGTAAAATTATTAAAAAGCAAGAAACTAAATTATCATTACTTGCAACTGATATTATCATATAGCTATGGGGAAACACAAGAGAATCAACTATAAATTTTATAAAATTAATGGAAGAGTTCAATAATGGCCAAATAAGTATTAATGGCCAGATAAAATACATATGCAAATATTAACAGCATTTCCACATAAACGGCTACAATTGACAATGAGAAAAAAGTTTCCACTCATAATAGCAAAAAAAAAACTTTAATACCTGGAAATGACAATAGAGTCAGCCACTACAGATAACATTTACTGAACTTCAAAACAGACAGAGAAGTAATGGCCAAAGAAACAGAATTTGGGAAGGTTTGTTTTCAGGAATTTTTTTTTTTTTTTTTTTTTTTTTTTTTTCAAAAATCATGGACAGACGTATACGCCAATGAAGAGGATCTCCTTGAAAATGAAATGTTAAGTACTTGAAAGAGGAAGGCGGCCGGGCACGGTGGCTCACGCCTTCACGCCTATAATCCCAGCACTTTGGGAGGCCAAGGTGGGCGGATCATGAGGTCAGGAGATAGAGACCATCCTGGCTAACACAGTGAAACCCCATTTGTACTAAAAATACAAAAAAATTAGCCAGGCCTGGTGGCGGGTGCCTACAGTCCCAGCTACTCGGAGGCTGAGGCAGGAGAATGGCATGAACCCAGGTGGCGGAGATTGCAGTGAGCCGAGGTCGTGCCACTGCACTCCAGCCTGGACGACACAGCAAGACTCCATCTCAAAAAAAAAAAAAGAAAGAAAGAGAAAGGCAAGTTGCTCAAATTCATCTAATTAAATAAGTTGAATTTATGAATACACCAGCTCAGGTCCCTATCCACATTAGATATTTTACTAACAATTATTCCCAGTGTGCTATGGTAAACTATGGTCATGGAATACCATTACTCTGTTTATCTGATTGTGGGCAAATCAGAATAAAAGAAAGAAATTTATTTGACCTAATCTCCATCAATAATCAACTTAATTGGAACAAGTATCCAGATAATCATGATAATGTGTTTTTAAGGATAAAAGTAATCTATTGCACTGATTATGCAAATAATTACCTCAATTCTTCAATACATGCTCCTAGATTAGATTTGGTAAAAAATAGAATTTATGTTATTATCACTTTATTTGCGTAACTATGCAGGGAGGAGAATGGATAGAAAATTTTGTTTTGATATCGTTCCCTTTTCCACCTCTCTGGCATTGTTTCCACATAGTATTTTCTCTTGAATATCAAAGATAGTCACGATGGATTGTGATTTATCCAGTTAACCCCACCAGACAACATCAGCTATGCAAGCGTGAATATGGATCACATCAAATCACTTCTGTCTTGGCACGGTACATATGTGTGGAATCAAGATTTTGTGGAGATAAAAAAAATATTATCAGCTCCTTTTCTCTCTTTTGTTCTTCTGTTTACTCTTTTAAGTAGTAGCCTTTTTTATAATTTCTTGATGAGAAGGTCACACTTCAAGATATCATGCTACAAAAAAAATGTCTAAAGGTGATATATTTCTATAATGTATTAAATTAACAAGTATAAACTTTACATTATTTTAGAAGATGATGCTAATTTAGGCACAGCTCAAGTCCCACTTGGGAAAATATACGTTGATTCTTCCCATATGTACCATGAAACTATTCAAACATAGAAGATCCCACAGGTCAAGTCCCCAGGAAGAATACTCTGAGGAGGAGGCTTGTGTGCGGGAGGTTTATTAAGATGTGCTCTCAGGATCAATGCTTGTAGGCGAATGAAGAAAGAAGGATTGAGCACAGGAGCAAAATGAATGAACATTGTACCAAAATCAAGACAGGCCTCAGCTAATCCCATAAAATGCTGCTTCAGTGTTGTCCTGTGTTGGAGAGAAACAGGGACTCAGCCAAGTGCTGTCAGCTGCCAACATTCCCAGCAATTGGGGAAATAAGTACTTTAGTCCTAAAGTACTCATTTAGTCCTAAAGTACTGGACAGTATACTGCAGCATGTACTAATCCATTACATAAAGGTGTTAGGAAACAAAGATTTTTTTTTTAATCCAAAGCTTCTAACCAAGAGGCATGTCATAGCCCTTACTGGGTTGGGAATCAAAGGAACTATATGCTATCTTGTCTCATCCACTAAAAAAAAAAAAAAAATGTGGCTTTTGGAAAGCACTTTTCCTCTCTGTCTTCATCTATAATACTTTTCCTCTCTGTCTTCCTCTATAATATCAGGTTTGACAAGAGAATCACCTATGGTCTCTTCTACTTTGACAATCCTAATTTTGGTGCCTTCATTTTTGACAAAATCAAGAGGAGGAAAAG
Organism: Nomascus leucogenys; assembly: GCF_006542625.1. Taxonomy (NCBI): domain Eukaryota; kingdom Metazoa; phylum Chordata; class Mammalia; order Primates; family Hylobatidae; genus Nomascus; species Nomascus leucogenys. The sequence goes on from NC_044381.1 coordinate 97,927,781, forward strand.
ATTTTAAATGTAGTCATGACTCTTAAAAAAAGTTTCATTTCACTAAGATTTAAAAGTCTTAGATCCTCTTATTTCCCAGTTAAATTAAATCCCAAAACTCCAAAGTTATTTTCAAGTCCCTTTGATAATATTAGCATGTGAAACTTTTAACAAAATCTAAGAGTAATATTTAAGCCCCAGAAGAGGAAGAATAAAGATGATTGATCATAGGCTCTACTGCTTAGACTAGAATCCCAGGATGTTGAATTCAAACTAGAAATTCAAAAGAACTTCTTTAATCCTAACTAACTCCATCATCACCAGTTTTTCCAAAGAAACAGAATTGCTAGTGAATCCAAAATGAATTTCATTATCCCTGCAAAACCAAGTGTGCTACATTTCTTCTACTGGGAAGAAGCAGAATAGCCAAACTGCCTCATTTATTGTCTTCCTCTGTCCTTCTTTGAAAAGGTCAGTGGCACATCTGGGGTCTCCATTACTCAAAACAGCCAACTGACACACATAAAAAGATCATCTACCCTTCCAAACATATGAAAGTCAGTCGTCTTTATTTGGGCACTTTAATATAATTGCCTGGGAGAGGTGCAAAAGAAAACTAAAATGACTACATTGGATTTACTGTCTCACTCTATTAGGACTTGTGTAGCATCTTTGTCCCTTATAGGAACAAAATGGAGAGAGCTAAAAATAGAGGACATTGATCTTTTCCTGGCACTAAGCTTCATGAAGAATAGCTTTTTGCAAAAGAGCAGCTTTATTTCATCTATTTAAGTATTCCACATCATGCGTGCGACATAGCATTTTCTTTAATATGTTCCATTTCTAGCTCTGCCTTTTATTTTGTCAACAGCAACTTTAATATTAATGATTCATGCCAAAAAGAGGAGACTGAAAATACATAGTTAGAAATAAAATGACTTCTCCTTTTGTCATAAGCAGGAAGCTAGCTTCAACTGATGTTAAACTGTCACTGAACATGAAAAGAAAAAAATGTAAGCCATTGATTTTAACAGAACTTGTGCATTGTTTATATTTGTGAAAGCCCATTTTTAGTTATTTGCAACAATTTTCTATTGTAACACACTGACATGTTTCCTGCTATTTTCGTCAGGCGTATGTTTTCATTTTCTACTGGAATGTTTCCATGTACTTGTATATAATTATACCTCAATTTCTACACAACTCTTCTAGAATATATAATGATAAGGCTGCACTTTTATAGCAGGAAGGGAATGCTAAGTTATTCAACAATAGCCATACTACTTGGTATATCCCAACAAGTTTCCAAAACTAAGAAAAGCCATATAAATAGTTCTTGGAGATTGATAAACCAACAAAAAACAACAATAAATTATTTCTAATATCTAATTTCCACCAAACTGTGCAGCTAGTTTGTTTTTCTTTCAAGACATTAATCTGAGTCATGCCAAAGGCAAGGATACTGAAGGAGCCAGTTTCACGGACCGTAGATCGAAGGAGTCATTTGTGATATGCCACGTACCACCTGGCTTCCCTACTCGATATCCCCACGTGCTACCTTGAGGTCTGCATACTGCCATCACATCCAAAGAAATGATTTTGGAACAAAATGGGCGGTGAACACATAACACAAAAATGCAATATGTTGGTATAAAAATATGGGAGGAGGGGAACTGGCTGCTAACTGATTGGCAGGGCAGAAATGAGGTTTTTGCATTTCAGCTGAGAGTTCTACCAAAGTACCCAGAGCTAGAGTCTCCTTGGTGAGGAAGGTGGTTGAGGGATGCTGCAGACTAGCCATAATGCCAGCTGGCTCAGCTATGCAAAGACTTGGAGTGCATCAAACTCTGCAACCTCGTGTATTAGAGAGGGGCTCAAAAAGTATGTTCTGTGGAAGCTAATAAACTTGGGAAATACTACAAATTAGAAAAAAAAAAAAAGCCTGCAGCTGAACTGCACTTCCAGAGTCAACACTAAATCAAGAATGAGAATTAAATATGCCTACTATTGTGGGTTGAATTGTGCCCCCTGAAGACATATGTTGAAGTCTTAACCTGGTGCCTGTGAATGAGAACTTATTTGAAAGTAGGACTTTGCAGATGTAATCAAGTGTAGATAAGGTTATACTGGATGGGAGTGGACCCTAGTCCAATGACTGTTGTCGTTATAAAAGGGGAGGAAAAATACACACATGGACAGAGGGAAGATGATATGAAGACACACAGATAGAATGCCAGGTGATCGGAGTAATGTGTTTACAAAGCCAAGGAACACCAAAATCACCATCAATCACCAGAAGCTAGGAAGAGGCAAGGAAAGGCAAGGAAGAGGCAGGGGCTACCTTGGAGTCCTCAGGGACAGAGAACACGGCCCTGCCAAACAATGATTTTGGATTTCTGGCTTCCAAAACTGGAATAAAATAAATTTCTGTTGTTTTATGTCACAAAGTTTGTGGTAACTTGTGGTAGCCCTAATAAACCAATAAACCTGCCATGAGAATAGGAACAGGGGAGGAGATGACACCGTGTTGAGGGAATTAGAGAAAGCATCATGAAGAAAGCAACACTGAATCTGTACCTTAACAAGTGAATAAGGTTCAATAAGTTGAGATAATGGAGTAAGAGGGGAAGAACAACCCAGGAGACAAATACTGAACAAAGAAAGAGAAGCAGCGGGAAAAGACAAGGCATGTTTGGGAAACCCCAGGAAGTTCAATTTTACCATGTCATAAGGTGTACGTGGAACAGAGGGAGGTAAGACTAGAAAGTGAGATGAGACCGTGTTGTGCAGAGCCAGCCTAAGGAGCTCAGATTTAACCCATAACTAATAAAAAACTACTGAACTTTTTTGGCAGAAATGTAATCTGATCAGAGCAAAGTTCAAGAATATTAATTTAGCAGCATATATAGAGTGACGTGATAAAAGGAGAGAAAATTTTGAATAAAGGAGAGAAAAAAAGTGAATACCAGTTAGGGGATTACTGTAGTAGTCCAAGCAATAAAAATAACTAAATGCAATATAAAGTAGGCTAGAGGGAACAAGAAAGAAGCAAAAGAGACAGAAGTACAAACTTGGTAGATAGAATTGACAGTTCCTTGCATTTGATTTCATGTAGGGATATAAAGCGTAAGTGAAAAATAAAAACTTTGGTGACTAAGATGAGAAGCAACATTACCAGAGATAGTTAAGTCAGAAGAGAGGTGGGCTGAGGGAAAAATGAGTTTGGGAAGCTGGTTTATGCCAGGTTAAACTGAATTCTTTCCTGCTACACAAAGATGCTGCATTCTTGTTTGAGAATGCTCAGAGCAAGTTTATATCTCAGCCTGAGCTGTATAGCACTGACTTGAGGGTTGGGCGAAAGCAAGGGAGAAAATGGGAAAAGGAAAATGGACCAGAAAAAATGTTTGACAACATCTCAGTAGGGCACAGGTATGGATCCCGAGATAGTTGGAAAGCAGCCATGATGAGGGATTGAACAAGTCCTGGTCTTAATTGTCCCACATGCTGACTCCTCCAAAGCCCTGAGCATAGCTCATCTGTTGCTGGGTCAATCTTGGAAAGGGTAGAGATGCAAAGAATGGAAAATAGACCAAAGACCCACAGGGGGTCCATAGGTTAGTGCTCTTTCTAGTTCAAAAGGGAAAATAAAACTTGCAAAAATCCCCAAATGCACGTATTTTATTAAGCACTTGTTTACTATATAAGAAGAAGCACTCTAAATGCAATAAACACTTTTTAAAAGGGAATTTTAAAATGTCTAGGTCAAAGTTAATTAATATGTATTAAGGGCACTAAAGCATCTAGTTAAAGTTGTTAAAAGTATGCACTGGAAAACTATATTAACCACATCTGCAAATTCTTTTTCAAAACAAAAAAAAATAGAAAATTCTCATTTATTAAATTAATGTAGATGCAGAAGTTACTGGTCTTCAGAAGAATGTGTTACAGATCATGTTACAGGAAAGTTGTGCCCCCCCGCCCCACCCCCCTGCTTCATTTAATAGCGTCTACCGTTTGGCACTAGAGTAAGCAGAAAAAAAAAAAAAGGTGGCCCCTACCTGTATGAAAATTATAGACAAAAAAATAAGGAAACCAACAAATAAATAGATGAAACAAACAAAAACAAGGATGCTATAATAGAAAATGGTAAAAGGGGACATCTACTTTAAGTAGAGTGGTCTCAAAAGCCCTCTCGGAGGAACTGACGTATAAGCAGCGATCTTGGAATGAGGAAGAGCCTGCCTGTAGTGGAACTGGGGTAGGGGCTGGCAGGAGGGAGTGCTTCTGCCAAACAAATGGCAAGAAGGCCTTATTTAGGTGAGCCCTCAGCACGTTCAAGGAACTGAAGAAAAAAACCATTCCAGCTGGGGCGACGCGAGAGGCATGAGATGAAGCTGAAAAAAACAGCAGGAGCAAGACTGAGCAGCGCCAGACAGCACATCATAGAATTTGGAACTGTTCCAAATATCGTTTTCCCATCCTGCTCAGAAGCTGAAGAAGAAATTTAAACTGTGAACACGATCCAGCTTACTTGCTTAGAAGTATATCTTTTTTCTGTGTAGAGCATCAATAGTATAAAGCTTAGCAAACTCTGGATACTTGGTAAATGGCAAGAACAAAAGATAGGAGACTCCATAATCCAGGCTGGGGAGAAGACATGGGAAGAAGTGGATGTAACCAAGAGATATTTGAAGTGCAGCTGAGAGGAATTAGGGATTGGTTGGAAGAGAGAGGTGATGGAGAAGGAGAGATCAAGAATGCTTATCCCTGTGGTTACCTGGACAACTGACTAAATGATGTGCCGTTACCTGATGGAGAAGACAGGAGCAAGTTTAGGGAGGAAATCAAGAGTTCCTTTCTGAGCATGTCAAGTTTAAGCCTGCAAGACTGTCATTGAGACTCTCGCATACGTGACGGTAGAGGTTGGAAAAGAGATTTGGGCTGGGCATGTATATTTAAGAAGACAGGAGACCACCGAGAGGACATGTAGAGAGAGAAGAGAAATTCTTACACATACAAGTGAGGTGAAGGAAGAGGAACCTGCCAAAAGTCATTATCATCATCAGCACACAGGTCAACACGTGCCCTTTTTGAGCAAGTTCTGTTCCCACCCCCTAGAGTTAAGCATTGTCTTGACTGGCAGAATAATCATTTCCTTACTCTTCTTTATAGTTTTACCACCTGAAATTCTAACTTAAGGACATGTGCCGTTTGCCTGCTTCTGGCATCAAGGTCAGGCTATCCACATAAAGTGCACTGGAGAGCAAATGCTCTTTTTCTGTTCTCTGGAATAGCTTGTATAAGATTGGAATTGTTTCCTCCTTAAAATGTTCAACTGACATGTCAGGTAAAGTCTTATGGACCTGAAGATTTCATAGCTGGACTGTTTTTAATTACTGATTCAGTTGCTTTAATAGTTACAGAGATTTTCGGGTTGATCTCAATTATTGATGCTGATATGGCTTGACTCTGTGTCCCCATGCAAATTTCATCTTGAATTATACTCCCATAATTCCCATGTGTTGTGGGAGGGACCCAGCGGGAGATAATTGAATCATGGCGGCAGTTTCCCCCATACTGTTCTCGCGATAGTAAATAAATCTCACGAGACCTGATGGTTTATAAGGGGTTTCTACTTTTGCTTCTTCCTCATTCTCTCTTGCCACCACCATGTAAGATGTGCATTTCACCTTCTGCCGTGATTGTGAGGCCTCCCCAGCCAAGTGGAACTGTGAGTCCATTAAACCTATTTTTCTTCCCAGTCTCAGGTATGTCTTTATCAGCAGCATAAAAATGGACTAATACAGATGCTAAGACAAAAAAAATAGTCAAGTACTGACCAAAGTGAACACAACTTTTATAAACTTGATACATTTTTTTTTTCATTTTGGAGGGAGTTGAGGGAAGGGTGAATTGGGATAAGTTGCTATTATTATTAAATTTGCATTTTCAGAATACATATTGAATTACTCAAAAAAGGCATTGGATTGTTGACCAAAAAAAAAAGATTAAATTTTTACCACAGATAATAAACTGCACTGTTCCGTGTCTCTCTGGATTTGCTCGGCCAAGATTTTTGTTCAGTGTTACCAGTGACTCTGTTAAGATCATCTTGCATTGATTGCATTGTTGAAAGCTCCTAAGAGGAAGTTTTTCTTTTCAGTGAAAGAAGATTCATTGCTGCGTTTGTTATGGGGCTATCCTCTGTGGGACTCTGCCTGCTTGGCTGGCTTGGCTGCAGGGGTGGCTGCCCCAGGTCCTACCTATTGCTTGCAGACACAACCTGAGAACACATCTCCTCTTACCTACCGCCATCAGCTTCCCTGTTGCCTCTGAGGCATGAGACACTGGAAGATCCCCTCAGGACTCTCTCTCTCTCTTTCTCACACACACACACACACACACACACACACACACACGCCGCGCACATATGGCCAGGCCCAGAAGTCTGCAGGCTCTGGGCCAACAAATAATGCCCTGGCTGGTGTTAATTTCAGGGGCTCATTCCCCCGGGTTATTGCTCATGCAGAAGATGCTGCCTCTGCTGGGTTATTATTATGTTTTTAATTGATACATAATGATTTACAAAGAAACGATAAATGTTCGAGGTGATGAATATGCTGATTTGACCATCACACATTGTAGAAAGATATCAAAATCTCACACACTAGCCCGGCTGTTTGGAATCTGGATTCCCAAGCCAGCTCTGGAGGGGCCTCAGAGCACTATCCAGGCACAGGATAGATGGCACCCACAGGAAAAACTTTGACTATCAGACTAAGAATGCTGGCAAATTTTTTTTCTCTCTCTGATCTGAGACTGAGTTGAGGTACGGTAATTCATGCCATAACCTCTGCACAAATGTTTTGTAAAACCAGGTAGTCATCTGTACGTGTCACAAAGCTCCGGCCAGCATCAGTAGCATGCTGGTTGTATTTTCTATCCCTCCTTGCCTGCCACCATCCTTTGTCCCCTGGCTCCTGAGCCTAGGATTGCACTTGACAATTAAGTGTTAACATGTTAACAGTACTGCCGGCGCTGCTTTCTAAGGAGCCCAGGCTAAGGCAAATAATCAAGTATTATTATATACTTTAGGTTGAGATTATTTTTCTCATTTTCACCATGTGCTGCTATCTCACCTCATCTGTTCATCATTATAATTACTGTCTTTCAAACACGTTTAAATCCATTACTACTATCTTTTCTCACACTTGCCTGTCAAAACCCAACCATTTCCTTTGACTTTTTCTTCCTTCCCTACTTCCTCCCTTTCTTCTTTCGCCTTTTTTAAAAATCCTTTTAAATTGTGAAATGTAATACACGTACATAAAACTGAATGGAGCATAAATGTATATTTTAGCTCTATAGTTAAGCATTATCCTACTTTTGGCTGTCAATAGGTACCAGTATATTATCAAATTAATAGATGGAATTAGAACTACCCTTCTCTGACATCTAGATGTAGAAGTTCTCTCTACCTTACACCTAACACCCGAGTAAGGCCCAAAGTTTTACTATGATTATGTGCACAGTTTATGGCCATAGGCTATACAAAATAATTCATCTCCTTATTCCGAGAAACAGCAAAATCTTCAACCACCATAATAACAAGTAAGAGAATGTCAAATTGATGAGGTCAGTTTCATCCTCAGAAACATACACCATGATGAAGAGAAGAATTTGGATACAAAGGGTAGCTCAGGCCAAAAGACAAACTGAAGATTGAGGGTTTTATTCCTGGGCCTGCAGTTAGCTACTACTCTTAGCAAGTACTTACTTTTTCTCTTTATCAGCAAAATAATGTATCTACAACAACATCAACAAACCCAACTACCAAGGCAAACAGACAGGTATTGATTTGCTTTCCCAAACACCAGGGGCTTCAATGAAACACACTTCTGGCAAACTGTTCTTTAAACACTTGATAGTTTTGCAACTGAACTGTGAACCTCAGACTGGCACTTTTTCTCTAGGCTTTGGTGATTTGCAGGTAGGATGTGTAAAAATTTTCACCTGTCAAAAGCAAGCGTTTTTTTTTCCTTTCACAAAAATATTGAGAAAAAAACACTCACATCAGCAATGAAACAAATATTTTTAAATTATTTTTTATATTAATTATCTTCAACAACTCCTCTTCATTCCCACCCCGTAACAGCCCTATATGCATCCTCCCACACCTTTATCATACAAACATATTGAAACATAGGTACACATTTACAGTTTCTTGGTTATTTGGTTATATACAAATAAAATCTTCATACGCATGTTATTTTGAAGTTACTTTTACTAGCTTTACATATATCATGAACATAACTTCGGATCAATAAACAAAGGATACATTCATTCTAGTAGCTAAGTAACGTATTATATATACATGTAACATAGTGTATTTAATTATTTCCATATCGAAGTGCGTTCACGTTGCTTTCAGGTTTTTGTTTCTACAAATAATTCATCAATAAACTTCTTATGTACTGGAGCTTTTATTTTATAGGACAAATTTCCAAAAGTGGGAATCCTGAGGCAGAGTACCCATTTAGCCTACTCTTCTTAAATATCATGTAGTAACTTACAACCCTGCTAGAAAGAAAATAGCACATATTTTTCTCTTTTTAAAATTTAACTTTATGTTCTGGGATACATGTGCAGAATGTACATATTTGTTATATAGGTATACATGTGTCATGGTGGTTTGCTGCACCTATCAACCCATCATCTAGGTTTTAAGCCCTGCATGCATTAGGTATTTGTCCTAATGTTCTCCCACCCCTTGCCCCCCACCCCCTGACAGGCCCTGGTGTGTGTTGTTCCCCTCCCTGTGTTCATGTGTTCTCATTGTTCAACTCCGAGTTATGAGTGAGAACATGCAGTATTTGGTTTTCTGCTCCTGTGTTAGTTTGCTAAGAATGATTGTTTCCAGCTTCATCCATGTCCCTACAAAGGATATGATCTCATTCTTTTTCATGGCTGCATAGTATTCCATGGTGTATATGTATCACATTGTCTTTATTCAGTCTATCATCGATGGGCATTTGGGTTGCTTCCAAGTCTTTGCTCTTGTAAATAGTGCTGCAGTAAATACGTGCAAGAGCACATATTCTTTCATTGGCCATAGTTACTCTGGTATTTGCCAATCTGGTAGATGGTAAGTGGTATCTCATGGTTGCTTTATTTTTTTTCAACTTTTATTTTAATTTCACGGGGTACATGTGCAGGTTTGTTACCTGGGTATAGTGTGTGATGCTGAAGTTTGGGCTATAAATGACTCCATCACCTAGGTACTGAGTATAGTACCCAATAATTAGTTTTTCGACCCTTGGCTCCCCCCTTTCTCCTCATTCTAATAGTCCACAGTTTCTGTTGTTCTCATCTTTATGTCCATGAGCACTCAATGTTTAGCTCTCACTTATAAGTGAGGACATGAGGTTTTTTATTTTATGTTCCCATGTGAATAATTTGCTCAAGATAATGGCCTCCAGCTGCATCCATGTTACTGCAAAGGACATGATTTCATTCTTCTTATGACTGTGTAGTAGTCCATAGCATATATGTAACACATTTTCTTTATCCAATCCGTTATTGATGGGCACCTAGGTTGATTCTGTGTCTGCTATTGTGACTAGTGCTGCAATGAATACGCAAGTATGTGTGTCTTTTTGGTGGAAAAATGTGTGTTTCCAGGAACAGAAAGCCAAACACCACATGTTCTCACTCATAAGTGGGAGTTGAACAACGAGAACACATGGACACAGGGAGGGGAACATCACACACCAGGACCTGCCAGGGTTGGGGGGCTGGGGGAGGGATAGTATTAGGAGAAATACCTAATGTAGATGACAGGTTGATGGGTGCAGCAAACCACCATGGCACGTGTATACCTATGTAACAAACCTGCATGTTCTGTACATGTATCCCAGAGCTTAAAGTATAATTAAAAAAAAAAAAAAAGGCGGCCGGGCGCAGTGGCTCACGCCTGTAATCCCAGCACTCTGGGAGGCCGAGGCGGATGGATCACGAGGTCAGGAGATTGAGACCACCCTGGCTAACACCGTGAAACCCCATCTCCACTAAAAATACAAAAAATTAGCTGGGCGTGGTTGTGGGCGCCTGTAGTCCCAGCTACTTGGGAGGCTGAGGCAGGAGAATCGCTTAAACCTGGGAGACGGAGCTTGCAGTGAGCCGAGATCATGCCACTGCACTCCAGCTTGGGCGACAGAGTGGGACTCCGCCTCAAAAAAAAAAAAAAAAAACAAAAAAAAAAAAAAGAAAAATGTGTGTTTTCTTTTGGATATATACCCAGTAATGGGATTGCTCAGTCAAATGGTAGTTCTCTTTTAAGTTCTTTGAGAAATCTCCAAACTGCTTTCCACAGTGGCCAAAATAATTTACATTCCCACCAATAGCGTATAAATGTTGCCTTTTCTCCAGATCCTCACCAGCATCTTTTGTTTTTTCCTTTTTATTAATAGCCATTCTGACTGGTGCGAGATGGTTCTCATTGTGGTTCTAATTTGCATTTCTCTGATAATTAATGATGACAAGCATTTTTTCATATATTTCGTATGTTGGCCACTGTATGTCCTCTTTTGAGAAGTGTTGATGTCTTTTGCGCATTTTTAATGGGGTTATTTGCTTTTTGCTTGTTCAATTGTTTAAATTCCTTATAGATTCCAGTTAGATCTTTGTTGGATGCATGGTTTGCGCATATTTTCTCCTCTTGTCTGTTTACTCTGTTGACAGTTTATTTTGCTGTGCAGAAGTTCTTTAATTCGGTCTCACTTACCAATTTTCATTTTTGTTGCAGTTGCTCAAGGATTTCATCATAAATTATTTCCCAAGGCCAATGTCCAGAATGGTGTTTCCTAGGTTTTCTTCTAGAATTCTTAGAGTTTGAGGTCTTACATTTAAATATTTAGTCCATCTCGAGGTGATTTTTGTATATGGTGAAAGGTAGGGGTCCAGTTTCATTCTTCCGCATATGGCTAGCCAGTTATCCCAGCACCACTATGGAATAGGGAGTCCTTTTTCCATTGTTTATTTTTGTTGACTTTGTCAAAGATTACATGGCTATAGCTGTACAGCTTTATTTCTGAGTTCTCTATTCTGTTCCGTTAGTCTGTGTGTCTATTTTTGTACCAGTATCATGCAGTTTTGGTAGCTGTAGCCTTATAGCATAATTTGAAGTCAGGTAATGTGATGCCTCCAGCTTTGTTCTTTTTGCTTAGGCTTGCTTTTGCTATTTGGACTCTTTCTGGTTTCCCTATGAATTTTACAATAGTTTTTTCCTAGCTCTGTGAAAAATGACATTGGTAGTTTTATAGAAAGAGCATTGAATCTGTAGATTGCTTTAGACAGTATGGCATTTTAACAATATTGATTCTTCCAATCCATAAGCATAGAATGTTTTTTCATTTGTTTGTGTTACCTATGATGTCTTTTAGCAGTGCTTTGTAGTATTCCTTGTAGAGATCTTTCACCTCCTTTATTAGATGTATTCCTAGGTATTTTTGTGTGTGTATGGCTATTGTTAATAAGATTGCATTCTTGATTTGGTTCTCAGCTTGAACATTATTGATTTTTAGAAATACTGCCAATTTTTGTCCTTGCGATAGTTTGCTGAGAATGATGGTTCCCACCTTCATCCATGTCCCTACAAAGGACATGAACTCATCATTTTTATGGCTGCGTAGTATTCCATGGTGTATATGTGCCACATTTTCTTAATCCAGTCTATCATTGTTGGACATAGGTGGGAATTGAATGATGAGAACACATGGACACAGGAAGGGGAACATCACACACCTGGGCCTGTTGTGGGTTGGGGGGAGGGGGGAGGGATAGCATTAGGAGATATACCTAAAGTTAAATGACGAGTTAATGGGTGCAGCACACCAACATGGCACATGTATATATATGTAACTAACCTGCATGTTGTGCACATGTACCCTAAAACTTAAAAGTATAATTTAAAAAATAAAATAAATTTTAAAAAAAGAAATACTGCTAATTTTTGTACATTGACTTTGTATCCTGAAACTTTACTGAAGTTGTTTATTAGTTCCAAGAGCCTTTTGGTGGAGACTAGGGTTTTCTAGGTATAGTCCATGAAGAGAAATAGTTTGACTTTTTCTTTTCCTACTTGGATGCCTTTTCTTTCTTTCTCTTGTCTGATTGCTTTGGCTAGCACATCCAGCACTATGTTGAATTGGAGTGACGAAAGTGGGCATCCTTGCCTTGTTCTAGTCCTCAAAGGGAATGCTTCCAGGTTTTGCCCATTCAGTATGATATTGGCTGTGGATTTATCACAGATGGCTCTTGTTATTTTGAGGTATGTTCCTTCACCATCTAATTTCTTGAGGGTTTTTTTTTTCATGAAGAGATAATGGATTTTATCAAAAGCTTTTCCATGTCTATTCAGAGGATCACACAGTTTTTGTTTTTAATTCCATTTATATGATGAATCACATTTATTGATTTGCATATGTTGAACCAACTTTGCATCCTAAGAAAGAAGCCAGCTTAATCATCATGAATTAACTTTTTTGACATGCTTTCGAATTCAGTTTGCTAGTATTTTGTTGAAGATTTTTGTGTCCATGTTTATCAGGGATATTGGCCTTTAGTTTTCTTTCTTCACTGTGTCTTTGCCAGGTTTGATATTAAGGTGATGATGCTGGCTCCACAGAATGAGTTAGGAAGGAGTCCCCCTCCTTCTTGATTTTTTTGGTATAGTTTCATTAGGATTGGTACTAGTTATTTGAACATGAGATAGAATTCAGCTATGAATCTATTTGGTCCAGGGCCCTTTTGATTTGGTAGTTTTTTTTATTACCAATTCAATTTCAGAATACAATATTGGTCTGTTCAGTATTTCAATTTCTTCTTGATTCAGTCTTAGGAGATTGTGTGTTTCCAGGAATTTATTTGTGTACTTCCTCTAGATTTCCTAGTTTGTGTGTGTAGAGGTGTTCATAATAGTCTCTGAGGATCTTTTGTATTTCCATGGGATCAGTTGTAATGTCACCTTTGTTGCTTCTGATTGTGTTTATTTTAATCTTCTGTTTCTCTCTTTTTTTTTCTTTTTTGTTAATCCAGCTAGTGGTCTATCCTTTTGGTTTTATTGATTTTTTAATGGGTTTTGGGGTCTCAATTTCATTCAGTTCCTCTCTGACTTTAGTTATTTATTTTCTTCTGCTAGCTTTGAGGTTAGTTTGTTCTTGTTTTTCTAGTTCCTGTAGATGTGGTATTAGATCATTAATTTGAGGTCTTCCTAACTTCTTGAGTTAGGCATTCAGCACTATTTAAAAAATTTTTTTAAACTATTTGAAATAAATAAAAACAAAGACACAACATATCTCTTCTGCCTATTTAAGTATTGTTGGGAAGTCCTATTAGCCTGATGGGGTTAATTTTGTATGTGATTTGATCTTTGTCTCAGCTGCCTTTAAGATTTTTTCATTAAAGTTGACTTTGGACAGTTTGGTGACTTAAATGCCTTGGTGGTGTTCATTTTGTATAGTATCTTGCAGGTGTTTTCTGGATTTCTTGTATCTGCCTACCTCTCTAGCAAGATTTGAGAAGTTTTTTTTACTTATTCCCACAAATATGTTTTCCAGGTTATTTACTTTTTCTTCTTCTCTCTCTCAGGAATGCCTATAATTTGTAGGTTTGGTTGCTTTACCCAAACCCATATTTGTCAAAGAGTTTGTTCATTTTTTAAATTTTTTTATTTCTGTCTTGCTGGGTTAGTTTGAAAGACTGGTCTTCAAGCTCTGAAATCCTTTCTTCTGTTTGGTCCAGTCTCTTGATAAAGGTTTTGATCATATTTTGAAATTTCTTAAGTGAGATTTTCAGTTCTAGAAGCTCTCATTGATTTATTTTTAAAATGTTTATCTTTTCCTTCATTTTCTGGATTGAATTAGAAGTTTATTTGTGTTGATTTTCAACCTTGCCTTGGATCTAACTGAGCTCCCCTACAATCCATGCTTTAAATTCTCAGTCATTTCTGAGTTTCCTTTTTGATTAGGCAACATTGCTAATGAGCTAGTGCAATTGTGATGGTTAATACTGAATGTCAACTTGATTGGATTGAAGGATGCAAAGTATTGTTCCTGGGTGTGTCTGTGAGTGTGTTGCCAAAGGAGATTAACATTTGAGTCAGTACGCTGGGGAAGGCAGACTCACCCTCAATCTGGTGAGTACAATCTAATCAGCTTCCAGAGAATATAAAGCAGGCAGAAAAACGTGAAAAGGTGAGACTGGCCTAGCCTCCAAGGTACATATTTCTCCCATGCTGGATGCTTTCTGCCCTCAAACATTGGACTCCAAGTTCTTCAGCTGTGAGACTCAGACTGGCTCTCCCTGCTTCTCAAGCTTGCAGACAGCCTATTGTGGCACCTTGTGATTGTGTAACTTAAAACTTAATAAACTCCCCTTTATATATATAAATATATTTTATTAGTTCTGTCCCTCTAGGGAACTCTGACTAATACAGCAATTCTCTGGTGGTGTCACTACATTCAGATTTTTCATAGTGCCAGAATTCTTGTTCTAGTTTCTTCTTGTCTGGAAATGCTGGCACTTCTAATTTTTGTAATTATTTTCATGCGAGTAGGATTTTTCCTTTTTATTTATTTCCCCATAATATTTTTTTCTCTTCCTTTCTCCTTTCCCCTGCTCCATGTGCAACTGAAGAGAGTGCTGGGTAGGGTCTTTTGGCTTTGCTTCTATAGCTCTACGCATTCTTTCAGTAGGTTTTATATTGGGCTGTGCAGTTCAACCTATATGCCAGTCGATGGTGCTTTTAGGTAAGAGCCAGCTGTGGAAAACCTGGCTGGGTATATACTTGATCCTTGTTTACTGGCAGAAGCTCTCTGTTGCCTCAGGCAATGGGGTGGTTCATGGAATGCACAGTGGTCTGGGCTCCCTTCTTAGTCCTAGCATGGGTGGGGGCCACAAAGGACAGGGCCAGGCCAGGCAGGTCCACTTACGGGTCCCCTGATGACAAAAACAAATACCAGGCACCAAGGAAGAATCCAGGGGGCAGCCACTAAGCACCCAAACATGTGCCTAGGCATGGAGCTGGGAAACTTCCTCAGCCCCAAGTTCCCTGCATAGGAATAAGGGGAGGTGGCCTAAATTCCTAATCCAAGAGAGTGGATGCTCCAGATGCCTGGAGAGCTGCCTGAGTGTGGAACAGAGAGGGCCCCTACTGCACCAAGATCTCTGCACGAGGACTGGTGACCCAGGCTGCTGGACCATGCAAGTAGGTGCTCTGAATGCCTGGGGATCTGCCTGAGTGTGTAGCAGGGAAAGCCCCTTTGTACCAGGGTCTCTGCACAGGATGGGTGGGGCAGGTCAGGCAGCTGATCCAGGTGAGCAGGTTCTACAAATTCCTGAAGATCTACCTGGGCATGGTGCAGAGAGGGCCACCATGGCACCACAACTGATATCCCAGGAACAGGGGCCCAGCTCAGGCTATTGAACCAGATGAGTGGTTCCTCTCAATGCCTAGAGATCTGCCTGCACCAGGATCTCTGCACAGGAAGGGCAGGATGGGTCAAGCTGTTGGTCCAGGTGAATGGGTATTCCAAATGCCTGGAGATATGCCTGGATGTGAAGCAGAGAGTCCCACTGCACCCTAATCTATGTCCAAGAAGAGTGGGCATCTCAGGCTGCTGAACCACGCAAGTGTGTGGGGCAGAGAGGGCCCAGCTGCATTGCAATCTAAGTCCATTAAGGGTGAGGTGGCTTAGGCTGCTGGTCCAGGCAAGTGGGTACTCAGAATGCCGAATTTTCTGCCTAGAGGTGGAGCAGAGAGGGTCCACCATAGGTGCACCATGCGCTCAGGGGAGCAAGCAGGGGCACCCAGCAATGGCACATGCAAATCAGTTCCAGGTCACCAAGCCAGCCCTGGCTGCAAGTCTCACCACCCAGGAGAAAGTGCAGCTGTAGCAGCTCTCCTCCCGCCCCAGGCTTACAATGGGGGAAAGCACAATCCCAGCATCTACTTCTGAGGCACTTCCCACATTTCTAACTGTGGGAGCCTGTACCCTACTCTAAAGCAGGCTCTCTAATCTCTGGCCCAAGACTAAAATCCCTGCATGGTTGCATTGCCAGGTCACCTAAGAATAGTTGCCTTTGTATGCTCGTGGAGTAAAAATGGCTTCCTGCTCTCATTCCCAGGTCTGGGAAAATGTCTGCAGCTTTTCCCGATATCTTTCCCTCACAACATCTTCAAGCCTCTCCTCAGGTTAGCTACAGGGCTTGAGTGAAAGAGAGTGCTTTCCCTCAGCCTGGGTTGCTTATATCCCCAGTGGAAAGAAAGTCACAGAGGGAGGCTATCTGTATCTCTCATACTGGGGCTTCGCTCACCTTTATCAGCTGGACGCCATCATGAGAGCTGCTTGCTCATGTTCTCCTATCCGAGATCTGGGGTATCATTCATAATTCCAGTGTACTCTCATTTCCCTTCTTGAATTAAAGCTCATAGAGTCAATCTTTATTTACTATCTTGCTATCATGAAGTGGTTGAGGAATGCTAAGAGCCTCTAATCTGTTATCTTCTCATGGCTGCTTTAATGTGCATTTCCCTAACTTCTCATGAAATTGAATGTCTTCTCTATGGTGTTTATTCTATATTTGTGTTTTTCTTTGGTTTGTTTAGCCTTTCAGTTTTTTAACTTGAGTTTATTTTTGCAATCAATTCATGGGAGAACTTTGAGGACTATAACCCTCTTGTTTGGCATATTGCTAATATCCCTCAAAACTCTCCCACAAATTTCCATATGTGATGTCCATTTTCTTCTCAGTCCATGGCTCTCTTTTACTTTTGATGTCTTTTACCATATAGGTTTTTTTTTTAATTTTTATGCAGTTGTGGTGGAGACTACCAGTTGCCCGCTAAAACCCATTCTGCTTGCTTCTTTGGCATATGGCTGCACTGTACTTCCCTGTTCCCTTGCAGTTAGGTGTAGCTCTAGGACAAACTTTCATCAATGTAATATGCACAGGATAAATGTGTACCTCTTCCCACATTTAGGTCTTAAGAAGTACTTGTGCCCACTCCATGCTCCCTCTCCACCAGATAGAACTTGGACATGACAGCAAATTTTGGAGGGAAATGGAGGGAACAATATCCTATGAGACAACAAAGCCACATGTATCAGTTAGGGTCCAGTCAGAAACTGGGTGGGAGTGGGGCTTAATATAAAGTATTGTTAAACTCTGATAAATGAGTGACTATAAGAGAAAACACCATATGGTACCTGATATGGTTTGGCTGTGTCCCCACCCAAATATCGACTTGTAGCTCCCAGAATTCCCACGTGTCCTAGGAGGGACCCAGTGGGAGATTACTGAATCACAGGGGTGGGTCTTTCCCATGCTGTTCTCATAAGAGTGAATAAGTCTCACGAGATCTGATGGTTTTATAAAAGGGAGTTCCCCTGCACATGCTCTCTCTCTTGCCTGCTGCCATGTAAGACATGCCTTTGCTTCCCCTTTGTCTTCTGCTATGATTGTGAGGCTTTCCCAGCCACATGGAACTGAGTTCATTAAACCTCTTTCCTTTATAAATTACCTATTCTCGGGTATGTCTTAATTAGCAGCATTAGAATAGAATAATACAGGGCCATTGGGCTGAGGAAGAGCCCCTGAGGAAGTCCAAACGTAGAGGGGACCCCCTTTCCCAAGGCTGGGGTTCAGCCCACTAGATAGCAGAGAAGTTTACTTGTTTGCCCAGGCCAGAGCTAACTGCAATCACTGGACAAGCAGGAAGCAATCTTCTGGAGTAGAGGCTGGGCACAGGCAGTCAGCAACTGGGGATCTGGTGGCCTGGGCATGCAAAGAGAGTGAGGCTCTCGGGCACAGGTCTGCAAAGCAAACTGCACTTGTAGGGGCAGGAGGCCTTCAGAAGCCATTTTTCCAGTGGGTTGGGCTGCAGAAAGGTCATCCCCAGGCCAGGCTTAGGCTGTAACATTGCTAAAGGACCACTCATTCTGAGCGCATGGTTAGGCAGAACTCTACAGAATGGCCTCACATTGACACTGCTGACCCACTGTGTAGCTGCCAGAAACGGCAGAAGCCCCTTTCACTAGCAATGTCCCTCCAGCACCCTCTAATGAGAAAGTGTAACATCTTACCCACTGTAAATGGAAGATGGCTGAAGGAATTCTGTCCACTGTTGTCACAGAACATATGAAAGAGCGCAAGGGGAGCTTTAAAGGCAATAAATTGTTAACTAGCACACTGAGACTTGTCAACTTGAAAGAGCCTGAGTTCCTAAACGACCACAAGGTCCCCACCAGTGGTCAGCAACCACCTGGAAAGCTCACCTATGAAATGTTTCATGAGAGAAAAATAAGCTTTTGTGTCCTTTGAGCCACATGAAAAGGGGAGGTTATTTGCAATAACAATTTGGTTTTATCCTAATTCAGTACTCTTTCCTTTTAGAGTTTCTTGGTTTCCTGCCTTGTTTAGGAAGATCCTCTAGAGTTTATTTAAAAATACCCAGCAGGTGATTATCTGATTAGGAAAAAAACTCGTCAAAAGAGAATATGGTCACTTTGGTTATGGTTAGTTAACAGCTACTTCCTAATACAGACAAGGAAGAAAATAAAAAGACAAACGAACATTGTATAAGTAAAACGCCATAAACAAACCACTCTAGCTCCTTTGAGTAGCTTCTGTGAATACTTTCCAAAATGCAGACTTAAAGCAGCTGCAGAGAGGATTTTTTTTTTTTTTTTAAGAGACGGAGTCTTGCTCTGTCACCCAGGCTGGAGTGCAGTGAAGCGATCTCGGCTCACTGCAAGCTCTGCCTCCCGGGTTCATGCCATTCTCCTGCCTCAGCCTCCTGAGTAGCTGGGACTACAGGCGCCCGCCACCACGCCCAGCTAATTTTTGTATTTTTTTTTTTTTAGTAGAGACGGGGTTTCACTGTGTTAGCCAGGATGGTCTAGATCTCCTGACCTCGTGATCCACCTGCCTCAGCCTCCCAAAGTGCTGGGATTACAGGCGTGAGCCACCGCGCCCGGCCTTTTTTTTTTTTTGAGAGGATGTTAATGTAAAGTAATCATAACAGTTAGGTCTCCTAGTATATCGAGTGTCTTGACCGCTCTATAGAATACAAACATTTGTTAATTAAGCAAGAGGCATGAGCAGCTGGAAACACGGAAGGTCTAGTTCAGTACAAAGTTCTACACCGTCTTATGCCAGAGAGAATTCCTCTCGGCATTGGGATTGCCCTGCCATGTGAAAAGTTAGTTACAGCCTCTCCGCATCGTCTCCGCCGTCCTCCTTTCCTCTAGCATCATTTCCTTCTTTGTGAGAAGTCAGTGTGGGCCTTATAGATAAAGTCAGTCAACATTTATGGCTGTGCTGTATATGCACATTATATTGCCTGGCACTGTGGGAAAATACAAAGGAAAAACAGGCCCTCATCCAGATAAATAAGCATTTATGGCCTATCAGGGAATCTGAACCAACGCATGAGCAATACAGAATAGGCAGGCCAAAAGAACATATCACTAACGAAAGCACCAGTTGTAACAAGTGCCCACCCGTAGTAAGAACAATGAAGAGATGCTGAATGAACACATTTTCATCTCCCCTTTCCTATGAAATCAGCATATATGTATGTGTAAATACCGGCTAACTAATCAAGTCCACCAAAAGACAAGTCAGAATTTGGTGATTACCTGAAAGTGAGCGGAGATAAATATTTTTGATGCTGGTGCTTTTAGCATATATGGATTTATTATATTTCATCCACTTGTTCTAAACAATAGCATAAAATCTACTGGCAAATATCATCTTTCTCACTATTGTTTTGTTTTGTTCTGGGGCTCTGTTCTGGAAATCAAGGCTTACATTTTAGGGTAATAAAAAACAGAATGACCTACCCTGCTCAATATTTCAATAACACCTTTGTGCCTTTCTACCTTCCTCCATGTAGGAACTCCCTGCATCCCCGACCGCACCTGCCTAGTGAATTCCTGCTATTCAGATTCAGTTCATACAAAACTCCTCTGTGGGGCCTCTTCTGAGTTCCTCTAGACAGAATTTATTCAGCCAGCATGAGTGTTGTCATTGCATTTTGGAAACATTTACTACATGTTTTTACATGTTTTTATCTCCTGCTGATCTGTGGCAAGGATTTTTGTCTTCGATATTTATATTACTACAGCATGGCATTTGTAGATGGCCAATGTAAGTTTATTAAATGAATAAATTTTCACTTTTGCTATATAGTTTCCATAATCTAGTGTCAGAACTTCAAATTCTTAAAACATGTCACAAACAGACTAATAATATTCTAGTAAAATTGTGTATGGGTTTGTATTTAGAGCAGTGTTAAAAGTCTTTCCACCGATTGTTCCACAGCCCATGGCAGAATTGAGCTGTGTTTTGGAAGTACACTGCCCTCTGCTGGCGTACTTTTCAACAAGCACATCAGGGAAAGGCGGGCCTTTGTTTAGATGGTGGTTCTAATCCCCCAACCATGCTGGGCAGCAGCTAACCACATGGCCATAGCTATTTATAGAAGGACTGTAGTGTAGAATATTAATTTTCATTTTATAGTCTGTGAAACATAGGCAGGGTACCAAATAGGAAATAAAGGCTGGTAAATTTCTTTATGTGTATTTTATATGGAGCCCTGAGTTGCTTAGAAAATTCATATCATTTTTATTGTTTCATAATTTGAAATGGCTTTATACCAGTCTTGCTAAAACCACATAATTGTATCAAAGAAATGTAAGACATTAACACCACAGATCAATACACACACACACACACACACACACACACACACACAGGGTGTGTTTCTAATTTTGTAAATACATGTTCTATATGCACATATCTGAAGGAGGAAAGGTCAGGAATAATGTCTCAGGATGCTAATAAATGACAAGATTTTTAGCTGCTTTTAATTTAATTTTTGTTATCTTCTGTATTTTCTAATTTTTCTGAAATAATCATGAGCTACCTGGAAATTAAAAAAATGAAGAGAGAAAAGTTTATAGATAACGTTGCCAGGGGAAACAGTAATAGATAAGGCCTAAAGGCAAAATTAAAACTATACTGCTTAGTGCAAGTAAAAGAAGTACCTTCTGATGCTTAACATCACTAAGAAAAATAAATCTATGGTTGTCGATTACAGGAAGAAATGTTCTTGTCCTCTCAGGGAGCCACTGTTTAGCCAGCCCCTCCAAGACAGGTCCTGTGAGGCTTGGTTCGGCCCCATTTACCTAGAAATTAATCATTAAGCCAGCCTGTTCTTCATTAAGAAGCCAATGAAGTCGGTCTGCCATAGTCCCAGAAATATGGCTTGTGAAAGACTGCTTGAGTTATTCCAAAAAGAAACCAAATCATAGGCATTTGAATACCCTAAGAAAGCTCAAGAAAGGGGGAAATGGCATGAACACTTGGCAAAGAAAGCTCAGCAATTTTCTTTTTAATTATTGAGATAAGAGAGTGAGTTTGGTTTCATTTAGCTGTTCAAATAGAAATCTATTTAAATATTTAAACAGAAAAGCCTCCTGATCTACCATCCTGCCCTCCTGTAACAGCTATGGCCTCTCCACAGAGATAAATTTTATAGTGGATTTGGTTTGGGAAACTTCTATTTTATGGGTTAGAAATTGATTTCAAGAGCCTTTAGCAGAGTAAAATACACACAATTGTGTAT
This sequence comes from Nomascus leucogenys, assembly GCF_006542625.1. Taxonomy (NCBI): domain Eukaryota; kingdom Metazoa; phylum Chordata; class Mammalia; order Primates; family Hylobatidae; genus Nomascus; species Nomascus leucogenys. The sequence goes on from NC_044381.1 coordinate 97,949,451, forward strand.
TTGCTTTGGGGGTAAGTCCACACTCCCTTGCAGTACAAACTAAATCTCCTGCTGGTAAACACTAGGATGTTTGGCGTTTGAATTGCTTCTCTTTTAGAGATGTGGTCCTGATAATCTCTTTCACAAACTATTAAGGGCCCAAACCTTCCACGAATGCCTGGCCCTTAGTTCCTGGGCATCATCCTACGCTGTGTTTCTTCATTCTATTTGGGCAAATAAAATTCAACAACACCAAAACAACAAATATTTTTTATATGCCTACTTGTTGTCCCCAGTGAAAATTTACCCTCCCAGGTGGCTCCTGATAATCAGACAAATCTTGCTGCTTTCTTTCATAACCAAGCCCGTTCCAGAATTTAAAGATTTCTTTAAATTATACACTCTTCAAGAAGCAATTCCACAAGATGGGGAAAGGCAGCCTGTCACAGCATTTAACCCATCAGACATTTTATGCTTCCAGGGTTTTACTCTGCCTAGAATGTCCAGCCCATTTTTCCTTCCAGCAAAATTCTTTAACCTTAAAGGTCTAGCTTGATTCTCAACACTTCAGCCTCCCCTGAAGCACCACCTCCCTGAAGATGTAAGTTTCAATCCTTCCCTGATCATCGTTTCCAATTTCCTTGTTCCTACTTCAGGCAGAGCTCCAACATTGTATTACAATTTTCTGTTTACCATGTCTGCTTTTCCCCCTTTAAAACTATGAGTTCCCAAGGAAACAGACTGTCTCACAAAATAATATTCCCAGTACCTACTGTTCGATAAATAAATACTGAGTGAATGAATGTAACAACCCCTAGAGAATCCAATTTGTCTGTATACTTTTGTATGCACAATAAAAAGATTAACAGATCCAAAAAGACAGCATGAGAACTTTATCTCAACTCTTCACAATATGTGATAAAATAGAATTGAACAAGTACTATTTTAATTAATACTTAACAGAACGGCATTTATTAATATTTCTGTAGAGAGTAGTGTGAAAGCAGCAATTTTCACTTTGAGATTTCTCATGGGGAAAAGAAATCAGCTTTTCAAGAAGAAAAGTAGATTTTCCTAGCAGCTCAAACTTCCTTTCACCAAATTCTGTTAAACCAAAACAGCTAGCCAAAAGCCGTTGCACATTTTGTCACCCCAAAGAATGTGATTTTTTTTTCTTGTATGTTCGTGTGAGCTTTCCCACATTGCTTTATTTGGCTGTGTGTGTGCCATTGGTGGCTGAGAAAAGAAAATCTCAGACATCATTCCTTGATCTAACAATTATAAATTTTGTAAAAATTTGTAAAAATACAAATTTCAAACTTGTATGTTCCTAGTTAATTTAGCATTTTATTTTTTTAAATCATATTTCTCTTTCTTGGGAAGCTTATGTCTCCTTAATTATGAATTGTACTTTTCCCCTAAACTATTCCCTGTTATTATTCCTGAACATTCCACACATAAATTCATCCTCTGACCTTTTAGATTACTCCCTTTGTTGTTTAAGATCAATTTTGTCTACTTCTTGGTAGCCAGCTAGCCTGTTGGAAAAATATATTCATTCTTTCAAGTCCACAGTAGCACAAAATGCATTCCACAAGCTAGTATAAAACCATTCACAAACCACAGGCTCCCAGGCTGGTAATTCAGCAAAGGTCCAGGCTGTCACTAACCCATCACATAAATTGTTCACCTGTGAAACCATAGGTTCAGTATATGGAAATACAAAGCTAAGTCATTGCCCTCATAATTCAGGTTTTTTCAACTCTAACCTCATTACCTGAGTATTTCAGATGAATGTGGGGGTTAGATCAGCCTGAACAGTACAAGTAGAAATGGTGGGTTAACATCTTTGCAATAGCTAATGTCCATCTTTCATAGGCAAATCAGTATACTCTGCCCAGTTTGACACTTCTGTTTCCAACTTAAAGATTTGTTTAACTGATTCAGCTCCAAAGTCTATAACTAAAATCAACCCTTAGGCAGTTAGAACATTTACAGTTTTGTTGAACTTAGCAAAATGATCATTTATGTTGTGCATACCCCAGTTCTCAAGGCTGAGTTAATGTTAATATCACCTTGATGTGCTAAGATCTCCTAATGATGTGGTACCCAAAATCAATCTTCTTGTGTGATGATTAGAGATTGATGTGAATTGAGTTATGAGTTTATCCATGATAGACACAAGACAAAGCTTTGGTGGTTTCAGAAAGGAAAACATGGTGAGTCCCTGTCTCTACAAAAAATACAAAAATTAGCCAGGTGTGATGGTATGCACCTGTAGTCCCAGCTACCTGGGAGGCTAAGGTGGGAGGATCACCTGAGCCCAGGAAGTCGAGGCTGTGGTGAGCTGTGATCAAGCCACTGTACTGCAGCCTGGGCAAGAGAGTGAGACCCCATCTCAAAAAAACAAAAAGGAAAAGATTTTAGAATATCAAATGTCTTTTATCTCCTAAGTTAGATGCATAGACTAGCTTTTACTTACAAACAAGGATGAATACACTCCACCCGTGCATCTGTGGCAACCAGACACTATAGTTCCAAGGTAGAATTGTTATATAAAGTGGAATTTCTTTTTTCCTAAGCTGCTTGGGGTTGTAAGTAGAACAAAAACCTATATTCTGAATTTAGAAACTGGAAAAGCAGGTGTGCTAAAATACAGAACATGATGGACAGCATAGCACTAATCTTGTTTTTGGACTTATTTCTCTCATGGAAAATTTCTTCACAAAGAGAGATTTACTGAGGGAAAGTCCAGTTCCCATTGTGCTGTAAAAAATTCAGGAGCTTAGATAGACAGAGACCATGTAACAAAGTTAGGATATTTGGTTGTGATGCAGGGCAAGGGATTTAGAAGATCTAAAAATCATATTAAAAATTTAAAACACTTCATCATAAATTTGATATATGATTTATCAAGTTAACAAAACATTTACTTTTAATAATGCTTGAAGCTAATACTGCAGCTGCTGTAGTTATGAATAATTTAAATTTACATTTACATTTTTAATCATTTCTGTCTAAAAAAATAGCAAAATGCAATATTAGGTTGACTGTTTCTCTGATTTCCATGTAAATTACCAGGTTTAGTAAATTTGCTTGTCACTTAACAGAGTCTAGAATTATTTAATTACCGAGTATTTCTTCCTGTGATTTTATATTTTTCTTAAAAGGTCTTCTGGAAGAAAAACTTTGTAGTAATATAATACCTGGCTCCTTTGACATATTGGAGTAAAGATTACATTTTTAAATCTAATAAAAAACAGATTATTTAAACAAAAATTAAACCTTGAATCCAACTATCTTATTTCAAATGTTTGTTTTCTTTACTTTTACTCTTAATAACATCGCCTCAGAAGCTTAATACATTTTCCTTTGTGTTTTTCTCAGTGCATTTGACATATTTGTTTTAGGTAAGATCTCATTCAGTTTAGTTGAGATTCCTGTTCTCTAAAGGAAATGGGCCAGGGAAAGGTGAGAGGGGAGTAATAGAGCTGTCTGAGGAATTGTAGAACTTGAGATGATAAAACAACAGGTGGTCAATGATTTTTATAAACCTATACCTGAGCACAGACAAGAAAAGCTGTGCTCTAGAAGAAGACAAGCCCAGAGGTCATCAGCAAGTTATGCTGTCTCAAGAGCTCTGTGTCAAGGGGGAAAATGTTCCCAGATATCAAGAAGCTGACCCAAGCCAAAGACCACACTTAGACCAAACTTTTATGACACATGGGCTTCATCCTGTCAATATACTTTTCCCCTCACTTTTCCATGAGGTACCACCAACACGTTCTCTTATTCACTTATGTATTCATTTAGCACATGCCTGTTGAGCATGAAGTGTGTGCAAAGCACTGGGCCATGCACCAACGCCACAGGCATGGCTAGCCCAATGCCTGCATCTTGAGCCCCTTATGGAAGTCGGCAACCTGCACATGCTCAGACCCCTACCCACACCAGGAAAAAGCACACTGACTGTCTCCAAGTGTCAACATCAAACAAAAAAATTCCACGGAAACCACTTAAAATCAGAAGACAAAGTTGAAGCCGTATATGTTGAAGTTGTTGTTAGACTTGCTGCCTGTTTCTCTTTAGACTAGCAATTTAACCTTCATTCTGGTAATCAACCCTTTTTTTATGTATTTCAATATCATGGTGCCTGGACTAGGACTTATATTTTCATAGCTAATTACAAATACACACAGATTTCCTTAAAGGTATACAAAATTATTATCTTGGCCTAGATAAGTTTAAAACCCTTTGTGCTTAAATTCCCCTATGGTTCACTGGAAGTGCTGTAGCCAGTGTCCTCAAGGTAGTGAAGAATCATGATGGGCAAGAGTAGATGCAGGAGATAACATGTGCAATGACGAAAACATCTTTGTTTCCTTACCCTGCACCAGGCTTCGTGCCGTGTGCTGGGGCTACAAAGATAGATTTGACCACAGGATGAAAACAATCACAAGTTAAATTCCTGCCTCAAGTTTCTCATGCTTTCTCAAAGCACACAGACACATAAACACTAACCATGCAATCAAATGCACACATAAAGACACATATGAACTGGATACTGCAAAACGGAAGCATTGCAAAGTTGATCTGAAAACAGGAGAGGAGTCAGAGAGAGTTTCACAAAGTAGGTGACAACTGACTCAAATCCCATCAGACAAGCGGGAGCTTTCTAGATAAAAAGAGTGGAAAGGCATTCAAAGCAGCGAAATAGCCTATTGCATTTGGAGAATTGGGGAGCAGTTTGATGTGGCTACGATAAAGATGTGGCGAGGGATCAGGCTGAAAGGTAAGCAGAGATAAGATCCCAGTGAGCTTTGAATTCACCACTACGGATGAGCTTGCGTTTGAGGCTGGAGAATTACATAATTAATTTGGGTATGAAGCTAGAGGTATAAATTGGGAGTCTTTGATTTTTGGGTTGAATTTAAAAGTACAATACATTATATAGAGCTTGTGAGTCAGAAGAGAGGCTGAGAATCTAACTCTTTTGAGCACCATCATTTAAGAAGCAGGAAGAGAAATGAGAGTCCACAGAGGAGTTTTTAAATGAGCAGCCAGAAAAGAAGAAGAAAATCATAAATGAGGAAGAAGCCACAAAAAGGGAGTTTCGAGAAGGAAGTCTCTAGCAGTGCAGTGAAGAGGTCAAGTAAGATGAAAAAATAAGATTCCAATAGACTCACCAAGCAGATGATCCCTGGTAGAATAGGAGAGAAGTCAGATGGCAGGAGGCTAAGATAGAAATAAGAGACGAGGGAGTGAAGACAATTCAGCCATGCCTCATAAAGAAACATAAGCCTAGAAAGGACCCAGGAGCCATGAGGTTTTGTTTTGAAGATAAATGAAACTTAACCATTACACCAGAGGCGAGGAAGAGGTTCAAAATATGAGACTTAAAGAAGGTCACTGCAGAATTGAAGTGTCAAAGGCAGTAAGAGCAGACAGGACTGCATTGTCAGCAGAGGAACTAACCTTGGACTCTAAGAAAAAGAGAAGAAAAGAAAAATGGGTGCAGTTGAAGACTATTCTAAAAAAAAGTCAATGTTAAGTGAACAGTGTTTATTCCTCCCAGGTCTGGTGAGAAGAAAGGTCTAGGGTAAGAGACATTAGGAAAGTCATAAAAGTCGGAAAAACTTGGCATAGGAGGTAGGAAAGGAAGTTCAACAACGGCACTTTGAAGGATCACTGGGTGGTTTTTGAGGATCTACTTAGGATTAGAGATCCTACCTTTTTCCAATGACATTAATCCACAATGCTCTGGGTTTCCAAGAATAAAAGGAGAGATGAATTGATCCGGGTTTGGGCATTGCATGGCAAATGGGCAAGAGAGTTGAAGGTGCTAGCAAGAGAAGCTTAAAAGATGCAGGTGGAAAAGGGAAGGAAATTAATCTAGCTGATGTATGTTACTTGGAAGGCAAAGGGAAATGTAAGGAACTAGAAGTCTTCACAAATTCAAACACCAAAGAGGATGAAACTTAGAAAGTGAGACAACTGTTAAGGACAAAAAGCAGTAGTTCAGAAATAGATGAGTTCCTAGTTCCTAGTGGTGACCAGATCCAAGTTGTGACCATGAAAGTGAGTTCTGGGAGCAGAGTGAAGGTATAGATATTGGCATTGAGATAAATGAACTCCAAGCTACTGATTGTGTATACCAACTGTATGTTTCTCAGGGCTTTATTTATTAGGTGCCAAGCATAACACCTCTAAAAACCCTATGAGATAGAAACTATTATTTTCATCATCCTCATTTTACAGATGAAGAAACTGAGACACAGAAAGATGAAGCAACTTGCCTAAAGTCACACAGCTATATTAGAAGGGCTAGGGATTTAAGCCCAGGCAGTCTGGCGCCAGAATTCTTGCTCCCAACACTACACGACACAACTTTCCCTAGAATGGCACAGTAGCATCTTGGAGCTATAAGCAGCATGGCTCAAATCAAGAGATACTTTTGTAGGAAGGTGGAAGATGAATGATCACCTAAAATGTAACTAAATGCCCTCCCTAATATCCGCAGCATTAGTATTGCATTTATTGAGCTTCCACTATGTGCCAGTTTGTGCTGTTTTAAAACAATTGATCCTAGTATAGCAGCTATAGAGCTAGGATTTCATTTTGTCTGTATTCCTTCCCTGGAATTTGCACAAAAGGTTTTTTGTTATTTAAAAAAAAAAATGATAGCCTGGTATTCAGCCTGCTGGGTAGTAGGATCTTAAGTTAAATGATTCTATAAAAATCTACTGTCTACCAGCCAAATATACTCATCTGAGAAATAACTGAACAATTCACAGTAGACTCAAATGGTGCTGCATCCACCGGAATAACCAGCTGGTGATACTTTACTTTACAGCCCACCTACAACAAAACTGAGAAGTTGCACCTGACGCTAGTCAACCTGGCCATCCTAGAACTATCTATACTGCAATATCTTAGCACATCCTAAGGAAAATATTTAGAGATAACACTCACTTTTTAACTCAGATTTTAAACACCCTAGAATACTGTGGCTACGTGAAAGAGCTCCTCCTCACTCAAATATTCAACTACATCATGTTGCTTTTGTCCGTTTTCAACATTTTCTGAGAATTATACCAAGAATTGTGGCTTAACTATCAGCATTGCATAAATTTTCTAGCACATGAGTTATCGGTGGAAGTAAGATGTCAATATAATGTCATAACATACTTTATTCAATATTCGTGGTAATAAACAGAATGAACTATGACATACCATAATTTTTCTGTGTTAATAAAGGATGGAGTTGCCTGTGTTTAAATTGTATAGCCTCCTTTTAACAACAGCTACAATTTCTTTTTTTTGTTTGTTTGTTTGTTTGTTTTTGAGACGGAGTCTCACTCTCACCCAGGCTGGAGTGCAGTGGTGCAATCTCGGCTCACTGCAAGCTCTGCCTCCCAGGTTCACGCCATTCTCCTGCCTCAGCCTCCCGACTAGCTGGGACTACAGGCGCCCGCCACCAAGCCCGGCTAATTTTTTTTGTATTTTTAGTAGAGACGGGGTTTCACCATGTTAGCCAGGATGGTCTCGATCTCCTGACCTCGTGATCCACCTGCCTCGGCCTCCCAAAGTGCTGGCATTACAGGCGTGAGCCACCGCGCCCAGCCAACAGTTACAATTCATTGGTCTTCTTCCAAAAATCTTTGTAGGGAGTATCTTATCCCATCCCACTCTCCATCAAAAAATAGTAAAGTCAAAATGTAGCCATAGTAAGCTAAAAATTTAAAGTTAAGACTCATTATTCTCTACAATGTGAATTATCAGGACTTGCTAATCATCCACAGGAAATGCAAACACTGGCATTGAAATAGGAATTCTTGGAAGGCAGGATAGCCTAGAGGCTTCAGTTTGAATTTCTTCATTTGTCTGAGCATGTTTCCTTGTCCATAAAATGACTTCTTCCCACGATTGTTGTGAGAATCACATTTATTCAAGCACTTTGTGCTTAATTTAGCACAAAACTAGATAATATCATTTATCTTTTCATCCTTTTCATTTGACTTCTCAGCAGCTCTTGTCCCCGTGGCCCTCATTCCTTCTTGATACACCCTCTTCTGTTGGGTTTTCTCATATTTTCTTTGTCTTCTGATATCTTAAGGACTCCTTTGCTGGTTCTTCTTCATCTATGCAATCTCTAAATGTCACATTACTTTACAGTTCAACACTAAGTCCTCTTCTATTTTTCTCTCTCAGCTCTGTCACCAGGCAAACTCATCCTCTCGCAGGCCTCAAAGAGTACCTACCTGCCAAATTAACAGCTCATTTCTCTCCTCTTAGTTTCAGACTCGTGTGTCCTTTGTAACTACTTGATATCCCAACATGGAGATCTTACAGACATCTCAAAGCCTCATGTTCAAAACCAAGTCAGGGCTGGGCGCAGTGGCTCAAGCCTGTAATCCCAGCACTCTGGGAGGCTGAGGTGGGCGGATCACGAGGTCAGGAGATCGAGACAATCCTGGCTAACACGGTGAAACCCCGTCTCTACTAAAAATACAAAAAATTAGCCGGGCGTGGTGGCGGGATCCTATAGTCCCAGCTACTTGGAAGGCTGAGGCAGGAGAATGGCATGAACCCGGGAGGCGGAGCTTGCAGTGAGCGGAGATCGTGCCACTGCACTCCAGCCTGGGTGACACAGTGAGACTCCGTCTCAAAAAAAAAAAAAAAAACCCAAGTCAGAGCTGACCCCTGAAGGCCATGCCTGCTCAGACTTGCCCTTTCTCATGCTCCCTCTCCCTGGAAATGCTCCACCATCCACCCAGTAGCTCCAGGCCGCAATCTGAGCATCATCTGATTCTGTTCTTTCTCCACCGTCCATACCTAATCCATGCCAAGCCCTGCCTGTGCCCTATAAGAAGATCCTCATGTTCCCTTTCAATTCTAAAGTCTTGGCTTCTTAGAGCTGGCATTCAAAAGAATTAGCACATTTCAAAACCCTTCACTAAAGTGTATCTTGGGGTGGAGCCAAGATGGCCGAATAGGAACAGCTCCGGTCTCCAGCTCCCAGCCCCAGCGACACAGAAGACGGGTGATTTCTGCATTTCTGCTTGAGGTACCAGTTTCATCTCACTAGGGAGTGCCTAACAGTGGGTGCAGGACAGTCGGTGAAGCGCACTGTGCGCGAGCCGAAGCAGGGCGAGGCATTGCCTCACTCGGGAAGCGCAAGGGGTCAGGGAGTTCCCTTTCCTAGTCAAAGAAAGGGGAAGCAGACGGCACCTGGAATATCGGGTCAGTCCCATCCTAATACTGCGCTTTTCCAACGGGCCTGGAAAACGGCACACTAGGAGATTGTGTCCCGCACCTGGCTCGGAGGGTCCTATGCCCACGGAGTCTCGCTAATTGCTAGCACAGCAGTCTGAGATCAAGCTGCGAGGCGGCAGCGAGGCTGGGGGAGGGGCGCCCGCCATTGCCCAGGCTTGCTTAGGTAAACAAAGCAGCCAGGAAGCTCAAACTGGGTGGAGCCCACCACAGCTCAAGGAGGCCTGCCTGCCTCTGTAGGCTCCACCTCTGGGGGCAGGGCACAGACAAACAAAAACTCTGCAAGAACTTCCACAGACTTAAATGACCCTGTCTGACTGACAGCTTTGAAGAGAGTAGTGGTTCTCCCAGCATGCAGCTGGAGATCTGAGAACAGTCAGACTGCCTCCTAAAGTGGGTCCCTCACCCCTGAGCAGCCTAACTGGGAGGCACCCCCCCAGTAGGGACAGACTGACACCTCATTCAACCCGGTACTTCTCTGAGACAAAACTTTCAGAGGAACTATCAGACAGCTGAATTTGTGGTCTCACGAAAATCCGCTGTTCTGCAGCCACCGCTGCTGACACCCAGCCAAACAGGGTCTGGAGTGCACCTCTAGTAAACTCCAACAGACCTGCAGCTGTGGGTCCTGTCTGGTAGAAGGAAAACTAACAAACAGAAAGGACATCCACACCAAAAACCCATCTGTACATCACCATCATCAAAGACTAAAAGTAGATAAAACCACAAAGATGGGGAAAAAGCAGACCAAAAAAAGTGGAAACTCTAAAAAACAGAGCACCTCTCCTCCTCCAAAGGAACGCAGTTCCTCACCAGCAACGGAACAAAGCTGGATGGAGGATGACTTTGATGAGCTGAGAGAAGAAGGCTTCAGACGATCAAACTACTCTGAGCTACGAGAGGAAATTCAAAACAACAGGAAAGAAGTTAAAAACTTTGAAAAAAAAATAGAAGAATGGATAACTAGAATAACCAATGAAGAGAAGGGATTCAAGGAGCTGATGGAGCTGAAAGCCAAGTTTCGAGAACTACGCGAAGATTGCAGAAGCCTCAGTAGCAGACGCGATCAACTGGAAGAAAGGGTATCGCTGATGGAAGATGAAATGAATGAAATGAAGAGAGAAGGGAAGTTTAGAGAAAAAAGAATAAAAAGAAATGAACAAAGCCTCCAAGAAATTTGGGACTATGTGAAAAGACCAAACCTACGTCTGATTGGTGTACCTGAAAATGATGGGGAGAATGGAACCAAGTTGGAAAACACTCTGCAAGATATTATCCAGGAAAACTTCCCCAATCTAGCAAGGCAGGCCAGCATTCAGATTCAGGAAATACAGAGAACGCCACAAAGATACTCCTCGAGAAGGGCAACTCCAAGACACATTATTGTCAGATTCACCAAAGTTGAAATGAAAGAAAAAATGTTAAGGGCAGCCAGAGAGAAAGGTCAGGTTACCCACAAAGGGAAGCCCATCAGACTAACAGCTGATCTCTCAGCAGAAACTCTACAAGCCAGAAGAGAGTGGGGGCCGATATTCAACATTCTTAAAGAAAAGAATTTTCAACCCAGAATCTCCTATCCCGCCAAACTAAGCTTCATAAGTGAAGGAGAAATAAAACACTTTACAGACAAGCAAACGCTGAGTGATTTTGTCACCACCAGGCCTGCCCTAAAACAGCTCCTGAAGGAAGCACTAAACATGGAAAGGAACAACCGGTACCAGCCACTGCAAAAACATGCCAAATTGTAAAGACCATCGAGACTAGGAAGAAACTATAGCAACTAACGAGCAAAATAACCAACTAACATCATAATGACAGGATCAGATTCACACATAACAATATTAACGTTTAATGTAAATGGGCTAAATGCTCCAATCAAAAGACACAGACTGGCAAACTGGATAAGGAGTCAGGACCCATCAGTGTGCTGTATTCAGGAAACCCATCTCACGTGCAGAGACACACATAGACTCAAAATAAAGGGATGGAGGAAGATCTATCAAGCAACTGGAAAACAAAAAAAGGCAGGGGTTGCAATCCTAGTCTCTGATAAAATAGACTTTAAACCAACAAAGATCAAAAGAGACAAAGAAGGCCATTACATAATGGTAAAGGGACCAATTCAACAAGAAGAGCTAACTATCCTAAATATATATGCACCCAACACAGGAGCACCCAGATTCATAAAGCAAGTCCTGAGTGACCTACAAAGGGACTTAAACTCCCACACAATAATAATGGGAGATTTTAACACCCCACTGTCAGCATTAGACAGATCAACGAGACAGAAAGTTAACAAGGATATCCAGGAATTGAACTCAGCTCTACATAAAGTGGACCTAATAGACATCTACAGAACTCTCCACCCCAAGTCAACAGAATATACATTTTTTTCAGCACCACACCACACCTATTCCAAAATTGACCACATAGTTGGAAGTAAAGCTCTCCTCAGCAAATGTAAAAGAACAGAAATTATAACAAACTGTCTCTCAGACCACAGTGCAATCAAACTAGAACTCAGGATTAAGAAACTCACTCAAAACCGCTCTACTACGTGGAAACTGAACAACCTGCTCCTGAATGACTATTGGGTACATAATGAAATGAAGGCAGAAATAAAGATGTTCTTTGAAACCAACGAGAACAAAGACACAACATACCAGAATCTCTGGGACACATTCAAAGCAGTGTGTAGAGGGAAATTTATAGCACTAAATGCCCACAAGAGAAAGCAGGAAAGATCCAAAAGTGACTCCCTAACATCACAATTAAAAGAACTAGAAAAGCAAGAGCAAACACATTCAAAAGCTAGCAGAAGGCTAGAAATAACTAAAATCAGAGCAGAACTGAAGGAAATAGAGACACAAAAAACCCTTCAAAAAATTGATGAATCCAGGAGCTGGTTTTTTGAAAAGATCAACAAAATTGATGGACCGCTAGCAAGACTAATAAAGAAGAAAAGAGAGAAGAATCAAATAGATGCCATAAAAAACGAAAAAGGGGATATCACCACCGATCCCACAGAAATACAATCTACCATCAGAGAATACTACAAACACCTCTATGCAAATAAACTAGAAAATCTAGTAGAAATGGATAAATTCCTCGACAAATACACCCTCCCAAGACTAAACCAGGAAGAAGTTGAATCTCTGAATAGACCAATAACAGGTTCTGAAATTGTGGCAATAATCAATAGCTTACCAACCAAAAACAGTCCAGGACCTGATGGATTCACAGCTGAATTCTACCAGAGGTACAAGGAGGAACTGGTACCATTCCTTCTGAAACTATTCCAATCAATAGAAAAAGAGGGAATCCTCCCTAACACATTTTATGAAGCCAGCATCGTCCTGATACCAAAACCTGGCAGAGACATAACCAAAAAAGAGAATTTCAGACCAATATCCTTGATGAACATTGATGCAAAAATCCTCAATAAAATACTGGCAAACCGAATCCAGCAGCACATCAAAAAGCTTATCCACCATGATCAAGTGGGCTTCATCCCTGGGATGCAAGGCTAGTTCAACATACGCAAATCAATAAATGTAATCCAGCATATAAACAGAACCAAAGACAAAAACCACATGATTATCTCAATAGATGCAGAAAAGGCCTTTGACAAAATTCAACAACCCTTCATGCTAAAAACTCTCAATAAATTAGGTATTGATGGGACGTATCTCAAAATAATAAGAGCTATCTACGACAAACCCACAGCCAATATCATACTGAATGGGCAAAAACTGGAAGCATTCCCTCTGAAAACTGGCACAAGACAGGGATGCCCTCTCTCGCCGCTCCTGTTCAACATAGTGCTGGAAGTTCTGGCCAGAGCAATCAGGCAGGAGAAGGAAATAAAAGGTATTCAATTAGGAAAAGAGGAAGTCAAATTGTCCCTGTTTGCAGATGATATGATTGTATATCTAGAAAACCCCACTGTCTCAGCCCAAAATCTCCTTAAGCTGATTAGCAACTTCAGCGAAGTCTCAGGATACAAAATTAATGTACAAAAATCACAAGCATTCTTGTACACCAATAACAGACAAACAGAGAGCCAAATCATGAGTGAACTCCCATTCACAATTGCTTCAAAGAGAATAAAATACCTAGGAATCCAACTTACAAGGGATGTGAAGGACCTCTTCAAGGAGAACTACAAACCACTGCTCAATGAAATAAAAGAGGATACAAACAAATGGAAGAACATTCCATGCTCATGGGTGGGAAGAATCAATATCGTGAAAATGGCCATACTGCCCAAGGTAATTTATAGATTCAATGCCATCCCCATCAAGCTACCAATGACTTTCTTCACAGAATTGGAAAAAACTACTTTAAAGTTCATATGGAACCAAAAAAGAGCCCGCATCGCCAAGTCAATCCTAAGCCAAAAGAACAAAGCTGGAGGCATCACGCTACCTGACTTTAAACTATACTACAAGGCTACAGTAACCAAAACAGCATGGTACTGGTACCACAACAGAGACATAGATCAATGGAACAGAACAGAGCCCTCAGAAATGATGCCGCATATCTACAACTATCTGATCTTTGACAAACCTGACAAAAACAAGAAATGGGGAAAGGATTCCCTATTTAATAAATGGTGCTGGGAAAACTGGCTAGCCATATGTAGAAAGCTGAAACTGGATCCCTTCCTTACACCTTATACAAAAATTAATTCAAGATGGATTAAAGACTTATATGTTAGACCTAAAACCATTAAAATCCTACAAGAAAACCTAGGCAATACCATTCAGGACATAGGCGTGGGCAAGGACTTCATGTCTAAAACACCAAAAGCAATGGCAACAAAAGCCAAAATCGACAAATGGGATCTCATTAAACTAAAGAGCTTCTGCACAGCAAAAGAAACTATCATCAGAATGAACAGGCAACCTACAGAATGGGAGAAAATTTTTGCAACCTACTCATCTGACAAAGGGCTAATATCCAGAATCTACAATGAACTCAAACAAATTTACAAGAAAAAAACAAACAACCCCATCAAAAAGTGGGCAGAGGACATGAACAGACACTTCTCAAAAGAAGACATTTATGCAGCCAGAAAACACATGAAGAAATGCTCATCATCACTGGCCATCAGAGAAATGCAAATCAAAACCACAGTGAGATACCATCTCACACCAGTTAGAATGGCCATCATTAAAAAATCAGGAAACAACAGGTGCTGGAGAGGATGTGGAGAAATAGGAACACTTTTACACTGTTGGTGGGACTGTAAACTAGTTCAACCATTGTGGAAGTCAGTGTGGCGATTCCTCAGGGATCTCGAACTAGAAATACCATTTGACCCAGCCATCCCGTTACTGGGTATATACCCAAAGGACTATAAATCATGCTGCTATAAAGACACATGCACACGTATGTTTATTGCGGCACTATTCACAATAGCAAAGAGTTGGAACCAACCCAAATGTCCAACAACGATAGACTGGATTAAGAAAATGTGGCACATATACACCATGGAATACTATGCAGCCATAAAAAATGATGAGTTCGTGTCCTTTGTAGGGACATGGATGAAACTGGAAAACATCATTCTCAGCAAACTATCGCAAGGACAAAAAACCAAACACCGCATGTTCTCTCTCATAGGTGGGAATTGAACAATGAGAACTCATGGACACAGGAAGGGGAACATCACACTCCGGGGACTGTTGTGGGGTGGGGGAAGGGGGGAGGGACAGCATTAGGAGATACACCTAATGCTAAATGACGAGTTAATGGGTGCAGGAAATCAACATGGCACATGGATACACATGTAACAAACCTGCACATTGTGCACATGTACCCTAAAACCCTAAAGTATAAAAAAATAAAAAAAATAAAAAAATAAAAAAAAATAAAAAAATAAAGTGTATCTTAAAGATTATTTATAAATGAAGGGTTTGATCACAACTATAAAAATATTAATAGTTTAAAGGCAAAGAATATTCCTTAGAACACTCAGTGTTACTAAGTTTTAAAAAAGAGATACATGGTAAAATAAGTTTGGAAAACGCTAGATTAAACAGAATTAAGCAGGTTTTCACTGTTGTCATTGCTGTTTTTAGTATAGACTTCTCAGAGTTTTTGAATAATCCTCATGAATCCATAAGAGGAACATGACCCGTGTGTCATATATTCACGTCCCTCTGGTCTATTCTATCAAAAGGGGCCCAGAGCCAACTTCATTCTTATCTGGGCCACCCTCAATTTCCCTAAGGATTGCCATTCATTTTATATCTTGTTTTCATCTGGAACTCCTGAACTCCTGTTCCTTTTCACATGACATTCCTCTTCTTCTTGGCATCAGCTGTGGGGTAAATGTGAAGTTTACCACATATCCTTAACTGCCCTTTATTTCCCACAAGAGCACCAAACAAGTTTTCATAAAAATATCAGACTTTTCCAAGGGCTTGGAGAGGCAAGGAGCATTACGTCATAGCAATTCAAACACCTTAGAACCAAAGATTAGATATCTCCATTCTTAAAAATCCTCTCCTCCTCTCCACCAGAAACCTCTAAATGGCCAGCCACCATTGTCCATTTATTCCAGAGTACTGACAGACTGCCTAGTCTCTCTCCTTCTTACTCCCTTCCCTCTCTTCTCTACTCTTCTTGGCTCCTCTCCTCTCTCAAACTATACAGTATTTACTTTTAATGCATATCAGATTGACTATTTATTTGATTCCTTCTTCTTTTTCAATCCAGACAATCTACTCCCAACTGCTTACCAAGTCATTTTTCTAAACAAAGCACTTCCTTCAATAGAAAAACTGCAAGATATGGCTTCAGCTACCAACCTAAAATAATTCAGCATCTTATAGTCAGCAATTGAGTTCTTTTGAAGGGAAGTGTCTTTGCTTAGAAAACTTTGATTGTGACATCCCTTTATTTCAGAACATATTCTAGAATTTCTGTTTCATAGAATTCTTCTTTGAATCACAAATTTAAAAAAAAAGACAAGACAGAAACAAATTGACATCTCAGGGTAGGTGAATGTTGGGAAGTGGATGTAAAGAAAAATCCACCTGCTACTTATATAATTGTCATGCAACCCAGGACCTCATGCCATGCCCTTACCCATCCCTGTGGGTACAGGAGTTGTCTCAACAATGATCAGACCAGCAGTTTGATAGCAAAAAATACCCTACTGATTCTCCTCTTTTCTCCCACCTCATCCTCATGCACACACATGCATACAAATGCATACACCTTCCCAGGTTTTTCCCACAGGGCTCTCTGGAAGTCTGATCAGCACTGTCTTAAACTCCTGCATTAGAGCAGGTTGTTGCCTGAGGGGCCCAGAATCACTCAGGTCTGGATGGACCACAGCCCAGTGTGCTCAATGCCACTGTGTTCCAGAATATGTTGCTGAGACATCACTCAAGCTACCACGAACTCCGCTGCACCTCTCCTACCCGCTGGAGTTGTTGCTGGCCATGTTGTTACCCTCCCCAAATCACCCACTTTGACTCTGATTGAGC
Organism: Nomascus leucogenys; assembly: GCF_006542625.1. Taxonomy (NCBI): domain Eukaryota; kingdom Metazoa; phylum Chordata; class Mammalia; order Primates; family Hylobatidae; genus Nomascus; species Nomascus leucogenys. Next base: position 97,966,205 of record NC_044381.1, read on the forward strand.
ATCAGTCAGCACTACAGCTTCTGCCCCCTGTACTTCCTACTCTTTGCCAGTGCTCAGCTTCTCCTCAAGGTTCTGATATACCTCCCTCTTCTCAACATTGCCTGCTCTTAAAGGAGCCCCTAAGCAGACCTGCTTTTTTCAGCTACTATGACCCTTTTGGGATTTTATGCTGAAAATTCTTTCTTCCCAGAGGCATGTGTGCCACCAGGATGGCTGGTCCCATGGTCATTTTCTCAGGGCTGCTATAGAGCAGGGAAACAATTCATGGGCCAAATCTGGCCTGTCACTTGATTTTGTAAAGTTTTATTGAAAAACAGCCACACCAATTCACCTGCACATTGTCTAGGGTTGCTTTCTACTACAATGGTGGAGGTGAATAGGGTGACAGATGAAGACCTTGTAGCCCACAAAGCTTAACATATTTACTTTTTGGTCCTTTTCAGTAAGTATGTTGATCTCTGCTATAGATGAAACAACAGAACTGTATTATTCCTCAGTTTAGCCAGCATAATTTGAGGAGGACCCCCTTGGTGCACACAGACCCAGTAATCTTATCTGGAAAACTAACAGGATAAATGAATCAAAGGATAAAACACTATTCTAACACATGCCTGGGACACTGTAGGCCATTCTTTTTTTTTTGAGACAGAGTCTCCCTGTGTTGCCCAGGCTGGAGTGCAGTGGCGCAATCTCGGCTCACTGCAAGCTCCGCCTCCCGGGTTCACACCATTCTCCTGCCTCAGCCGCCTGAGTAGCTGGGACTACAGGCGCCCACCACCACGCCCGGCCAATTTTTTGTATTTTTAGTAGAGACGGGGTTTCACTGTGGTCTCGATCTCCTGACCTCGTGATCCGCCCGCCTCGGCCTCCCAAAGTGCTGGGATTACAAGCGTGAGCCACCGCGCCCGGCCCCACTGTAGGCCATTCTGATCATGAAAACTAAATAAACAAAACAAATTTTTTGGGGGGAGGGAGTCTCGCTCTTGTTGCCCAGGCTGGAGTGCGATGGCGCCGTCTCAGCTCACTGCAACCCCTGCCTCCCGGGTTCAAGCAATTCTCCTGCCTCAGCTTCCCGAATAGCTGGGATTACAGGCACCCACCACCACGCCCAGCTAATTTTTGTATTTTTAGTAGAGACAGAGTTTCACCATGTTGGCGAGGCTGGTCTCTAACTCTTGACCTCAGGTGATCCACCCACCTCAGCCTCCCAAAGTGCTGGGATTACAGGTGTGAGCCACACTGCACCTGGCCAAAACAGGTAAAAATTTAAAACTGCATGGGAATAATAACTGCAAGATAAAGATCCCGATTATCTGTGGATAAAGGGAAAAGAACATGTTCAGGGAAGGGTAGAGAGGATTTCAACTGTATTTATAACAAAGGTTTCTTAGATTGAATGGTAAGTACAAACGGATTCATTTCTTTCCCTATGTTACATATCTTCCAGATCTACTCCCCCTTTCTCTGTCCTCCTCTGAGCCACAAGAGGCTGGCTATGCAGACCTCACCAAAGGGCTCTTTTGCCTCCTGTTTTCTGACTGGGTCCAGCAAATAGACAACTGCAGCAGGACAGGGAAGAAAGACAGGGTATTTATTCCTCCAACTTCCTGCACACTGAATGTGACCCTTGAATGAAAGCCACAGCTCTTAGCAGGAGACCGCCACACAGGCATCTCTGACTCCAGTAACTGCTTCCTCCCCAACTCCTTGAATTAGCCATCTATTGCTACATAACAAGTGACCCCCAAGAACTGCAGCTTAAAACAACAATCTTTTATTATCTCAAAGTTCCTGGGTGCTTCTTCCTCAAGGTCTCTCGAAAAACCGTAATCAGGGTATTACCTGGAGCTGTGTTTTCACCTGGCTCAACTGCAGGACGATCCACTTCCAACTCACTCATATGGTGTTGACAGGATTAATTTCCGCACAGATTATTGGACTGAAGCATCCCTCAGTTTCTTCTCATGAAGGCCTTCCCATAAGGCAGCTCCAATCTTGGCAGCTGGGTTCCCTCAGGGCAAGCAAGACAACCAGACAGAAGACATTGTTGTTTTGTAATCTAATCTCAGAAGTGACATCCTATTACTTTTAGCATGTTCTGTTTATTAGAAGCATATGACTATCTTCAGCCGACACTCAAGAGGGAGGAAGTACCCAAGGGCATGAACACCACACTCACTGGGTGGTGGGAATCCTAGAGATGGTTTACCACACTCTTTCAGGCCTACAGCAATAACCAGCTATTACTAGTCCTAGGCTTACTGAAACATTTCAGATTTCCCTAAACTCTGGTAGACAGTCCCTCATTAAGCTCCCTGCAAATTATCTCAGCTTTCCCGGACCCTGATTTGAAAGTGTAATTAAAGTATACTCACAACAGGAAAGTGGCTGCAAACTAAGCTTGGAAATGAGGACATCAAAAGACTACTGTACGGAGAGTTTGAAGGCCACAACGGTAATATTTAACTCAGGGCTGATACTTCATTGTTCCAAACAGCTCAGTGTAAAAAATAACAGGAAAAATAGCCTGAGAAAGGTTTTAAACAAGCAGAAAGTAGAGATGCCCAAACAAAAGGAGGAAGAGAGAATGAAGTTCAAATAAAACTTTTCCATTGTAATTCTAATCCTTCCTTGGTCCTAATGTGAGAAATAGAATTCGTTCTGACAGAACAGGGAAAGATAAGAAAAAAAAAATGGGGAACTAGAATAAAGATAAGCTAAAAGCAAAAATGAAAATTAATTGTAACATCTGGGAAAATTTAGTTGACCTTTCTGGGAGCAGAGACAAAAATTTCCCAAAGATTAATTACCTTATTTTCAACTTTGACTTTATATTAAGTATGAATCTAGAGGGTAAAACAAATATTTACCTTTAATGAAATGATTTTCAATAATACATTTATGTCTCTCAGACAGGTTGAAAACTTTTTCCACCTCTAACATTTTTGCCAGTACGTAAGATTTTTATCAATCAGTGCCATACTTATTAACCTGAACTTCAGGACTAATGTTAAAATAATTTACATTTTTATTAAAATTCCTGGTTTCTTAGAAAATTATTTTTATCTCAATAGTATCTACCATGCCCTGAAAAAGAAATAGTAGGCAAGACTTTACATGTTAGCTCAATAGCTACAGATATTAATAGGATCCCTTGTAGTTCAGAAGGGAAAATAGAACAGAGCTAGGGTTCCCACCCTTCCCTTCAACTTTTCTCCATCTAAGTATAATTCACCAACCCAGAGTGGAGGCAACTCATTTCTGGGATATCCATCCATTAGATAAGAGAAGCAGACATAATAGCCAAGGAATAAGTCTAAAATGCATGGAAGTTTTTATCCTTAGTTATTGAATGAGTTATGTATTTTCTAATTTTCTGCTGAGCCTAGAGAAAACAATGACCAATCACTTTGGAAAGAGATTGATGTTTATGAAGTATAGCCTCTGAATATCTCATACGGAAAGGAAAGACTATGTTTAAACCAAGGAAAAAATTCTACATGAGTACAATTTTATTACTGAGGACTAACTTTCATATATAATAATTGCTTACACATAAAAATTCATCTATGACATTAAATACCAATTATATAATTCAATTAACTTTATTTTTCCCTTATAACTATCTGAAAAATTTATTCTTTTACAGTGAACAAATTATTCCCACTCTTCTGAGCAACCATCTCAAAATATAGTAAGTACTGGCCATTTAAATAAAATAAAATTCCCTAAGTGAGCTCATCATTGGTAGTGATGACTAACTACTCTGTTTATAAGTAGGTTATAGTTGAGTAAACACTGTCAACACAAATAAATCACCTCAGACCATTATGTTGAGAAGATCATGGTTGTATTAACTGGTTTTCATGTGTGCCTCATTACTTCTTTTTCTGGATTATTCATTGAGAGGAAGCATTATCTATTTAATTTTTTTAATGTCACGAAAGTAAAAGATGTGTGATGGGCACAAAAACTCTCCTGTGAATGTTAATGTTAACTTTCACTTGATTGAAAACCTGCAGTATAATTTTTACCTGAAAAGAAACTTTGCCTTGAGTATAATACCTTCAAATTATGTAGAGCTTTTGTCCCTTAGAGTTCACAGCTCCTCAATACCTAGAGAGAGATAACTGAGCTACAGAATAATAAGCTGATATATTTGAAAGAAAATTCTGGTACATTTTATTTAATCAAAAGATTTTTTAAATGACATTATCAGCTCTTTCAGACAAAAAAATGACTTGTTTGAAATTGGACATCAAACAAAAATTATACGGTGAAATTCCATTATAACTAGATACTTTCTTTAAATATCCACTCCTTCGGCGAACACATATTGGCTCACCAAATATTTACTGAGCCCAACTATCACATGCTAGGCACTGTGCCAGGTACTGGGAATACATAGATAGAGGACATAGTCTCTAGCGTCATGATACTTACAGTCTATAGAGAAAAAGGTAAATAGATCACTAAAATATTGAGAAATAAGGACTCTAATAAAGGTGTACATTCTGCGATAGTCTCTCATTACTGTCGTAATGGAGTTGTGTTGCAGTCTTTTTTTTTTTTTTATTGAGACGGAATCTCCCTCTGTCGCCCAGGGTGTAGTGCAGTGGCACGATCTCGGCTCACTGCAACTTCCACCTCCCGGGTTCAAGCAATTCTCTGCCTCAGCCTCCTGAATAGCTGGAATTACAGTTGCCTACCACCACGCCCAGCTAATTTTTGTATCTTTAGTAGAGACGGGGTTTCACCATCTTGGCCAGGCTGGGTCTTGAACTACGGACCTGGTGATCCACCTGCCTCGGCCTCTGTAGTCTCTTTTAACAAGAGCTAAGACAGTTCTTTAAAACTCTTTTGGTAATGACCTCATCTTGGAGGTAAGGAAAGAAAAGGTACCAGTCTACCTTTGGGGAATTTTCTTATATACCATTAATACCCTTGTTTGAAAGAAATAAACAGTATGTTGATGTCCTAAAAATCTGATGAGAGAACATTGAACTGATGAGCAAGACTTGACAAAAATAAAGTTTTAATAACCAAACTCTACCTCCTCAAGCAATTAGAAAAAAATGAATCAACAGGAGATAAGCCCACTCCATTCTACCCTGCAGCTCAGTGTTAACAACGGCCTTGAGGTTAGAGGACCAGTGAGGAGTTTATGAGTGTGTGCATGGAGGAGGGGAATGGGGAGCTCTGTGAAGTCTGAGTCCCAATCACAGAGACATTAAATCTCTCCCATTCAGAACATCTCTAATCTTTTCTCCTCTAACATCCCCTAAATTGGAGTTTTCAAGGTGAGGGACAGAAATTACACAGCCAAGTCAGCCTCCTCTCAGCCGCTTTCATTCTGTGAGAGAAAATGCCCCAGCTGACCCTGAAAGTTTATGGTCCTGATCAGGATGGGCAAACAAGAGGTGGACCTGTCTACACCACCAAGTCGATCAGTTGTTTCATGCCTTTGTCAAGGAGCTGGTGGAAAGACTGCTCAAAATGGTCCAAATACATAAATATTTAGGCTGGTGCAGAAGTAATTGTGGGTTTTGCCATTACTTTTAATAAATTACTAATAAATTAAGTAACCACTTAGAAAAAACTTGACCAGAAGTCATTCTACAATAGGCACTTACCACATTGTAAATGTGGTCCTGTTACAGGGTAGGAACTGTTATAAACTGAAGGTTTGTGCCCCCTCCCAAAAAAATTCATATGTTGAAATACTAACCCCCAAAATGATGGCATTAAGAGGCGGGGTCTTTGGGGGATAAATAGGTCATGCAGGTGGAGCTCTCCTGAATGGGATTAGCCTTGTAAAAGGAACCCTGTAGAGCTCTCCATGCTCTTTCTGCTACACGAGAATACAAGAAAAAGACGGCAGTCTGCAACCTGAAAGAGGGCCTTCACCAGAAGGGGACTGTCTTGGCACCCTGATCTCACTTCAGAACTGTGAAAAATAAATTTCTTGTTGTTTATAGGCCACCCAGTCTACGGCACTTTGTTATAGAAGCTCAAACTAATACAGGGGCCAAGTCTTTTCATCATTATATCCCCAGTGTCTGGTACCAGTTTGCTTTCCACTGCATGAGATGCTTCAGAACTTGATTGTATTGAAATGAGTGAATGAGTGAACGATTCCCTAAGGGATTTATACTAAAGTCAAATATTGGCTTCTGGTTTCCTTATTTTATTTTTAAGCATAGGTATATAAGACAAGTGAAATAAAGACCAACTTCACTCTTTCAGCGGAAATGGGACAGGCTAGAATCCCTTCTGACCCAACTAGCCATGCTGTCCTGAAATGACCTCAGGTTTCCTGTACACTTCTCTAAGTGGTGAAACATGCTCAGCATCTACCAGGTCCCAGATCCCATGAATGACATTCATTGTTTCCATAAGGTTTATTCAAAAAGGAGAGTGGAAATTGGGATTCTTCTCTTTACTACTGGTATGTTATAATGAATATGAATTATATGAATAAGTGGCAAGGTATGGCTCTTGGCATACTCTTAATGGTCTACTACAAAAATCAATAGGAATATGGCCAGAATGTGACAACATGGAAAATAATAAACTTCTAGTTGACTCAGTTTTTTCACCTTTGCCCTGAGAACCATGATGAGCCATGAAATTCCAGAGTGCCCACACATCACTGCAAATGCTAGTGGACCAGGGCATCTTATTCTTTTTTTTATTTCCTCCCTTGTCTTCTAACCCCAAATCCATCCTAAGGCCTAAGACAGTTTCCAGAGCACAGTAAATTTCAAATGTTGTTCAGATGACTGGCATTTCTTCATAGCTAATATGTCATGGGGGAAATAAATATCCTTAGAAATCCTCATACATTTGAAAACCTCAACAGGCCAAGAAGTGATAACTCAGATGAAGTTTACACTGAAAAACCACAATAGAGAGAAACAAACACCTCATTATCTGAAAGTAATTGCTTGAGTCTGCTATAAATGTATTCTTGTAGGGTTTCCTTAAAACTTTACTGCATGACATTTTAAAATTGAAAATAAAGCTATTTTAAATCGTTGAAATTCAACTGCCCACTTGCTCAAAGAAGATATTTATATAGTTATTTGTTTCTCCAATAGGAATAACTGGCTCACTGCATGCAATATTGAATTCTTTTGATGATATTTCAGTTTCCAAGTATATCTAAAAGGTAGAATGATCTGGCATTTTATTGAATTCTTTGATTCTATATAGGCTCATATGAGTATCAACATTTTTTTCTATACTATAGATATCATTCATATTCACCAAGATAAGAAATTGGGTTAACCCTAGTTCACTTTTTTCTTCAAAAGTGATGTCTTTTAAATATTGGGACAAGAAATCTATATTTGAGTTTGTTATTCAGCATGGCTTATAGTTTCTATTCAGAATTCTACTTTACAAATAAATCAATTCTAATTTTCCCAAAACCAAAATTACTCCAGAAAAAAATCAGCAATAGCAAACACTGATGCAGCATGAAAACTGAAATGATTTAAAATTTATTATTTGATCTGCTCTCTCATACATTCAATATTAGAAATAAAATAATTCTCAATACCCTTCCCCAAATTCTATGCCAGTAAAATTGAGTCACTTCATCATTTTTTATATCAAAGATCCCTTTTTTAAAAACAGTTATGCAAGTCAGGAATTGCTTCTCAAAAACCACATTATGTTTTATAATGATTTAATAACTATGTAATCAAAATTCTCCCAACTTTTAGTCAATATTATTTATTTGGTGAAACTCAATGAATTTTTTATGTTAAGTTAAACATAGCTTAAGCTTCTTTTATAGATGTTACTTTGAATCCATCTGTTATCATTAGATTGGGAGGGAGGAGATAGACTTTAAAATAGTTTAGCATAATGATTAATTCTAAATTTTATTAAATCCTAATAACTTGCAGATATGTTACCTAATGTGTATGTCTATGTATATATTAAATATCTCTGACATACATAGGATGCATACATATCTCTGACATACATACATATTTTAACTCCATTTTATTGACGGAGAAAGTGAAAGACTAATGGAATTGTAAAAATTAGTTTGAAATAAAAGGAATAGGATCTGGGTTTCCCCCTCCTACTCAAGTGTATCTCTTCTGTTTATTAACTTTTGGAGATACAGATTTTTAAGTGAATTACATCAATACATTTTTAAAATCAAAATTTGTCTCACTTATTATAGCAACTTGAAGTACGAAGATGTTGGTAATTTTCATTTGTTCATATTGTTCAATTGCTGTAAACATCAAGTTTAGAACATCGTATTCAATTAATCTGAAAGCACACACTGATGACACTGACCAATATGGAGAAAGAAGAAACTGCAGTTGTAGTGATGACTGCAAACGATGAGCGCAGATGGAAAAATACTGAGTGTAGGACCTAACGGGAGCTATTCAGGTAGAGATGTTCATCAGGTAGCTCCATTTATGGACTCTTACTGTGCATCAGTTTATTACAAAGGCACGTGGGACACAAAAACAAATCCCAGTAAGGAAACAAAGGAGGGAACAGGTGTCAGTGTCTGTCAGAGTCTGGTCAGGGCATTGAGGTCACACTAATTACTTTTAATAGAAAAAAATTTAGTGTAGATAGTTACATTGAATAGATGAAAAGGCAAAGAGAGAACTCTAAGGTATTACAGAGATGTCACCTGCAGGAAGAATCTTCTACCCCTACAATTGGGAAAACAAAGTGAAAGGTTGGGATTATTAAAATTTAGAAGGTTTATACAGAATGGGAGAAAATTTTTGCAATCTACTCATCTGACAAAGGGCTAATATCCAGAATCTACAAAGAACTCAAACAAATTTACAAGAAAAAAACAACTCCATCAAAAAGTGGGTGAAGGATATGAACAGACACTTCTCAAAAGAAGACATTTATGCAGCCAAAAGACACATGAAAAAATGCTCATCATCACTGGCCATCAGAGAAATGCAAATCAAAACCACAATGAGATGCCATCTCACACCAGTTAGAATGGCGATCACTAAAAAGTCAGGAAACAACAGGTGCTGGAGAGGATGTGGAGAAATAGGAACACTTTTACACTGTTGGTGGGACTGTAAACTAGTTCAACCATTGTGGAAGACAGTGTGGCGATTCCTCAGGGATCTTGAACTAGAAATACCATTTGACCCAGCCATCCCATTACCGGGTATATACCCAAAGGATTATAAATCATGCTGCTATAAAGACACATGCACATGTATGTTTATTGCGGCACTATTCCCAATAGCAAAGACTTGGAACCAAGCCAAATGTCCAACAACGATAGACTGGATTAAGAAAATGTGGCACATATACACCATGGAATACTATGCAGCCATAAAAAATGATGAGTTAATGTATTTGTAGGGACGTGGATGAAGCTGGAAACCATCATTCTCAGTAAACTATTGCAAGGACAAAAAACCAAACACCACATGTTCTCACTCATAGGTGGGAACTGAACAATGAGAACACATGGACACAGGAAGGGGAACATCACACTCCGGGGACTGTTGTGGGGTGGAGGGAAGGGGGAGGGATAGCATTAGGAGATATACCTAATGCTAAATGACGAGTTAATGGGTGCAGCACACCAACATGGCACATGTATACATATGTAACTAACCTGCACATTGTGCACATGTACCCTAAAACTTAAAGTACAATTTAAAAAAAAAAATTTAGAAGGTTTAGAGGAGGTGACTCATATGCCTGAGACCCAGACGTCTAAGAAGGGGCACTGCTCACCTAATGTGTCTGATTCTGCCAGTGTTAGAGAACCTAAACTGCAAAGTGCATTTGATTGCTGCTATTGGATTCAACCGCCACTGCCAGGGTGAAGCGAGGCAAGAGTGACCCTGACAAAATTAGGAAGCACACATAAACTCAAGAGAAAAGAGTAAGGGCCTTTTCCCTCCACCAGCTGTGCAGTCTCCCTGGAACCCCTGCTGAGAGAGCCTAAGATGAGAGAAATGGCCAGGCAGAGATCTGATTTACAGAGTGCCAGCCCCAGCACCACAGAGCAAGCTATACAAGGATATGGGTTTGGAGCTGAGAGAAATCATAACTCCACAACTGAAGCAGAATGATTTGTTCCAATTGAGGGAAAGGGGTTCAAAAAGGTTTTGATAAATAAAGTTGAATTGAGTCATAGAAGCTATAATTTATTGAATAATTAGAATGTGTCAAGCATGGTATTAAGCACTTCAAGTTCATTAGTTCATTTAATTTAATCCTCACAACAACCATTTGAAGTAGATATTATTATCCCAAGTTTATAGATAAGAAAATTGAGGTTCAAGGTTATGTGACTTGACCAAAGCTATATAGTTAGTAATTGGGGATCCAGGACTCAACCCCAGGTCCATCTGCCTCCAAAATATAAGCTCTCAAACATTATTAACATACACTCTCTTGAAAGACTGGTAGGAGTTTAATAAATAGAAACTGAGCAAAGGACATTCCAAGCAGAGAGAAAGCACAACCAAAGTCATAGAGGTAAGAAATAGCCTGGCAGAAGTAGGAAACCAAAAGAAATTCCACAGTTTAAATCTAACGTAAAAAGGAATACAGAGACCAGGCGCAGTGGCTCATGCCTGAAATTCCAGCACTTTGGGAAGCCAGGCCAGGCGGATCACCTGAGGTCAGGAGTTCGACTCTACTAAAAAGGAATACAAAAAAATTAGCCGGGTGTGGTGGCGTATGCCTGTATCCCAGCTACTCCTGCCTCAGGCTGAGGCAGGAGAATCGCTTGAACCCGGGAAGTGGAGGTTGCAGTGAGCCAAGATCGCACTCCAGCTTGGCAACAGAGTGAGAATACGTCTCAAATTAAAAAAAAAAAAAAAAAAAAAAAAAAAAAGAATACTGAGTCAACGGTTCATTGGATAGTTCATCAGAAGCCAGTGCAAGGAACGCTCAATAGAGCATGTTTTCATGGATCCATGTTTTCACGGATCATCTTTATCCTGAGGGCAGTGGAGAGCCATTGAAAGGTTAAACAGCAGAACAACGTAATAAATTTTGTACTTTTTTAAAGTGTTCTTGCAAATATGTGGAAGGTTTATTGAACAGATGTCAGAATGGAAACAAGAGAGCTAGTTAGGAGACTTTTCCCAGGATCCAGAGAACATATGAGAACGGCGTGAATAAAAGCAGTAGTGGTAGTGGTGGACAGAAGAGAATCAAGAGGAGAGATGCTAAGAAGGTAGAACGCATGAACTGATGACACACCGTAAGAGATTTAAAGGACAAGAGAGAAAAAGCAATGCAGGACAACTCCTGATCGTCTAAATGGGGGACCAGGTGAATGATGGTGCGTTTGATCAAGTCGGGAAAAGGTTAGAAATAAGACGTTTGGGAGAAGGAGATATTAAGTTTTATACATGTGGAGTTTAAGATAGAAAATACAGGTTAAGATATGCAATCAGCAGTATGATATAGATTGCTGGTGTTCAGAAATGAAGTATGGGCTGAAGATCAAGGTCATCATTTTTAGTGATTAACGTCTTTATCTGCCTTTTCTGGAAAATGCACAAAACCAAGGGGCTAAACATTAGGAAAATCTCTTTTAACCTTGAAAGTATTAAAACTTGGATTTGCAGCAAGCTAAAAAATCCAGGAAGATTAGAAGAGAGTGTTTCAAATCTATTACATATAATTGGTACAAAAATTTCAACTAATTGAGAGAAAAAATAGAAAGACACAAACATCAACCAGAAATATAGCACTCTCCGCATGCTCCTTGAATTTCACTTTTAAATAAATTTAGAATTGTTCTTATTGCATAAAAAGTCTCATCAATTATTTTAACAGATATCCCAAACCTACTCCTAATGTACTAGATCGCTATGTATTTCTATGTATTAGAATGTGGGAGTATTTGTAATAAATCAGTAACTCAAGCAAACTGTACCAGAACACATTATCTTTTTTTAAAGACAAGGTATAGCTCTGTTGCCCAGGCTGGAGTGTAGTGGTGCAATCACAGTTCACTATAGTCCCAACCTCCCAGGCTCAAGCAATCCTCCCACCTCAGCCCCGACAAGTAGCAGGGACTGCAGGTGCACCACCAAGCCCGGCTAATTTTTTTTTTTTTTTTTTTTTTTGAGAGACAGGATCTTGCTATATTGCGCAGCCTAATCTCAAACTCCTGGGCTCAAGCAAACTTCCTCCCTTGGCCTCCCAAATTGCTGGGATTACTGGCGTGAGCCACCACACCTGGCTCATTATCTTTTTTTAATAATACTTAGCCCTGATTCTTCATAAATTGCTACATAGGATTATAATTATTGATAAAAATAAGAACAATCTTTTCAAGTAATAATTAACATAAATACTTATCCACTCCAAAAAACAATTTTTATAGCTACAATAATATTCAATCCCATTTCTCACTCTTAACACAATCCCTAATTTCCAATCATGTACTTAGGGATTGGTTTAAGCATGTCAGCAAAATTACAAGCTCTGCCTCAGTTATTGATTCAGGGATGGTAAAGGAACCCAAGCCTAAACAAGTCAGGGCAGTATATAACACACTCTTGGCATGCTATCTAAGTCAATCCACGGAGAGCGATTCTCAGGACTTTTGTTTGATGGTTAGAAGAGAAAAATAATATCACAGGAGGCAAATAAAGAGATAGGAAAAAACTGGTACTCGGTGATATCACTGGGTATTCAGACCAACCCTAGATTAAACCAACATTATATAAAACCAACTCCAAATTCCAGCCTATCTCTTATTCAAGTCAGTTTGAGTTGGGTTCTCTGAAACATCACCAACTGTTTCATTTTTTGCAATGAATAGAATTGATATTACTTATCAGGTTTTTTTTCTTCTATTAAGAACGTATGTTTACTGCGGCACTATTCACAATAGCAAAGAGTTGGAACCAACCCAAATGTCCAACAACGATAGACTGGATTAAGAAAATGTGGCACATATACACCATGGAATACTATGCAGCCATAAAAAATGATGAGTTCGTGTCCTCTGTAGGGACATGGATGAAACTGGAAAACATCATTCTCAGTAAACTATCACAAGGACAAAAAACCAAACACCGCATGTTCTCTCTCATAGGTGGGAATTGAAAAATGAGAACTCATGGACACAGGAAGGGGAACATCACACTCCGGGGACTGTTGTGGGGTGGGGGGAGGGGGGAGGGACAGCATTAGGAGATACACCTAATGCTAAATGACGAGTTAATGGGTGCAGGAAATCAACATGGCACATGGATACATATGTAACAAACCTGCACATTGTGCACATGTACCCTAAAACCCTAAAGTATAATAAAAAAAAAAAAAAGAAAGGTAATTAACAAATCTCCAGTATGTAACTTCTGGAAATCTATCTGAAATGATCACAAAAAAAAATTCAAGTACTTAATATCCTAAAGTTAAGAATTTTTTTTTAGGCCAGGCATGGTGGCTCACGCTTGTAATCCCAGCACGTTGGGAGGCTGAAGTGGGCGGATCACAAGGTCAGGAATTTGAGACCAACCTGGCCAACACAGTGAAACCCCATCTCTACTAAAAATACCAAAATTAGCTGGGCGTGGTGGCAGGCACCTGTAATCCGAGCTACTTGGGAGGCTGAGGCAGGAAAATCGCTTGAACCCAGGAGGCAGAGGTTGCAGTGAGCCAAGATCATGCCACTATACTCCAGCCTGGAAAACAGAGCTAGACTCTATCTCAAAAAAAAAATTATTTTCATTAAAATTGCCTATGTTTATCAATAATGTAATACAGATTAGAATATTCCACAGGAAAAAAATTAACAATGATTAAACATTTTTATTTATACAGAGATTTTATTTCAAGGTTATTGTATTAAATGTTATTTGCAAGTAATATCCATTGTTATTGAAAGATAAAATTAAGGTTCTATACTTTCAAACCTTGAAAATCTTATTACAACACCTCCAGTTCCAATCACTCACATTTATAGACTTCTATAACCTTATTAGGTTACCTACCTCATACGCTGTTTGACTTTGGACAACATAGCATCCGATTCTCTGATACTAAACTCAGCACAACATCCTATCTTGCTCTGAGGTGGGCAGAGGATTGTTTTTGCTAGCAACACCCAATAATAATAAAGGGAGACCTTACACCTCAAGCACCATATTTCTTCTCTCTGTGGCTTCTCTCATGATACTGCCTCTTCTTCTGTCCATTGCACTCCAACCCAATCAATTTAAATAGGCAAATAAGCTTACCAACCTATTTGAAATTTCCAGATGGGAAATATGAGCAAATGCATGTAGCTGAGGTAATTCACAAGTACTGCCTCCCCTGAATTAGCATACTATAGATTTAAAATATTAATCAGTCCCTTCAGAGACTCATTTTAAAAATTTGACTAAGAAAACACTACGTAACAGAAAATAACTAACAAAATGGCTATAGCAAATCCTTTGCTATAATTACTTTACATGTGAATGGATTGAACTCCCCAAGCAAAAAAAAAAAAATAGAATGGTTGAATAGATTAAAAAAACAAGACCCAATTATATGCTGTCTACAAGAAACTCACTTTATATTTAAAGACATACATACGCTGAAAGTGAAGTGATGAGAAAAGATATTTCATGCAACGGTTACTAAAAGAGAGCAGGGGTGGCTATACTTATAACACACAAAATACGCTTTAAGTCAAAAACTGTCACAAAAGACAAAGAAGGGCACTGTATAAAGATAAAAAGGTCAATCTACCAGGAAGGCATAATAATTACAAATACATGCACTCAACATCATAGTACCTAAATATATAAGCAAACATTGACAAAACTGGAGGGAGAAATAGACAGCAATATGGTAATAATAGAATACTTCAATACTTCACTTTCAATAACAAACAGAACATCCAAATAGAAGATCAACAAGGAAGCAAGACAGCTTGAATTACATTATAGGCCAAATGTACCTAAGAGATGTATACAGAATATTCTACCCAATGGCAGCAGAATACACATTCTTCTCATGTGGATCTTTCTCCAGAATAGATTTATTGTGATATAAGTCACGAAAAAAGTACTTGATGCAGCAAAAGCAATACTAAGTGGGAAATTTAGCACAATAAACACCTACATTTAAAAAAAGAAAGATCTCAAATAAACAACCTAACTTAACACCGCAAGGAATTTTAAAAAGAGCAAATTAATTCCAAGTTAGGAGATTAAGAAAATTTTTTAAACTAGAGCACAAAACACAAGAAATTAAAAATAGACAAAATAAGAAACTGAGTTTTTTTAAAGATAATCAAAATTGATAAACTCTTAGCTAGACTAACTTAAAAAAGGAGAGATGATCCAAATAGATAAAATAAGAAATGAAAGAGGCTTTCCAAGCGATGCTACAAAATAAAAAGGATTATATGAGAATACTGTGAATAATTATACACCAAAGAAATGGATAATCTAGAAAAATGGATAAATTCCTAGAAACACAAGCTGTCAAGACTAAATCATGAAGAATTGGAAAGCCTGAACAGACCTATAACTAATATGGAGATTGAATCAGTAATCAAAAACCTCCCAACAAAGAAAACCTCAAGACCAGATGGCTTCACTGGTGAATTCTAACAAACATTTAAAGAAGAATTAACATCAATCCTTCTGACCATTAAGGAAGGGGGAACATTTCTAAACTCATTTTATGAGGCCAACATTACCCTGATACCAAAGAGCAGCGGACACTATGAGAAAAGAAAACTGTAAGCCAATATCCTTGATGAATATAGATGCAAAAATCCTAAACAAAATACTAGCAAACTGAATCCAACAGCACATTAAAAGGATCATACACCATGACCAAGTGGAATTTATCCCTGGGATGAAAGGATGGTTCAACATATGAAAATCAATTAAGGTGATACACTGTGTTAGCAGAAGAAAGAATAAAAATCACATGATGATCTCAATCAATGTAGAAAAAACATCTGATGAAATTCAACACCCTTTCATGATAGAAACGCTCAACAAATTAAGAATATAAGAAAAGTACCTCAACACAATAAAGATCTTACGTAAAAATCCCACAGTTAACATCATACTCAATGGTAAAAAACTAAAAGCTTTTTCTCTAAGCTCAGGAAAAATGCCCATTCTCACCACTTTTATTCAACATGGTACTAAAAGTTCTCACCAGAGCAGGTAGGCATGAGAAAAAAATAAAAGGCATCCAAATTAGAAAGGAAGAGGTGAAATTATCCCTGTTTACAGATGATATGATCTTATATATAAAAAATTCTAGACTCAATTTAAAAACTGTTAGAATAAAAAATTCAGTACAGTTACAGGATAGAAATACAACATATAAAAATCAGTAGCATTTCTATACACTAAAAACAAACTATCCTAAAACAGAAATTGAGAAAACAATCATATTTAAAATAGCAACAAAAAAATAAAATGCTTAAGAATAAATTTAACTAAGGGGGGGAATGGCTTATATAATGATAACTAAAAAACACTGGTAAAAGAAATTAAACACGACATAAACAAATGGAAAGACGTTTGATGTTAATAGATTTAAAGACTTCATATTGTTAAAATGTTTGTACTATTTAAAGTGATCTACAGATTCAATGCAATCCCTATCAAAATCCCTTGGCATTTTGTAGAGAAACAGAAAAAGCAATTCTAAAATTTATATTGGAACCACAAAAGACCACAAATAGCCAAATTAATCTTGAGAAAAAAGAACAAAGTTGGAGGCATCATACTTCCTGATTTCAGAAAAATATCACAAAGCTAGAGTAATCTAAACATCATGGTACTGGCATAAACACAGACATATTGACCAATATAACAGAATAGAGAGCCCAGAAATAAATCCACACATATAAGGTCAACTGATCTTTGGCAAAAGTGCCAAGAATATACAACGGGGAAAGGACAACCTCTTCAACAAATGGTTTTGGGAAAACTGGATATCTACATTCAAAAGAATAAAAGTGAGGCTGGGTGCAGTGGCTCAGGCCTGTAATCCCAGCCCTTTTGGAGGCCAAGGCAGGCGGATCACTTGATGCCAGGAGTTCAAGACCATCCTGACCAATATGGTGAAACCTCGTCTCTACTAAAAATACAAAACTTAGCCACGCATGGTGGTGCCTGCCTGTAATCCTAGCCACTCCGGAGGCAGAGGCAGGAGAATCGCTTGAACCCAGGAGGCAGGGGTTGCAGTGAGCTAAGATTGCACCACTACACTCCAGCCTAAGCAACAGAGTGAGACTACGTCTAAATAAATAAATAAATAAATAAAAGTGGACTCTTATCTTATACCATACAAAAAATCAACTCAAAATAGATTAAAAATTTAAAACTAAAACCTGAAAATGTACAACTTCTAGAAGAAAACATAGAAGTAAAGCTTCATGATATTGATCTTAGTAATGATTTCATGGATATGACACCAAAAGCACTGGTGACAAAAAACAAGATAAATAAGTGAGACTACATCAAACTAAAAGTTTTTGCACAACAAAAGAAGCAATGAACAGTGTGAAAAGACAAACTATAGAATATGAGAAAATATTTGCAAACTATATATGAGGGTGAGGGTATACAATCTAAAATGTACAAGGAACTTCTACAACTCAATAGAAAAAACAAAAACCTAATAATCCAATGTAAACAGGAGATAGGGAATTGAATAGACATTTCTCCAAAGAAGATATACAAATGGCCAATAGGTGTATGAAAAAAATGCTTGACATCGCTAGTTATCAGGGAAATGCATATCAAAACCACAAAGAGATATTACACCTGTTAGGATGACTACTATCAAAAAAATAAAAGACAACAAATACGGCAAGGATGTGGAGAAACTGGAACATTTAGCACACCGTTAGTGAGAGTGCAAAGTGGTGCAGCCGCTATGGAAAACAGTATACTGTTTCCTCAAAAAATTAAAAATAGAATTATAATATTATCCAGCAATTCTACTTCTGGGCATTTATACAAAATAATTTAAATCAGAATCCCAAAGAGATATTGGCACTATCACATTTATTGCAGCACTATTCATAAGAGCCAGGAGATGAAAATAACCTAAATGTTTATGGACAGATGAATGAGTTGATGAAGAAATATGATATGTAGATATAATGGAATATCATTCAGCCTTTAAAAAGCAGGAAACTCTGCAATATGTGACAACATGGATGAACCTTGAGGACATTATGTGAAGTGAAATAAGCCAGTCACAGAAAGACAAACACTGCATGGTTCCACTTATGAAGTAACTAAAATAGTCAAATTCATAGAATCAAAAAGGAGAACAGTGGTTGCCAGGGGCTGGAAGGGGGAAAAATGTGAAATTACTAATCAACAGGCATAAAGTTTCCACTGAGCAAGACAAATAAGCTCTAGGAATCTGCAGAACATCATTGTACCTATTGTCAACAATACAGTTTTGTATACAGAAATGTATTGACAGTAGATCTCATGTGAAGTGTTCTAGCCACAATAAAATAAAATCTTTTAAAAAGAAATTATTCGTGGCGTAACTACAATGTGCAAGATTTTGTGCTAAAGGCTGGGTGGACAAAAGATGTATTAGATGTTGCAAGGCTGGGCTATTAAATACCAAGTAATCTAAGACACTGTTTCTAAAATTTGTATGGCTGCTGCCAATGATTCATGTTTGCCTAATTTAAACAAATCATCAGGATTTCCTTAGATGTAGATAACATCAGATGAACTTATCCAGATATTCTACATTGTTTCCCATTCTAATAATCAGACACTTTGATTAACATTCAACTTTTATTCAAAAGCAGAATTCTGATACTAGGGAAAATTTACAAGAAAAGCCAACACCAACATACAAGTATATTTATCACTAAGCTAATATGGCTACGTCAGTCTAAGCATTTGTTTTCCTTTATAACTGGAAACAGTGGTTCTCAACCTGTGGTCTGTGGAACCTCATGCTCCGTGAGGTTACCTGAGGGGTCATAGTAGGAATGACAATCACATGAGGCTTGGACCCCATGCCTGCTTCAAACTGCAGCAGCTCTATTTGTATGTATTTCATAAATGAAAGGGGTGCAGAGGAAATGTGAGGAGTCATGTAAAATTTTACTTAGAAGAAAGGAATTTACTGCTGACAAGGTTTGAAAACTTCTCCCTTAAAAGAATAACATCGGCTGTGCATGGTGGCTCATGCCTGTAATCCCAGCACTTTGGGAGGCCGAGGTGGGCGGATCACGAGGTCGAGAGATCGAGACCATCCTGGCCAACATGGTGAAACCCTGTGTCTACTAAAAATACGAAAATTAGCTGGGCGTGGGGGTGCATGCCTGTAGTCCCAGCTACTCGCGAGGCTGAGGAAAGAGAATCCCTTGAACCCGGGAGGCAGAGTCTGCAGTAAGCTGAGATCGCGCCACTGCATTCCAGCCTGATGACAGAGTGAGACTCCGTCAAAATAAAAAAGAATAATATCTTTGTTTTACCCTATAAAGTTGCTCCTGAACAATTCCTGACTTCTTGGTTAACTGTCTCTTGTCACCTATTCTAGTTTGCCTCTCAGATTAAAGGTAGGAATCGCTTCTTACATATCCTACTGGTATTATTTAACTACTTCCTTTCCTAAATTGATGGCTCCTACTAAGGAAAGATGCCTTTAATGTATCCCAGAGTACGATAGACTCCGCAGGGCACTTGGCCCTCTGCATTGTATCTCCCCATCTCAAGACTGAAGCCCAGAGGGAGTCTTCTCTCCCAGCCAGCTCCAAATTCACCTGCTCATTACCCCTCCCAGTCAATGTTTGGCTTCTCCAATTTATAACCCAACCTCCTGCTAAGTTTCTGTAGCTTCTTAAAGGAGAGAAACTATTTTTTCCTCCAGACAGTCTAAAATCATAATACATATATAACGATTTTAAAAGAAAGCCTCAGAAAGAAGTCTACTGACATCCTGTTCAGTCTTATATTTCCACAAGTCAGAAAAGTCAGACTGCAGAACAAAGGGAGGTAAGCACATGGGAGAGTGTGTCTTGATTTCACTTTGAAGAACTTTGTGCTAAGTCAAATTCATGCACTAAATAAAGGGTTTCCAAGGAGTAGTTGTCCTTGATCTAAAATTTGTAAGTCTTTCCAATTATAAAAATCAATTTTATTTCCACTGAGTCAAGTATTTTAGTCATTATGTGAAAGCTATATATAATTATCCTTTGTGAATAAGGGGGGGTAAAAAGATTTTAAAATTTGGATCATACTTATAATTGGTTATTAATATGCACATAGGGAAAATCTTTATGCATGTGAAGCTTTGTCAAAGACTTTCTGCAAGTATATTGAAGAGCCACAATATGACATTGGGTAAAGATGCAAATTAATTTTCAGGCATGTGGAGCCATTAAGAATGAGAATGAACATGCCATGAAGAATTAAAGGAAATTAAAAACACTTATGACTTTTTAATCGGTACAAAACAAACTATAACATTTTATCATCATAAAGCAACTAGTCTTCATAATATTTAAATGCTCACATAAGAATTAGAGACAGTGAAATTCCTGAGAGTAACTATGCGTGGCTTTGCCATTTACAAAATACTTTTCTGATCAATTATTTCAGCTAGAGAATAATCCTTTGCCCAAGAAAGGTATCTCTATCCTCAATTTACAATACTCAGAGACATCTAGTGATATGCCCAAGATCACACAGAAAGGTAAAGAGAGAGAATGACAAGCTGGTCTTCTGCTACATCACACACAGTATCGTGCAAGGCAGTGGACATAGCAGTGTGCTTGTACCTGCACACTAGTATAAACACAGGCTAATGCAGGCATACACGGGGTCTCCTTATACCTTACCCCTAAAATAACCAAGAAAAATGAAAATCCTATTTTTTAAAATAGCATTTGGATACTACATGTTCTCACCTATAAGTGGGAGCTAAGCATTGGATACACATGGACATAAAGATGGCAACAATAGAAACTGGGGACTACTAGAGGTCGGAGTGAAGGAAAAGGGCAAGAGTTGAAAAACTAACTACTGGGTACTATGCTCAGTACCTGGGTGAAGGGATTATTTGTGCCCCAAACCTCAGCATAACGCAAAGTATCCCTGCAACAAACCGGCACAGGTACCCCTGAATCTAAAATAAAAGTTGAAATGATTTTTTAAATAAAGAAAAATTATAGGATAGCACAAACAAAAATGGTTTTGGAGAAGCTTTATAATAGAAAACCATAAACTCACATAGCTAAACTTAATTTTATTATATATACATTTATAACAGTCTGCCAGGTATTGCTGCATTTTTATGCATCTCAATTTCACTACTAGACCACAAACTCTTTGAGAGAAAGGACGATACTTTATATTAAAGCATACTTTTGGACTCAGAGCATTTAACAAAATGCCTGGTATATAGTATACATATAATATGCGGGGTGAATTCAGGCATAACTATACCACAAATTTTAAGAATAAAACAAATTTAACTGTTTTTGGCAAAGTAGTCAACTGAAGCAAAGCCATTGTGTGAATCAACCAAGATAAGTTAGTGGCAGAGGCAGATCTAAACTCTAAAATCTAGAAAACAATGAATTTTTGAGACTTAGAAGCCATTTTATAGGCTATTTTACCCATCACCTTTGTTTTAGATTGATTTTGTTGGCCAGGCAAAGAGGCTCACACCTGTAATGGCAGCATTTGAGAGGCCAGGCGGGCTGATCACTTGACGCCAGTAGTTCAAAACCAGCCTGACCAACATGGAGAAACCCCGTCTCTACCAAAAAATAAAAAAATTAGCCAGGCGTGGTGGCACAAGCCCGTAGTCACAGCTACTCAGGAGACTGAGGTGGGAGAATCACTTGAACCCGGGAGGCGGAGGTTGCAGTGAGCTGGTATCATGCCGCTGCACTCCAGCCTAGGCAAAAGAATGACACCCTGTCTCAAAAAAAAAAAAATTTAAAAAGACAGCTTTATTGTGATTACCATGTCAAAGCCCTAAATCAATGTACATCATATATACACACAGACACACACACACACACACACACACACACTCACTACTTATATTGAGCCGCTGCTAGCTTCTTAATAAAAATGTTATCTGTGAATGAGTGGAAGGACGCCATCAGCAAGTAGCCCAGTGACACCAGAAAGATGGTGATTTGTGTGGCTCAGGCCTCAGGCATTGACACCAAATGAGATTATCAATTGCTCCTCCAGCTCCTTCGAGTCCCCCCACTGATAAGAAAAGAAGGCAAGTCACATGACAGACCACTGACATCCACATCACACACCAGAAAGAACCATTATAACTTGCCGCCATTGAGACAAGAGTACATTGAGGTCTAACTTTTCCAGAAAGTCCCATCAGCTTCACTCACAGCTACTGTGGAGGCGAAACACTCCCTTACACTAAAAACCTCATTATAATTCCACTTCTTTCATTTTCCCAGAATGAGACTGGTAGGCATCTGGACTCAGATTCTGAGCCAGGCCAAAGAGTGAATGAATCAATGAGCATTCTATCCAGCAATAAAGGAATTGTATCCCTAGACTTTATGTTTAAATCCTGTTTATATTATATTCTGCATTTACATACAAACCCTATCGTTAACAGCTTTTTCATAGTTTGAAATTTCATTTAAAGACAATGAGAAGCTTGACTTTATTTCTGAGCACACAGCCATAACAGCCATTTCTATTTTTTAAATTCTCTATTGGAAGTTTCTAAAAAGTTCTTTGAGATTATTTTCAATGCTATATTGGATTGTGATTGATTTCTATTTTTATTTTATCCTGTCCTTCCATTTTTTAACCTATTAATGAAGAATCACTATAGCCTAAGTGCCTTACATGAAACCATACTCAGTATTTCTCACAGGCTCTCCTGACAAAAAGTTTGGCCATCTCTATTTAAGTAATAAACTAGCAAAGAGGTGAAGGAACAAAAAATATTAGTAAATTAATCCTTCTCAAAAGCAAATGTGAACAAATGCCACTTCACTGCATACATTACCTCCTTATTAAAATTATGTCAAAGATGGTTTTAAAGACCATCCAAAATCCTTTCACAGAGTTCAGTTCAAGCAATTTGAACTGCAGTGTATAATTCCACTGTCTTTGTACTATATGGAAATCGTGTACATTTTGTCTCATGGACCTCACATAAGAAGATGTTTTGGAAGAACCACATTTTTCAGATATTTCCTACCAAGCTCAGCACATTGAAATAGACTGAATACAAGAGAGAATGAAACTAATTTAAAATTTTGGGAGAGAACTGCACATAAGCCATATAATTTAAGAGCTCTACTGAACATTTACAGACCTGCCCTCAATGCTGGATTTGTCTCTATTATACCTAAAAATTAATTTATTAACAAAGATATATCCTACACTATTCCACAAAGACTTTTTTCTCCAAAAGGAAACTTCGAAATACAGGAAAGGAAAGTGTGACTATTCACTAATATGACAAATGGCAGAGTGACATTCCAAACAAGCATAGCCATGATTAATGTGTGTGCAAACATCCATTCAGTAGAAAAATCTCTACAGTACCAAATAGAAATTCTGACCAAATCATGAGCTGTTATGACAAGTCCTCATTATTTTTACAACCCAGGAAACTGTTACCCAGTTGGAACCTCAGTGGTTCGGCCATGCCTACTGGTGGTAAAATAAGGACAGATAATCCCTAAACAAAATATTTATACTATAATGAGCACCTTCTCTAAAAATGACTTCTCTGAGCTCTGACAGCTTTATCTATATTACATAACCATGCAAATCACAGTTCGTTGGACTAAGGATGGATGCTTAATCCAATAGCATAAACATTTCTTCAACTAAAAATTTGGTATTGGAATCAAGTAGCCAGTCAGCAACATGCAAACGTGGGGACTGTGGTGCACCTCAGAAGATGAGTCAGTGGGAGGATGGGGGAGCAGGAAAGAAGAGAAGGGAGGTAGGTAGTGGCTTTTCAGTTCTTCCAGCTCCTTTTCTGAGGCCCTGATGCATTCCTGATCTTGAGATATGTTTCTGTCTCCTTATAATAAATTCCTCTGTGTTGCTTACTTCTTGAGTTGACTTGTTATCTAAAACCCAGAATCCTAAGTAATGATACATCTATATATTAAGTTACTCTTATATTTTACTTACACTTTCATAGGTCTACAGCTTATCTCTTCATCCAAAGTATAAGGTCCCTGAGAGCAAAAACTATTCTCTATACTTGTTTGCACTCACACACCACATACACAATACCTTGAATAGAGCAAGCAGACTTCAAATATTTGCTCACTCATTATGGCTCTATGTAGATATATTTTTTCCTTTTTATTAAGAAATATTGTTGTAAATTGCATTATCATGAAAGTTTATAATTATGATCCATCGCACGACCCACATACAAGTACACATGTTTTGGTGGTATTTTCTCAGTATTTGCAGACACAAGGAATTAACCTCCTGGCTCTGTTTTCCAACTTTTGGATGACAAATTGTGTTATGTGCTGTTCCTTGTATTACTTCTGCCACTTGTCCATGTTAAAAATGCAAACTAAGAAAACTGAAGAGCAGCCCATTAGATACACAGTTAAACACGTTTCCCCGGGGAAGGCTGTCAGAGCCACACACCCTGACAAAACAGTTTATGTCACCAAGTCAGAAAAAGTTCAACAAAGATACATGGCTTGTTGAAGAGCAGATGGTGGGAAAGAAAAGGGTGAGCTTTAGTAATCATCCACGTTTCTTTCTTAAAAGGTCTTTCTAGCCCATAATCAAATTCCCTATTTTCAGAATTGCCTCTCTGAGCCATTTGGGGTGGACCTCTGACAGCCATATGTATATTATTTAACCCCAGAGTGACTAGGAGCAGATCTCTTTGCTTCTTCAGTTGAGGTCCTCATATTCATACCTTCCTATTCCCAGTAACAAGAGTCAATGTTCTCATGGTTTCCCCCGTGGGTCACAGCAGCAGTGTCCCAGCAGCACTCTTTAAACTCATCCCATTTCTTTCCAATTCATTCTCCGTAATACTACCAGTTCTAAAGCCATCTGTTTCTACATCACTCCTTTACTCAAGAATCAACATGTCTTTCAGAGGCCAAAACTGATCCCTTTACCCATTTGTCCTACTTTACCACTACTGCTCATTTATCTATTCAATAATGTGTATCAAAGACCTGATAGGGGCAGGCATTGTGCTAAGCACTAGGAACACTATGGGAAACACAGAGAAGTAAACAGGTTGTAATGCTGTGATGATATGTGATATAATAGAGATAATCATACAGTACTAAAATGGCTCGCAAAAGGCACACCAAATCCTGTCTGAACAGCAAGAAAAGGTTTCCTGGGCAAAATGAAATCCAAAAGGCAAGTAGTTATTAGGAACATGGTGATGAGCAAGAAGAAATATGTGCGTATGTGCATGGGCCAAGATGCAAGTGGCAGCAGGGGAGATGATGAGAAGCAGATGAAGATAGGTGGAGTCAAGAAGACTTGGTAACAGATTGAATACGGGAGCTGAAGGGATGTGAGTGGTAAAGGGAGAGAGAGGTACCAAAAATGACTACCAGATATCTAGCATGAGCAGTCACATAGACAGGAGTGTCTTATAATTAAATGGAGAAAAGTGATAAGAAGATCATAAAGCCTAAAGAAAAATTGTGTTTAATATGGCTTCTTAGATATGGGTAAAAACATTTTCAAAGTTGAGTTCTTGTGGACAGATCAATATATTTATAGAAAGGATATACACCAAATAGTTAACAGTTGCGAGTTCACTATGGTGGCCTTTTTACTTACCTGTATTTTCTAAATGTTTGGCATGAACAAATAACACTTTATAACATAGCGATATTTTAAAGTATTATAAAGGATCTTAAAACATATGTATAAGCCATGATAGATGAAATAGGAGCATGAGACAAGATTGCAGCAAAATGTTACAATTTTTCTATGTTTCTGGGACAAATATGATCCTTATTTCTTCTTTTAAAAATAAAAGAATTGCATATTTGTAAAAACACAAATGAGGTAGCACCATCTGCTATTCAGAATGAACTCATCTGGTGAAGTGTGGCAAAGAAATATTTCAAGGCTCACAACCTC
Source organism: Nomascus leucogenys (assembly GCF_006542625.1). NCBI lineage: Eukaryota > Metazoa > Chordata > Mammalia > Primates > Hylobatidae > Nomascus > Nomascus leucogenys. The sequence goes on from NC_044381.1 coordinate 97,992,319, forward strand.
TAATCGCATGTTCCCTACGGTGTTAGCTTTCTCCAAACTGGAGAAAGCAGTAGGCAAGACTGAGGCTCATGGCCCTCAACATAAGTCATCAATAGTGCTGAGAAATTAAAGAAAAATTATTTCTCATAAAGATTATAAACTTAATTATTTGAATTTGAGCCTTACTTCTGCCCTAGGTCTTCTGACTCATGTAAGTTATTTTACCATTAGAGTTATGCAGGGGTTTTTTACTTTATTCATTATTTTTTACCTTCAACTCAAAGAGCTTGAGATGACTACAGACCTTTAGCTCCCCTTTAAAACTGAGGAAAATGCCTTACACTTACCTTATAATATTCAGCATTTGGAAAACTAAGTAAGGTTGTTAAAAAGTCATTATCAGATAATAGGGATGAGGAAGAGAAAACAACCACCTGCTGATGAAACTGTTTGGCATCCATGGCAAAAACTGCTCACTAATCAGGCTTCATATTCTTCCTGGCGGCAGGACTATCCTGCGTGTAGTTATATGGCTATTTGAATGAGAATGGTGGTATTGGAGATGGAGAAAACTGATGGACTTGTTAGGCAAAATCATTGAGGTTCTGTGGCAGATCGAGTTTGAGGAGCCAGGAGACAGGGAAGTATCAAAAACGACTGCAAGATGTGTAGTATGAGCTGCATGGACAGGGTGTCATAAGGACGTAGAGAAGAGTACTAGACTGATAAGGGGATCATAACATGTAAAGAAAAATTTTGGTCAATATGACATCTTGTGATGGGTGAAAACAATGGAATGTGAATAGAAACTGTGTTTGTCATTTACTTCCCTGCTTCATAAAAATCTCCCATGTGCCATCCCTCATTCTCTTTCTCCACTCACTGGCTAAAATAAATGCAGCTGCTTAGAACGCCTTGTATCAGAGTCATAAAATGAAAAGAGACTGACTTCCTGAATGACTACATGGAAGGTGGACTACTTTCCTATCACTGCTATAACAAATGATCACAAACCCAATGGTTTCAAACAAGGTAATTTATTATCTTACAGTCCTGGGGATCAGAAGTCGTAAAATCATGTTGGTAAGGCTGTTTCTTCTGGAGCCTTAAGGGGACAATCTGTTTCCTTGCCTTTTCTAGCTTCTAGAGGCCAGCGGCATTCCTCAGCTCATGGCTCCATCCTCCATCTTCAAAACCAGCAGTGCCACATCTTCCAGTCTCTCTCTCCATCCCTCTGCTTCTGTCATTGCCTGCCTCTGTGTCTCTCTTGCCTCCCTCTTTCTCTTTTCAGGGCCCTTATGATTAGAATGGGCCCACCCAGATAATTCGGGATAATCTTCCCATCTTGATATTCTTAACTTAATAACATCTGCAAAGTCTCTTTTGCAATGTAAGGTAACCTATTCACAGGTTCTAGGAAGTAGGATGTCTTTGTGGGGAAGGTCATTATTCTGCCTACCATAGAAGGTATTTTGGACTTCACATGAGTGAGAAAAACTTCTGATTGTGTTCATTCATTAACTTCATGAGGCTTGTCTCTTACTAACTGATATGACTAAGTGATAGTATCTAAAATACAGTAAACCATAAAACAGTAAACATCTGTCCCCAGCTGAATTGTAGTTTAGACACCAACCATCTCTTACTCCACTTTGTTACTAAACAAATTGTCCTCCACATAATAACATGTAATGATACTCCGACAATGTTTACTAATGATAAGGGCATCATGGTATGACAGCTAGAAATAGCCTAGGGGTCATTTAAAATCTTATTTAGCAAACAGCTTCAACCTTTTCCAATATTAAAACTTTAATTAGAACTTCCAATACCTAAGGAAAAATTTGCTCATTTATTAATACATCTTACCTTTTTTTGCCTGAATTATTTAAGATAAAGGTGCTGCCAAGAAATGAAGTGCTACAAAAAGAAGCAAAGACATAAGAAGATACTGGTGAGACCAATAACTCATGGATAAAGTTTAAATAATCATATATTTAAAGTTCATTTTTCTCCATTTCATGAAATGTGGGGCTGTGGAATTATTACCCAAAGGTCAAATTGACCTCAATGTCCATGGATTTTACTTTCTGTAAACTTTCTATTGCAATTATGATTGGGTTATCTCCAAACATTGTTTTTATCAGAAGAAAACTAAAAGATGAAGATGACTAATGTTCCCCCTAGATATTCATCACCAACAATCTCCTTATTACTCTAATGACTGTTCACTAGAAAAATATTTTAATGCACTTTCATTTTTTCCAATTTAGAAAAATAATCAGACTTTAATGTGAATGCATTTTTAACATTTTTCCATGCTTTAGGGATGCTGCTTTTAGGAGGAAAATGTAATGAATGTTTTTAATAATACTAAAGAGGTTTGCCCAGAATCTGTGGTTTAATTCAACTTTTCAGTGACAACAAAATAAAAAAGACTAAATGCATCTATCAGCTAGGACTCCTCCCTTCTCAATATGGCTACCTATTGTTTAAATATATTTGAAAGATATAATTCACTTAGGGAGACAGGAACAAAAATAACCATGCCAGGTTAATTTTCACAAATTTTCCCACACAGATCTATACAGATCGTTGCCATTCTTCTGAGAACTCCTGACCCCATCCCTCCAAGATGGCTCTCGTCCTCAAAACACACTTCACCATATCCCACAGATACATCCCCTTCCCCTTTCTCTAGTTTGCTCTCATGTGCCCTTCAGGTTTTCAATGTATTCTTAGTGTCATCAGTGAAAATCCACTACTGAAGAGATTTAAGTGCCATTTGTCTATGCAGGCCTTTAACTTCAATGTAAACAACCTGCTTTCCATAAGTTTATCCTCAGATTTAAACTGAACAGAAATTAAAGAATTATTTTTGTCCCATTTTTCTTTTCCTTGATTTAACTCATAGTCTCAAAGAGGATGCTCCAACTGCCTCACCATCTCCACATCACCTCACTACCTACTAAAGTGTGATAACCAAACCTCAGTAATATTATAATAATATCGTTCTCTGTCCCAGTCTAGAAGATGGCAAATAACAAGGGCAGGCAGATTTAAAGAAGGGAATAAGGCATGTGATAAAGGCTTCTGCACACAATAAAGAACTGATCTGCAGATGTTGACTGGTTCTTGAGAAAGAAAGAGTTGATGCACAAAATAAATCATCTGAGGGAAGGGTTTTCTCCCCCTAACCAAGATATTGTATAATGTCTCAACTGATATCCATAACCTTAATGAAGTTACCAGGAAATGAAATATTTAACCATGTTTGTATATTCTACCATTAAACATGCTTCATGGACACACGTGAGCAATTATATAATATCACACTTCCAAGTTTTCAATTTTTAAAAAAACTCATGGACAATTAAAAACTACTCTTCAGATCACCTGTTTTGTCAATGCACCTGTTAACTTCCCTCTCTCATGAAAACTTCCTACTCCCAAGGAAGTAGGACAAGAAACTTTATTCTAAGGACTTCAGAATTCTTCACTAAAAGGTATGATTAAGGACTAAAACTATTACTATCCAAACTAATTAGAGGGAGTTATGGTCTAATTTAGTTCTATGATATGAAGCTATTCTGAGTTGATTTTATTGGAAACACAAATTCTATTATATTCTAAATTCAATTGCACAATTCCACAGCAAAGAATTGGGTAATCCATATAGCTCTTCAATTTTCTTGTGAAGATTTAAAGTTTTGCTTATTTTGAGTTATGAAATGTGAATTATTTCAGTGAATCAACCTCTAATTTCGAGGAGATTTGAGGAACAACTCTTTAATTAATCTTTATCATGCTTGCTTAAACTTTGCCAGCCATCTCACTCGTGAAAGTAAATTAAAGTGAGAGGAGAAAGAATCTGAATGACCTGCCATAACAAAGCTGGCTACTTGACAGATAAGTCTTTATAAGACCCATCATCCTGAAGAATGACATAATTTTAGTTTCAAGAACTACCCGTGCTCAGAAAAAGTTATAAGGCAGTGCAATAAAAAGTCAGAGTAATAACTTTTGTGTGTGTGAATAGACTACCTAGGTAAATATTTACATCTGATAAGTAATGAATACTCATTATTATTCATATTTAATAGTTTTCATGCCTTAAAAATATTTCTTTACCCAATCAGATACTCAGCTTCTCTGTAATTTTTAACTATTACCAACACAGAGCATATTAACTTTTACTAGCACTATATATTTTTTCATTATTATTATGTTTTCAGCTACAATTCACAAAACAACCACCTAAAAACCAAGCCTTTCCAGTTCCAGTAAATGTCAGTTTAAAAAGTAAAAAAAAAAAAAAAGGATTCAAAGCTTTGCTTATTTTGAGTTATGAAATGTGAATTATTTCAGTGAATCAACTTCTAATTTCAAGGAAATTTGAGGAACAACTCTTTAATTAGTCTTTATCATGCTTGCTTTTTCCTTTCTTTTAGCCACCAGAAAACACTGGGAACAGAAAAAGACACAAAGTAAATAGATTGGCAAATATTTCTTTTTTTTTTTTTTTTTTTTTTTTTTTTTGATAAGGAGTCTCTCTCTGTTGCTCAGGCTGGAGGGCAGTGGCGCAATCTCAGCTCACTGCAAGCTCCAAGATTGGCAAATATTTCTATTCTATGACTCATAGAAGTAGTTGCCATCATGTATTCCCAGATACAGTGCAAAGTACTTTATATGTCTTATCTGATTTAATTCTTTTAAAAACTCTCTAAAAATGTTCTGCGTTATCTCTTTTGATCAATGAGGTAACTGAGGCTTAGAAAGGAAAGGAACTTGTCCAAGTCTCACAGCTAGAGACTGACCTATAGTTTAAGTTCTGATTTGTCAGGACAAAATGCTTAATTCCTATTACATGTTGCCTGTATATGCAGACATAGAACCCACTGCAAATTGGCAGGTGATACCTGCTCATGTGCTATGGCAGAAATACTAAGGTGCCTAACTATGATTTGTGCCACCCTCCCATAGCATAATATTGATGTAGATACATGTCCACCCATTGTCCAATCCCCCTTATGTATAGGAGTGGCTATGATATAGATAGGTTGTTACCAAGAAAATGTGCCCAAAACTAATTTGCCACTTTCAGGCCTGTCCTATAAAAACTTCCCCAAAACTCGTCCATGTTCACCAGCCATCCCATTTGATGTCAAGTGGGGTTGCCAGATAAAATGCAGAGCACAAATTTAAATTAGAACTTCAAACAACTAAATTATGTTTTAGTGTAAATATATTCCATGCAATATTTGAGACATATATTTACCAGGAGCACTGACATTCAAGTTGCCAGATTAGCATATAGAAAGCATCAAAAATGTAAATATCCCAAATATTTCATGGGATATACTTGTACTAAAAAATTATCTGTTGTTTATGTGAAATTCAAATTTAGCTGTGTGTCTAGTGTTTGTATTTGCTAAATCTGGCTGCCCAAATAGCAACACCTCTAGTTACACTGGCAGCAGCCACATGCTAAAGGCAGTAGGGCGACCATTAACACAGATCTGATGACTGCAACAAAGGGTACCCCGCCTTTGAGCTTTACATTAAGGAGAAATAAAGTTGTACTGTGATAAGCCTCTTAGGTGTGTGTGCTGATTAATACAATACAAACAATACTAGTGTGACGACATTAATAAAAGTGCCAAGAGTTTATCATTCAAGTCTTAAAGGGAAGCAGCATGGAGAGTATAAATCATTTAAGTTTGGAGTCACACCAGCATGTCCTGGGTTCCAATTTCTGCTGTATCACCTCCTAGCTTTGTGGCTCTAATTTCTCTAGCTTTGATTTCTTTACCTATAAAATAATGAAATCAACGCTTTCTTGAAAAGATACCTTTAAAAAATAAGTAACAAATACAAAAAAAAACTAGAATATTTAGCATATAAATGCATAATATACTAATACTATTACTGATTTTTATCATTAAAAAGAATAGGCCAGTTTCCCATTTTTCATGTTTATTGAGCTGCAAAGTGATGAATTTATGCCTTTTTAATGAGAGTTCATTTTACTGTTTATAATTAAGTCCATATGGCTCACTTTTATAATTAGCTATTTTTTATCTCACTGTCTTTGAACTCAGTAACTGACTTTGCCAGCAGATTTTTAAGCTGAGATCAGTCTTTTCCCTGAGTTTTCCAATGAGAATAGCTCTGCTGTTTTGACTCATGGACCTCAGTGCAAGCCCAGTAGGCATTCTGGATGGTCTGAAATCTGCCTTTCCTCCTCATTGCTGAGCGCATCTCAAATTGATCAGCTCAACAGGTAGAATTCAAAAGTGTCTTTCATTTGAAATTAGACAACCACCAAATCACCCTATTACAATTCAAACTGAGAATGCTCAACACCGTAAAGCCCAAGACTGAAGCACAGTACTCCAACATGCACATTCCCATGCGTTCAGAACCTAACTGCTTCCAAGCACTAAATGTTTGGCCCTTTCTGGCTTAGACAACTTGCTTTATAGGAAGAAAATTGAAGCCTAACTTGAAATACTTTTTTTAAATGGTATTTGTTGAAACATTTTAATCAAATTTGTTAAGTCTTGAGGTGCTCAAAATTAAGCTATGTTTTCAGTGTCAACCTATTCTCATAAATCTCTTCTCAAAGAGAAAACCAAGGATGAAAGTGAATCTCTGATCTCTTACTGATTTGGAATAAATCACTTTGTGTCACTTTCTAACCTTGGCTACAAACCACAAAAATAGACCATTTCAGAAAGGGACTCTCGACCTGAGATATGCGAACTTCCTTAAGTTGTAGACAAAACTCTGCATTTGTGCATAAATATGCTTTTCTCAGATTCCAAAAGGGATTCAGAGGCCTATACAGGTGTTCCACGGTGTTTCTGTCATTAAAAGCAATAATAGCAAGGTTTTTTTGGGAGAAAAAGTCCATAAATACCAACATTTTCCCCTTTAAAATAACATTTTGAAAGTCCTGTTATGAATAGAGTAATTTTAACTACTAGTAGTGCAGATCCAAAGAGCATACCCATAACCCAGGGTGCCACATGGCTGAGCACGCTAGCTACCAGAGGGCATGTGGTCACAAAACAGTTAGAGTACATTTTTTAGCCATTTGCTGCTTAATTTGCACACATAATGGACTATTGGTTAAACTCAGGACGTTTAAAGAGCATGCCATTAATACTCAATTTAAAGAGGCACTGAAAGTGACAGTAATTCTTAAACATCACCTCAAGATGTTCTTTTCCAGAATGCTAAATTGTATTCATCTGATAAAAATTCTTATATAGCACCTCAAGACATATTCAATACTTTAAAAATAAAGTTAAGAAGATGAAATTGCCTGGCAATTACGTTAAATTTGTCTTTTAATTCATTGAAAATAATACTTAACTACACCTGTAAGATGTTCCAGAAAAGTGCTTACAAAATAGCAAGAATACAATTTTGTGTATCTCATCACAAGGAACCAAAACACAAAGATACAAAATAAAGCAGCTGCTTTTTATTTAAAGTGTAAAATGCAAGAATTGCAAACATCAATTTTTTTTAATGTTCTTCTACTTTTGATGTCACCAAAGAATTAAAATGTAATTTCCTTCCTTCCTGCTATCTAGAGGCCATGTGAGGAGGATTCTGAGACAGGCATCAAGTCAGGGGAGGTGGTGGCTGAGTAATGGCGGTGTCAGAGCCTGAATGAGCTCCCACTGATCAAGTCTATGACAATTTGAACATCAAACTAAATGATAATAAGGGGAAATGGCTAAGATGGCCAACGAGATGCAGCTTAGGTGTACGGCTCTTAAGGAGAGGAACCAATGGGGTGAGTAAATATAGCACCTTCAACAGAAACATTCAGGTACTTGCACTGGTACTAGTCAAGGCAACAACCCAAACCATGGAGAAGATCTCCAGCCACCCTCACTAGTGGTCTCTGGCAGACAGATTTGAAAGCTCCCTAGGACAGAGCTCCCAGAGGAAGGGGCAGGCTTCCATCTTTGCTGTTTGGGTGACTTAGCAGTTACAGCCTTTGGGCTTTGGAGAGCCCAAGCCAACTGGGGCAGGAGCGGTACCCCAGCACAACACAGCTGCTCTAAGAAAGCATGGCCAGACTGCATCTTTAAGTGGGTCCCTGATCCTGTTTCTCCTCACTGAACGGAACCTCCCAAACGGGGCCTCCAGCCACCTCCACCAGTGTTCTCTGACCTACAGAAATCAGAAAACTACCTGGGACAAAGTTCCAAGGAGCAGGGGCAGGCCACGATCTTTGTGGTTTGGGCAACTTAGCAGTTCCAGCTTTCAGGCTTTGGAGAGCCCAAGCTGACCAGAGGTGGAAGCAGTACCCCAGCACAGCACAGCAGCCCAAACAAAACTGTGGCCAAACTGCTTTCTAAGTGGCTGCCTGACCCCATTCCTCATCACCGGGTGGAGCCACCCAACCATGGTATCTAGCTATACCCACCAGTGTTCTCTGGCTGACAGAGGCTTCAGGCCTCCCTGGGATGGAACACTCAGGAGGAGAAGCAAGCTGTTGTTCAGGCAACTTAGCCATTTAGACAACTTAGCCATTCCAGCATTTGGACTTCAGAGTACTTGAGGTGACCAGCGGCTGAAGTGGATTCCCAGTACAGCAAAGCTGCTCTACAAAAACATGACCAGACCACTTTTTTTAAGCGAGTCACTGATCCTGTTCCTTCTGACTGGATGAGACCTCTCATCCAGGGTCTCCAGCCACCTCCTACAGGTGTGTTTGAGCCAGCAGGAGGTCTATACACCATTTGGATGGAGCTCCCAGAGGAAAGGGCAGGCTGCCATCTTTGCTGTTTTGCAGCCTTCACTGGTGATACCTCCAGGTACTGGAAAATCCAAGGCAAGTAGGGACTGGAGCAGACCCACAGCAGCTCTGTGGAAAAGTGGCCAAGTTGTTAAAAGAAAAAAAGAAATCCAAAGATCAGCAAACTCAAAGACTGAAAATAGATAAGCCCACAAAGATGAGAAAGAATCAGCACAAGAACATTGAAAACTCAAAAAACCAGAGTGCTCTCTTTTTCCAAATGACCGCATCACCTCTCCAGCAAGGGTTCAGAACTGGGATGAGGCTGAGATGGCTGAAACAATAGAAGTAGAATTCAGAATATGGGTTGGAAGGAAGTTCACTAAGCTTAAGGAGTACATTGTAACCCAATGCAAGGAAGCCAAAAATCATGATAAAACATTGCAGGAGCTGACAGACAAAATAGCCAGTATAGAGAAGAATGTAACCAAACTGACAGAGCTGAAAAACACAATACAACAATTTCATAATGCAATCACAAGGATTAATAGCAGAACAGACCAAGTGGAGGAAAGAATTTCAGAGCTTGAAGACTGTGTTTCTAACATAAGACAGGCAGACAAGACTAGAGAAAAAAGAATGAAACAGAATGAACAAAACCTCCAAGAAATATGGGATTTTGTAAAGAGACCAAATCTACAACTGATCAGTGAACCTGAAAGAGATGGTGAGAATGGAACCAATTTAGAAAACATAATTCAGGATATTATCCATGAGAATTTCCCCAACCTAGCTAGAGAGGCCAACATTCAAATTCAGAAAATGCATAGAACCCCAGTAAGATACTCCACGAGAAGCTCATCCCCAAGACGCATAATCTTCAGATTCTCCAAGGTTGAAATGAAGGAGAAAATGTTAAAGGCAACCAGAGAAAAAGGCCAGATCACCTACAAAGGGAAGCCCATCAGACTAACAGTGGACCTCTCAGCTGAAACCCTACAAGACAGAAGAGATTGGGGGCTAATCTTCAATATTTTAAAAGAAAAGAAATTCCAACCTGGAATTTTGTATCAAGCCAAACTAAGCATCATAAGTGAAGGAGAAATGAGATCCTTTTCAGACAAGCAAATGATGCGGGAATTTTTTTTTTACCACCAGACCTGCCTTACAAGAGCTCCTGAAGGAAGCATTAAATGTAGAAAGGAAAGATTACTACCAGCCACTACAAAAACATACTGAAATACACAGACCAGTGACGCTATAAAGTAACCACATAAGTCTTCAGAATGACCAGTTAACATCATGACAGGATCAAATCCACACATATCAATACTAACCTTAAATGTAAATAGGCTAAGTGCCCCAATTAAAAGACACAGAGTGGCAAACTGGATAAAGACCCATAGGTAAGCTGTCTTCAAGAGACCCATCTTACATGCAATGAGACACAGAGGCTCAAAATAAAGGGATGGAGAAAAATCTACCAAGCAAATGGAAAACAGAATAAAAGGAGTGGTTGCAATCCTAGTTTCTGACAAAACAGACTTTAAACCAGCAAAGATCATAAAAGACAAGGAGGACATTACATAATGGTAAAGGGTTCAATTCAACAAGAAGTAACAACTATCCTAAATATATATGCACCCAACACAGGAGCACCCAGATCTATAAAGCAAGTTATTAGAGACCTTCAAAAAGACTTAGACTTCTACAAAATAATAGTGGGAGACTTTAACACCCCACTGACAATATTAGACAGCTTCTCGAGACAGAAAATTAACAAAGATATTCAAGACCTGAACTCAGCACTGGATTAAATGGACCTGATAGATGTACACAGAACCCTCACCAAAAACAGAATATACATTCTTCTTGATGTCACATGGCATTTACTCTAAAATTGATCGCATAATTGGAAGTAAAACACTCCTCAACAAATAAATGCAAAAGAACTGAAATTCATAATAAACAGTCTCTCAGACCACAATACAATCAAATTAGAACCCAAGATTAAGAAATTCACGGCTGGGCACAGTGGCATGAGCGTAATTCCAGCACTTTGGGAGGCTGAGGTAGGCAGATCACCTGAGGTCAGGAGTTCGAGACCAGCCTGGCCAACATGGCCAAATCCCATCTCTACTAAAAATACAAAAATAGCCAGGTGTAGTGGTGGGCATCTGTAATCCCAGCTGCTTGGGAGGCTGAGGCAGAGAGAATTGCTTGAACCCAAGAGGAGGATGTTGCAGTGAGATGAGATCAAGCCATTGTACTTCAGCCTGCATGACAGAGCAAGACTCCATCTCAAAAAAAGAAAAGAAAGAAAGAAATTAATTCACAGAAAACCACACAGCTACATGGAAATTGAACAACCTGCCCCTGAATGACTTTTTGGTAAACAATGAAATTAAGGCAGAAATCAAGAAGTTCTTTGAAACTAATAGGAACAAAGATACAATGTACCAGAATCTCTGGGACACAGCTAAGGCAGTGTTAAGAGGGAAATTTATAGTGCTAAATGCCCACATCAAAAAGTTAGAAAGATCTCAAGTTAACAACCTAACATCACCACTAAAAGAACTAGAGAACCAAGGCCAAGCAAATCCGAAAGCCAGCAGAAGATAAATAACCAAAATCAGAGCCGAACTGAAGGAGATAGAGACATGAAAAACTATTCAAAAGATCAATGAATCCAGGAGCTAGTTTTTGAAAAAAATTAATAAAATAAATAGACCACTAGTTAAACTAATAAAGAAGAAAAGAGAGAAGATTCAAATAAACACAGTCAGAAATGACAAAGGGGATATTACCACTGACCTCACAGAAATACAAACAACCATCAGAGAATATTATGAACACCTCTATACACATAAACTTGAAAATATAGAAGAAATGGATAAATTCCTGGACACACACACCCTCCCTAGAAAAAATGGATAAATTCTTGGACACACATACCCTGCCAAGACTGAACCAGGAAGAAATTGAATCCCTGAGTAGAACAATAACAAGTTCTGAAATTGAGGTGGTAATAAATAGCCTACCAATCAAAAAAAGCCCAGGTCCAGACAAGTTCACAGCTGAATTCTAGCAGATGTACAAAGAAGAGCTGATACAAAGGCTAGACACAGTGGCCCACACCTGTAATCCCAGCATTTTGGGAAACCAAGGTGGACAGATCACTTGAGCTCAGGAGTTTGTGACCAGCCTGGGCAACATGGCAAAACCCCATCTCTACAAATAATACAAAAAATTAGTCGAGCATGGTTGTGTATGCCTATAGTTTCAACTACTTGGCAGGGCCAGGCAGGAGTTTGTGACCAGCCTGGTTGACAAAGTGAGACACTGTCTCAAAAAAAAAAAAAAAAAAAAAAGAAGAAGAAGAAAGAAAAGGAAGAGCTGGTACCATTTCCATACATCTTCTGAAATCTAGGCAGGGGGTCTCAAACCTCAATTCTTGACTTCTGTGCACCCACAGGCTCAAGACCACATGGAAGCTGCCAAGGCTTGGGGCTTCCACCCTTTGAAGCAACAGCCCAAGCTGCACCATGGCCCCTCTTAGTCAGGGCTGGAGTGGCTGGGACACAGGGCACCAAGTCCCTAGACTGCACACAGCACAGGGACCATGGGGCTGGCCCACGAGACCATTTTCTCCTAGGCCTCTGGGCCTGTAATAGGAGGGCTGCCATGAAGACCTCTGATATGCCCTGGAGACATTTTTCCCATTGCCTTGGGGATTAACATTTGGCTCCTTGTTACTTAGGCAAATTTCTACAGCCAGCTTCAATTTCTCCTCAGGAAACCGGTTTTCCTTTTCTATCAAATTATCAGGCTGCAAATTTCCCAAATTTTTATGCTCTGCTTCCCTTATAAAACTGAATGCCTTTAGCAGCACCTAAGTCACCTCTTGAATGCTTTGCTGCTTAGAAATTTCTTCAGTCAGATACCCTAAATTGTCTCTCTCAAGTTCAAAGTTCCACAGATTTCTTGGGCAGGGGCAAAATACCACCAGTCTCTTTGCTAAAACATAACAAGAGTCACCTTTGTTCCAGTTCCCAACAAGTTCCTCATCTCTATCTGAAACAACCTCAGCCTAGACCTTATTGTCCATATTGCTATCAGGCTTTTGGTCAAAGCCATTCAACAAGTCTCTAAGAAGTTCCAAATCTTCCCACATTTTCCTGTCTTTTTCTGAGCCCTCCTGTTACCCAGCCTTTGCCTGTTACCCAGTTCCAAAGTCACTTCCACATTTTCAGGTATCTTTTCAGCAGCACACCACTCTACTGCTACCAGTTTACTCTATTAGTCCATTTTCTTGCTGCTGATAAAGACATACCCAAGACTGGGCAATCTACAAAAGAAAGAGGTTTATTGAACTTACAGTTCCACATAGCTGGGGAGACTTCACAATTATGGCAGAAGGCAAGGAGCAGCAAGTCACATCTTACATGGATGGCAGCAGGCAAAAAAAAAAAAATGACTCTGTTCAGGAAAATTCCTGTTTTTAAATCCATCAAATCTCATAAGACCCATCACTATCATGAGAACAGTATGGGAAAAACCCACCCCCATGATTTGATTATCTCCCAGTGGGTCCCTCCCACAACACGTGGGAATTATGGGAGCTACAAAATGAGATTTGGGTGGAGACACAGAGACAAACCATATCACATGGAATCAACCTATATGTCCACCAACAGTAGACTAGATGAAGAAAATGTGATCAATATACACCACGGAATACTATGCAGTAATAAAAAAGAAAGAGATATGTCTTTTGCAAGAACACAGATGGAACTGGAGGCCATTATCCTTAGCAAACTAACACAGGAACAGAAAACCAAATACTGCATGTTCTCATTTATAAGTGGGAGCTAAACGATGACAACACATGGACACACAGAGGGGAACAACACACACTGGAGCCTTTCAGAGGCTGGAGGGTGGGAGAAGGGAGACAATCAGGAAAAATAACTAATAATTAAATAACTAATGGGTATTAGGCTTAAGATCTGAGTGACAAAATCTGTACAACAAACCCCCATGACACAAATTTACCTATGTAACAAACCTGCATTTATATCCCTGGACTTAAAATAAAACTTTTAAAAAATAAACAAATGATAATAGCAGATTATAGCCCATTTAATAAATTAGGAATTCATGAGTTCAAATTACATAAACAAATAATTATTCCTTAAATAAGAATGCTAACTACTGTATGCAGAAGTAAAGGTAGAATTGGAAGGTCATTATTTGGCAACTATTATAGTAGTAGTTGATTGAAGAAGAAAGCATCAAATGATGCTGAAACTGAGTGAAGATTTGATGGCAACCAACATGGTCTCAAATTATCTCCCCACAAAGTGTTATTAACTGCAAAGGGGAGATGAGTTACTTTGCAGTCAGAAATGTTGTATCACTGGGCACAGTGGCTCATGCTTGTAATCCTAGCACTTGGGAAGCTGAGGTAGGCTATTTTCTTTTAGTAATTTCATGGCTTGTGGTCTTAGATTTAAGTCTTTAATCAATTTTAATTTGACTTTTGTATATGGCAAGAGATAGGGGTCTAGTTTCATTCTTCTGCCTATGGATATCCAGTTTTCCAAGCCCCACTTATTGAAGAGACTGCCTTTTCTCCAATACATTCTTTTTTTTTTTTTTTTTTTTTTTTGAGACGGAGTCTTGCTCTGTCGCCCAGGCTGGAGTGCAGTGGTGCGATCTCGGCTCACTGCAAGCTCCGCCTCCCATGTTCACGCCATTCTCCTGCCTCAGCCTCTCCGAGTAGCTGGGACTACAGGCGCCCGCCACCACGCCCGGCTAATTTTTTGTATTTTTTAGTAGACGGGGTTTCACCGTGGTCTCGATCTCCTGACCTCATGATCCACCAGCCTCGGCCTCCCAAAGTACTGGGATTACAAGCGTCAGCCACCACGCTCGGCTTCTCCAACATATATTCTTGGTACCTTCGTTGAAAATGAGTTTACTGTAGATGTGTGAGTTTGTTTCTGGGTTCTCTATTCTGTTTCATTAGTCTATGTGTCTGTTTTTATGACAGTACCATGCTGTTTTGGTTACTGTAGCTCTGTAGTATAATGTAAATGACAAGTTAACCGGTGCAGCACACCAATATGGCACACGTATACATACGTAACAAACCTGCACATTGTGGACATGTACCCTAGAACTTAAAGAATAACAAAAAAAAATAAAAGAAAAGAAAGGAAGAGAGGAAAAGGAGGAAGGAAGAGAGGAAAAGGAGGAAGGAAGGAAAGAAAGAAGGAAGGAAGGAAGGAAGGAAGGAAGGAAGGAAGGAAGGAAGGAAGGAGGGAGCGAGGGAGGGAGAGAGGGAGGGAGGTAGGTAGG
Source organism: Nomascus leucogenys (assembly GCF_006542625.1). NCBI lineage: Eukaryota > Metazoa > Chordata > Mammalia > Primates > Hylobatidae > Nomascus > Nomascus leucogenys. Next base: position 98,007,422 of record NC_044381.1, read on the forward strand.
TAGATTGTATTAAAATGAGAAAACTGATTAGTTCACCAATTATGGATTAAAAGGCCCACAGTTTACTAGATCTATAAATTCCTCAGAACCCCTAAATACATTGGCTTTTTAGAATAAGTATTAAATACACACACACACACACACACACACACACAACCCACAATACAACTGATGTGGCCTTGTGGAAGGAATACGTAAAGCTATTTGCATTATAGTGCTAATTTAGCTTTTCTTTAAATTAAACCTTAATAACCAGAATCTGCCTCTTTGTAACTTCTGTCCATTTATCCAGTTTCCACCCAAGGAGATAGAGCAAGTCTCATTGCTCAACTATTCTAAATCTGCCACCAAGATCCCCTAAATCTTTTCCAGGCTGAACACTCCAGATTTCTTCTACTCTTCCTTAACTGATAGGACTTCAGTTCTCTTGGCTGCTTTTCTCTGAAGTATCCCATTTTGTCTGAGACAGTATGGTGACGGTACTATGATACCTCTGAGACAATACTATGTTACCAGTGTCTGAGCAGAATGGACTGGCACTCGCAAAACCAGATATAGTATTTTCAGTAGTGCACCCAAGGGTGATACTATTATTTGTTTCTTTTATGGAATTTCCAGCTGGAGATGCAGTCTGGCATGTGCTATGAAAACAATCACCAATTTCTGCACTTGATTTGTCTGCCAGTCGCTATGCCTCAGCCATTGTCAGCCACGTCCCATTATTCAAAAATGCATTGCAATGTATTTAGAGTTATGAAGTCCTAGAGTTTGTACATCACTCTGTAAATAAATCATTATTATGGCTATTAAAACTTTTTAAAAGCAAATTCTCCTCACCTGCTCTTCTTTTCCCAAATTAATGAGCTTTCCTGAAGATGTTTAATCTCAGAAGTTCATCCTACATTATGCAAGATTAGTCAATGCAAGGTAATGTTACATTTCATATCTGAGGGCAGAATTATATTATTTGGAGCTGTTGAAAAATTTAGAAGATAAACTGATTTAGTATGATTTTTAAGATGAGAATCAAACAGAAAAATCTTTGCTTCGGACTGAATTAAGAAACAATATACAAACTAGCAATATGACGACATCAAACCAATGTATCATTATATCATTTTAATTACGTAAGAAATAAAACAGCTAACGTTTGTTTACTGTTTCATATGTGCCAGGGATAATTCTAAATGCATTATGTCTATCATCTCATTTAATCCTTAGAATATGGGTGAGGAAATGAAAGCCCAGAAAACTTGCCGTGTCACACAGCTAGTGGGTAACAGAATCAAGATTTGAAACCAAGCTGTCAATGTTGAACCCATACCACCTCCTGGTTCTCATTAGCTGCAGTCAAAGGCACTCTGGCTGGAAAATCCAGTGGCAGTGAGGACATGGAGTGTGTGGAGGCAGCCTTCCAGTGCTACTGGCAGGACTGTCAGCTAGTACAAGCTTTCCAAGGGAAATCTGGCATTCTGTATCAAAAGCCTTAACATGCATTCTGCAGAAATTGAACAAGTGTCAAAATATGTCTTCTGTAAGGTCAACTGAGGAAATGTAAACAACAAAAAAAATTAAAATGACCTACTGTTCAACACAGGTGATTTGGTAAATAAAATGGTGATACATCATAGAATGAGGCTATTGTACAGCCATTAAAATTATGATTTAGGTGTGTAAAGACAAAAAAGGTATAGACACAGCTCAGTGAAAATTCACGTATAAAACAGAATCTAAAATGTGTTATCCTTTATAAAAATGTACACATAACATTTATATATATACAAACTCATTTTTAATAGCTCAGAAGTATGTAGACTAAAAGGAAATCAAAACCATATTTCTGCATGGTTATATTAACAGTTGTTTTTCCATTGTAATTACCTGCATTTTTTCACTTCTCTACATTAAGCATGTATTATTTTAGAGAAAAATACAAGTTTAATTCCTATTTTTAATGATAGATTTAAAAATAATGACTAATAAGATACATACTATCTATTAAATAAGAAAAGAATAATTCAAAACAGAATAATGTGATCTCAGCTTTGTAAAATCTGTACAGTTTATTTTAATAGTATATTATATTGTAAAAGTACACTTTTTATATTTAAATATATTACATTATAAAAATGCTGGTAAGTTCAGCCTTATCTCCAAATAGCAGAGTTAAGGATGGATTTTATTTTACTTCATTTTGCTTATCTATGTATTTTATTGTATGCTGCTTTTATAATTAAAATGTGCTAATTTTAAATAATCTATTAGTAATGAATATTAATGAGTTGTATAAAAAAGTTCAAAAATTACATAACCACAGCAAAAAAAAAAAGTGCTAGCATTCAAAATGGCTTAAAGAAATATAAGTTATTAATTCTCACCTAGCACTCAGAGACTTGTCCACCATGGTGCCCAGGGAAGATTAAAATTAAAGCACTTAACATAACTTGAAAATATGAGGATCCCAGCAAGCAACCCTGAAATGCTCTGAGTATAGCAGACACAGGGAAAGCCATCAATGTGTTTTTTTCTGGAAGGTTTATTTTAATGACAAATGGACACATTATAACTTACATTGTATCTTTCTTATCATATGAAAGGGATTAATTCAATAATAGCCTTAGTACTTATTAAATTATACCCTGAAATTTCTCCGTAATATAAAAGTTAACTTTTCAATCAAATGTGTAAAAATCGGATTTGTACATTTGTGTAATCATAATTCTATGTTGCACATGCAAGAAAATATTCAAAATAGGGAGGCACAACATGTCAAAATATTCTAATTTAATGCCAGTATAGCTCAATATGTTCTTTCCGATACTGTACACTAAACTGATGACCAGAAGGCTAAATGAAGAAAAAGAAGAGCTAAATGCATGCTGAACAAAGCTTTAAAAGGAAAACAATTTACTGTCAAATAGCAAGAAAGGATGTGTTATTTAAGGTTACATCTCAGACAAGGATCACTAATAAAGAACCAATCATTTTGACAACCTTAGGGCAATTACATTATTTTTAAAAAGATAATCATATGAGGTAATCAAAAAATATTTAACAATAATAATTAGAAATGTAGAATTACTTGAGTCTCATTTGATTCTAATAAAATATATGACAAGTCTGTCTACCCTTAGGAATGAGAAATAGGATGGCAAACAATGAAAGTATTTAAAATGCTGAGAGAAGAGACACTCCTAAGAGGAAGACCCACAAAAACCATGGTGACTCAATTTTATACAGGCTAGATGTGATCAATACTCTTGCCAATCATTTGATTAAATGATTAAAGGGACGGGCCGGTTCCAAGATGGCCAAATAGGAACAGCTCCATTCTACAGCTCCCAGCATGAGCGACGCAGAAGACAGGTAATTTCTGCATTTCCATCTGAGGTACCAGGTTCATCTCACTGGGGCTTGTTGGACAGTGGGGACAGGACAGTGGGTGCAGCCCTCCAAGTGTGAGCTGAAGCAGGGCGAGGCATCGCCTCACCCGGGAAGTGCAAGGGGTCATGGAATTCCGTTTCCTAGCCAAGGGAAGCAGTGACGGACAGCACCTGGAAAATCGGGTAACTCTCACGCTAATGCTGCACTTTTCCAAGGGTCTTAGCAAACGGCACACAGGAGATTATATCCTGTGCCTGGCTCGGAGGGGCCCATGCCCACGGAGACTCGCTCATTGCTAGCACAGCAGTCTGAGATCGATCTGCAAGGAGGCAGCGAGGCTGGGTGAGGGGAGCCCGCCATTGCTGAGGCTTGAGTAGGTAAACAAAGTTGCCAGGAAGCTCGAACTGGGTGGAGCCCACCACAGCTCAAGGAGGCCTGCCTGCATCTGTAGACTCCACCTCTGGGGGCAGGGCATAGCCAAACAAAAGGCAGCAGAAACCTCTGCAGACTTAAAAGTCCCTGTCTGACAGCTTTGAAGTGAGTAGTGGTTCTGCCAGCACAGAGTTTGAGGTCTGAGAATGGACAGACTGCCTCCTCAAGTGGGTCCCTGACCCCTGAGTAGCCTAACTGGGAGGCACCCTCCAGTAGGGGCAGACTGACACTTCACATGGTCAGATATCCCTCTGAAACGAAGTTTCCAGAGGAATGATAAGGCAGCAACATTTGCTGTTCAGTAACATTCGCTGCTCTGAAGCCTCCGCAGCTGATACCCAGGCAAACAGGGTCTGGAGTGGACTTCCAGCAAACTCCAACAGACCTACAGCTGAGGGTCCTGACTGTTAGAAGGAAAACTAACAAACAGAAAGGACATCCACACCAAAATCCCATCTGTACGTCACCATCATCAAAGACCAAAGGTAGATAAAACCACAAAGATGGGGAAAAAAACAGAGCACAAAAGCTGAAAATTCTAAAAATCAGAGCGCCTCTCCCCCTCCAAAGGCACGGAGCTCCTCACCAGCAATGGAACAAAGCTGGATGGAGAATGACTTTGACAAGTTGAGAGAAGAAGGCTTCAGACGATCAAACTTCTCCAAGCTAAAGGAGGAACATCGAACCTATTGCAAAGAAGCTAAAAACCTTGAAAAAAGATTAGACAAATGGCTAACTAGAATAACCAATGCAGAGAAGTCCTTAAAGGACCTGGTGGAGCTGAGAAACTTGGCACGAGAACTACATGATGCAGCACAAGCTTCAGTAGCCGATTTGATCAACTGGAAGAAAGGGTATCAGTGATTGAAGATCAAATGAATGAAATGAAATGAGAAGAGAAGTTTAGAGAAAAAAGAGTAAAAAGAAACAAACAAAGCCTCCAAGAAAAGACCAAATCTACGTCTGATTGCTGTACCTGAAAGTGACAGGGAGAACAGAACCAAGTTGGAAAATACTCTGCAGGATATTATCCAGGAGAACTTCCCCAATCTAGCAAGGCAGGCCAACATTCAAATTCAGAAAATACAGAGAATGCCACAGAGATACTCCTCGAGAAGAGCAACTCCAAGACACATAATTGTCAGATTCTCCAAAGCTGAAATGAAGGAAAAACTGTTAAGGGTAGCCAGAGAGAAAGGTCAGGTTACCCACAAAGGGAAGCCCATCAAACTAACAGCAGATCTCTCGGCAGAAACTCTGTAAGCCAAAAGAGAGTGGGGGCCAATATTCAACATTCTTAAAGAGAAGAATTTTCAACCCAGAATGTCATATCCAGCCAAACTAAGCTTCATAAGTGAAGGAGAAATAAAATACTTTACAGACAAGCAAATGCTGAGAGATTTTGTCACCACCAGGCCTGCCCTATAAGAGCTCCCGAAGGAAGCACTAAATGTTGAAACGAACAACTGGTACCAGCCACTGCAAAACTATGCCAAATTATAAAGACCATCGATGCTAGGAAGAAACTGCATCAACTAACGAGCAAAATAACCAGCTAACATCATAATGACAGGAACAAATTCACACATAACAATATTAAACTTAAATGTAAATGGGCTAAATGCTTCAATTAAAAGACACAGACTGGCAAATAGGATAAAGAGTCAAGACCCACTAGTCTGCTGTATTCAGGAGACCCATCTCACGTGCAGAGACACACATAGGCTCAAAATAAAGGGATGGAGAAAGATCTACCAAGCAAAAGGAAAACAAACAAAAAGGCAGGGTTGCATCCTAGTCTCTGATAAAACAGACTTTAAACCAACAAAGATCAAAAGAGACAAAGAAGGCCATTACATAATGGTAAAGGGATCAATTCAAAAAGAAGAGCTAACTATCCTAAATAGAGGAGCAGCAAGATTCATAAAGCAAGGCCTTAGAGATCTACAAAGAGAGTTAGACTCCCACACAACAATAATAGGAGACTTTAACACCCCACTGTCAACATTAGACAGATGAACAAGACAGAAAGCTATGAAGGATATCCGGGAATTGAACTCAGCTCTGCATCAAGCAGACCTAACAGACATCTACAGAACTCTCCACTCCAAATCAACAGAATATACATTCTTCTCAGCACCTCATGACACTTACTCCAAAACTGACCACATAGTTGGAAGTAAAGCACTCCTCAGCAAATGTAAAAGAACAGAAATTATAACAAACTGTCTCTCAGACCACAGTGCAATCAAACTAGAACTCAGGATTAAGAAACTCACTCAAAACCGCTCAACTACATGGAAACTGAACAACCTGCTCCTGAATGACTGCTGGGTACATAACGAAATGAAGGCAGAAATAAAGATGCTCTATGAAACCAATGAGAAGAAAGATACAACACACCAGAATCTCTGGGACACATTTAAAGCAGTGTGTAGAGGGAAATTTATAGCACTAAATGCCCACAAGAGAAAGAAGGAAAGATCTAAAATTGACACCCTAACATCACAATTAAAAGAACTAGAGAAGCAAGAGCAAACACATTCAAATGCTAGCAGAAGGCAAGAAATAACTAAAATCAGAACAGAACTGAAGGAAATAGAGACACAAAAAACCCTTCAAAAAATTAATGAATCCAGGAGCTGGTGTTTTGAAAAGATCAACAAAATTGATAGACTGCTAGCAAGACTAATAAAGAAGAAAAGAGAGACGAATCAAATAGACACAATAAAAAATGATAAAGGGGATATCACCACCGATCCCACAGAAATACAAACTACCATTAGAGAATTCTACAAACACCTCTATGCAAATAAACTAGAAAATCTAGAAGAAATGGATAAATTCCTTGACACATACACCCTCCCAAGACTAAACCAGGAAGAAGTTGAATCTCTGAATACACCAATAACAGGTTCTGAAATTGTGGCAATAATCAATAGCCTACCAACCAAAAACAGTCCAGGACCAGATGGATTCACAGCCGAATTCTACCAGAGGTACAAGGAGGAGCTGGTACCATTCCTTCTGAAACTATTCCAATCAACTGAAAAAGAGCGAATCGTCCCTAACTCATTTTATGAGGCCAGCATCATCCTGATACCAAAACCTGGCAGAGACACAACAAAAAAAGAGAATTTTAGACCAATATCCTTGATGAACATTGATGCAAAAATCCTCAATAAAATACTGGCAAACAAAATACAGCAGCACATCAAAAAGCTTATCCACCATGATCAAGTGGGCTTCATCCCTGGGATGCAAGGCTGGTTCAACATATGCAAATCAATAAATGTAATCCAGCATATAAACAGAACCAAAGGCAAAAACCACATGATTATCTCAATAGATGCAGAAAAGGCCTTTGACAAAATTCAACAACACTTCATGCTAAAAACTCTCAATAAATTAGGTATTGATGGGATGTATCTCAAAATAATAAGAGCTATCTATGACAAACCCACAGCCATTATCATACTGAATGAGCAAAAACTGGAAGCATTCCCTTTGAAAACTGGCACAAGACAGGGATGCCCTCTCTCACTACTTCAATTCAACATAGTGTTGGAAGTTCTGGCCAAGGCAATTAGGCAGGAGAAGGAAATAAATGGTATTCAATTAGGAAAAGAGGAAGTCATATTGTCCCTATTTGCAGATGACATGATTGTATATCTAGAAAACCCCACTGTCTCAGCCCAAAATCTCCTTAAGCTGATAAGCAACTTCAGCAAAGTAGCAGGATACAAAATCAATGTGCAAAAATCACAAGCACTCTTATACACCAATAACAGACAAACAGAGAGCCAAATCATGAGTGAACTCCCATTCACAATTGCTTCAAAGAGAATAAAATACCTAGGAATCCAACTTACAAGGGATGTGAAGGACCTCTTCAAGAACTACAAACCACTGCTCAATGAAATAAAAGAGGACACAAACAAATGGAAGAACATTCCATGCTCACGGATAGGAAGAATCAATATTATGAAAATGGCCATACTGCCCAAGGTAATTTATAGATTCAATGCCATCCCCATCAAGCTACCAATGACTTTCTTCACAGAATTGGAAAAAACTACTTTAAAGTTCATATGGAACCAAAAAAGAGCCCGCATTGCCAAGTCAATCCTAAGCCAAAAGAACAAAGCTGGAGGCATCATGCTACCTGACTTCAAACTATACTACAAGGCAACAGTAATCAAAACAGCATGGTACTGGTACCAAAACAGAGATATAGATCAATGGAACAGAACAGAGCCCTCAGAAGTAATGCCGCATATCTACAACTATCTGATCTTTGACAAACCTGACAAAAACAAGAAATGGGGAAAGGATTCTTTATTTAATAAATGGTGCTGAGAAAACTGGCTAGCCACATGTAGAAAGCTGAAACTGGATCCCTTCCTTACACCTTATACAAAAATTAATTCAAGATGGATTAAAGACTTACATGTTAGACCTAAAACCATAAAAACCATAGAAGAAAACCTAGGCAATACCATTCAGGACATAGGCATGGGCAAGGACTTCATGTCTAAAACACCAAAAGCAATGGCAACAAAAGTCAAAATTGACAAATGGGATCTCATTAAACTAAAGAGCTTCTGCACAGCAAAAGAAACTACCATCAGAGTGAACAGGCAACCTACAGAATGGGAGAAAATTTTCGCAACCTACTCATCTGACAAAGGGCTAATATCCAGAATCTACAATGAACTCAAACGAATTTACAAGAAAAAAACAAACAACCCCATCAGAAAGTGGGTGAAGGATATGAACAGACACTTCTCAAAAGAAGACATTTATGCACCCAAAAAACACATGAAGAAATGCTCATCATCACTGGCCATCAGAGAAATGCAAATCAAAACCACAATGAGATAGCATCTCACACCAGTTAGAATGGTGATCATTAAAAAATCAGGAAACAACAGGTGCTGGAGAGGATGTGAAGAAATAGGAACACTTTTACACTGTTGGTGGGACTGTAAACTAGTTCAACCATTGTGGAAGTCAGTGTGACGACTCCTCAGGGATCTAGAACTACAAATACCATTCGACCCAGCCATCCCATTACTAGGTATATACCCAAAGGATTATAAATCATGCTGTTATAAAGACACATGCACATGTATGTTTATTGCGGCACTATTCACAATAGCAAAGACTTGGAACCAACCCAAATGTCCAACAACAATACACTGGATTAAGAAAATGTGGCACACATACACCATGGAATACTATGCAGCCATAAAAAATGATGAGTTCATGTCCTTTGTAGGGACATGGATGAAACTGGAAACCATTATTCTCAGCAAACTATCGCAAGGACAAAAAACCAAACACCACATGTTCTCACTCATAGGTGGGAATTGAACAATGAGAACACATGGACACAGGAAGGGGAATATCACACTCCAGGGACTGTTGTGGGGTGGGGGGAGGGGAGAGGGATAGCATTAGGAGATATACCTAATGCTAAATGACGAGTTAATAGGTGCAGCACACCAACATGGCACATGTATACATATGTAACAAACCTGCACATTGTGCACATGTACCCTAAAACTTAAAGCATAATAATAATAAAATTTTAAAAAGTAATTGCAATATAATAGCATATTCTTCATAGCAGGTTGTCATAAAATTTATAGTTAACAATGCACTTAGAAAAGTTCCTAGAATACAATAAACAGTGGTACCAGCAAAAAAAAAAAAAAAAAAAAAAAAAAAAAAAGAAATAAAGGATATTCAGTTAGGAAAAGAGGAAGTCAAATTGTCCCTGTTTGCAGATGACATGATTGTATATTTAGAAAACCCCAATGTCACAGCCCAAAATCTCCTTAAGCTGATAAGCAACTACAGCAAAGTCTCAGGATACAAAATCAATGTGCAAAAATCACAAGCATTCTTATACACCAATAACAGACAAACAGAGGCCAAATCATGAGTGAACTCCCATTCACTATTGCTTCAAAGAGAATAAAATACCTAGGAATCCAACTTACAAGGGATGTGAAGGACCTCTGCAAGGAGAACTACAAACCACTGCTCAATGAAATAAAAGAGGACACAAACAAATGGAAGAACATTCCATGCTCATGGATAGGAAGAATCAATATCGCAAAAATGTCCATACTGCTCAAGGTAATTTATAGATTCAGTGGCATCCCCATCAAGCTACCAATGACTTTCTTCACAGAACTAGAAAAAACTACTTTAAAGTTCATATGGAACCAAAAAAGGGCCTGCTTTGCCAAGACAATCCTAAGCCAAAAGAACAAAGCTGGAGGCATCATGCTACCTGACTTCAAACTATACTACAAGGCCATAGTAACCAAAACAGCATGGTACTGGTACCAAAACAGAGATATAGACCAATGGAACAGAACAGAGCCCTCAAAAATAATACCACACATCTACAACCATCTGATCTTTGACAAACCTGACAAAAACAAGAAATGGGGAAAGGATTCCCTATTTAATAAATGGTGCTGGGAAAACTGGCTAGCCATATGCAGAAAGCTGAAACTGGATCCCTTCCTTACACCTTATACAAAAATTAATTCATGGATTAAAGACTTACATGTTAGACGTAAAACCATAAAAACCCTGGAAGAAATGCCAGGCAATACCATTCAGGACATAGGCATGGGCAAGGACCTCATGTCTAAAACACCGAAAGCAATGGCAACAAAAGCCAAAATTGACGAATGGGATCTAATTAAACTAAAGAGCTTCTACACAGCAAAAGAAAGTACCATCAGAGTGAACAGGCAACCTACAGAATGGGAGAAAACTTTTGCAACCTACTCATCTGACAAAGGGGTAATATCCAGAATCTACAAAGAACTCAAACAAATTTACAAGAAAAAAAACAAACAACCCAATCAAAAAATAGGCAAAGGATATGAACAGACACTTCTCAAAAGAAGACATTTATGCAGCCAACAGACACATGAAAAAATGTTCATCATCACTGGCCATCAGAGAAATGCAAATCAAAACCACAATGAGATACCATCTCACACCAGTTAGAATGGCGATCATTAAAAAGTCAGGAAACAACAGGTGCTAGAGAGGATGTGGAGAAATAGGAGCACTTTTACACTGTTGGTGGGACTGTAAACTAGTTCAACCATTGTGGAAGCCAGTGTGGCGATTCCTCAAGGATCTAGAACTGGAAATACCATTTGACCCAGCCATCCCATTACTGGGTATATACCGAAAGGATTATAAATCATGCTGCTATAAAGACACATGCACACGTACGTTTATTGCGGCACTATTCACAATAGCAAAGACTTGGAACCAACCCAAATGTCCATCAATGATAGACTGGATTAAGAAAATGTGGCACATATACACCATGGAATACTATGCAGCCATAAAAAAGGATGAGTTCAGGTCCTTTGTAGGGACATGGATGATGTTGGAAACCATCATTCTCAGCAAACTATCACAAGGACAAAAAACCAAACACCACATACTGTCACTCATAGGTGGGAATTGAACAATGAGAACACATGGACACAGGAGGGGGAACATCACACACCGGGACCTGTTGTTGAGTGGGGGGAGGGGGGAGGGACAGCATTAGGACATACACCTAATGTAAATGACGAGTTAATGGGTGCAGCACACCAACATGGCACATGGATACATATGTAAGAAACCTGCACATTGTGCACATGTACCCTAGAACTTAAAGTATAATTTGAAAAATAATTAAAGGGCTAAATATGCCCAATACTAAAAGCTTTACTTGCCGTATTAGTCTGCTTTCACACTGCTATAAAGAACTGCACGAGACTGGGTAATTTATAAAGGAAATGGTTTAATTGACTCACAGTTCCTCATGGCTGGGGAGTCCTCAAAAAATTTACAATCATGGCAGATGGCAAAGGGAGAAAGCAAGGCCCTTCTTCACATGGTGGCAGGAGAGAGAAGAGCTAGCAAAAGCAGGAAAAACTGCCTTATAAGCCATCAGATCTCATGAGAACTCACTCACTATGACAAGAACAGCATGGGGGAAACTGCACTTCCCACCAGGTCTCTCCCTAAACAACTGGGGATTACAATTCTAGATGAGATTTGAGTGCGGACGCAAAGCCTACCTATATCACTTGCCTAAGATTAATGTGCACTCTTACCAGAAAACAGCCCGTTTCCAAAGTAATGAGTAAGTGGAACTAACAGAGGCTAGATTGGGCAACATTTGGTTGCCTCATAAGCAAAGAAGAGAAATATTTTGGGACAAGCCTTCATGTTACATGGTTTCAAGGCAGACCCTACCATTTTACCCAAGAAACGCATTGCTATGGTACTGCACAAGCCCAGAAGCACAAGTCACATAGAACACAGTGATGCCTGGAGCAAAATGGTGACTTCATACCCTGGGATGCAAGGGAAGAGCTGACAAGACAGATCTAATAGAAAATAAATGCAGTAAAAGGTAACAATTTTAATGTCTTTACCTACAAAGGAATGTCCTTTCTACTGACCAGGCTTCATATCTCAATTAATAACATTGTTTAAGTACACAAGAAAGACTGTGTGTGTGAAAAGTGTATTGTATTTTTTTCATATAAATTTTCAGCTCACACGCTGTTTCATTAGCTAACTTCACCATAGAAACGCAACTGTGTTAAAAGGCAATCACAGGGTAGATACAGACACTGGGCTGGTTCTAGCCTTGGACAGCCAGACACAAGAAGAAGGTTGAAGGACAACAACAAGTCAACCCCAAGATCCCTCTTTAACATTTGCACCATTAGAATCCATGGAATTAAATTATACTACCTCTTAGAGACCCGTGTTAAATGCAACTAGGAGACACCTGAGCAATTGCTCAGTTGAGATTGCACTCAGCTGCAAGTAACAGATGCCTCACTCACCTGAGAGGAATTTACTAATTTCACACCAGGAGTCTTGCAGGAATAGCTACAGAGCTGATATGTCACTGAGGACCCAGATTCTTCTATATTTTTGCTCTGCCTTTCTTACTGTCTGACTTTCTCCCTTAAGGCCCCAGAATGGCCACTACAAGTTCTATCTGCTATTACAAAGCTGAATAACAACAATAAAAAGTAGCCTGCGAATTCCAAACACCTGACTGTCTTTTAAAAGCCCCCTCTCAAGCCGAGGCAGTGGCTCACACCTGTAATCCCAATATTTTGAAAGTCCAAGGAGGGAGGATCGCTTTTGGCTAGGAGTTTGTGACCAGCCTGGGCAACATAGCAAGACCCTCATCTCAACTTAAAAACAAAATTTTAAGCTCCCCTCTCCCATTCTTCCTAGGCAAGAGTAAGACTAACTTTTGATGTATATGATTACTGCCTCTATTAATTTTAGTTGTAGTCTAAGCATATATTGTTCCACTATGGTAGCAATGACAAATTGCCAAAAATCACACATCCAGGAGGTGACAAAGCTGGATTTAAACCCAGATTGTCTGAGTCAAGCAGGAGGTTGAGACTCAAATGTTTATAGTCCCTTTCTCAGATGAGCTGTGGCAATAGGCCAAAGTTTTAGCAAAACATCTATTTCTCTCCCAAAAGCTGAGAATAATTTCAACTAAACTGAAAGAAAAGGGGCAATAATGCAAATTCAAAACAGACCCTTTGGTTACAAAAACCATTTTCTAGATCCAGGGATCCTCAGCCACAGGGGTTTAAAAGATTTTTGCAAATGTTAGTTGCTAAAAGCTTTTGTATGAACTATTATATTTTCCCATAGATTAAACATGAACAAATATAAAACACCATCATCGACTTAACTTAAAATACTGCATTCTCTTCACAATGTATCCACTGCTATAGAAAGGACCCTGTTTGATCACCACACCAAGAGCATAAATACCATTCATGCTAAACTGCATTTTTCATATTAAGTAAATACCTGCTCATAACGTGATAGAAGCAATAGCAAAACAAAGAATACAAATAATGAGAGTTATTAGTGACTATTTCACCATAAACTAGGTTGAAGAACATAGTACTACAATCAAGTCTTCCTCATAAAGATAAAAAATATCCTTTAATAAGTTCGAACAACATCCTAACACACAAAAACTACACAGACATGGTGACAGAGCAGCACTGTTGACATTCCCTTACGTCAGCAAAAACCTGCCATCACGAAGTCTCACAGGTGGCAAGATAAGTCATGCCCTTCTGAAAAGTAAAAACAAGCCTAATAATTTTAAAGGTTAAAGAATAATAGGTTTGTCCTCTGTGTTTGAGGGATTTTTTTTTTTTAAAGCAATGGTCAATCGCTTCTTGGCCTCTTGACTAAGATCAAGTGTAAAGCAAATGGCCTATTTTATGAGGCCACAGCTTGGGAAAGTTGAGACTTGGAAGTTGTGTTTTTGTTTTTGTTTTTACTTTGCCTTTTCTAAATCAAGGGGAAATTCACATAATATAAAATGAACCATTTTAAAGTGAACAATTCAGTAACATTTAGTATGTTCACAATGTGTGCAACCACTACCTCTATCTGGTTTCAGAACATTTTCGTCACTCCAAAATAAAACCCTGTACCCATTTAGCAGTTATTCCCTGTTATCCCTACCCAGGCCCTGGCAACCCCTAATCTCCTTTGTGTTTCAATGAAGAACTTATGACATATCTATTTTAATAACTTTACCCAAAAGTTTTAAATATTTTAAGCCTTTCCTGTAAAATGGCCAGACTAAATCAGGGAAATAGTACAATTTAGACACAGCATTTCTAATGGAATGCTTCCTCCTTTTTTTCTTCTTTTAGTATTCTCACCTACAAAATACACACTGCCGTAGACTGTGGATATAAACAACTGGTCATTTCACAGTAGTGAAAGGCGTGAAAGCCCCCAGGGTCATAAAAGCACAAAGAATCTCTCTCCTTCCGTGTCTGTGCCAGTTGTCTATTATTTTATTTGGCAGATTCTGACAAGGCCACAATATAGACTTTTAAGTGATATTCCTGGAACTACTTAGCTTTACAAATGTCAAACCACTCCCCAAATCAACTGTGAGCTAAATTGTTATCCACAATATTCTGCTCCAGAAAACAGTCAAAATAAAATCTGCTACTTTATGGCTCAATTCTCCCCCAAAGTGTATGGGAAATGGTGGTTACGATATAAAAATTTCCTTTGTTGCAGTCCCCATATACAGATCATATTGTCATATTAGATATAAGTCCATGTGAAGGGAATGAAAAGGAATATGCATAAAAGATGTTCAATCATTTAACAGACATTTATGATGTGCCAGCTAGGAACACAAGAAGAAGGCACTTGGAAGGATATCAGAAAATAATCACAAATACTTAAATGGTGCTTACTCTGCTCCGGGCACTGTTCTACGTGTATGTGTGTGTATTTATATATATTATATACAAATATATATAAAGACTGTGTGTTAAATTAATTAATTCATTAAATGAGCAGATATAGATGCTCATTTAATTTTTATAACAATTGTACAAGAGAGATTC
Organism: Nomascus leucogenys; assembly: GCF_006542625.1. Lineage (NCBI taxonomy): Eukaryota > Metazoa > Chordata > Mammalia > Primates > Hylobatidae > Nomascus > Nomascus leucogenys. The sequence goes on from NC_044381.1 coordinate 98,022,718, forward strand.
TATTGTTATCATCCCCACTTCACAGAGAATAAAACTGAGATAGCATGGTCAAATGACTTGTCAGAAAGTCTAATATCCAGAATCTATAACGAACTTAAATAAATCAACAAGCAAAAAAACAAATAAACCCATTAAAAACTTGGCAAATGATCATGGTGGACGGGAGGCAGGACCAGATTCCAGCTCCGACTCAGGTGGACAGAGCAACGTGTGGAGCCTCGCATTGTGAATTTTATCTCCAGAATGACTACAGGAATAAATCAGGAATCCTGAGAGGACCCACAGACCCCTGAAGGAAGCGGACTGATCCTACAGGACCCGGGAGACACTCCAAATACTGTGAGTGCCCAAACTGTGGAAGTGGGAACGGGAGATCCTCTGCCCCTGAACACACACCCCATCCAGGGAAACTGAAGGTCTAGTTCGCGGGAGAAGATTCCAACCTTACCTGGAGCTGAGTCCATTTAGACAGCTGAGTGAAATACAGGGGTAGAGGAAGCGGCAGGAAAGGCCCTGGGAACTTGCTGGGTCCCCAAGCAGGCCATTCCTGCCTGAAACCACAGGGATCCTTCAGGAGGGCGGCCAGAGGTGCAGGGAAAATGCCACCGGGAGAAGGAAGTCTCCAGCTGAACTTTGTAACAATTTGAACCAATCAAAAAGCCCCCTGACCAGAACTCGGGGGAGGACGCAAAATCCTGCGTGCAGACTCTACAGGCGGAGGAAGAACTAAAGCCCTTTTCTTTTGAGGCTGGTAGGCAGGTATCCTGGGGAAAATTCTCAGCCCTGCTTGCCCACTGCCTGCAAACGGACTTGGCATTGTTAGGGGGACATGGTGGGAGTAAGACCAGCCTTTTGGATCACATGGGAGCTGGGTGAGGCCTGTCACTGCCGGCTTTCCCCTACTTCCCTGACAACCTGCATGACTCAGCAGAGGCAGCCATAATACTCCTAGGTATACAACTCCAGTGACTTCCCCAGGTGCTGGGATTACAGATGTGAGCCGCAATGTCTGGCCAGACATTATTTTTTGTAAAAGAGGAAGGAATGGTAATTAAGCACTTAAAAAATACAGAAAGTTTTATTACAAGATAAAAGTTGGAAAATATGCTACTTTACTTCTATAATCTTTTAACATTCCCTAGCCCAGGCTACATTGATTTTATGCTGTCAGTTCTGGGAAGACATCTGTGGTGTTCGTCACTATCCGTTAATATTAGCTGTTGGTAAGTGTCACTAAGTGATTTTGAGGTTTTAAAAAACAATTGGTGCCTTGGGAATTTTCGGCAAGGCTGTGCACACACCAACAGTTGGCAACAGTTCAGGAATGGGGTGGCCAAGTCGCTGACCTTTTCTTTAAGCAAACAGGTACAGAAGAAGGAGAATGGCAATAAGGGGAAAAGGCAGAAGCCAAGAATCATTTTCTTTTTTTTGATAGATGAGATCAGTTTCACTTAGAGAATAAACTTTTACATTATGATGGAAGGTTGGAAAACAACAATTTTGAAACAAAGGGTGCGTTCAAGGAGGATGATTATACATGATCCTCACAACAGCCTTGCAGGGCAAGTATTTTCACCTCCACTGTAGAGATGACAAAAACAAATATCCAGAGAGTGTGTCTCTGGTGATGGACAGACCACCAGCGACCATCCTTAACACCTTCTTCTTCCATCCTGGCAGTGGTTGTGCCATGGCCTCGCTGAGACATCCTTCCCTTTGAGCAGTCAAGCAGAAACAGCTTCTCTGAGCTCTGCCTCCTTCTCCTGGCTCTCCACTGAGGACTTCACTTCTCTAGCAACCCTTGGGTAAGCACTGCTTATCACTCCATATCCCTGAGTCAAGAATGGTGCAGGAGAATCCTTACTCGATAATGCTTCTTCTCCTTTACATAAAAGACACTCCTCTGGAGGACATGTCACTTTGGACACCACCTCTTGCTTTCCATAATGCTGTCATCTACCCACCTCCATGTCAGACCCATCAAAGAAGTCTTTGATATGAGGATCACTCTATTGTTCCATTCCAACTGCTGGAAGAATGTGCAAAAAAGAAAGTGGATGTGAACCAAAGTTCGCTTCACTTCTACTTTGCCATTTTGCCTGTGGCTATAGCCCAAGTATCACCCTGGATACCACTGAGAACCACCTGCAACTTGGAGAGCTACCAGCTTTGGCACATGTATCCATTTGCTAATGACTGAGCTGTGCAATACTGAAGTATCTGGATTTAATTATATATCATTAATAGAAATTACAGAAATTCAAGTTTCTAATATCCAGCAATATTTGGAAAAGCTGGAAGTATTTTTTCAACATTACCAGTAACGTTAAAATAACAAAAAGATGACTAGATTCAGACCATGACCCACTGTCTGAAATGTTACCATTTCAAGACCCAGGGAGGTGACTGAGCGGGGATTATAAGTAATGATCAGCTGAAAGTAGCTAGGCAGCAGCTAGAGACAGTGGGGAGTTTTCAAAGGCTGCCCTTCAATGGCAGCATCACCTCCCCACCCCTCCAAATAGTCTCTATTCGGGACTCTGCCCCTGTGATATAATTGACTGCTGATAACCTAAAATATTATCCTTCCCTGGCCAATGTTTATAGTTAGGTTCTATGAAAATGTCTATTTCTGCTTTTCATAAACATCCTAGTGACCATACTCCTTATAAATCTGCAATTTATAATCTTCAGTTCTTAGCTCAAAAATTTAAAAATAACTCCCTTCTTGAAAAAATTCAAATCTCATGTATACTATGGTCTTATAGTGGGGCTGGAGAATAACATTCATGTTATCTATTCACACGCAGACATTTCTGCTTTCCTCACAATCCGTTTTATATTAATATCTTCCCACATGAGTCATGTGGCTCAGTGGAAATTGACCCCATTCCAGCTCCAGGGATGGATTCTGATCAGTCTAAGTTGATCATGGTAATCCAATCCCCTTGGTTTAGGAATCCAGGCTTTAAAAAATCAACACGTGGCAGTGTTCCATAGCTGGTATCGATCCAGAGGTGAACACAAGATTTAAGTTGGTACAATCAAATTATTCCATGATTGAGCGTTTTCTCCCTCTGCAACTGGATGTGAACAAAGAAGCATGTGACGCGCCTGCTGTTGAGATCCATCTGGCCACCATGCAGGAAGCCAGCTGAAGACCAGCCAACATATATAGGAAGGCAGAGTCGGGGAAAAAGATCACAGAGAAGCTGAGCCAGAGCCTTGATTATACTGTGCCTGGAGACAGCCTACCTTCAGACTTCCTGCTCCTAGAGTAGTAAATGTCCTCATGAATTAAGCTAGTTTGAACCAAGGGTTCCCTCACTTGTAGCTAAAAGCCTCCTGATTGGCACTACATATATGTTACAGATGTTTTTGAATAAAGATAGTTATATATTTGAAGAAAACATCTGGGCTAGGCACAGTGGCTCATGCCTGTAATCACAGCACTTTGGGAGGCCGAGGCGGGCGGATCACCTGAGGTCGGGAGTTCGAGACCAGCCTGACCAACATGGAGAAACCCCCGTCTCTACTAAAAATACAAAAAAAATAGCTGGGTGTGGTGGTGCATGCCTGTAATCCCAGCTACTCGGGAGGCTGAGGCAGGAGAATCGCTTGAACCTGGGTGGTGGAGGTTGCGGTGAGCCCAGATTGCGCCATTGCACTCCAGCCTGGGCAACGAGAGCGAAACTCCATCTCAAAATAAAAAAAGAAGAAGAAGAAGAACATCTGATGGCTACCTACCAAACTGAACATTTAACCTCTAGTGAATGGCACTGGGATTAGTGGTGTGAGAGCCAATATTGACATGGGAGGAGTTTTATGCTTCATATTGTATGTTGCTACTCTTTTATTCTCACAATAAGTATACACAACTTTTTAGTAATAATGGTTTTAAGGAAGCTGGATGAAGAGATTGACTAGTACATCTTTCAAGAATATCTCCATATACCTTAATATTCTGACTTTCTTTATTATTATTCTAAGAGGCTTGAAACCACCAATTATATAAGAAATATCATAGTAGACAAGGTTTATTGTATCTACCTGGCCCAAGCATCTGTTTACTGAGAAATAGCCTACTTTTCTACCTTTCTCTCGCCACACTTCTGTCTCTCTCTCCTCTTCCCCACACCCCACCACACATACACAAACACAGACAGGCCCCACAAGCTACATTTCTACTATAGACCCTGCTGTCCTGTCCACAGCCTCTTAGCCTGGTAGTAGACACCTGACCAAAATATGCTTCCTGCCCTTGACTGAAAAGTTTGTCTTTCTGCTAGTAATCAGGCAGAAAGAGAATTGTTTGGATCTCAGCAGCAGGGATTAGGTTAGACATAAAGAAAAATAATTGCTATGAGATACTTAATAATCTGTTATGAGATAATAATTTTATAATCACAGTATGTAATTCACTTCTAAGCTTTTTGTGTATTATGTGTTTCTCTTTAGTTATTTGGGCTCTTTGTTTGTTTGTTTGTTTGTTTGTTTGCTTGAGACAGGGCTCGCTCTGTCAACCAGGCTGGAGTGTGGTGGCACGATCACAGCGCACTGCAGCCTCTACCTCCCAGGCTCAAGCAATCCTCCCACACCAGCTTCCCAAGTAGCTAGGACTACAGGCACGTGCCACCACATCCAGCTAATTTTTCTGGTTTTTTAAAGACGGGGTCTCACTATATTGCCTAGGCTGGTCTCAAACTCCTAGGCTTCCCAAAGTGCTGGAATAACAGGCGTGAGCCACCTTCTTCAGCCTCTTTAGTTTCTAAAAGCACATGCCACCCTAACTTTGAATCCTTCCAATAAACTCCCTTCTTGCTTAAGGAACTAGAGACGTACTTCTAGTAATTGCAATCAAGAGTCTTAAACTGCGACAAGTACGGAATTGAAGTTTAAGTGTTTACTTATTACTTCCTTACACAGGCAATATTCAGATTTTTTTAAACGTCCAGAGAGAGGCACATCCACTGGAAGGCCTAAGCAGAAGCGTCTGTTTGACTTGCCCAGGACAGTTGGCTTGCAGACCTTAGGCTACATATAGCTCTTCAGTGCCGGAGTGATGAAGAAATGGCCATCTCAAATGATACGATATTGGGGCTAAAATTAACCAAGGATAACAGCACATATTTCATAAATTACTAAAAAGGAAAACCATATTTTACCTTAGGTATGTTCTATACCCTGCTTTATTTCAAGAAAGACTTGAAGGAGGGTTATAAAAATGCGTAATGGCTAGGTGCAGTGATTCATGCCTGTAATCCCAGCACTTTGGGAGGCCGAGCAGGTGGATCACTTGAGGTCAGGAGTTCGAGAACAGCCTGGCCAACATGGCGAAACCCCATCTCTAAAAAATGCAAAAGTTAGCCAGGCGTGGTGGTGCACACCTGTAATCCCAGCTACTTGGGAGGCTGAGGCAGGAGAATCGCTTGAAGCCGGGAGGCGGAGGCTGCAGTGAGCTGGGATCATGCCACTGCACTGGGTAACAGAGTGAGACCATGTTTTAAAAAAAAATGCATAACATACTATGATGATTAATTTTATGTATCAACTGGACTGGACCACAGTATCCAGTTATTTGGTCAAACATTATTTTAAACGTTTCTGTGAAGGTGTTTTTCACGTGAGGTTAATATTTTAATCAGGAGACTTTGAGTAAAGCAGATTATTCTCCATATTATCTGGGGGCCTCATCCAGTTAGAAGTTTTAATAGAAAAGACTGACTTCCCCCAAAAAGGAGGGAATTCTGCCAGCAGAGAGCCTTCTCACTCAAACTGCAACACCAACAGTTTCCTGGCTCTCCAGCTTGCTAGCCTACCCTGCAGATTTTGGACTTGTAAGGCCCCACAATTGTATGAGCCAATTCTTTAAAATAAATAGATGATGGATATAGATAGATAGATAGATAGATAGATAGATAGATAGATAGATAGATAGATAGATGATAGGGACAAACATCTATTAGAGTTCTCTGGAAAACTCTAATAAAAGTATCAAAGAATTTATGATAAAATCATAAAATGAGGATGGGGAAAAGATAATGCAGGGATAAAGTTTTCATCCAAGATGCATGCCATAGATCTTGCACCTTTTTTAGATATGGGCCACAGTTTTGACTCTGAGCTTCCTAGCAACCAACTCAAAGAAGTAAACCTAATTATATATATAATTTAAGAGTATCCATAAAATAAAAATATAGTTGACTGTTGAACAATGTGGGGGTGAGGGGTGCTGGCCATGAATGTAGTCAAAAGTCCACTTAACTACTAACAGCTACTGTTGACTGGAAGCCTTACCTATAACAGAAACAGTCAACTAACACATATTTTGTATGTTGCATATATTTATGTACTGTATTCTTACAATAAGATAATCTAGAGAAAAGAAAATGTTAAGAAAATTATAAGTAAAAAACATACTTACTATTCATCAAGTGGAAGTAGATCATCATAAAGGTCTTCACCCTCATTATCTTCACACTGAGTAGGCTGAAGAGGAAGAGAAGGGGTTGTTGGTCTTGCTGTCTCAGGGGTGACAAAGGCAGAAGAAAATTCATGTATACTAATCACCCGAGAATGCAAATCAAAACCACAGTGAGATGCCATCTCATACCAGCCAGAATGGCTATTATTAAAAAGTCAAAAAATTACAGATCTTGGCAAGGCTGCAGAAAAAAGAGAACAATTACACATTGTTGATGGGAATGCAAATTAGTTCAGCCACTGTGGAAAGCAGTTTGGAGATTTAGCAAAGAACTTAAAACAAAACTTACTGTTTGACCCAGCAATCTCATTACCAGTTATATACCCCAAGGAAAATAAATGCCACAGGTTCTCACTTGTAAGTGGGAACTAAACATTGGGAATAAAGAACTAAACATTGGACATAAAGAAAGGAACAATAGAACTGGGGCCTGGGCTCAGTGGCTTATGCCTCTAATCTCAGCACTTTGGGAGGCTGAGGTGGGTTGATCACCTGAGGTCAGGAGTTAGAGAGCAGCCTGACCAATATGATGAAACCTCATCTCTACTAAAATATAAAAAATTAGCCAGGCATGGTAGCGCATGCCTGTAGTCCCGGCGTGGTAGCGCATGCCTGTAGTCCCAGCTACTTGGAAGGCTGAGGCACCAGAATCACTTAAGCCCGACAGGTGGAGGCTGCAGTGAGCCGAGATCGCAGTACTGCACTCCAGCCTGGATGACACAGAAAGACTCTGTCTCGAAAAATAAAAAATAATAAAAATAAAAATAGACACTGGGGACTACTAGAGGGAGGAGAGAGGGAGTGGGGCAAGAGCTGAAAAACTACCTATTGGATACTGTGCCCACTGCCTGGGGGACAGGATCATTCATAGCCCAAACCTCAACATCATGCAATAAACTCATGTAACAAACCTGCATATGTAGCCTCTGATTCTAAAATAAAAGTTAAAATTAGTTTTTTTAAAAAACCTCCAAAAAATAAAATTTATGTATAAGTAGACCCACGCAGTTTAAACACAGGCCATTCAAGAGTCAACTATATCTGTCTTTTGCTCAAGACATATACAACTGATATTTTCTACCATAAGACCCATAAAGAAGGGTTATGAGATATGGTGAATCATGTCATCATATAAAGATAGACCAGTTCCTCAGAAACAAGAAACACTTTTGTGGGCTTATAACACATGTATATAGGAGGTACCCAGCACAGAGTAGTTACCAGTAAATGACGGTTGAAAGAATAATCAACCAGATATCAAAATTTTGAATGACCAGTTGAATTAGCTATTTACATTTTTGGAGGACAAAATTTATTTCAGCCTTCACTAATAAGATTAACAAAGTCAAGATTTCCACTGAAGTTTTTATATGAGATATGTTTTCACCACCAGGCTACCTCAATGCAGCAAAGGGACAGGAGCAACAAGCAATGCAATTTAGATCTTCCTTTGTCATTTGTAAAGTTTTTCAAATGTTTCTAAGATGTGAAAAAAAAATAACTGACTATAAAGTTTCTACCTCCACTAACAAGAGAAGCAGGAAAACATTTAAACCAGAGCAATATAACCTTAGCTTAGACAATGAGAGGAACTTTCTGGGGGCAGTTATGAGGTCTAGAAGCCATCCAAACTCCAGAATCCTATCCTTGATCCATTGGGAGATAAGTTTTCTTCTTTGAGTTTCTTTTTAGCTCATAAAAACATTAGCTCCCAAAATTCTCCCACCCAAACAATAATAATGAAAATTGCATTTTCCCTTGAAGTTGAACTAAAGGTTATCCCAGAAGCAGCGTATAACATGATGGGAAATTATCAAAATAGGAACTGTTATTCAGATATTAAAAACATCCAGACCATTCAAAACAAATGGATGTTTGATTTGTTAGCTATATTATATCAATGTTTTCCTGGAATGTTTTTCATTCAGTTATTTAATATGGCATAGATACAGTCCAAACTTTTATATTAGCGCTAGACCTGTCTATTGCACAGGGACAGTCTTTTACAGTAACATGAATTATAGCACTATAAAAACATAAAAATTTTATTACACCTCAATGTAGTTTGCATATTTGTCCTTGCCCATATCTCATGTTGAACTGTAATCCCCAATGTTGAAGGTAGGGCCTGGTGGGAGGTGTTTGGATCATGGAGTGGATCCCTCATGAATGGCTTGGGCCATTTCCTTGGTGATAAGTGAGATCTTGCTATCAGTTTACACAAGATCTGGTCATTTAAAAGTGTATGACCCCTCCCTCTATGCGCTCTCTCTCTCTTTCTCTTTCTCTTTCTCTTTCTCTCTCTCTTCTCTCTCTCTCTCACTCCTCTTTTCACCATGTGAAGCATATGCTCCCACTTCATCTTCCATCATGAGTAAAAGCTCCCTCAGGCCTCCTCAGAAGCCAAGCAGATGCCAGCACCACACTTCCTTTACACCCTGCAGAACTGTGAGCCAATTAACCTCTTTTCTTTCTAAATTACCCAGTCTTAGAGATTTCTTTATTGCGGGCAAGAACAGCCTGTATTATCAAAGAAAGTCAGATAAGTATTGCAAACTAAAAGAACTTCTTAGCCAACTAAAAGAACAGCCTGAAGTATCAAAGAAGGTTAAGTAAGTATTGCAAACTGAAAAGATTTCTTCAGAAATTTATTAATTCCAGCATAAACTTTTCCATTCCAACAAACTATTATTTTATAAATTCAAAAATTATATTTAATTTATATATAAGAATTTCCCCCACTCAACTTTGTCATCATCGCTTTTTCCTAATTGCATTGTTTACTTGAATTACTTATTCAAAACAACATTTGATTATTACAAATAATGTTGCTCCATTTTAATTGAATCCTCGAGCAAGCCAGCATGCAGCTTCTCAGCTTGCATAGTAATTCATCAATATATTCATTATGTATTACTCACGGATAGGACATGGATTAAAATGAAAGATTTGGCTGAAGGTACATCTGCTCTTCTTTAGGCAGAATAAAAAAGAAGAAATAAAATACATGTATAAAGCTACTTTTTTCTAACAGTTCAAATGCTTTATATTGTTTCAATTATTTTTAATGTTGTGAGTCATCTTTAGGGAATTAAAAACATTTTTCTGCCTGTAACCCAGAGGGTGACTTTTTTTTATCCACAGCCAAGGAGTGAATAACTTGAAGCCTACAACAGCTAACTCGTTAGTCTAAAGCTACAGAGAATCTTCCAGAGTCCAAAAGGCCAAACTTCCTGACTTAGTGCACTTTCTGTGACTTACAACAGGTATTTTTATATTTATAACAAGTAATTAGAAGGGCCACAATTGCATTTTCATAGAATTTGTATGCTATCAGCAGCTACAAACTGACAGCTGGAGCAGAATCTTGCTCTACATTTAGAAGTATCTTTTAAGCCAGCACAGCGTTTTTTATTTTTTGTTAATAGATTTGAATACGTTTAGGCCAGGATACACTGCCCAGCCCACCAGAATCCTCACCACTGCCTAACGTCTTACACTGGCGACTTCATCCTTTCAGAGGGCCTACCAAAGCCAAAGGCCTTTGAGTTTATCCTTGACCTATGTAGACTGTGTACTCTATTTCCAACTAAAAACTTAATTGTCCTTCATCTTTAAAGCCATTTCTTACTTCTTAAAGCTTTTTTTTTTTTTTTTCTGAGACAGTCTCACTCTTGTTGCCCAGGCTAGAGTGCAATGGTGCTATCTCGGCTCACTGCAACCTCCACCTCCCAGGTTCAAGCGATTCTCCTGCCTCAGCCTCCTGAGTAGCTGGGGCCACAGGCACACGCCACCATGCCCAGCTAATTTTTGTATTTTTAGTAGAGACCACGTTTCACCATGTTGGCCAGGCTGGTCTCGAACTCTGACCTCAGGTGATCCACCCACCTCGGCCTCCTAAAGTGCTGGGATATAGAGTTTTCTTATTGTCATTCCTTCCATCTTCCAACTCAGTATCACTATCATCAATACACATTATTAACTGTATTCAGTCAGCAAATATCTGTTTTATTCTTATTAGTATGGTCTAGGGGCAGCTGAGAGCAAACAAAATAGGCAAACAAAATGGGCAAAATAGGCAATCTGTCTCTTGTACTAGACTATGCACCCCTGGAGGGTAAAAACGTCCTACCTTCCAGGGGTGCACATTCTAGTAGAAGAGACAGATATAAACAAATCCAGATTAATGCTGTGGGTGGTAGAAGCCAGCAACTATTTTGAAGAGGATATCAGGAAGGTCTGTCTGAGAAGATGCCATTTTGAGCAGAGATGTGAATACAGAGAAGGTATGAGTCACACAAATGCTCAGGGTAGAACAAGTGAAAAGGCACCAAGACAGAAGCCTGCTTGATACACCTGTAGAATAATAAAATAGAGCATAGAACATGGAGGAGAGACATAGGGAACGGGGTCAGACGGCTGACCAGGGGCCAGTTCATGCATGGCTCTGGAAACCACAGTAAGGACACAAGATTTTCTCCAAGTATGATGAGAACTGTTGGAGACTTTGAACAAGGGAGTGACATGATTTGACTTGATACTTTTAAAAAATTAATGTGACTACTGTGTTCAGAATAGACTCTAAGCAGACAAATATCCTTAGGCGCCTCCCTTCGTTTTCGTTTTCATGAGACTTGTCTTACCACATATAGTAGCTATTGTTCCAAGGGACTTGCAGCTCAACCTTTCCTTTGTAAACAGACCCTACCACCCTCTCCCCATCCCTACCATCCTCAAACACATTGCAGTTCACATTACAGGTTGAAATACAAAACAAACTCACATGAAAAAAATTTTCATGTGACTTCATACAAGACAAACTATATTTTTATGTATTTTAGATCATTGGTTCTCAAATCTCTTCATCAAAATCACCTGGGAGCGTGTGTGTGTGTGTGTGTGTGTGTGTGTGTGTGTGTGTGTGTGTGTGTTTGCTTGTTTCTTTTAAGGTAGAATTCTCCACTCCAGACCTAGCCCAAAAGAGAATCTTGAAGGTAGGGCCCAAGGATCTGCATTTTAAGTCAATTTTGAAGATTAGCTAGGCTTAGGAGCCACTATTATAAACTATAAGCTTTTCAGAAATTCAGAAACCATCAAAATCTGTCAGGGCTAAGCAATCAGAGAAAGCTCTGTGGCAGAAGCAGGATTTGACCAAGCAGAGGAGACTGTCAACTGTAGCAGACTGGAGACTGATGGATGGAGGAAAGGCATGGGTTCTCCAGGTCTGAGCATTACTACGACGAAGGTAAGAGGCAACACGAACTGGTGCATGTGTGATCCTCTGAGAGGGTTAGACTCCCAGAAAGCAGGGGAGATGCAGCAAGGAGTGACAGGATGCAAATTAGGCAAGCAGGCGCTTTACAGGTAGCTCCAGTAAATAACAGCTCCAGCTTCAAGAAAGAGAGGTGTGACACAAAGAACATGAGAAAGGGAGTCATGACCCTACCAGAGTATTAGCCCAGCTCTGAACTTACCACCTAAAGCCCCTCTACAGGTGATTCTGAGGGATGATTCTGGGCTGAACAATATTTTGTCCAGATTTGTGACTCTATGTAAAATGAAAAGACAGGACTAAATGGCATCTAAGGTTTTTGCAGAACTAACCTTTATAATTCTATTTTTAAGTCCTACTATTTCATCATTTCCAATGAGTCCCTTTAAGTATTCTTTGCTGTTCTTTGAATTCTATTTCTCTCCAGTATGGACAGACTAAACCGCCAAGTAATGTGGGCATTGGTAGGTGGTGTTTTTCATTAATCTCACAATAGGAAGCCCTGCATCTACATTCCAGTAGCAATCAACCTGGAACAATACACACCTTTCTCCAAGGCTTGCTCTAGAGACTTTGTGACCTTAATACTGATTTTTTGACAAAGATAAGGCCTTAAAAACACACAACACAAAAGACAGATTCATATGCCACATTGACCTGGAAGAATAAAACTCTGCAGTAAGCAACATGTTAGATAAATCTGACATGACAAGCATTTCTGTGGTAGTAGTCATTTTTCCCAAAGGACTTAGTGATATATGAAGACTAATATACTCATGGGATAAAGACTGCACCTTCTGTTTCCAAGTATATGTGACACAATGCAAAATCAATTTTCTCCTCTTTTCAAAGTTGGTTCCAATCTGTCAAGATCCATCCTTCTTTGGCCTCATCTCTAGCTATGTCCCTTTTTCCATCATATTATTTCAAGACTACAATTGCAAATCACACAGATGAAGATTCAATGGAAGATATGTTGCTTCTGGAAGAAAATTTAGTATTAACTACTTTAAAACTGTCTTGCAGAAAGCTCATGAGATTATTCTGTGGTACAATTCTTTAGTTATTTTCTATAAAGTTAAGAGTAATGTCCAAGGGAGATTTCAAAGACAAGGGAATTATGATAAAGGTCTGCAAATGAAGCAAAAAGCAAAATGAAGTTAATAAAGCCTCTTTTTCTTAAGTCTGCCTAGTGCTATCACCCTGTACTAGATTAGGGCTGTCTGATGGCTTTTCCAAGTTCCCAAGAAAAGACTTTCAGGATAAAAGCTGTTGAGGAAATAGAACGATTTACTCTGGAAGACCTAGTTCTGTTTCTCTTATATGATTTGGGTCCTGACAAATTATCTCTTTAAAGATGATCCTAGGATGTAATGGAACTGATTTTGTATTGTAAAATCCCCAAGTAAAGAGTACCAGTAGCAAACCCATTCATTGTTTTCTGACCTCTGTTTATTAGAGTTAAGTATTTAAAAAAAAAAAAAGAAGCATATAAGAGAATTTCAAAAGCTAAGAAGCTTGTAGAAAAGGATAATATCAAGACAAATGTCACTATACATAAAAGCCAGTATATACTTGTTACAATGGCCATAAATCTGGGCACATATATGATGGATAAAAGAGGGGTGGCCGGGTGCGGTGGCTCACGCCTGTAATCCCAGCACTTTGGGAGGCAGAGGCGGGCGGATCACAGGGTCAGGAGATTGAGACCATCCTAACACGGTGAAACCCTATCTCTACTAAAAATACAAAAAATTAACCGGGCGTGGTGTCGGGCGCCTGTAGTCCCAGCTACTCGGGAGGCTGAGGCAGGAGAATAGCCTGAACCCGGGAGGCGGAGCTTGCAGTGAGCCGAGATCACGCCACTGCACTCCAGCCTGGGCAACAGAATGAGACTCCGTCTCAAAAAAAAAAAAAAAAAAAAAAAAAAAAAAAAAAAAAAAAAGAGGAGTCTCTCTTGGCTGTAAATTATCAGGAATAGTTTTTTGAAAAATCGGATTTGAACCAGACTTTATGAGATCAGCAAAGTTAAAACCTTAATTTTCTGAGGGTGCCCTCTGAGTGTCCTGTCAGTTCTAGCAGCTACGTGGATTGTACATGCGTTACCTTCTCTCCATCTCTTCTGCCATTGTCCTAGTTCCAGCCACCATCGTCTCTCACCTAAATGCCTGCAATAGCCTCTTTTCTGCTTCCACTTTGACCCCCTCCAATCCATTACTGTGTTGGCCTACTTTCAGTTCCTGGGACATACCAAGCCTTTTCCACCTCATTGCCCTTGTCTGTTGTTTTTACTACTATAGAGTGTCTGGCATATAGTAGCTGCCCAATAAATACATGTTGAATCAATGAATAATTGTTTCTTCTAGTTTGTAAGCTTCACAAAGGCAAAGACCATGTTCATTTTATTCCTTACCTTATTCCCAGAAGCCAGCACAGCATCTAACAGAGAGAGGGTGTGCCACAAATAGTTACTGAAAAAAGAAAACAAGGAATAAAGAATTGAACGAACAAATACCAAATGTGCTGCATGAATTTTGGAATGGTATGTTGTTATCCTTGTCATTATTATAATTCATAGTTCTTTTTGAAAGCATATAATGACATCATCACCCATCATAGAATAAAGATAGGAAAATCTATGTTAGTATTTGCCATGTTAGAAATGTTCGATAATGATCTCTTTGGCTAAATGTGCTATTTTGAAAAATAATGAATAGTAATAAAAACTTCATAATTGCACATAAATTAGCCCTACAGCATTATTACTAATACCTACTGTCTGTATTTCCAAATCCTAACTAATAACTAAATATGCATGTTTTCAGTCATTTTAACAAGCTTTTTACATGGATATTAAAAACGCTAGATATACAATAGAAACGATCTTATTAATATCCATGTAAGGTGGTTTGATTCCTATAAAATAATTGCATATGCTCAGAGAAACATCATGTTTTCATACTGAAGATAATATTACTTCAGTGATACTTGCAAAATAAATTATACTTTTTCATTACATAAAGACATATGCCATTATCTGTTGGATTTAACAAACATACAACATCAAGGCTGATTCATATTTAGCATCCCAGGGAATACCATGTAGTAATAAGGTACTGCAAAAGGAAAATTGTTTTGTACCCTTCCTTGTAGATTATTCTTTCTTTCCCGTTCCCCATGTAGTGGTGTTGTTGTTGTTTTTAAGTAACACTTTCTAAGCACAGAGATGTGCATGGCACTTGACCAAAGTTAGTAACAAAATCATATTTTGTTAGTCCATGAGGAACAGTAATATAGTATAAAAAATAGTGCAAACCCAGAAAACAAGATGAGAGGGTTGTTCTTCCCTGTGGTATCAAGAGAGCTGTAAATACCTCTTTTGGGTAAGAAATTTAAAAGCGTATGATACATCTTGAGGAGTGTATGTAAGACTTGCAAAATATAAATTGGACCTCACTCACCACAATGAAAATTTTAATCTTATCAAAAACTCTATCAACTATTCTTCCCAAGTCAGAAAAACAAAAATTGAACTTAAGATAAAAATAAGTTCAAGTTGAATAAAAGAAATTGGAAGTAAAGTTTCTTAAAATTGAATTTGTTATTTTGTTCCAAGAGTACTGGTCCAGTTTTTAATAAGGCAAAACTCTTCAAAAGAACATTACACTGACCTTTCAGGAGTTATTTCTCTGGGATTATAACTGACCTTAATAATTCTCTTTGCTGTCAATTTTTATAATTAATTTAATTGATCTTCTGCTGGTATGTTAATAATGCAGATGTTTTATTGTAAGAAACTATCCAGCTTCATTGTTTGCTTTTCTTCCTGACCATTAAAAATAACACAGTGCACATGATTTTTTTAAATTTGATATGTTTACAAGCCAGGCTTTCCATACCAATTTTAATAACTTTCTTCTAACTAGAGAGAAAACTGGAAAGTATAGAAAAGCTCTAACATAACACTATAATTCTACCTTCAAAAGAATCATGAGTAACATTTTTGTGTGTCTTTTTCTATTTAATGCATTTTAAGCAGTCATTCAGGCAATTAATCAACAAATATTTATTGATTGCTATGTACTAGTCATTATGCTAGTTACTGGCAATGCCACGATGAACAGAACAAAGATGCCTGCCCCGATAGGACTCACCTAGTAGTGAAACAAACAAATATAATAGAGAAGTATAAATACTCTGAAGAAAAAGGATTTCTGCTAAATAGTATCATTTACAGAAATGAGGAACACTAGGAAAGAAAACGTTTGAAGTAACCAAGAGTCTGGTTTTAGGCATGTTCAGTTTACAAGGGCCATTAGGTCCTCTGGATAGTGATGGTACCGTACTGTTTCTAATGGTTTGTGGTCTGCTGCACTTGGCATTTTATGGGTATATCCTCATTTGAAAAGTCATGTTTCTGTATGGTGATCTTAAAAATCTATCTAGAAATCCACCAAGATTCTGGCACCCAAAATGAACAAAACCAGATCTCTAGACTGTCTTACAGAATGCTGTCTTACAGGCTTACTACTCCTGGACATGCTACAAGTGCTCTTTTATGTTCATTATTTTATTTGTTCCTTACAATAGTCTTATGCATTATCCTGGGACAGACATTTGAAGCCCCATTAAGAATAAGGAAACTGAGACTCAAAATAGATGACCCGTTCAAGGTCACACAGCCAGTGAGTGAGGCCTGGAACTCTGGCTCCTATTCAACCACAAACCAGTTCTTTTTCATTTCACCAGACTTTTGCACTTCACCACGATTTTAAAGTATATATATATAAATTGCTCAGTTCAATAAGCTTATTATGAAACTTGTTTTTTAAAAATGGAAGTACCACAGTTGGTCATGCAAGCTATAAAAACTCTCCCCATGGCTGTGAGAGCTTTGTTTACTGCTCATTGATCACCATGACAATGCTACCATAAATAACCCCAGATAGATTGCTATGTATAATCACAGAAGACATCCATATGCATGAGTCACCTGTCAGCTCTCCAATCCCATCATTTCCATTACCTGTCACCGTGTCATCAAGCACTCTGAGTTTATGACACAAACAAAACTTACTCTCTCAGGAAGTTGAAAATCATGCAATGCTACACAGATTCGTGGCTGAAGAAAACAAAATAAGCAATGCCCACTATTTATGAGGAAAGATGTGTATGCATTTTTCAGAACTGTTCTTTGTCCCACTTCCATAGTGTAAGGATACAGACTCAAAAATAGAAATTCAAATCCACTTTTTACCTGTGGTTGAACAATACCCAGATTCACTTCACATCAACCTCAAGACGCAAGGCATGAAATTCTCTCTCTGAATCTTTTACAACAGACTACCAAATGGTCACTTACTGTTACGTGGTGCATGTCAGCCACAGCAATTTTTCAGGAAAGGCTTTGGTCACGTGGACAGTATTCGTTTTGGTGGGTCAGTATGAACAAGAAGACATTTAGACTGAGAAGGCTGGCCAGGTGCAGTGGCTCATGCCAGTAATTGCAACATTTTGGGATGCTGAAGCAGGAGGGTTACTTGAGGTCAGGAGTTTAAGACCAGCCCTGGCAACACAGCAAGATCCCATCTCTCAAAAAAAAAAAAAAATTTAGATGGAGGAGGCTGTCAATAATATGAGGCCAGACAGGAATCAGAAGTCAGGAAAGACAGGCCAGCTCCAGGTTAGCAAGCTGAGCACTATGTAATTACTCAAACCCAGGAACGGGGAAAAGAATGAGATTACTAACAGGCAAGAGCCAGGAATCAATTAACCACAATGAGAAAGAGGCCAGAATACAGTAATCCATGTAGATAATTCACAGGTAGGAGGAAGCAAGTAGTAGAGGTCCCAGCAAGTAAAAGATCTAAAGCCTGGGGAGACAAGTGAGTCAGTCCAAGGCATCAGTAGTCAAGGCACCATGTTGTAAATCTGACTCTGATACAAGATTTGTCTCATTCAAGGGCCTGTTACATACTGCCTGCCAAGCCTCAGTGCACAGCTGCAAAGAGATAAGTGGCCTCACCTGTCTCAGAGACAGCTTCTGTTGGTTCTGAAAAACATACGCCAAAAATAAAAGCTCAAATAAGAGTGAGTTTGCATTTTCTAATTCATCTAGTAAGTATATATGAATAAATGAATGAGCCATTTAAATATAGGCTAATAATACACAAAACTGTATCCCTGAGTCTATTTCACTATCCATAGAAAATGACCAATATGGAAACAATAATAATGATAGTGATAATAGTAAGAACTAACATTGCTATGTGCCAGGCACTTTTTATACAAGAAAATCACAGTAAGAATACTATATGGCTAATTTTATTGAGCACTTTTTAGCCACCAGGCTCTGTTTCTAGGTGCTCTATGTGATTCTTTCATTGCTCCCAATAATTCTCAGTGAGATACTGTTATCTCCATTTTACAAATGAGGCACAGAGGCATTATGTAGTTTTCTCAAGATCACAGAGTTGGTGAGTTTGAGTTTGAACTCATTTTCCAACCTCAGCAGCCACCATAGGAGGAAGGGCTAACCTGGCACCAGATCTTCTGATGGATCAAAAGAGAAAGGAAAATGGTTGCTCCACGCTCCAAATTCTTCCTTGTTTTCAATTCCGATTCCATCTAGCAAACAGTCTAAAACTCTCAAATTTCCTTCACCATCATCTCCTTCATCTGACATCTGAAAATGCTAAAGGTAGGAAAGTAGCAAGGAACTAACATTTACTAAAAGCCTACTTAGTGTCAGATTCTATGCTCAATACTTTATATATGTGATCTCATCAGCAGCCCCTTTGGAGGACCTTTAGAATGTTCAAACTTCCAATCAGGTCCCTCCAGAAATAGGGCAGAAGATCAGAGCATCCCTTTACTAGTAGCAATTGTTGCACAAAGTCAGAGGGCAAACACCAAATCACGTCCACAGGTCACAGCCAGACAGGTGAGTTTCAGAGGGGGATTTAGGTCAGAAATGGAAGGTAAAAACAGGAAGGGCACCTGTGACAGACTCAACAAACACTACAGAAGAGAAATTCACTGGTGGGTGCCTGAACACTTACATGTTCATGATAGCCCTTGGTCTGAGGTATTCAGAAGGCCTAGGCTTGAACAGACAAGTTCTTTGAACTTCTGAAGACTGAGCCAAGCTTCATGTGTGATGAATGAGTATCAGGCTCACTCAACACTGTCTTTCCAACCAATGACAAATATATGGGGGTAGTAACTGCTTTTCCGCAATCAGATACTAAAAAATTATAACAAACAGGAATATATCAAAAAGAAAATGAGGAATGAATATTCTCTTGGTCATGAGGGCAGAGGATAGTTAAGTGGCTTTCTCCACTTAATCTGTCTGCTCTAACCTCTCTCATGAGGGCATCTCACACATTAAGAAGGGACAAGAAAGCAACCAATTAAACATCTGTCACTACTTTCTTTTTAGTGTTTAACTTGAAACAACTTTCCATTTCCTTCTAAATGAGAGTTGATTATTCAAAGGAAAGCTGCCTGCATTGTACATGACTTTGGCTTGGCGCAGAGAGGCATTAATCAGCTAGTGCATCAACAGTGAAGCCTGCAGGTTCAACAAAATGAAAAAGGAATGTTTTCACAATAGTTCATCAGATGTCTTTGTGGAAGCATTGCACTCACTGACAATAAATTACAAGATTAATGAATATAGCCACCAGGCTGGTGCTCTGATTGTTACCCCCAAGCTGATTTTCTAACACTGCTAACAAAGGAGCCAAAAATCACATAATGAAACTATCATATCTAATGCCTATATGGCAACAGATATTGTCTGTCAGTGAATGTGGGAAATGCTTCATGTTTTACTTGAATCTTAATTTTTCAGGTCTTCATTATAAGGGAGGTGACTACCCCAACTGACTTTGTGACATAAATCTGTTTAGATCATTAGCTCTCACCCTCCTTAAGGAGCCCAAGTGTTTCTCCATTTCTGCTCCTTTTGCTTAGAGAGCACTTTGGCCAGTATTTATAACCCAAGAGGTATTACACCAAATGGTCATTTCCTTCATAGTCATTCACAGCTACTCAAAAAATGTGCCTATCTCACTTATCTCCCACCACATCCCCTCACCTGCCTTGTCTCCAGCCTCATAGAGAAACTCATATGTCCCCAAATACACCACGCAGCTTTGTGTCTTTGATCATCATATTATTCGACTGGGGCTGTCATAACAAAATACCGTGGGCTGGGAGGCTTAAACAACGAAAGTTTATTTTCCCACAGTTCTGGAGGCAAAAAGTCCAAGATCAACATGCTGGAAAATTTGGTTTCTGATAATGGCTCTCTTCCTAGCTGGCAGATGGCCACCTTCTCACTGTGTCTTCATATGACCTTTTCTCTGCGCATGCATGGAGGGAGAGAGTTCTGGTGTCTCTTCTTCTTATAAAGACACCAATCTTTTCAGATTATGGCGATTCATAGGCCCTCTTTAAAGGCCTTATCTCCAAATAGTTACACTGGGGGTCAGACCTTCAACATATGAACTTGGGGAAGGTGACACACAGTTCAGTCCATAACACTTATGCACTACAATGAGCCCAGAAAGCATTTCTCTCTTCTCCACTGAGAGAGGATCCACTGAGTCTTCCAGATTTCATCCAAGCATTCTTTTCCAAGAAGCCTTCCCCAGTCCCAAAATCCCACTTGGGAATAATCTATTCCTACTGTGGAATTTATTGCATTCTCCTCCATGTTGTTTCCTATTAGTTGCTTATGTGTCTCCCTCCACTAAGTATTATGAGTTTTTTAACAACAAAAACTGTTAGATTCATCTTGCATGGGCCATTACACCTAGACAGTCTTCTGTGTCACGGTCACTCACTCCTTCTATATCTTCTGTGCCTACCTCAGTGACTATACACAGTAGCCACTCAGTAGATGAGAATAAATGAATTCTATCCCTCTTTCTGCTACTGACATTTTCTCATTTCCCTTCAATGCCTTTTTTCCCTCTTCTTGAACTCTCTGACATAGTTTGATGTGTATCCCAATTCAAAGCTCATATTGAAATGTAACCCCCAATGTTGAAGGTGAGACCAGGTGGGAAGTGATTAGGTCATAAGAGTGGATCCCTCATGGCTTGGTACTGTAGTGATAGTGACTTCTCATGAGATCTGGTCATTTAAAAATGCATAGCACTTCCTCCGTCACTGTCTTGCTCCTGCTTTTGCCATATGACTTGCCTGCCCCCTTTTACCTTCTGCCATGATTGTAAGTTTCCTGAAGCTTCCCCAGAAGCCAAGCATACCTCGGCACCATGCTTCCTGTAAAGCTTGCAGAACCATGAGCCAATTAAACTTCTTTTCTTATAAATTAGCCATTCTCAGGTATTTCTTTATAGCAATATGAGGATGGACTAATACACATTCCCTTTTTCCTTTCCCACTACATGAATTAACATTTTTTCAAGCCCCCTAAAAGTAGAGTTTGCTCTGTTCCCTGACTTCATCTCCTATATTCTTTGCAAACAAACACTGACAGCTTCACCTATGAAGTTGCACTTTTATTCCAGCAATCCCACAGTGTGTCTGCAGCCCAGCCTCCCTGTGGAGCTTGAATCCTGTATGCCCAGAGCCTTGCTTGGCATCTCTTGGATGTCCCACAGGCAGCCTGAACACAACAACCCATCTGAGTTTAACTCACCCCATATCAACTTAGCCTCCCAGTTCTGTAGATTAGACAGCCCCAACATTTCCCTTTCTGCTACTTCCTTTATTGAGCCAGGATGCTACTTTCCAGGACAATGATAACAATGATGTGGGTGTGAGAGTGGGGTCAAAAAGTGGATGATGATGTGATTGGTGGTAGTGATGACAACAATAATAGCAACAACTTAATTATTTTTCCCAATTGCCGGCCTAGGCTCATTTCCACCACTCCCCTACATTCTCTTTTTGATCCCATCATACCAAATCCAATTTCCTCAATTAAATGTTATATTCCCTGCTGTGTTTCTTTCTACACATTGATCTCTCAGCCAGCAGAATCATCCTCCATCTTCTGCATCCAGTTGATTCTCACTCATTCTTCAAGACTTAGGGTCAGCCACCACCTACTTTCAGAAGATTTCCAGGCTATCCTTTGTGCTCCAATGGCACAGAAAGCATACCTTTCCCATTACAGTTTTTGTTGTCTTGGGATAAAATTTGGAAAGATAAACCAAGGGTTTTCCTACTGACTGTCCTGATTTTCCTCTTACACAGTGGAGACAGTGGTCTCCATTGACCCAGGAAAAGGATCATACACACACACACACACACACACACACACACCATGAACTAAGAAGCCATATAAATAGAAATTGAGTATCATATTGTTTTCCTCAGTCACTAACTTCAATTATTCAGAGCACATGAGAACTTGGGCTCAACTTTTTAAATATAAAACTATATATTGAGTTATACTAGGTATCATTTTCTTACTTACATTAAGTGAGCAGAGAACATTCTATTTCTTCATGAGTAAATGAAGAAATGAATGAATCTCAACTAAGAGTTATTCTACAGCACTGAGATGTTCTTGAGACTGCCATAGCTGCAGTCATCTCAAAGTAGGTTTAAAAGCAATAAAATATTGAATAGAGTTGCAAAGCAGTCAGGTTGGGATTACATCCTTCAGACCAAGCCCATTATGTACAAATGATAGTGTGACTGTGAGATCTGCAACGGCCACTGCCAATTCACAGGGCTCCTTGAACAGTTTCATCAACATTGCCAAACACTAAATGATGAGACAGATCACCCTCATCCAGGGCCTGAAATGTTATCAATACTACAACATAGAAATGAGGTTTATTACATTTTAAAGTGGCTGGGTTTAAATGGATAACAGCAGAATACAAAGAGTTCTTTATGTACTCTTATAAGAGAAGACATAAGAAACCCTTAACAAATGGGATAAAACACAGCTTCACAAGCAAGAATAAATTTTGATTGAGCAGTTTCTCTCAGTTCAAGGACTGCAGTAGAACTAACAGCTGAGGTTTGCTGAAAAAATGTCAGTGCAGGCAGACCAGCCCACGGTACTGAGGAATGTGGGAGGGATTAGTTCTATTTGACTAAGATTTCAAGATGACCACTCATCAATGTACACAAACTGCTTGATAAAAATGCTTCTGAAAGAAACTTATTCAATTGTCAAGGTTTTTAGTATGGATGTAAATTATATCCATCCCAATTTATTGTGAAAACAATTTTTACTGTCTAATAACTGGGATTTTTAAATTTAATTCTACAAGTTACATTCAAACTAATGTTTGATTGCATTTAACCTACATTATCTTTCACAGAACTGATTTTCTAAGGCAGAAGAAGACTAATAGTCCATGTTGCAAAGATCAACAGACCACAGTTGTGATGACTCAAGCAAGCCATAAAATAACCCTTCTCAGAGCAGAGTGTGGAAATATTCTTGCAGCCTCCATTACAAGTGCAAAAAGTAATCATAAGTAATACATCACCTTCCCACACAAAGGGTAAAGAGATCCGTATACACATATAACAGAGATAAGTGTAAAACAACAGGACTAATATTCTTATAAAACTTACAGTAAGTCTCATTGCTTTGTAATTTTAATAAAAATTACCTTGAATTACAAACCGTAATACCAAATAACCTTAATTCACATCATGAGGTATAAGTTACCAAGTACTTTCTTTTTTTTTTTTTTTTTTTTTGAGATGGAGTCTCGCTCTGTTGCCAGGCTGGAGTGCAATGAAGTGATCTCAGATCACTGCAACCTCCGCCTCCCCGGTTCAAGCAATTCTCCTGCCTCAGCCTCCTGAGTAGCTGGGATTACAGGCGTGTGCCACCATGCCTGGCTAATTTTGTATTTTTAGTAGAGACAGGGTTTTGCCATGTTGGTCAGGCTGGTCTCAAACTCCCGACCTCACGTGATCCGCCTCCCAAAGTGCTGGGATCCAAGTAATTTCATATATGTTATCTCATATATGATGTTTATAATATTACCCAAAGGTATCATCTCTAATTTCAGCCAAAGAAACTAAAGTTCAAAAACGTGAAATGGCTTGCCCAAGCTGTCGTGCAACTGGTAAAGTCTGAGCCAGAGCTTCCCCAATAAGTCTTCTAAATTCAGAATACTTACCATGCGCCACGCACTGTCCTAAGTTCTTTCCAGTCGTTATCTCAACTTAGTCCCATATAAACTCTGTGAGTTAGGTAGTAGTAATATCACCATACAGATGAGAAAATTAGGGCAAAAGCCAACTATTACAAATATTGACAAGTAGTAAAAAGAATAGTTTGGGCCAGGCACGGTGGCCCACTCCTGTAATCCTGGCACTTTGGGAGGCCAAGCGGGTGGATCACTTGAGGTCGGGAGTTCGAGACCAGCCTGGCCAACAGGGTGAAACCCCAGGGGTTTCACTAAAACACAAAAATACAAAAATTAGCTGGGCATGGTGGTGGGAGCCTGTAATCCCAGCTACTCAGGAGGCTGAGGCAGGAGAATCTCTTGAACCAGAAGGCAGAGGTTGCAGTGAGCTGAGATCGAGCCACTGCACTCCAGCCTGGGCGACAGGGTGAGACTTCGTCTAAAAAATAAATGAATAAATAAGTAAATAAATAATAGTTTGGCACAAAAACAGCAATAAAGAAATGTCAACAAAGTGGGGTACTATATGAGGTAGGCTGTAAAAGATGCACTGGGCTGTGAAGGATTGAAAGAAAGATGCTTATGAGCAAAAGACAGCATGAAAAAGGTAGCAAGCCTGACCAGAGGTACAAGGAGGAGCTGGTACCATTCCTTCTCAAACTATTCCAATCAATAGAAAAAGAGGGAATCCTCCCTAACTCATTTTATGAGGCCAGTATCATCCTGATACCAAAGCCTGGCAGAGACACAACAAAAAAAGAGAATTTTAGACCAATATCCTTGATGAACATTGATGCAAAAATCCTCAGGAAAATACTGGCAAACCAAATCCGCAGCACATCAAAAAGCTTATCCACCATGATCAAGTGGGCTTCATTCCTGGGATGCAAGGCTGGTTCAACATACACAAATCAATAAACGTAATCTAGCATATAAACAGAACCAAAGACAAAAACCATATGATTATCTTAATAGATGCAGAAAAGGCCTTTGACAAAATTCAACAGCCCTTCATGCTAAAAACTCTCAATAAATTCGGTATTGATGGGACATATTTCAAAATAAATATATTTCAAAATAAATATATTTCAAAATAATAAGAGCTATTTATGACAAACCCACAGCCAATATCATACTGAATGGGCAAACACTGGAAGCATTTCCTTTGAAAACTGGCACAAGACAGGGATGCCCTCTCTCACCACTCCTATTCAACATAGTGTTGGAAGTTCTGGCCAAGGCAATCAGGCAGGAGAAAGAAATAAAGGGTATTCAATTAGGAAAAGAGGAAGTCAAATTGTCCTTGTTTGCAGATGACATGATTGTATATTTAGAAAACCCCATTGCCTCGGCCCAAAATGTCCTTCAGCTGATAAGCAACTTCAGCAGTCTCAGGATACAAAATCAACGTGCAAAAATTACAAGCATTCTTACACATCAATGAAATAAAAGAGGATACAAACAAATGGAAGAACATTCCATGCTCATGGATAGGAAGAATCAGTATCATGAAAATGGCCATACTGCCCAAGGTAATTTATAGATTCAATGGCATCCCCATCAAGCTACCAATGACTTTCTTCACAGAATTGGAAAAAACTACTTTGAAGTTCATATGGAACCAAAAAAGAGCCCACATTGCCAAGACAATCCTAAGTCAAAAGAACAAAGCTGGAGGCATCATGCTACCTGACTTCAAACTATACTACAAGGCTACAATAACCAAAACAGCATGGTACTGGTACCAAAACAGACATATAGACCAATGGAACAGAACAGAGCCCTTAGAAATAATGCCACACATCTACAACCATCTGATCTTTGACAAACCTGACAAAAACAAGAAATGGGGAAAGGATTCCCTATTTAATAAATGGTGCTGAGAAAACTGGCTAGCCATATGTAGAAAACTGAAACTGGACCCCTTTCCCTACACCTTATACAAAAATCAACTCAAGATGCATTAAAGATTTAAACATAAGACCTAAAACCATAAAAACTCTAGAAGAAAACCTAGGCAATACCATTCAGGACATAGACATGGGAAAGAGTTCATGACTAAAACAGCAAAAGCAATGGCAACAAAGGCATAATTGACAAATAGGATCTAATTAAACTAAAGAGCTTCTGCACAGCAAAAGAAAATACCATCAGAGTGAACAGGCAACCTACAGAATGGGAGAAAATTTTTGCAATCTGCTCATCTGACAAAGGGCTAATATCCAGAATCTACAATGAACTCAAACAAATTTACAAGAAGAAAACAACCCCATCAACAAGTGGGTGAAGTATATGAACAGACACTTCTCAAAAGAAGACATTTATGCAGCCAATAGACACATGAAAAAATGCTCATCATCACTGGCCATCAGAGAAATGCAAATCAAAACCACAATGAGATACCATCTCACACCAGTTAGAATGGCGATCATTAAAAAGTCAGGAAACAACAGGTGCTGGAGAGGATGTGGAGAAATAGGAACACTTTTACACTGTTGGTGGGACTATAAACTAGTTCAACCATTGTGGAAGACAGTGCGGTGATTCCTCAGGGATCTAGAACTAGAAATACCATTTGACCCAGCCATCCTATTACTGGGTATATACCCAGAGGATTATAAATCATGCTGCTATAAAGACACATGCACACTATGTTTATTGCAGCACTATTCACAATAGTAATGACTTGGAACCAACCCAAATGTCCATCAATGATAGACTGGATTAAGAAAATGTGGCACATATACACCATGGAATACTATGCAGCCATAAAAAAGGATGAGTTCATGTCCTTTGTAGGGACATGGATGAAGCTGGAAACCATCATTCTCAGCAAACTATCGCAAGAACAAAAAACCAAACACCGCATATTCTCACTCATAGGTGGGAACTGAACAATGAGAACACTTGGACACAGGAAGGGGAACATCACACACCAGGGCTTGGGGAGGGGGGAGGGGGGAGGGAAAACATTAGGAGATATACCTAGTGTAAATGACGAGTTAATGGGTTCAGCACACCAATGTGACACATGTATACATATGTAACAAACATGCACGTTGTGCACATGAACTTAAAGTATAATAAAATAAAATAAAATAAAAATAAAAACGTAGCAACACTGAAGAGCTACACTGCCTCCTCAAACATGTGATGTGCTCTTTGGCCTCCCTACCTGTGTGCTATTCCTTTAGCTAGAATTCTCTTTCCTCTTATCCAACCTAACTACCTGTCAGGGCTTATTGATTAATTAGATATGGTTGGAAAGAAAAATGACCTCAAGTATGACTCCAAAATATTTGAAATGAATGATAGGAAGGCTGGAACGGCTAGCAACTGAAATGGAAGACAATGGGAGGAGCCATTTGAAGGGGAAGATGAGGGAAGCTGCAAATGGCTGCACCCAAGCATGCAGCCAAAGCTGTGCACCCTCCAGAGGCAGCATCTGCCGAGAGGATGAGAAGTATTTTTCTAATTTGCATAAAAGCAAACGGTATGACAATTTTAAGAAAAATCACAGTTTGGTTTCACACATGTTAAGGGATTTTTAAATATATATCCAAGTAATTTTCAAGTAAACAGTTGAATGAACAAATTTGGAGATCCCTAAACAATTCCAGAAGAGGAAATATAACTTGGGAGTTGCCAGCTTAATTATACTATTTAAATCCATGAGATTGGATGAGTTATCAATGGAGTGGGAACAAATAAAGGTGAGATCCAAGGACTAAGGTCTGGAGTACCCAGTGTTAATAAACCAGAGAGTGATGAGGAGAAAGTAACAAGGGAGACCAAGAAAGAATAACCAGTGAAGTAGGAGGAAACTCAAGAGATGTCCTGGAAAATGAGAAGACTAACGCCAAATGCTGCTGGCAGAGCAAGTAAGACAAAGACTGAGAGGTGACCCCTGGAGTTAGCAATAGCCCAGTTTTTAGTAACTTTAAGAGCAGTTCTGGTGGAAGAGTAAGAAAGAAAGCTCAATTGGATTGGGTTTAAGAGAGAATGGGAGGTGAGGAATTGGAGACAGGAAGAAAAGACAACTCTTCGGAAGTTTGGCTGTAAAGGAAAGCAGGAAAATGGAGCAGTTGCTGGCAATGGTACTAACTACCATTTGTTATGTTTTAAGTTGAGAGACATAACTGCATGCCTGGAAATACTGGAAATTTTCCAGTATAGAAAGGGGAAACAATGATGAAGAACAAAGAAGAGAGAATTAGTGGAGTAATGTCCTTGAGTAGATAATAAATGATGGGATCTGGGGAACAAGTGAGATGACTGGCCTTGGCCAAGAGCACAGACACTTCTTTCATAAGGATGGGAGAAAAGGCAGAGTGCAGGGCACTGACTCAGGTAGGCAGGTAGAAGTAGCGATGGGAACTCTGGCATGTCTATTCTTATCTATTTTCTCAGAGAAATGGGAAGGTAAGTCATCACCTGAGAGCAAGGACTGCAAAATACTGTAAGCATCATTGGCAAAATATTAAAGTCTGACATACACATAAAAAGGAGTTATCAAGAATGAGGAACAAAAGAAACACTCATTCGCTACTGGTGGTCATGAAAATTGGTAAGCCCACTTGGAAAATAGTAACATTATTCAGTAAAGGCAAAGATGTGCATATAGTATGACCCAGCAATGCCATTCCTAGGTGTTTATCTTATAGAATTGTCTGTGCATGATTATTGTCCTGTACAAGAATAATCATGGCATGACTGCTCTTACAAAAGGTGGTTTTAAAAAACTTTTTTCAAAGAAATGTTAACCAGTCATCAATACAGTAGTTACCACTGGGAGGAGGGAGGAGGCTGTGATCATGAATGACCATACTGGAAGATTCTGAAGCAATAGCATGTCCTATTTCTTAACCTGAATGATTTGTTAAACTCTAAATAGATGCTTTATGCATTTTATCCTTATTTTTTGTTTTTTCTCTCACTTTAGCATGAATCAGAAGCATTCTTATTTAAACATTTTTAAATGTTTAATTTCAACTTAAAAAATATTTTTAATCCCTTAGTCATGCCACTTAAAGTTAACCGAGTTACTTTTGATTTACAGCTGTTTCACTGAATAAATAGTCTGTCAGTTCAAGATTCTCTCCTTCCCCTACACCATGCTTCACCTGCAATGATGACAAAATTTCCCAAGGGGTTTATATGAAATCCTGACAGCTGGAGAAAGGCATCTGCTCCACATGTAATTACCTGTACTCACCAGCATCTACAAAAGTGTAGCTCACCCCACCAGTCACAGGACATCATGCACTGGTGTCTAATACACATGTATGTACTCAGTTCCTGCCTCAACCCCACGCCAATCTCAAAATCAGTGCACACCGAATCCTCCTCACCGAGACCTGTCCCCTCTTTCAACCAATCGACCTTCTCAGCACTTTTGCAAGGCCCTGCAGGCTCAGGGAATTTCAGCCACTTTCTCTGTGCTGCCCTGTTGAGCACGAGGCCTTAGTGAAGCTGCCCGGGCTTATTCGTCATTTGCTGTCCGTCTTCCTGCACCCATGCCATGGCAAGCAAGGAGCAAATCTTCATACTCTGGCCTTCTCCCAAATCTGCCATGTTTCTCCGGCTTCCTCTTCTTCACATCCATTCCCTACAAATATCCACATACTGCATCCCCTCTGTTTTCAGGTTTATTTAATACATTTTGTCCTCTGAGTCCATCAAGCTCTGACTTTTAATATTTAACAAAAGCTTTGGGGATCTAGAAAATTCTCAAGTGCCTGGTGTTTGTCATTACCTTTAATTTTTTCCGGTTTGCTTCATGTACTGTGAAGCCCTGTGATTAGGCACATACTTATTTATGATTATCACGTCATCCTTACAGAGTGAGCTTTTTAACACTACAAAGACTCCTTTATCTCTTACAATATCCTTTATCTCAAAACCTGTTTTATCTGATATTGATACGGTTTACTCAACCTTCGTTTTTTTTGTTTTTTTGTTTTTTTGTTGTTTTTCTTTTTGAGATGGAGACTTGCTCTGTCCCCCAGGCTGGAGTGCAGTGGTGCGATCTCAGCTCACTGCAATCTCTGCCTCCCAGGTTCAAGTGATTCTCCTGCTTCAGCCTCCCGAGTAGCTGGGATTACAAGCACCCGCCACCACACATGGCTAATTTTTGTATTTTTAGTAGACTACAAGATTTCACCATGTTGGCCAGGCTGGTCTCGATCTCCTGACCTCAAATGATTTGCCCTCCTCGGCATCCCAGAGTGCTGGGATTACAGGCGTGAGCCACTGCACTCGGCCAATTTTCAATCTATTTTAATATTGCCCTACAGGTTGCTGAGACTCTGTTTATTTTTTCCAATCTTTGGAAATCTCTGCCCTTCAGCCAGGGTGATTTCATTTTTTAAAAATTTTACATTAGGTAATAATAAAAATAATGTTAATAATAATAATTAAAAAATAATAAAATGAAATATATATTTACATATAATAAAATATCTAATAAAGTAAATAAAATAAATAAAATATAATATAATACATAATAAAATACAATAAAATTATTAATAATAATAATGTTAGTCTATTTAAGTAACAAACCCAAAGCAGTCACCAGCTAACAAGAGTTAAAGTTCTGATCCCTGTACCCATACACACAGCCTTTATACAATC
Source organism: Nomascus leucogenys (assembly GCF_006542625.1). NCBI lineage: Eukaryota > Metazoa > Chordata > Mammalia > Primates > Hylobatidae > Nomascus > Nomascus leucogenys. The sequence goes on from NC_044381.1 coordinate 98,053,253, forward strand.
CATCGCACACATTTTTATCCAGAACTGTCTGCTAAAAATTCTTTTATTTTATTTTGTTTATATTTTATTTACGTCTTTTTATTTGTTACTCTTATCAAAATTATTTGGTGAGTTTTTTTTGTTTTTCCATAACTGATTTTTTTCAAAATGCTACTAAACAACCACATCAACCTTAAAAAATGAATTAAAATTAAAATTTAATATCTAAATCGTTTTTACAAAGCAGAAATAGCTAAAAATTGAGTCTCAGGTTAAGTGAGAGGTGGAGGAGAGTTACTAATCTATATAGAATAATTTGTAATCTGATCGGCAGAGTGACAGTGCTGAATGAGCTTTGAAAGATGATTCTGTCTGATAAGAACTCATGTTGACACAAACCTTCTCTTTGTCCTGGAATCTTTTCTCAAAGGTATGTATGAGTGCACTAAAAAAGAATCACCAAGAGAAAGAAAAGTAAGAGCTGAGTTCCAGCCATGAGTTAGAGTGCTGACCAGAGGCAGTCAAAGCAGCGCCTAGCCTCTATAAACTCAGCAGAGGATGCACCGTGTCCTGGCTTGGCTGTCCCCAAAAAAGCATGGGGGGCAGGACCCGGAGCAGGGCTCAGGAGGAGACGGCCCCTGTGGAGCTGGCATGGGAGAGAGCCCTATTCGTGTGAATGAGGAGCACTCCCTGCCCCTTGAGGAGTCACCTCAGGGGAGCTGGTCCGCCACACAGAGGCCACCCCTTCTTTCAGATTGCCATCCTCAGTTTATGATCCTGTCTCTTCTCTTTCCCCCAGGACATTTTCCTCCAGACCTTCCGCCTCCTGGCACAGAAAATGGAAGAGCTGGTTTCTTCCTCTTGCTCTTCATCATCTGAATCAGACTCATCATTATAGAAGTATATCATGGCTTGCACTGGAAAACTGACCAGCACTTTTTCCCCAGAACACTGCAAATATTCTTGACATTTCAAAAAGGGTAAGTAAAGTCTTACAGGATGCTGAAACCTGAAGACTTCCTTTAATCCAAAAGTTTCTTGATCTCCCCCAGGTTTAAACTGGCTTCCAGTTCTGGTCAGCTCAGCATCTGCCGGTGTCAGGATCATAGGTCTCCACGCTGTGAGGCTCCATGCTGGAGATGGTCCTCAGGGCAGTGACAGACGTGCCCCATGCCTCCCCAGCTCTGACCTATACCCTGGGTTGCCCCTGCACCCTGATCCAGTAGGCCCAGTGTGCTCACCGAGATTGGGTGATTTCCATCCATCTATCTTAAATTTCTAACTATGACTTCTATCATCTTCAATCTATGGGTTTTTTGTTGTCGTTGTTGGGTTTTTTTTAAGTTTTTTGGGTACATAGTAGGTATATATATTTATGGGATACATGATATGTTTTGCTACAGGTATGCAATGTGAAATAATCACACCATGGAGAATGGGGTATTCATCCCCTCATTACACTCTTTAAGTTGTTTTAAAATGTACAATTAAGTTATTATTGACTATCGTCACCCTGTTGTGCTATCAAATAGTAGGTCTTATTCATTCTTTCTATTTTTTGTACTTATTAACCATCCCTATCTCCCCCTCAGTCCCCTACTACTCTCTACTCTTGATGTCCATCCTCTATTCTCTGCGTCCATGAGTTCAATTGTTTTGATCTTTCGATCCCACGAATAAGTGAGAACATGTGATGTTTGTCTTTCTGTGCCTGGCTTATTTCAGTTAACATAATAAACTCCAATTCCATCCATGTTTTGGCAAATGACAGGATCTCATTCTTTTTTATGACTGAATGATACTCCATTGTGTATATGTACCACATTTTCTTTATCCATTCATCTGTTGATGGACACAGAGGTTGCTTCCAAATCTTAGCTATTGTGGACAGTGCAATCTACTTTTAAACCCACTCAGTAGATTTTTATTTCAGGTATTATATTTGTCAGTTCTAAAATTTTAATTTCACTGCATGTTCTCACTTATAAGTAGGAGCTAAACAATGTATACACATTAACATACAGACAGGAATAATAGGTGTGAGAGACTCCAAAAGGGAGGACAAGAGAAAGACAAGGAATGAAAAATTACCTATTGGGTACAATGTACAGTATTCTGGTGATAGGTACACTAAAAACCCAGACTTCACTGCTAGGCAATATGTCCATGTAACAAAACTGCACTTGTACTCTCTAAATCTACAAACATTAAAAATAAATGAATAATAAAATTTTCATTTTGTTCTTTTTTATACTTTCAGTTTATTTGCTATTATATTTTAGCTACTTGTTCATTGTAAAATATTTTTCTTTTATATCTTTGAATGTAGTTATTACTGCTGCTTTGAAATTTTTTTTATTATTATACTTTAAGTTCTGGGATATATGTGCCAAACGTACAGGTATACATGTGCCATGGTGATTTGCTGCATCCATCAACCCTTCATCTACATTAGATATTTCTCCTAATGCTATCTCTCCCCTTGCCCCACCACCCCTGACATGCCCCTGCATGTAATGTTCCCTTCCCTGCGCCCATACGTTCTCATTGTTCAACTCCCACTTATGAGTGAGAATATGCGGTGTTTGGTTTTCTGTTCCTGTGTTAGTTTGCTGAGAATGTTGGTTTCTAGCTTCATCCATGTCCCTGCAAAGGACATGAACTCATTCTTTTTTATGGCTGCATAGTATTTCGTGGTGTATATGTTCCACATTTTCTTTATCCAGTCTAACATTGATGGGCATTTGGGTTGGTTCCAAGTATTTTCTATTGTGAATAGTGCTGCAATAAACATACATGTGCATGTGAATTTATAGCAGAATGATTTATAATCCTTTGGGTGTATACCCAGCAATGGGATTGCTGAGTCAAATGGCATTTCTAGTTCTAGATCCTTGAGGAATTGCCACAACGTCTTCCACAATGTTTGAGCTAATCTATACTCCCACCAACAGTGTAAAAGCGTTCCTATTTCTCCACATACTCTCCAGCATCTGTTGTTTCCTGACTTTCTAATGATCTCCATTCTAACTGGCATGAGATGGTATCTCATTGTGGCTTTGATTTGCATTTCTCTAATGACAAGTATGAGCTTTTTGTCATATGTTTGTTGGCTACTTTAAATGTTTTCTTTTGATAAGTGTCTGTTCATATCCTTCACCCACTTTTTGATGGGGTTGTTTGGTGTTTTTTTTCTTGTAAATTTGTTTAAGTTCTTTGTAGATTCTGGATATTAGCCCTTTGCCAGATAGATAGGTTGCAAAAATTTTCTCCCATTCTGTAGGTTGCCTGTTCACTCTGATGATGGTTTCTTTTGCTGTGCAGAAGCTGTTTAGTTTAATTAGGTCCTATTTGTCAATTATGCCTTTGTTGCCATTGCTTTTGGTGTTTTAGTCATGAAGTCTTTCCCATGCCTATGTCCTGAATGGTATTGCCTAGGCTTCCTTCTGAAGTTTTTATGGTTTTAGGTCTTAGGTTTAAATCTTTAATGCATCTTGAGTTGGTTTTTGTATAAGGTGTAGGGAAGGGGTCCAGTTTCAGTTTTCTGCATATGGCCAGCCAGTTTTCCCAACACTATTTATTAAATAGGGAATCCTTTCCCCATTTCTTGTTTTTGTCAGGTTTGTCAAAGATCAGATGGTTGTAGATGTGTGATATTATTTCTGAGGGCTCTGTTCTGTTCCATCAGTCTATATCTCTGTTTTGGACCAGTACCATGCTGTTTTGGTTACTGTAGCCTTATAGTATAATTTGAAGTCAGGTAGTGTGATATCTCCAGCTTTGTTCTTTTTGCTTAGGACTGTCTTGGCTATATGGACTCTATTTTGTTCCATCTGAAATTTAAAGTAGTTTTTTCTAATTCTGTGAAGAAAGTCAGCGGTAGCTTGATGGGAATAGCATTGAACCTATAAATTACTTTGGGCAGTATAGCCATTTTCACAATACTGATTTTTCCTATCCATGAGCATGGAATGTTCTTCCATTTGTTTGTGTCCTCTTTTATTTTGATGAGCAGTGGTTTGTAGTTCCCCTTGAAGAGGTCCTTCACATCCCTTGTAAGTTGGATTCCCAGATATTTTATTCTCTTTGTAGCAATAGTGAATGGGATTCACTCATGATTTGGTGAATCAGTGGTGACATGCCCCTCTCATTTTTTAGTGTGCCTTTTTTATTCTTCTCCCTTTTCTTCTTTATTAGTCTGGCTAGCAGTCTATCAATTTTGTTAATCTTTTCAAAAAACCAGCTCCTGGATTCATTGATTTCTTGAAGGGTTTTTCGTGTCTCTATCTCCTTCGGTTCTGCTCTGATCTTAGTTAACTCTTGCCTTCTGCTAGCTTTTGAATTTGTTTGCTCTTGCCTCTCTAGTTCTTTTAATTGTGATGTTAGGGTGTTGATTTCAGATCTTTCCCACTTTCTCCTGTGGGCATTTAGTGCTATAAATTTCCCTCTAAACACTGCTTTAGCTGTGTCCCAGAGATTCTGGTACATTGTGTCTTTATTCTCATTGGTTTCAAAGAACTTATTTATTTCTCTCTAAATTTCATTATTTACCCAGTAGTCATTCAGGAGCAGGTTTTTCAGTTTCCATGTAGTTGTGCAGTTTTGAGTGAGTTTCTTAATCCTGAGTTTTAATTTGATTGCACTGTGGTCTGAGAGACTGTTTGTTATGATTTCCATTCTTTTGCATTTGCTGAGGAGTGTTTTACTTCCAATTATGTGGCTGATTTTAGAATAAGTGCTATGTGGTGCTGAGAAGAAAGTATATTCTGTTCATTTGGGGTGGAGAGTTCTGTAAATGTCTATTAAGTCCACTTGGTCCAGAGCTGAGTTCAATATCCTTGTTAATTTTCTGTCTTGTTGATCTGTCTAATATTGACAGTGGGGTATTAAAGCCTCCCGCTATTATTGTGTGGAAGTCTAAATCTCTTTGTAGGTCTCTAAGAACTTGCTTTATGAATCTGGGTGCTCCTGTATTGGGTGCATATATATTTAGGATTGTTAGCTCTTCTTCTTTCGTTGATCCCTTTATCATTATGTAATGCCCTTCTTTGTTTTTGTTTTTTTTTTTAATCTTTGTTGGTTTAAAGTCTGTTTTATCAGGGACTAGGATTGCAGCCCCTGCGTTTTTTTTTTTTTTTTTTTTTTTGCTTTCCATTTGTTTGGTAAATCTTCCTCCATCCCTTTATTTTGAGCCTATGTGTGTCTTTGCATGTGAGATGGGTCTCCTGAATACAGCACACTGATGGGTCTTGACTCTATCCAATTTGCCAGTTTGTGTCTTTTAATTGGGGCATTTAGCCCATTTACATTTAAGGTTAATATTTTATGTGTGAATTTGATCTTGTCATTATGATGCTAGCTGGTTATTTTGCCCATTAGTTAATGCAGTTTCTTCGTAGTGCTGACAGTCTTTACATTTTGGGTTGTTTTTGCAGTCGCTGCTACCAGTTTTTCCTTTCCATATTTAGTGCTTCCTTCAAGAGCTCTTGTAAGGCAGGCCTGGTGGTGACAGAATCCATCAGCATTTGCTTGTCTATAAAGTATTTTATTTCTCCTTCACTTATGAAGCTTAGTTTGGCTGGATATGAAATTTTGGGTTGAAAATTCTTTTCTTTAAGAATGTTGAATATTGGACCTCACTCTCTTCTGGTTTGTAGGGTTTCTGCAGAGAAATCCACTGTTAGTCTGATGGGCTTCCCTTTGTGGGTAACCCGACCTTTCTCTCTGGCTGCCCTTAACATTTTTTCCTTCATTTCAACCTTGATGAATCTGATGATTATGTGTCTTCGGGTTGCCCTTCTCAAGGAGTATCTTTGTGGTGTTCTCTGTATTTCTTGAATTTGAATGTTGGCCTGCCTTGCTAGGTTGGGGACGTTCTCCTGGATAATATCTGGAAGTGTGTTTTCCAACTTGGTTCCATTCTCCCCGTCACTTTCAGGTACACCAATCAAACGTAGGTTTGGTCTTTTCACACAGTCCCATATTTCTTAAAGGCTTTGTTCATCCCTTCATATTCTTTTTTCTCTAATCTTATCTTCACACTTTATTTTATTAAGTTGATCTTTAATTTCTGATATCCTTCCTTCCACTTGATTGATTCAGCTATTGACACTTGTGTATGCTTCACATAGTTCTTGTGCTGTGTTTTTCAGCTCCATTGGGTCATTTATGTTCTTCTCTAAATTGGATATTCTAGTTAGCAATTCCTCTAACCTTTTTTCAAGGTTCTTAGCTTCCTTGCATTGAGTTAGAACATGCTCCTTTAGCTTGGAGGAGTTTGTTATTACCCACCTTCTGAAGTCTACTTCTGCCAATTCATCAAACTCGTTCTCTGTTCAGTTTTGTTTCCTTGCTGGTGAGGAGTTGTGATCCTTTGGAGGAGAAGAGGCATCCTGGTTTTTGGAATTTTCAGCGTTTTTGCACTGGTTTTTCCTCATCTTCGTGGATTTGTCTACCTTTGGTCTTTGCTGTTGGTGACCTTCGAATGGAGTCTTAGCGTGGTCATCCTTTTTGTCGATGTTGATGCTATTGCTTTCTGTTTGTTAGTTTTCCTTCTAACAGTCAGGCCTCTCTGTTGCAGCTCTGCTGTAGTTCGCTGGGGGTCCACTCCAGACCCTGTTTGCCTGGGTATCACCAGCAGAGGCTGCAGAACAGCAAAGATTGCTGCCTGCTCCTTCCTTTGGAAACTTTACTCCAGAGGGCCACTGGCCTGATGCCAGCCAGAGCTCTCCTGTATGAGGTGTCTGTCAACCACTACTGGGAGATATCCCACTACTGGGAGCCACAGGGGTCAGGGACCCTCTTGAGGAGGCAGTCTGTCCCTTAGCAGAGTTCAAGCTCTGTGCTGGGAGAACCACTTCTCTCTTCAGAGCTGACAGGCAGGAATGTTTAAGTCTGCTGAAGTGTGCCCACAGACACCCCTTCCCCCAGGTGTTCTGTCCCAGGGAGATGGGAGTTTTATCTATAAGCCCCTGACTGGGGCTGCTGCCTTTCTTTCAGAGGTGCCCTGCACAGAGAGGAGGACTCTAGAGAGGCAATCTGGCTACAGTGGCTCTGCAGTGCTGCGGTGGGCTCTGCCCAGTCTGAACTTCCTGGTGACTTTGTTTACACTGTGAGGGGAAAACCGCCTACTCAAGCCTCAGTAATGGCAGTCTCCCCTCCCCCACCAAGCTCAAGCATCCCAGGCCAACTTCAGACTGCTGTGCGGACGAGAATTTCAAGCCAGTGGATCTTAGTTTGCTGGGCTCTGTGGGGGTGGGGTCCACTGAGCAAGATCATCTGGCTCCCTGGCTTTAGCCCCCTTTCCAGGGGAGTGAATGGTTCTGTCTCATGGTGTTCCAGGTGCCACTGGGGCACAAAAAAAAGACTCCAGCAGCTAGTTCGGTGTCTGCCCAAATGACCGCCTAATTTTATGCTTGAAACCCAGGGCCGTTGTGGTGTAGGCACCCAAGAGAATCTCCTGTCTGTGGGTTGCAAAGGCCGTGGGAAAAGCATAGTATCTGGGCCAGATAGCCCCATCCCTCACAGCAGGGTCTCTCACAGCTTCCTTTGGCTAGGGGAGGGAGTTCCCTGACCCCTTGCCATTCCTGGGTGAGGCGACGCCCCACCTTGCTTCTGCTTGCCCTCTGTGGGCTGCACCCACTGTCTAACCAGTCCCAATGAGATGAACTGGGTACCTCAGTCAGAAATGCAGAAATCATCTGCCTTCTGAGTTGGTCTTCTGGGAACTGCAGACCGGAGCTATTCATATTCAACCATCTTGCCAGGGAATCTGAAATTCTTTTTTGTTAAATCCAACATCTGGTTATTTTTGGGTCAGTCTTTTCAGTATGGGTCACATTTTCTTATATCTTCGTGTCCAGTAATTTTGGATTATACCTGGATATTGTGAATGATACACTGTGGAAAATCTGGATTCTGTTCTGTTTCTCCAAAGAGGTTCATTTTTGTTTGCTTATATTGGCAAAAAGTTAACTAGGCTGTACTCAAACTCCAAACTCTGAAATCTCAGTTCAGTTCTTTTGACCTTGGCTGGGTAGCTTGGAGTCTTCCTGGACATGTGTAGTTCAGGGGGCAGTCAGATATTTGGGCAGTTAATATACAGGATTTAGGGCTCCCTCTTTGTGGCTCTCTTTTCCAGGATTCCTTCCTTACTTTCAGCTGCTGGCTGCCTCAAGCCCTGTCCTCAGTAAGGATGTGGGTTTTCTATCTATGTTTTGTTTTCTTAGTATACCATCTGAGACTTCCCTTCAGGCTAAAATCTATAAGAAATTGGAAACCCATCCAGTGTCACTCCCTTTCTCCAAATGTCCATCCATAATTCATATGCACGTGCCTGCTTTGGCTTGCTTTCTAATGCCTTCCGATGGTTGTGTTTTTATTTTATGCAGAGTTTGTTGTTATTTGAGAGAGGGTTATTCTGACAGAAGCTACTGTACCATTACCAGAAGCAGAAACCAACACTTGCCATTAAAATCCAGAAATTTTCTGTCTGTTGCCTCTAGTGTTTGTCTGATTTTTAATCCAGTTAGAAGCTCAATGAAATCTTCCCTTCTCTCTGTGCTTCCTTGTATCCTTCCTTCCCTGGGGCTATAAGATTCAACCTCACTGTCTAATGTTAATGCTGAAAGTGCTAAAGGAAATAAGAAAACGCATAGATAAATATTTCAAAATATCCTTCTATAAATGTATGTATATTGTGGAGGAGGTAAAACATTAAAAATAATCTGAACAAATTAGGTCGCCAAAGACACCCTGAAGAAGGGCCCATGAGAAGAGGGAGTGCATAGGCAATAAAAACACCTAGAGCTAAAAACAAAACAAAACACACACACACACACACACACACCTAGAGCTGAGTGAGAGACAGATGCAGGTGAAACCTCTTACTGAGATGGCAGCAGGGGGAGAAGAGGGAGACATCTGGCAGGTGAAGGAGATGCTCCAAAGACAGCATAGAACCCCTCAAAATGAGAAATCCCCAAATTTTAGAATTGTTGCATGGCACTTTAAGACTGATACTTAACAAATGACCTAAATCTAAAAGCTTTATTTTAGAGACAAGGAAACTGAGTCCCACACTTTGCCTGGCTCATAATTTAGTCAAGATGCCTACTCCTCCCAGCACAGTGCTGGTGCTGTCATATTATTTTTAGCAACAACCTGGTACCTGTTCACACCTTCTTTTGGTTTGTTTTTTTGACTAATCAATGTTGTGTGTGATAGCTTTAGGTCTCAGCCATTCAGGTGATGCTTAAACATGCTGGAGAATTCTAACATAGAACTTTTTGGGTTTTTTCTATGTATATCTCAGAGTTTAAGTCACAGCAGAGTGAATTGAAGCTTTTTTATGATTGTGTAGAAAACCCTAGGCTCCAACTCTCTTTTCTAGTTATGATAAAGCCATGTGGCCTCTCTCAGATTGCTTAGCACAGTGTCTGGGTATCAGTGGCTCACAGGATTTTACAAAGAATAATTTGGATTAGCTCATAAATTTATTGAAGGAGGTATCTATTAGGTGTTCCTGTCTGTCTGTGTGGCTGCTATTGACAATAATAAAATGACATGAGTTTCAAACTCCCCTGTCCCATACTGCCTTCAGATTTTATCAGTCAGAATCTGCATTCTTTCCTAAGGTATCTTTTTATCATCTCAAATAAAAATGACAAGCTGGGATCACTGATTTTAAAAAATTTTTATTTTAAATTCTGCTTCTATTTCCGCAGGTTTATCCTCTCCTCTCAATTTTGGTGTTATAATAAAAGTTAACATCTTCTGGACAAATCAATATACATCAAGATGAATAGAACAGTCTTTTTTCTCAAAAGATAGAATGTGCTTCTAATGACAGCAGTGGTCAAGTGAAGAGAGTAAACCATTGTTCACAACCCAAGGTCAAGGGTTGCTATAGTTTGTTTTGAAATGATGCAGCATATCCTTCTGCCTTCTGCCAAATAATAAGAGCCCACTCATTCAAACAGTAAGGTAACAAATAACTCCAAAGTGACCAATGCAATCAAAGAGCAACCTACCTTTAAAGGAAAATAAATGCAAGCATTAGGGCTTGTTTTTATTTTTTTCTTAAACAAAAAATATAAATGTCAATATTCTTTTAACATCTATAATATTTACCATGTTATTTTTGGACTGCATAGCCCAAAGATAATTTAAAAGTTAGCACTTGGAAATAACAAAAACAGCAGATATCTTTTTTTTTATGTTTTTCAGGTTTAATATTAGAATCCTCACTAAGAATATCTTCTCCAGTCCCCAGACTACTGTTAGTTGCAGTGACAATCCTGGTGACCTCTATACTATATCATCTAAATTCATGTATACTATTAATAAATATTTTCTAAATGCTGAATTCTAATCATTCTTAAACAAAACACAACGATTTATTATTTCTAAAACACTACCTATGCAAATATACTTCAGAATAAATGATACCTGATTAAGCAAATTTACAAAATCACTAACAAACTCCACTAGGCTATGAGATAATATTCGGACACTGCCATCAAAATTCCATGCAAGGAGTCTTAACCAATACCAATGGTCAGCGCCCATGAGCCGGAGCAGGAGGAGAGATAAGAGACATCTTTTTGACACTTTCACATCCCTTTGACTCTTGGCCAGATTTTTTTTCCCTACCATGTCCCTAGCAGTTATTGGACACTATCCTCCTTAGCCTGGACAAAGTAAATAATCAATACTGGCCCCCTTTAACCTCCAGACAACTTTATCCTATCTGAATATAGTTGGTGTATAATATTAACTGGACTCTCACACCAACTTATTTTTTGTGAATGTCCTATAGCTAATTTCAAAACCTCTTCTCTAAGTATTGAATGTATTCATTCAATGAACATAAAAAGACAGACCTAGATAAAGAAGGAGATGGGTGTTCCAGACAAAGGAAGCCTTGTGCATAGTTTTCCTATTGCCAACCAAGAGCATCTTTGGCTACTGAGTTGCCTCTTGCCACTCGGCACAGTAATCCATCTGGGATCTTGAGTGGTCTTACCTCTGTTGAGCTCGATCTATCTAAGACTTTATATCAAGAAAAATAAGATTTTATTGTATAAGTACTTATTTTAGTGGTAGCTTGTGATTCAGCCCATTATTGTTAATCTTTGAAAATTAACCCATCAAGCTAATTTTCAAGAAAAAATGTGGTAATCACATATTATGTCAATCTGATAGTATCTGATTTTTACACAATAGTATCAGATTTTTACATGTAAAAAATGCATTTTTGCATATATGCATCAGTGGGGTTAATAGTGTAAATAACAAGTAAATAAAGTATAACTGACAGGTAAGAACAGTGGTACCAATATGGTCTCTAAGATAAATTGTACTTTCTTTCATTTTGAAGTTTTTCTTTAGATACTCATACCCTCTGACTAAATTGCTTGAATAGATAAATTGTGATCACTAAGATACATGTAATTTGGGGCCTTTTGATGCTTCAGTAACAAAACAAAAATCAGTTTTTCATGTATCATAATTCCTTTAAGTCTTTATTGAACTAATTCATCTTAAAGCAAAATGAAAAACATAACTGAGAACCATACTTGGTTAGATTGGAAAAGAACGTATTTGCTTGTAGTTTGGCACTGTAATTATAGTTTTTAATACACAATGTCCCTGAGGGTTTTACATTAGAAATAATCCCCAAGGAATCTACTTTAAGACATGAATGCATACAAGTATACAGAAAATATTATTAACACATAAATGTAATGTCTTCAGTTTTAAACAAATTTTGTCCCTGCTTTTAAAAATCTTTTCTTTTGTATGATGTCACAAAATGACATTAGAAGTACAATATTTAATATTAAAGCTGAAAAATAAAAAGCAGGCTGTTGGAAGATAGTTATCTCAACTGATTGTTCATAGTTACAGATGGAACTCCTTGTTCTACTCTTCCCCCTTCTCACTACTACACTTGACTAGTCTTTAAATAAATAAGTGCAAAAACTACCTCAAACGCATTCCTTTAAGGTAAATAAAAAAGAAAAATATATCATATAATTATATAGTATATGTAAAAATAAAACTAAGACCAGCCTGGCCAACATGGTGAAACCCCGTCTCTACTAAATATAGGAAATTAGCCGGGCATGATGGCACATGCCTGTAAACCCAGCTACTCGGGAGTCTGATGAACCTGGGAGGCAGAGGTTGCAGTGAGACAAGATAGAGCCACTGCACTTCAGCCTGGGCGACAGAGCAAGACTCCACCTCAAAAAACAAAAACTAGATGAGGGTGATTTCAAGTAAGAATACCAGCATGCTGGAGGAAAAATAAAGAATGCTACCTTATTTCAGATAGAAACAAAAATATATCTCCAGAGTTTAGCTCTTCCTACTCCAGTTTTCTAGAAAAAACTGAAAAGGACAGGGGAAGAAGGGAACTTCCTGACATTCTGTGCTCTGTGACAGGCTCAGGGGACTTATTAGGGAACAAAGCAGATATGTTCCCTGCCCTTATAGATGTTACATGACAGAGACTGTCAATAACTGAGAAAATATAGTCTTACGAAAAATGATGAAGCAACCAAGTGCCATGAGAGAGAACAATGGAAACCTCTGCTTCAGATGAAGACTTACTCATCACCAGTTCCCGAAGATAAATACACAAAAGCCTTTTTGTTGCTACTTTTAATGTTTTTTGTTGTTAATTACTATGCAATGTGACAAAAATAAATGACATTATGAAAGTTAAAAAACCTTACCTAGAGCCTATAAACATCGTCCCTGGGCTGTACTAGTTCCTGACTCGTTTTTTCTCAAATCATAATGAAGCCCTAGTGTTTACTTCATATTAAAAAAAAATTTGTGAAGAATAATAATCCATTTCAAGGATGGCTTGTGCACATATTTAACCCCAGCGATGGTACCACACAGAATCTATGGCCCTTGGCCTGGCCAGCATGGAAAATATAAACGGGAATACGTAACACGGTTGCAGTATTCAATCTGGGCTCTTAACCACTAGTTTCAGGCTCCATAAAATCAATTCAACAGAGACAAATATTGATCATGAAGACATCTAAAGCAAAGAGATCAACTCTGTCCATTTCTTCTCATTTTTCTAGCAGTTCCTCAAGGTCAGGGAACATGTCTACTTCATTCTGTAAACCTTCATTAGGCCTAAGACAAGGCCATTCACAAAAGGAGCCCCTCCAGGTACCCTTGAGGGAAGAGAGGGTATTAAAGGATTCAGTGAGTTATTTTCCCTGAAAGTAAACGCAGCCTCTTGAAACAGTGAATACATAAATCTGACTGAGAAAAGATGCATGTGGTTGGGCACAGTGGCTTACACCTGTCATCCCAGCACTTTGGGAAGCCCAGGAAGGAAGATAGCTTGAGCCCAGTAGTTTGAGATGGCCTGGGCAACATAGTGAGGCCCCTGTCTCTACAACAGTAAACAAAATTAACCAGGCATGGTGGCACATACCTGTAGTCCCAGCTACTCAGGAGAATGAGGTGAGATGATCGCTGAAGTCTGGGAGAGTGAGAAAGAAAAAGAAAGAAAGGAGAAAGAAAAAAAGGAAAGAAAAAAGAAAGAAAGAAAGAAAGAGGGAAGAAGGAAGAAAGAGAGAAAGAGAGGGGGGAGGGAGGGAGGGAGGGAGGAAGGAAGGAAGGAAGGAAGGAAGGAAGGAAGAGAGGGAGGGAGGGAGGGAGGGAGGGAAGGAGTGCATGTGAGAAAGTGGTAGAGACGAGATTGGATGGTGGGTTGGGGGATAGCCTGACAAAGGCCTGGACAACCAGGTCAGGGAGCTGGAACTCTGCAGAAAATGAAGTCATTAAAGGGAACTCCAGATGTACTACTTAATGCTGGAAGGAGACTACAGGGAGCTTGGAAGGAAAGAGAGACAGAATCTACAGAAACTGTCACGATGTGATTAAGAAAGAAAGTGGAAAGGGATGATAATGGCGGGAGATATGATGATAATTGAGTCATAGTGATTAATGATAAGAAAGAATATAGAAGAGTAGAGGAAAGTAAAGATGACTCCAAGCCTCCCCCTCACTTGCCTGAAAGAAGAGTAAAGCCACTGACAAATGGGATCTCATGGAAATCAGGAGGGGAGTCAGTTTGGAGGGACAATGATAAATTTGGTTTTAACCATGTTGAATTTGAGGTGACACTGAAGATCTTAAATGGAAATATTCAACTGGCAGTTTGTTATTTGTTTGGAATTATAATCTGCCTCCTTTTTAAAAAGATTGAATTAGTTTGATTAAATTCAAAACAACACAAGGTACATTTTTTTTTAATGACAGCAATACAAAAGCCAACTGAAATAATTAGAGGAATAGCCATTACCAGACATCAATGAGTTAATTAGGAAACAATTGGAAGCTCAGAGCTGGAGCTCAAGAGAGAGGTAGGTTTAGAACTATCAATGCAGGTGTCATCTGCATACAAATATTTTTAAGAATTCTAGGTCAGTCCCTGTGCTCTCAGAAGGATGTCCAAGGGAGAGAATACAGTCACAGCTTCTTAGCTTCAGTTTCCGTTTCTGTTTGGGCCGGTAAAGCCCTTTCCTCTGCCCTCTTTTCTGCTTATCACTACAGACAGAAACTAAAAACCATGGCTTCAAGGCTGCTAAAAGCCTAAAACAAAGCAAAACAGAACAACAACAACAACAAAATATGGTGAGTTGGACGAGCTTGATAGGGTGTGTAGGAGGAACAAGAAAGGCTCCAGAATGCGATTAAGAAGGTGGTCGGGTGCAATGACTCACACCATAATCCCAGCACTTTGGGAGGCCACGGTGGGAGGATCCCTTGAAGCCAGTAAGTAGTTTGAGGCAAGCCTGGTTAACTAAAGGAAACTTTGTCTCTACAAAAGAGGGCAAAAGAGAAATAACTGGAGCCCAGAGGATTTTTCTTGAAGCCACACTTGCACAAAAAGAGCACTGGGTTTTGTTTGTTTGCTTGTTTGTTTTTAAGACTTAAAGTTTTTTGGTAACAGGAAGTATAATGCTCCCTCCCCAAGTCACCCCTTGGCTCTAAAAATGGTGCTAAACAAAGGAAGCCCTCTGCCCTCATGGAGCTAACAGACTAGTCTAGAAAAGAAATCATTTTGTAAGAGAAGGTAAAAGGTAAGGCAAAGAAGGAAAATAAATTATGTAAGAGAACTTTTCAGATAGGATGGGGAACATAATTCAGATTACAAAAATCAAGAAAGGCCATCTAAGTGATGGTTGAGCTAAAGCCTGAAGAATGAGTTGGAGGAAGCCAGAGGTGAGAGATGTGCAGACAGAACAGCATGTGCAAAGGCTCTGGGAAAGAAAAGGTCTTGCTGTTCTTGAGGAGCAGGGATAAAACGGCAGGTGTCTGGTTCAGAAAGAAAAGAGGACAGGGCACAATACTAGGTGAAATAGGTAGTAGACATTTTACAGATGAGTCCTTTCTGAGGACTCTGAACCTCAGGAAAGTTAAGTAACACACCCAAGCTTACCCAGCTAGAAACTGAAAGCCAGTCCCAGAATCTAGGTCCGTTTGACTCAAAGTCTATACTCCTATCCCCTCCAGCAGACTTCCCAAATCTTCCAGATTTTAAGACTTAACTTGAGCTGCTTGTTAACATACAGTTTCCAGGCCTATCCTAAAACTCCAGAACCAAAATTCCATAAAGAGCAGCATCAGGCAGAGTCCCTCAGGAAAGAGACAGTACATTCAAAGTGGATAATTTGAGAAGAGTTTAATAAAGGGCCTCGATTAGTCCCTAATACAGGAGGGAAGCCCAATCTCCAAAATCCACTTAAAAATGTACAAAACATGCACTCACTGAACCAAAGATGATGCCTGTGAGTTCAGTGCCATCATTCTGTCAATTAATTTGGCTTTCACATAAGGGGCTGTTTTGCTAGAATACAGAATTACTACATTATGAAATGCTAATTGTTTTTGCTATCCTGCAAGACCTGCCTGGAATATGAGATGCGAATTAAGATATAATATAATTGTGGCTGCTCTTACCCTATTCAAATGTATTCTTCATCTCCAACAGGCTCAGGTAAGTGGCCCTTATTTTTTTAATTTCCAGCATCCTACTCTACCTCCCACCTCTTGCAGCCTATGGACTCTACCCTAATAATAAAACAATAGTGAGACTTCTTGTTTTAAACAAACATATTAGAACTTCTGCATGCAAATAAGTCTTATCTTTCTAAATAATCACCTTGGAAGGTTCAATATTTAGTCCACATGGCTGCATTTTTATACCAGTGAACTCTCATTAAAATACTATATTAAGATAAACTCTGAAAGAGAAAAGAAGACTCATCAGAGAAGGATGACATATATCGGCTTGGGAGCTGTGTGTAAAGGCAGAGCTATATTCTGCATTAACAGCCATGGAGAATTTACTGGTAAGCAGACACCTTGGTTCTTCTTTACCACCAGCTGGTAAACTCTCCTCTTAGCCTCCTTGCCAGCTGCCCCCCCTGATTCAGTCCCATTACCTGATCAGGACAGAATGAAATACACTACTGATGGAAGTGTTGCTAAAAAAAATGAGGTGGAGAGGAAGAAGGGAGGGAGGGAGGGAAGGAAGGGAGGGAGGGAGGGAGGGAGGGAATCAAGGGGAAATAAATGCCTTTTGGAGAAGTACCTGAAATTCCGGTGTCAATAAGGCATTATTAAGCACTCATGCTGCAGATTGTGAGTTGTTTATACTTGTAAATACTTGAAGCTGCTGAAGTGTTCAACCACAGTGGGTTGGTTAAATAAATAGATTATGGACTATCCATATGAGATGCAGCAGGGGCCCCTCTTAGGGGCCTGAAGGCCCCCCAAGCATAGAAATAACGGAAAGTCTTGAGTTCCTTCAAAGGAAATTCGAAGCGCCAAGGAAGTCCTAAAAAGTAAATAAGTAACTTGATCAGCAAGAATATAATAGTAGCTTGAAACGATATGCAAGGAAGTTTGAATCATAGGTTGTCTGGTTCCTCTAAAGGAACTGAAGATAACGTCTAACATATGTCCCTGAGTTGTTTTTCAGAAACCTGGACCACAACCAAACAGATGCACTGGCACACAGACCTCAGATAAGCTGGAACAGAGGACTGAAGTCTGACCATCGTTCTTTGTTCTAAATTTCTTTGTAAATGGCCTGGAGGAAGTCACACCCAGAAGCCAGAGCTAATATTCTTTTCTGCTGACCCCAAATTTTTAAACAAAGCTTCTCTTCCTTAACCAATTGCAAATCAGAAAACCTTTGAATCTACCTCTGACCTGTAAGCCCCCACATCAAGACATCCTGCCCTTTTAGGCCAACACCAATGTGTAATCACCATGTATTGATTTATGATTTTGCCTGTAATTTCTGCTTTCCTGAAATTTATCCTTCCCTTTAAAAACCCTCTCTTGCAAGCCATCACGGAGGTTGGGACTTAAATGTGAGCTGCTGGATTCCCCTTCCTTGGTGTCCTACAAATAAATGCCCTCCTTTCTCAAAGAACTAAAAACAGAACCAGCATTTGACCCAGCAATCCCATTACTGGATATACACCGAAAGGAAAATAAGTTGTTCTACCAAAAAGACACATGCACTTGTATGTTCATAACAGCACTATTTACAATAGTAAAAATATGGAATCAGCCTAGATGCCCATCAAGAGTGGACTGGATAAAGAAAATGTGGCATATATGCACCATGGAATACTACACAGCCATAAAAAGGAACAAAATCATGTCCCTTGCAGCAACATGGATACAGCTAGAGATCATTATCCTCAGTGAATTAACACAGGAACTGAAAACCAAATACCATATGTTCTCACTTATAAGTGGGTGGACACTGAGTACACATGGACATAAAGATGGCTACAGTAGACACTGGAGACTACTAGAGAGAGGAGGTAGGGAGGGCGTAAGACTTGAAAAACTACCTTTTGGATACTATGCTCACTACCTGGATGATGCGATCATTCATACACCAAACCTCAGCGACACACAGTTCGCCCGTGTAACAAACTTGTACATACACTCCTTGAATCTAAAATGAAAGCTGAAAAATAAAAATAATCACTCCCCCTTCTCCTACTGCAAAACTCAATGCGGATGTTTGGCCTCACTATCCTGAGTGAGCGGACCCCAGTTTGGTTTGATAACACACCCATACAATGGAACAGTTTGCCATGATTTAAAGTTATAATATAGACCTATCTTCATTGGCGTAAAAATTTAAGTGATAAAAGCAAGTTACAGAACTACACATAATGTGATCTTAGTTTTTAAAGATATATGTGTACATATGTGTGTGTGTGTGTGTGTGTGTGAGACTGTGTGTGTGTACACACAGGAAAGGAGAGAGAGGAAAGGGAAGATTCTCATTAAACATCAAGATGTAAATGTATATTTTTGAGAGGGAAAAAATATGGATGATTTCTTTCCTTTTGCTTATTTCTATTTTCTAATTGTTTAACAAGGAATATGACTTACTTGTATGAAAAGTGAAAAAAGGCTGCCAAAAAGAAGGCCGAGCAGCTGTGTCTGAAGACTGTCATCCAAGTCAGTACTCAACATTTACAGTTCTGTGTCATCTTTTAAAAGCAGGCAATATTATGCCACAGATACAGCGATAAGATTCATACACGAATCTCTGAAGTCCACATGTAACACTCTTAAAATCGTCTGACTTTGCATCTCCAAAATGTATTATTAACTGAAAAAAATAAAAATAAAAATGCAGGAAATGTACGAAGCATGAAACCTGTTTTTTACAACAAATGTTTACTTTTTAATGCAGCATAATTTTTAATTCATCTTTTGTACTTCTCACTAACTTATGTATTCTATCACGTTTCCCCAGGGTTGCACCTGTGTAACTGGCTTAGTGGTTTAGTCTTGATTTAACATTAATTATATTCAAATATCCATAGGCCTTTTTTTCTTACATTTCTACTGGCCTCTTTTCAAATATTAAAGAAAGATGACCAGGGTAAAAGTGAACAGTATCAGCACCTAACAGCCAAACTGGTAAATATTTTTTCTCCATTCTTGTTAACAGGAGGTTAACCAAGTAAGTCATATAGAAAATAAGCCACAATTGAGAGTTGGTTGCTAACAGACATGTAGGAGGCACATATTCTTATTCATTATTCTATTTTGGATTCAATATTAACTTCTCTTGGATCACAATGCTGCTTCTTTTGTTTCTCCATTAACATGGTGCACCCAATGGGAACATCTGCCCAACACTAATGAGCTATTCACAGGAGAAACAAGAACAGGGTACCAGGAGCCAGCGTAAAACAATTAGTAGGGAAGGGAGACAGTTGGCTCCTGACCTACATTGAATTGCTTTTAACAGACAGAAACAGATTTTTAATTATGTAATCCCTTTGTTCCTCATTTCCTTTAAAATGGAAAGGTCAAATACTCCTTGCAGATGCTGAGGGCCAGAGCTGATATTTTTGTGTCTGTGATGACTGGCTGGACTGAAGCCAGAAGAGGCACCCTGTTCAACTGGATGGATGCAAAGCATTTTTTCCCCTTTGTTATTACCCGAAGTCCTGTTTGGAATAATTAGTTAATAACTACTGGCTTTCTCCCTTTTTTAGCTCATTTTTCTTTCCAAACACTATTCTAAGAGAAATTTAGTCTGCCTTTGCTAAGAAAGAGAACTGTTTAAAGGCATACAGATTTGGGATAAACAGAAGTCTAGTTAAGTTTTTTTTGTTTTTTTTTTTTCGCAAGAGTTCACTTTGCTTTGAGGTTGCTTTAACCTGCTTTTTCTCATATTTTATTAAGTTTGCATTAAATAATGGAAGAGATTTTTCTTCTCACACACTTTCCCTCTTTCCTTTGTGCCCAGCCCCATAGGAGCCTATACGTAAATCCTTCAGAGCCCAGTTAAGTCGACCTCTTCAAAAGCGACTTCCCCCATTGCATCAGTTCCCTCTGACTTGCTCTTCTCTGATTTCCTGCGTATTTCTCTTTATATCATTCACCCTAGCACTTGAGCCCACATTACCTCGTCTTTCATTGGCAAGAAATCTAATAAATGGACTGTATCCGTTCACGTGACAGGAAATAAAAGGAATTAAGGCACCTGTGCCCAGATGTTTAGTCAGTGCCATTGAAATCTCTCCCTCCTTCTCCATCTCTTGGCTCTGCTTTCCTTCTGTGCAGTCCCTTTCTCAGGCAAGCCCTCTCTCCCCAAGGCACTTATACAATCCTAGCAGCTGGAGACCCCAGGAAAAGAAGGCCTCTTTCCCAAAGTTCTAGGAGAAATCCCAGGGCTGATGGTAGAGGCCCAGCCCTGAGTTACATGCTCACCTCTGAAACAGGCATGGAGATCAGCTCCACCCAAAATTCATGTTTTGTGAAGAAAAAAGGAGTGGATCCCAGAAAGAATGGAGGGATTCTGACACCAAATAAAACAATGCTGGATGGACACACACACATCAAAAAAAAATTTTTTTAAGTCATCCTCATGACGTAGCACCATTACGGCCCCAGATTTATGTGTGGACATCTTGCTTCACCTACCTAGAAAGTAAGTTCCTGAAGATCAGAAACTTTCACTGCTCTCCAGCATCTGGCCCAATGTGAAGCACATCATTTACTGAATGACGTGTTTCAATATCGTTCACTAATGATTATGTATATATAACATTCACTAATGATGTGAGTATTATTCAGGGTTCTCTAGAAAGACAGAAATAATAGTATATATGTATATATGACAGGGAGTTTACTAAGGAGAACTGACTCACACAATCACAAGGTAAAGTCCCAAGATAGGCCGTCTGCAAATTCAGGAGCAAGGAAGCCAGTGGTGGATCAGTCCAAGTCCCAAAACCTCAAAAGTAGGGAAGCCAACAGTGCAGCTTTCAGTCTGTGGCCAAAGGCCCAAGAGCACCTGGAAAACCACTAGTATAAGTCCAAGAGTCCAAAAGCTGAAGAACTTGGAGTCTGACGCTTGATGGCAGGAAGCATCCAGCACAAGATAAAGATGAAGGCCAGAAGACTCGGCAAGTCAAGTCCTTCTGTCTCCTGCGTGCTTTATTCTAGCCGTGTTGGCAGCTGATTAGATGGTGCCTAGCCAGATTGAGGGTGGATCTGTCTCTGCCAGTCCATTGACTCAAATGTTAATCTCCTCTGGCAACACCATCACAGACACACTCAGGAACAGTATTTTGCATCCTTCAATCCAATCAAGTTGACACACAATATTAAGCATCATGATGTGTTTTATACTGGGCTATATATATATATATATGTATATACACACACACACACAGCAGTCACTAATCGGTGTGTGTGTATATACATACCTGTATATATAATTTTTTTCACTGAATAAGAAAATTCCTCTTGCCAAAAAAAAAAAATGCGAAGCTCAGTGTGAACCTTAGTCTCTGTAGGGCTAAGAACACTTTCATAAGCACGGCAGAGGAAATCCCCATCTTTGGGGCCAATAGACCGTGTTTTCAAAGGTGACAAAGGTGACAGGCCCCAGCTGCTCCTGATTCCCTGAACTCTCAAATTGTTGGCCACTTCTTGTGCTGTGAGGAAAATTCCAAACGTTCTGCTTCCATTTTGAAGAGCCTAGAGCAGGAATCCACGACCCTTATTCTGTCAAGGAGCAGATAATACATATCACAGGCTTTGTGAGCCATGCGGTCTCTGTTGCAGCTATTCCACTCTGCTATTATAGTTCAGAAAGAGCAGTAGACAATTCTTAAATAAATGAGCATGGCTGAGTGAGTTCCAATAAAATTTTATTTATGGACACTGAAATTTGAATTTCACATCATTTTCATGTGTTAGAAAATATTGCCTTTTTTTGATTTTCTTTCAACCATTTCAAACTGCAAAACACATTCTTAGCTTGTAGGCGATACAAAAATAAACAGGGATCCAGAATTGATTCATAGACCATAGTTTGCCTAGAGTATTTCACTTTTTTTCTAGAAGTTCCTTCTTATAAGTTTACTGGCATAAGATGAAAACAAAAACCAAATTTGGCAAGTTTACATTTTTCATTTTAGGTTAATGTTTTGAGAGCTGATAACCAGTTGAAATATCAGTGTGCATGGTACTTCAGTGTACTGAAGTCTTTCCAATCAGTTCTTAATCTTTTATTTTTTATTTTTTTTTTTTTTTTTTTTTTTTTTTTAGATGCAGTCTTGCTCTGTCACCCAGGCTGGAATGCAGTGGCGCGATCCGGCTCACTGCAAGCTCCGCCTCCCAGGTTCACGCCATTCTCCTGCCTCAGCCTCCCGAGTAGCTGGCACTACAGGTGCCCGGCTAATTTTTGTATTTTTAGTAGAGACAGGGTTTCACCGTGTTAGCCAGGATGGTCTCAATCTCCTGACCTTGTGATCTGCCCGTCTCGGCCTCCCAAACTGCTGGGATTACAGGCGTGAGCCACCACGCCCAGCCTAAAAACAAATAAACATTTAACCTTGTTCACAGGGGTTTTCTAGAATTGAAGCCATACAAGCTTAATAGCAGGAAAAAAACCCGCAGATTTAAAAGTCTTATCTGTAACATACTGGCTATTGGATTACCAATTAATATAACGATAATTTAGCTAACATTTCCATTTCCATTTATTCAGCCCCAAATTGATCAAGACACCTAATTCATGGGGAGGAGGGGTTCTAAATTCATATATAAATTCAATCAACATATACTGAATACTTACTATGCTCCAGATATTGGATAGCAGCCACGATGAATATTTTATTTTATTCCTTAAAGGAATCGAGATAGCTAAATAACATTTACATAGTGTTTTAAAATTATCAAATTGTTTTGAGAATTATTGTGTCATTTATTTGTCATTATGTCATTTAATTCTCCTCTTAACTTGGTGAATCAGCTGGAAACATTTATATTTTCATGTAAACCCACTTTACTACAAAGAAACCTAGACCCAGAGAACTTAAGCAACTTGAAGAATCAGAACTTGAACCTGGGTTCTTTGGCACTAAATACTTTTTCTTTCAATGATATCTGCTTATAGATAGAGACTGTTTCAGGCCCTTTGTGAACATGAAATATCTAGAGCATACCTGAAATTTTAAAAACTACACATGAAGACAGATATAGAGCAGTGAGACTATCAGTCTTTTTGCCAGAACAGAAGTTTAGATTGAAAATCCTATCTCATGAGGCAAATAGAATTTCCGGAACAGAAAATGGTCCTAATTGCTATGTCTCTGGAAAACCCCAACGTTTTGATGGAAATGCAGGCAGCGTTCCTACAGAAGATACAAATACATTTCCCCATAAAGGTAGATCAGAAATGTTAAAAGAAAAATCTTGGCCAGGCACGGTGGCTCACGCCTGTAATCCCAGCACTTTGGGAGGCCGAGGCAGCTGGATCACGAGGTCAGGAGATCGAGACCATCCTGGCTAACACGGTGAAATCCCGTCTCTACTAAAAATACAAAAAATTAGCCGGGCGTGGTGGCAGGCGCCTGTAGTCCCAGCTACTCGGGAAGCTGAGGCAGGAGAATGGCATGAACCGGGGAGGCAGGGCTTGCAGTGAGCCGAGATTGCGCCACTGCACTCCAGCCTGGGTGACAGAGCAAGACTCCATCTCAAAAAAAAAAAAAGAAAAACCTTAGACAAATTCAGCTGAGGCCTGGTGTGGTGGCTCACTCATGTCTGTAATCTTAGCACTTTGGGAGGCCAAGGCGGGCAGATCACTTGAAGTCAGGGGTTCAAGAGTGGCCTGGCCAACAAGGCGAAACCCTGTACCTACTAAATAAATAGCTGGGCTGGTGGTGCCTGCCTGTAATCCCAGCTACTTGGGAGGCTGAGGCAGGAAAATCGCTTGAACCCAGGAGGTGCAGGGACCCGAGATCGTGCCAGTGCACTCCAGCCTGGGTGACAGGGCAAAACTCTGTCTCAAAAAAAAAAAAAAAAAATCAATTGAAGAAAGTTTAAAATTGAACAGAGTTTAACTGAGCAAAGAGCAATTTGAGAACCTGGCAGCCCCCAAACCAGAGCAGTTTCAGAGGGGCTCCACTGCAGCCACATGGTGAAAGATTTATGGACAAGAAAAGCAAAGTGAAATAGAAAACGGAAGAGAAGTACAGAAACGGCTGGATTGGTTACAGTTCTGCATTTGCCTTGTTTGAACTTGGTTTGAACAGTTAATCACCCTTGATTGACTGAAACTCAGTGATTGGCACAAGAGCAGGTTACAGTGTGTTTATACATCCAGTTAGGTTGCACTTTACTATGTATGGAGAAATCTTTAGGCTGAACTTAAAATATGTAAGGAGTCAGCTTTAGTCCAAATGTAATTTAATAGAAATAACAGATGGTCTCATTCTTGCTTCCACTTTGCCAAGCCTTATCCTCTTTGCTCTTGCCACACGCATGCCCACGTACATTTCCCTCCTGAGCTAATGTCTGCCCAATAAATGAGAAGCTATCTGAGCCATGGTGGTGGCCTAGAAAGACTCTAAAACAAAGCAGCTGTTCACAAGGGGCATCAATCATCCCAGGTGTGGAACATGAACTATTACAGAGCCCAGTGACCCAGAAGGCACACAGCAAATCAGCATCCTCCTAGGGAAATTCCTACTGTCTCTCAAAAATCACCCTCATTCACCAAGCATCCATGGCCTTGCCTGAGCATTCTATCCCCACACAGAACCCTTCTCTTAGCACAAATTTGGCACTTGAGTAAGCCCTGATGCTGCAATTCAGTGCTATTTAACAGTACCTATATATTCACCACATTGCCAACTAGAATGTAATCTATCACTTTCACTTCCTTATATCCCCGCCCCTTTGTTAATATCCACCACAGCAGTAGGCATTGTGAGAGTCTGTTGTATCAGAGGCTCAATTCACACAAGTGTTCACACACTGTTTCCTTCCCTCCCGTTTAGTTGGGGTTCTCTGTGTGACTAGCTTTAATCATAGAATGACAGTGAAAATGACACTGTGCCAGTTCCCAGCCTAAGACTTGAGATAACCTACAACTTCTGCTTTGAGATCATGGGAATTCTGAGGTATTGTGTAACTTGAACTACTCTGCTGGAGAGGGAGAGAGGCCCAGCCCTCCCAATGTCCCAATTTAGTCCAGTCCCAGCTGACCCACAAGAAGTGACCATCAGTAAGATGAGCAGAAGAACTATTCAGCTGAGCCCATATTGCAGAACCATAAGAAAATTAAGTTATATATTTTTAAGCCACTAAATTTTGGGTTTGTTATGCAACAATGAATAACTGAAACAAGTACTTGGAAAATGTTTTTTGACTCAATAAATGAATGATTTATTCATTTATTTATTGTGATTTATTCATTGCTTTTGCTATGAAACTACCATAGCAAAAAATGTGACATTAAAAACTCATAAAGAGTCCAGGGGCAGTTGCTCACACCTGTAATCCCAGCATTTTGGGTGGCTGAGGCGGGTGGGTTACCTGAGGTCAGGAGTTCAAGACCAGCCTGGCCAACATAGCGAAACCCCATCTCTACTAAAACTACAAAAATTAGCTGGGCGTAGTGGTGGGCACCTGTAATCCCAGCTACTCAGGAGGCTGAGGAAGGAGAATCACTTGAACCCAGGAGGCAGAGGTTGCAGTGAGCCGAGATCACGCCATTGCACTCCAGCCTGGGTGACAAGAGCGAAACTCCGTCCCAAAAAACAAACAAACAAACAAACAAACAAAAAACTCATAGAGTGATTGCAAAAAAGGAGAATGCATGGAAAAAAAGAAAAAATAACATTTATTTAGAACTTTCTATGTCCTAGGCACTATACCAAGACATTTTCACATTCACGTTTCATTTTCTCAACAACAACCCAATGGTGTAGATATTATTTTCCTATGTTTTTTATTGATGAGAAAACTGAAGTTCTGATCAAATTAATTTGGTCAAGGTCAAAGAGCTAAAACATATAAGAACTGGATTCAAATACACATATTTGTGTTTACAATAGCCATACTTCTTCCACTCCATTGTACTGCCCACATAGACATTTGTATCCATTGGGGTATAACTGTTAGCCCTAGCTTCATCATTGGTTTTCTTTTTTTTTTTTTTTTTAAGACAGAGTCTCACTCTGTCACCCAGGCTGGAGTGCAATAGTGCTATCTAGGCTCACTGCAACCTCTGCCTACCAGGTTCAAGAGATTCTTCTGCCTCAGCCTCCCGAGTGGCTGAGACTACAGGCATGAGCCACCATGCCGGGCTAATTTTTGTATTTTTAGTAGAGATGGGGTTTCACAATGTTGGCCAGGCTCATCTCAAACTCCTGCCCTCAGATGAACCACCCACCTCGGGCTCCAAAAGTGCTGGGATTGCAGGCGTCAGCCACCACCCCCAGCCTTACCGTTGGTTTTTCAATGGGATTTTGAGCTTCTTCTGTGACCCCATACACTCAGGTTTTATCTCCCTATGCATGACATTACCAAGCTGATCCTGCTGCCCCTTCCCTAAAATACATCCTAACTCCCAGAATGGTTACAAAATTCCAGCAACTTTTCTTGAATGATAGTTGCTTGTCTCTTCAGAACAGTCTGGGTGCAAGAAGCCTTTGGAAACAGATCAGACCCGAGACCAGACTCAATGGTCCCTCTGGAAGGGATGCACCTGTACCAGTAGTGTCTCAGAAGCTTAGAAAAGCAAGAGGAAAAGGGCTGTGCCCCAGTCCAATGGCACCTGTTTAAATGCACTCCTGTACTCTGGTATACCCATGGTATGCCAGCTCAGTATGTCTGAGTGTGAGAGCAAATAAGTATGCATTTGGAAATGCTCTCCAATGGATTCTGATGCACAGCCAGGTTTGAAAACCACTATCCTAGTCCATTTAAGAATATAACTAATTAAAGAAAAATTATTAGTCTTTACACCTCAGAGTACATACCACACTGATGGTATGTGAAAGGTCATGCCTTTTTAAATATGTGGATCATCTATCTTGGCATTTTCAATTCACTAGATGTCATCACCTTCTTCTTTAATGTTGTCTTGTATAAAAAGTTTAATATCACACAAAAAAATGAGTTTTTAAAATCTCAGTAGTAACCCTAATACTGATGCTATTACCCCGTATCTGACAAGGTAGATTTAGGTTTGGTTCTTTGAACAGATACTACTGCACCTTTACCATAATGTTTCCAGCTAATATAGTTCAATAGATTTAAGAATATATACCCTGCCTTCATGTTTATTCACTTTGCTGACTAAATGAAATACGATATGGCTTCCAAATCAAAGTGTAATCTGGCTAACATCCTCCCATAAAGTTGCTCCTATGGTTGCACTAGAAGTATCCTTGAGAAATATAAGACAAAACCCACCACTCATGTAAGTACATGATCAATAATCTCCATTCCAGAATCTCAGTAGAATCAACACAAAGCCCAAGGCATTTGGAATTGCACTGAGAAAAAAATTACTGATTGTTCAGCAGATCACATACTCTGGTTTGCTTCGTGAAAAAGAAGCCATTTGGAAAAGAAATGCACAAACAAAAAATATATTTCTATCCCACCACCTCCAATCCCCTGAGTCCAAAAGAAACACAGAGACCAGAGAATAAGGCAGCTGCCCTCTGTTCTCCCTTGGGTTCTCCTTCTCTATGTGTCAAACACAAAACTCTCCTCCCCAGCCCACTCCTCCAAATCTCTGCATCCAGGCAGAGATTACAATTTCGAGAACACAGTGGAGTGATTAGTGTATGTACAGAGGTAGGAGGCCCTAGGAGGGACTAGTGGCAGCCGGTGGCTTCTGGCTTCTGGCTTCTGCCATGGGAACAATGATTGCGGGGGATTTTGGTTTTTTATTCATTATGATGGTTCGCATATCACAGAATCAAGCATTTGAGACAGGTGTCACGTTAAACAAATGCCCACTGAGAACTGGGGAATTTGATTGAAAGTTCAGTGCATTAACCTCCCTTCACATCTCTTAAAAAAAGATACCGCATCAACACATGTTTGTGAAAAACATGGGTAAGGAGGGAATAAGAAAATAAGAAATAAGAAAGAAGAAAATGTCTATATATACTGTCTGATAACAAACATGGAGTCTGGCTTTGTCTCACCTTGTTCAAGAAAAAATATCAACACAAGTCTATGGTGAAAAATTATAAGATAAGGAAAGAGAACAATATTTAAGAGAGCAAGAAAAAGAGCTAACCTCTGAAAATAAACTCTTTTTATAATGCAGAAGAAAATTTCCAAACTCTGATTAATTTTTTAGGCATGGTACAAAAAGACAGAGTTTTTAATAAAGAGAAGCAGAACAAGGAAATGAGATAGTAAAATAATGAAAGATTTTAAGGAAATTAAAAATATTATAGCACGCAGCACAGTTTTGGTAAATGGTTGGGCAATATCTACTAAAGCTGATTATATATATGCTCTATTATCCAACAAACCCTCTAGCAGGTATATTTACCCTAAGAAACTTTTCAGAGGCATCGAGATACAAATTTCAACAATGCTTATAGCAGCATTGTTTGTAGTAGCCAAAAACCATAGAAAACCCAATTGCCCAACTGTTGAGAGGGTAATATGGTAGTATACACAAATAACGACATGCTGTACAAAAAATGAGCAACCTATAGCTAGTCTCAACAGACAAGTGTCACAAATATAATGACTTGTGAAAGAAGAAGTCAAACCAAAAATTCAAATTGGTTGATTTTATGTATCTAAAGTTTCAAAACTAAACAACAGTATTTAGGGATGCACACTTGGGTTGCCAAGCTGCTAAAAACAAAAGGTCAGAGGGGAGGGAGGAGAACACAGAGGTTGGTTGATCACAGGGAGCTCACCTGAGCGCTCCCGGGCCTTGGGCTATGGTCCCTGGAAAACTGGTAATAGGATAAAGAAGCAGCCAAGTCTGCAGCAGGCAGAGAGGGGAGGCAGGAACTGGAGAGGATGCAAGTGATGGGAGGGGGCGGTGGTGTGCAGGGTGATGTCTACCAGGCAGAGAGTCTTCCTTGTTCCCCAGAGCCGAACACAGGGAAATCAGCTGGAAGCCATGGAAATGAATAAAGAGCTGTTGAAGTTGCCAGCTCTCTTGAGTAACTGTGTAAACCTCCGGTCTTCTATTCTTATGGCCAATAGTGCTTCCAGTGGTCAAAACTCAAGCCTCAAGAAAAAGCATGTAAATAGCCCGAGAAGAGCAGTGTTGGTGCCCAGCGGAGAGGAGCCAGTCAGGGCCTTCAGCTACCCAAGGGGACCTGGATTGCATAGAATTTAGCGATCTCACTTTCTAGTGTGTCCTTCAGCAAGTCACTTACTCTCTCTGTGCTCCAAATTCCTCCTCTGAAAAACTAGAGAATCTAACTGGATCATCTCCAAGATCCTTTCCAATTGAAAAATTCCATCACCTGTGATGATTTTTCCGTACAATGCAATTTGAGAAGGAAACTAGCATTTATGAAGCCACTGATATGTGCCAGGCCTTTCACAAGTATTGCTATTTCCATTTTAAGTGTAAGAATAATATCAAGTTCAGAGACGTGAAAGAAGTGGTCCAAGATCAATCATCCGGTACCTGGAGGACTCTAGATTCAAACCCACATTTATGAGACTGTAAAACCATTGCTCTTTTCATGACACCATGTTTTTAGGGACTGCCCATCTAGTGGTTCCTTCCAAGATAGAGCCGCGTGTAGAGGGGGAAATGTAACCTACTCTATATGCAGCTATAAAAACAAAGAATCTGGACTCTAACCACTTAGCTTCTCCAGGGTCATAATGTGTTAGGAAAGAGTGAATGAGAAAGAATTTTATTGCTTCTCTGGTCTCCCACGTGACTAAGAGATTGCCCGAGATGTGTGTGCAGACTCTCAAAGAAAAAGTTGTATAATCGTCAGGCACTGGACCTTGTTGTCATCTCGGTAAACCAAATCCTGGATATGGAATACAGCTGCTATCTCAGCAGCTGGATCCAGCTTGGAATGTGCTCGTGTCCAGCGGAGCCCATGGCAGCCTTATGAAATCCCTCCTGAGCCTGTTTCTGGAATCTCCTCTGAGACCATAAGAAACTGCCCAGAGCTTAGCCCTTCAGCCCCACTGACAGGCTGGGCCGGTCTCCACCAAGTCCAGGCTCCATCAAGGCCTGGATTCTGGCTCTTTCACTCAGTCACTCATCTGCCCCTGAGTTTTCCAGAGAAAGAAGTCTGGCAAGAGTCCAGAGCAGACAGCGAAGCAGGGAATCAAGGAAGCTCTTGGCCAGCTTGCAGGCAGCCCAAGTCCTGGCATCCCACGGGAGAGGAGAGGGGCCGCTGCCTTTCCAAGCCAAAGGCTCACACGAGTGAAGGATGGGCCTAAAACCCTCACTCTGGAAGCAACTGACCAAGGTCCTGCCACCCAGCCCCAGCCCCATGCACAACTGATAAGACAAATGCTTCCTGCCTTGAGTTCCCTATTTGGATAGTTGTCCCACGGGTCTGATCTTTTCCCCAATCTCACAAGCTTTGGGCAGTTCACTGGGCCCTCATCCCTGAAGTCAGGCACTGGGCTGGATCTATTCTGGCTTTAGGGTTCTGAATGTGTGATGTCTCATCTTCTGCTGAAGGGTTTTTCATGGAGTACTGAAAACCCTTAAAGCAGAACATTTCAGAGTGTGTTCTGTGACTTGCAAATTATTCCGTGAGGAGAATACGATGATGGGGGAGGCATAGAACTAGGTTTCTGTGGTCAGCTAAATTGTGGAAATGGAGTAAGATCCATCTGTCTTTTGGAATCTTTATCCACGTGAACATAGGAAAGGCTCTGAGAAGCTCTTCATGCACAGACACACACACACAACTAGACAAATTGGACTTCAACACAGTTAAAAACGTTTGTGCTTCAACGAACAGTACAGAGAAAGTGAAAAGACAACCCACAGATTAGGAAAAAAATATTTGGAACTCATATATCTGATAAGGGTCTAGTATCTGGAAAATATAAAGAACTTCTACAATTTAACAATGACAAAAAATTGATTTTTAAAATAAGCAAATGACTTGAATAGACATTTCTCCAAAGAATATATATAAATGGACAACAAGCATATGAAAAGATGCTCAACATCAGTAATTATTAAGAAATGCAAATCAAAACCAAAATGAGATACTACCTCACACCCAACAGGATGGCTGCTATCAAAAGCACAGAAAGCAATAAACATTGGCAATGATATGGAGAAATTGGAACAGAATCTGTGTGCAATATTGATAGGAATGTAAATCGGTGCAACAGCTATAGAAAGCAGTATGACAGTTCTTCAAAATATTAAAAATAGAATTGCCATATGATTCAGCAATTCCACTTCTCAGTATACACCCAAAAGAATTGCAAGCAGAATCTCAAAGAGATATTTGTACGCTCATGTTCATGGCAACATTATTCACCATAGCCAAAGGTAGAAGCAACCCATCTGTCTGTCGACAGATGAATAGATAAACAAAATGTGATATGCAATGAAATATTATTCAGCCTTACAGAGGAAGGAAATTCTCATACATGCTACAACATGGATGAACCTTGATGAAATGCTAAGTGAAATAAACCAGCCACAGGAAAAAAAAAAAAAAAAGAAAAGGTCACACGGTGTTTACCATCAAAGTCAGAAGAGTACTGCTGTTAAGAAAAGCAAAATATTGCAGTTGAGAAGAGCATGCTTGGTATGAGGCATGTGGGGAGGCTATAGGATGCTGTAATGTTCTGGTTTCTATTTTTTTTAGAGATGTGGTCTTGCCCTGTTATCCAAGCTGGAGTGCAGTGACACGATCATAGCTCACTGCAGCCTTGAACTCCTGGGTTCAAGAAATCCTCCTGCCTCTGCCTCCCAAGTAACTGGGACTAAAGGCACACACTACCATGCCTGGCTAATTTTTTATCTTTTGTAGAGATGAAGGTCTCGCTGTATTTCCCAAGCTGTCTCGAATGAAGTCCTGTGCAATCCTCCTGACTCAGCTTCCCAAAGCACTGGGATTATGTGTGTGAGCCACCACTCCCAGCCTACAGTGTTCTGTTTCTTAACCTGAGGTGATAAACAGTTTATTCTCATGATTTCTCTAGGTGTATATTTAGGATTTATACCCTTTTCTTCATGTGCATCTATTTTTATTATTTTTAAAGTTTTATAAACATATTAGCAGAATTAAAATCTAGGTTGAGAAAAATACAGGTTTAATAAAAGAAAAATGAAGATAAACTTGTATACTCATATAGTATACAAAGGAAAAAAACTAAAGAGAAAAACAATGAGAGATAAGATGATGACCATGAAGGAAAGAGAATTAAGAGATGGAAATTTAGGCAACTGATGTTCCCAGAAAAAAAGTCCAAAATGAAACAGAAAGGTATGATAGGTACTAAACTTTATAATTGTATAGAATTTATAACTTTATAGAATTAATTCACTGAATCCTTACAATAACCCTATAAGGAATACCATTTTTAGGTTCTTTATACTAGTGGGAAAACCAACATCAAAATTTCCCAAGGCCTTATGACTGGTAAGTGAGAACCAGATCAGTGGTAGACAAAGGCCTTGAACCCCTCACTGCGTGTGAGATCCTAAAGTCAGCTCTCTGAGACACTGTATCACACTGTCCCCTACTATTTCCTGTTCCAGATTAAAATATAATGTACTGCAATACTCCATGCCAAAGAATGGCAGTAAAATATTTTAAAAGACTTTAGAGGAAACTCATATTTTGATCCAAGAATTTTATATGCAGTTGTCTTAGTCCATTCAGGCTGCTATTATAAAATACCCCAGACTGGATAGATTATAAACAGCATTTATTGCTCACAGTTCTGGAGACCAGACAGTCCAAGATCAAAGCACCAGCAGATTCAGTGTCTGGTGGGGTCCTGCTTCCTCATAGACAACCTTCTTCTCACTCTAACCACACATAGCAAAAGGGGAAAAGGGGTCTCTCTTGGGCCACTAATGTCATTCAGGAGGGCTCCACCCCCATGACCTTATTACCACCCAAAGGCCCCACCTCCTAATACCATCACTTTGTGGGTGACAATTTCAACTTATGAAGTTTAGGGGGACATAAACATTCAGACCATAGCAGCAGCCAAGTTGTCTCACCCTTGTGAAAGCAATAAGACAAACTCAGGTATCTTAAAAAATACACCCATTCATGTGTAAATCTTTTTTAAGAAGATGTGTGAAGACAAATTTCAATTGACTGAAAAAAGAAGCCCTAAAAGGAGGTGAAAATGAAGAAGGAATGACATTACTCCCAGACCTCCAAAATGACTGAAACAAAGTTACATTACATTGTAGGAACGGGTTTTTTTAAGAAGAAAAACTAGGATGGGCGTGGTGGCTCACGCTTGTAATCCCAGCACTTTGGGAGGCTGAAGCGGGCAGATCACTTGAGGCCAGGAGTTCATGACCAGCCTGGACAACATGGTGAAACTCCGTCTCTACCAAAAAAAAAATACAAAAATTAGCTGGGAGTGGTGGTGTGCACCTGTAGTCTCAGCTACTCGCGAGGCTGAGGCAGGAGAATCATTTGAACTGGGGAGGCGGAGGTTGCAGTGAGCTGAGATTGTGCCATTGCACTCCAGCCTGGGCGACAAGAGGGAAACTCAGTGTCAAAAAAAATAAAAATAAAGAAAAAAAGAAAAACTAAACTAAAGCAATGTCAAAACATTCTTAATAATACAATTTTTTATATTTTTATAATAACCTGGATTTTTTAAATCTAGACTTTTACAATTAAAAAAACGTTTACAATAATCCAGAATACATTAACAAAAATGGGTGAATGAGGACCAATGAGCAGCGAGAAGGTGGAAGGTAATGGAAAACATGACTTTACCCTTTAACAATTGAAGAAATGTTTTAAAAAGTGCTTTTGAAAACTAAGTACTATAGCAAAATTTAAATGTTTGTTTATCTCCAAAGAATGACAAATAAGATCCATACTTCAAAACAATAGAAATGCAAAAAACTATCAAAACAAAACTTGAAACCAAATGGTAAGTAAGACCTAATGCATTAAAGTCAAAGGGCTGCAGATTGAGTTCAAACTGCTGTTTTTAAGAGGCTGTTACAACATAAAATGCCATAAATGGGATAAAAGTAAAAGAAAAGGAAAACATATGAAGACAAAGGCAAACAAAAAAGAAACAGAAAAGAAAATACTAATTTCAAATTAAAATGAATTTAAGGCCAAAACCTTTACATAGGGCAAATACTATCATTTTATATTAAGGTTCCTTAGTATCACAGTAACGGTCCAATCCTTACATGCTGACTAGAATTGTACTGAAACACATACATATTTCTTAAAAATTCAAGGATACAATTTCAGTAACTCAGTCATAATAGGAGATTTTGACACAGTCTCCACCTTGACAAATCCAATAAGAAAAAACTAAACACGAGACAATGTTTTACAAAATACTTAATACTATTTAATGAATATATATCAAATTATGTATCCCACACGTCAAGCACCACCTTCTAAAAACCTTCTAAGTAAAAGAAAAAAATCAAAACTACCATTACAATCAATTTAGAAATAATCAAAACGGGAACACTGCAGTACATATAAAAGGATATGATATTACCAGTGAGGCACTCAGGGGAAAAAAATTGTAAGCACTTTAAATATTAAGCAATTTTAAATGTCAAAATAATGAACTGAGAACTTATAAGAAAACAGTAAGGTCAGGCGCAGTGGTGCACCCCTATAGTCCTAGCTGCTCAAGAAGATAACGTGAGCCCAGGAGTTTGAAGGAGTTTAAACCTGTAGGGCTCCATGACTGTGCCTGTGAATACCCACGGCACTCCAGCCTGGGAAACACTGCCTGGTGGAGGAGATAAATAGTAGAGATTCCAGGTAAGTGTGAAAATCTTCAATCAAAAGGAGCTTGTATTTTTCTTCCTGCCTGGAGTTCTATTCCACCAACAGACAGCTATATAAGTAGATAGTAGCAGGGAGATGGCCTAAGGGAACACCTGCTCACCCTCACTCCCATGTGCCAGAGTATGGCTGGGTTGCTGGGAAGAGCTTCAGGAGGTTTCAAAACCCTTAGTGAAGGGTCCAGAAGGTGTCTGAAAATTACAAGACAAAACATTGAGCTTAACCCAATTGAGTGGCAGTGTACAGCACACAGCCAGTGGCCACAGGGTAGACCAGATGAGTTTTGGAAGACCAGCAGGGCCACTGTGAGCAGATGTGGAACCTAGCCAGCAGGGGGTCATCGCTGGCCTCTCCTGGAGCACCCCCAAGAGAAACAGCCCACAAGATACAGGAGTAAAGATAGTGAGGAAAAGGCTGATGGCCAAAGGCCAAAGGGAATAGCCTTCCAGCCAAAAGCCAGTGATGACCAAATGCCTCTTCCTTGATCTTAGGACCACATGAAAGTTCCACAAGCGTTTGATCATTCTCAGGAAAGGGACAGAAAAGGGGCACAGATTCTAGAGAAAACCACTTGGGTTTACATCTCAAGTCTGCCAGTAAGTGCTATGTGACCTTGAGCAAGTTTTTTAAACAATCTGTGCCTTAGTTTCCTCATTGAGAAAATGGGAATAATAACGGCACCTATCTTATGGGTTATCCTCCGCACATAGAACCATGCCTGGTGCAGGATGAGCACTCAATTCATGTTGCCAGGTAGTAATAAAAACATGATTAGACATTATTAGTAAAGACATATTAGTAATAAAGACATTATTAATGTACGTGGTGACGTACTTGTATACAATCTGTACAGTGCAATATGTAGGTGTCACTA
Organism: Nomascus leucogenys; assembly: GCF_006542625.1. Lineage (NCBI taxonomy): Eukaryota > Metazoa > Chordata > Mammalia > Primates > Hylobatidae > Nomascus > Nomascus leucogenys. The sequence goes on from NC_044381.1 coordinate 98,088,962, forward strand.
CTTACCAGTTGCACAACCTGTCATAAGGTCTTTGAGCCTTAGTTTCCTAGTATGTAAAATGTAGATAATAATGTGATGTAGGGTACCAGGGTCAGGCATGGTGGCTCACACCTGTAATCCCAGTGCTTTGGGAGGCCAAAGCAGGAGGTTCACTTGAGCCCAGGAGTTCAAGACCAGCCTGGGCAACAAAGTGAGACCTTGTCCCTGCAAAAACAATAATAATAATGTGGAGTACCTGATAGACAATGAAGAGTTGGAGAGCAATGCCTCTCATTGGAATGATGACAGCCAGCACTTACAGGGCTTGTATTAAGTGCCAAGCAGTGTTCTAAATATATTATAGGTACTCAACTGTTTAATCTTCATACAACTCTATGAAGTAGGTGCTATGACTTTCCCCATCTTGCAGCTGAAAAAGGAGGCCCAGAGAACTTAAGAAATGTGCCCAGTGTGACTGGACTGGGAAATGGCAAAGCTGGGCTTTGAATCTGTACAGTGTTCCAGAGTCTGTGCTCCTACACCTTTCACCCTGCCATTCCTCTGCTGTTTGCATTTGTGCTTAAAGTTAACATCAGTGGAGTCTTTTCCCCTAAAATATATGCACCATATCTGTTTTTCCTTCTTCACTAGACGAAAATATATTTGATTATACTTAAAAAAGAAAATGTCTGAATCTAAACTCTGCTGGATTGCCTCTACTGGAAATAGCAAATACTCAGACATAGATACTTAGAACTATCTAAGACACCACTATTTCTAATGTTTACCAAGCTATTTATCCCCACAGAAGAAGCCCCCCACTCAGATAAGTATTTCACTCAAGCATGGAAACTGAGTAAGGGAGAATTTTTAACATTTTAGAATCTTCCACTAGATATCACTTTCTGACATAAATTCCCCTGGGTATGGGTCTAGTGCCTTTGCTGGATCAAAAATATTACTGCAATTTTAAATCTATATTTAGGTTATGACCAAAATGAAAATGTGGCCAAAATATTAAATATTCTGCAAGAAATAGGTTAAAAATGTGGTCACATGTGAAGATGCTAGGATGAGGTGACCTCAAAATCCCACCCAACCTTTCTTGTTGTGCTATGGAATCCATAATTGCTGCTTTTAAAACAGTTGACTTACGGAGCATATAAAGAATTTCATTTATTTATAATTTTTTATGGGAACTCAGACTTTGAAAGTCTTTCATGCATGGTGTGCAGCTAAAGTCATTTTTCAATTTTGTACTCTTTTGGCAAACTATGTTTTATTTTGGGGGTCCAATTATTTCAGACATGAGCAAGGATCACCTTTTGAAATCAAGGACTAAAGCATGGGTGTTGATAGAAAAAAAAATCACATAAAGAATTATTAATAGAAAAGTTCAGAATTTAAAGTGGAGAAAGATACTAAAAGCCTTGAGTTTCCTATTATAGAAGGAGCTACTGCCTCCCTGCGGTGATGAAGTGTCAGTGCCTTCAAACTACATTTGTCTCTTGATTGAAGTTTAGTTTATCCTTAGCATTTTCAGACATGAAAAGCTTTCCTCTTTATTTTTAGTTTATCCCTCTCGAATTTCTTTCTTTTGTCATTCTCTTATTTGTTCAAAGAAGCTTTAATAATATTAAAAAACAGAGTGAATTAAAACGTTCACTCAGTTCAAAAGCTATTTCAGCAATCCTACAAATAAGTAGAAAGTGAAAATAATAGAGAGAAATGTAATATCTCCCAATAGAACAAAAGAGCGCAGAATAATTTGTGACTCCCAACACAAATTTTCACAACCCTTGTAAAATTTAACAGTAAAGAACACTTGACTAGAAATAAAATTGTAATATTAATTTTTTAAAATCACAAGATTCAGAAATAAGGGACAATATACGCTAATATATAAGTCATCTAACACATGGAAAAACATTTCATTGATTATTTGGAATGAAATTACAATTTTCTTTCCAGGGAGTGTTTTGGGAAGATAATTGATTAAATTCCGTATGCTTCTCTCCCCACAGGTACCTGAGTGGTAGGTTAGTTCTAACTTTCTACAATCATGAGCAAGTGCTATTTTTAGTACAAGGTACTGCTCCATAAGTCATATTTATCCCTAGTCTATCAGCAGGTATGTAACCTACATACTATTGCATATAACACTATTGAATGATAATATCCCTGAGGTATTTTTCTAGCCACAACTGCCAAAAAATACTTACTGATGTTATGCAAGATGTTATAAAGTTGTGCAAAGGAGTGTCCATGTTTGGCTCAGACTCCAGGCAAGTAGGGCATTTCTTCACTAGAACACCCTTCCTGTGGCTACAGGCCACAAAAAAATCCCCAAACTGCAGAGTGGACACAGCAGGCAGAAAGAACACGAACACACAACACTGCAGAGAGCTGTAGCAGCATCTCATTATTTTTATTCACAAGAATAGTAGACAGATGGCCTCATCCAGCATTTTGGAGGCAAGCATGACCTTTCATTAGAATCCATTGATAAGGATTCAGCTCTTAAGATCTCTCTCTCTCTCTCTTTCTGTCTCTCACTCTTTCTCTCTCTCTCTTTCTTCACGGGCTCTCACTCTGCTACCCAGGCTGGAGTGCAGTGGCATGATCATAGCTCCCTTCGGTTTTAAACACATGGATTAAGTCGATCTCCCACCTCAGCCTCCCAAGTAGCTGAGACAACAGGCATGCACCACCATTCCTGGCTCAGCTCCTAAGGTCTATTTGGGGGCAGATTGTAAGTAAATCCTGTGAGTAAGAATAAAGGTCTGGGTAAGAACTGTATATCCCAGAGCCAACACTGCGGGGCAAGCATTGAGTGGGTGGGGCCTAGGAGAAACTCCTCATGTGCTGGGGGAAGAATACATCAGAGAACAGAACCATTCCCAAGACATGCTGATTAGCAAGTATCCCTGAGAGAAGAACCAGAGAATAACAATGGAATTCTCCACATGTGTATCATTTATACTTTTTTTGTGGATAAATGTATAACAAGTGGCTTGGACTAAGATGCCAAGATAACAGATAGCAAATTCCAAGTGAGCTATAAGATAGATTACCATGGAGAAAAGTAGATGAGGTGGTGCATGTTTCCACCTAGCACCGGACCTGGCCATTGTTAAACGGGGTTATGTGTACGGCTTAGAGTGGCCTTTAAGTCTATTAGATAAAAGTGACCCAAAATCAGTCTGCTAGAGTCTTAAGCAAGTAGTTGGGGAGACTGGAGACTATATACATTGAGCAAGTTTAAAGGAATAGTTGGAGACAAAAATACAATAGTTTTCGTAATTTTAGCCCATGATCCCTGCTCCTTCAATGCACTATTTAAAAGAGTGTGGAGTGAGTTACAGGTAACTCCATTACTTATTGATATTAAGGCCTTATGGCCTCAGAAACCTATACATTAGTAATCTGGCTGGATATTGTTAGAAAGACACCTAAATCGGGTGAACTTTATCCATCCTGAGTGGACAGATAAGGTAACATAGTGCATCTACTGGAATCTGTCCCAATGTGGCACCCATCTCACTTATTATTTGTTTTCTCAATATTTAATCCCTATACTTTGCAACACAGATCAAAAAGCAAATCCTCATGGTCACTGTGATGTTTGTTTCATGAGTAAGTGTCAGTCATCTCAAATAATGGAAACTTATTATACCAAATGAACACGTTTGGGAGTAAGGGTGAAAGAATTCCAAAAACGGCCATGTTTCAAGATGCAGGGCAGTCTAGAAACTATCACCCAGCAGAGTTAATGAACCTTCATCCTAATGTTCCACCATCAGTACACCTCTTCCGCCCCTTGTTTGTTCTTAGTCAATTTTTCTTTCATTACAGAATGGCTGCTGCTATCTGAGTCTTTCAACTTTTCAAGGAAGAGAGTATAATTAGTCTAGTTAATTATCATTATTCTTACTAAGGAAACTTTTTCCTTTCAAGTCATTTCATAGGTTCAGCAACCAGTCTATGGATTAGGTGCCCTTAGGAAACTTGATCCCACCCCTTTGCTTAAGGAAGAGACAGAGGCTGGCTGCTTAGTCCAGCAGAGAGATGCAAGCAGGAGGATGTGGACATGCTGATTGACATGACTAGTATACTAATGTTAAGAATTAGGGTTTTCTACTCTGTACAGATAACTTTGGACTTTATTAATTAACAGATCTTATCTGCTATGGGAACAGATCCAAATTTAACATATAGCATAGCTACATTATTATTAAACATATTTTCTGATCACATCCTTCCTAATAAATAAAAGTAAGCTCTGGACATGTTTAAACATGTTTCTATTTGACAATCACAGCTTCAATAATCTATTTAATAATAAGAAATCCCCGAATCACTCCACAGAACTATTGTTTTGTGGAAGGTCTTGCAGAAAGGTGAGGATTTTTAACCCAGTTAGTTTCCTTCAACAGATACAGGCAGATTCTTAAGTGTTACAGATAGCTAATGATACTGACTTAAAACCAAAAGGTGCAGATGGGGAAGCAGATGTAGCTGTCACTGTATATACAGGCTGAGTACGCACAGCAGGTGCACTGAATATTCTTGCCAAAGAACCTGCAATACTAAAACATTAGCTCCCTGAAACCGTGCTGGACTTTAGACTCCAAATGGAAAATAATCATTAGAGTCATTTACAAGAAGCCATGTCAGAAGTGTGTATGGCACTCAATAAGTAAATATAATTCAAAAGGCCCAATGTAAATATCAAGAAGATAAGAAGAGTCACCACATAACAAACACAAAAATAGAAGTCTGTTGGTCCAAAGTCTGCTCAAAGACTGTCACATTTACTTCTCTAACTCCAGGCAGAGCGACGTCTATCTACACTGTAATAGTTATCTAATCAATTAACAAACATACCTAATTAAGAACATTGCATAACATGCCTTGGCAATGTATTCTATGGTCCTAAAAAGTGGGAGATATCTTCCTTAAAATAATTAAAGAATTTTTTTTTTTTTTTGAGATGGAGTCTTACTCTGTTGCCCAGGCTAGAGTGCAGTGGTGCGATCTCAGCTCAGTGCAACCTCCGCCTCCCAGGTTCAAGCAATTCTCCTGCCTCAGCCTCCTGAGGAGCTGGGATTACAGGCATGCGCCACCACGCCCAGCTAATTTTTGTATTTTTGGTAGAGACAAGGTTTCACCATGTTCGCCAGTCTGGTCTCGAACTCCTGACCTCAAACAATCCACACGCCTCGGCCTCCCAAAGTGCTAGGATTACACTTTGGGAGTAAACTGAGCCACCGTGCCTGGCCGAAAGATAATTATTAATCAAGCCATTTCACAATTTATTACTCAGAATCTTATTTTCTCAACATCCCTATTAAATTAAGAACCTAACTCTGGGTTTTCACCAAAACCCTGAATTTAATGATAACATTCTTTTCAGTTACATGATATTGTACTACCATTAATATTTCAGCAAGCTAATGGCCTTTTTAATAGAAATACTTCCTTGCTGAAAACGATATACTTGATAAATCAATAGGCTTAACGTTCTCATTAGAAATCGAATTTTAGAATTAAACATTGCAGGAGACCATACAGGATGGCACAATCTGTGCTGACTCTGTGCTCCCTAACTACCTTATCAGTATTTAGTAAATAACTGAAGAAGAGCAATTTCATCTATTCTCATAACTTCAGCTATTATTCTATGCTTATGGCTCCCAAAACTGAGTCTCCTGAGTCCAAAATGCACATTTCCAAGTGACTGCTGGACTTCTTCCTATGGGAGTCCCAAAACATGACAATGCTGCTCTTAGCTGACATTGCCATTTAAATTGTGGTCTGCCACCGCAGCAGCACTGGTAACACCTGACAGCTTGTTAGAATGCAAAACCTCAGACCTACTCGATGGAAATCTGCATTTTATCATTATTCCTTGAGGATTCATGTTTAAGTTTGAGAAGCACTGCTCTATGATTCTTTCATCTCTTCTTTACAAATGTTTTCAAACATGCAGAATACTTAACCTATTAGCATCTCACAAGGATTTGATAAAGATTAATTTTAAAACCTCTGCAGATTTGCTTTTAAATTGCCTTGAAGAAAAGGCTCTAAGACACTAAATAAAGTGAAATGTGATCCTTCTTTATTGGAGGTTCTTTATTCGGTATACTTACGACTTCAAAGTGACACCTTTACTGCTACTCATAAGTAATCTTCAGATTTGTTATTCTTAGAAAAAGTTCTAATCTCTACAAAAATTGTTGATTTTGTCGATTTTCCTAAAACAAACATTGCAGTCCCCAGAACAGGTTAAATGTACACATAGGATCATTCTGTGGATGCTTCACCCTGTACCCTGTTAAGGCAGTTGAGCAAGATCTTGACCAGAAGAGAAAACAGCAGCTTCCCCAGCACAGCAGGGCACACTTTCCACAGGAAACAGACTCATAACACCAAGCTCTACGATGTGCTTTTCTCCACTTCAATACACAGTTATTGCAGTTGGAAAATACACAGTTCTGTGGAGAGTGGGTCCACGATGTCCTACTTGGGAGCATTCTTCTAATCGGCAAACACCTGCTACATAACTGTCTACCCACTTTCTTTTAATGACAGTATCAAAGACTGCCAGATGGCCTTTTAGGTGAAAGCTAATAGCCCCTCAGATTGTGTTATTGTGTAAAATGGAGTTAAGTATTTCCCCATAAAATTCTGGTCAAAGTTTACTTTGGTATGTCATATACAAACCCTTCCTAACTCAGCAACATTCTTTTCTCTAAAGGTAAAAGTCACTCACAGCAGTCAGCAACTTACAGCTGTGTTGTTTGACTTATCACTGAAAGTATTTTACAGAGGTCAGGTGACCAACAGTGATACTCTGGAGGGATTCTTGAATGAATTGGGTAAAGAGATAGGACCTAACAATTTCAATGGACCCTTTTAACTCCCAAAGTCCAGTTTCCCAACCTGTATTCATGAGCGGTGAATGTATGATTGTTACATCAAGTCTCACTTGAAATTCATTAGAGGAAAAGTAGATGGATCTTGATTATTAAATAACAAAGCAATTATGCTTCTTTATTGGCCTGGGCAAAAAACTTTGAATAATTTTTAAGATTAATGTAAAAAAAAAACACATGTATTTTATGCTTATCAGAAGAATTGATATTCAATTTTCTTCTTAGCTTTAGAAATGGATTAATACTTTCAAACTATCACTTTTTTGCTTTTATGAACGTCTCCATTGATTCGTTTTGTTCATCTCATTAAAATTCCGATTTTAAGCCAGGCACGGTGGCTTGCACCTGTAATCCTGGCTACTCAGAAGGCTAAGACAGAAGCATCACTTGAGGCCAGGAGATTGAGACCAGCCTGAGCAATACAGCGAGATCCTGTCTCAAAAAAAAAAAAAAAAAAAAAAAAAAAAAAAAAAAAAAAAAAAAAAACAGAAAAAGAAAAATTCTGACTTTATCATTATCTCCTTTCCCTTTCTTTCTTTAGATTTATTTCTTCTCCCTTGCTGTTTTCTTGGGTTGAATGAAGATTTACTTCTTTTCAATTCTTACTCCAGTTGCATTTAAAACAACTTATTTCTGTGTAATAATCGCTTTTCGTTACAAATTTTGGCATATTTTTACTGTTCAGTTCTAAACGTATTATCATTTTCATTGAAATTTCTCAACTCGTGAGTAAATCAAACCTGACTGATTGGTTTCCTAACGGTTTAACAAGGATAGAGCAGTAGGTTTGAATTGTATTATCACCCCGTGCCAGCAATTATAAACAAATGCAGTAATACTCCAACCTGAAAAAACTTTTATTGCTCTACGATCTATACAATTGCTGTAGTTACTCCCTGAGTTTTAATAACGTGTGTGTAACCGTCTGATTGGTATATTTTTATAAGTTATCTTTCAATAAATATTGTGTTCTACATGGAACTTAATTCAGAGAACCCCCAGTTATATAATGTGGCCTGAACATACATGGATACCCTTACATTTAGAAGGTAAGTTAGTAACAATTTTTGAATAATTTCCTCTCTCTTAGAGTTGCAGTTTGTGTCTTGAATATCTGTGGCACTACATTTTTTTTGAACTGTTGTTTAAAACTAAAGGACTAACCAAAAAAACATATCATTCCCTCAGTGGTGCAATTTAAGTTTTTCCCACTGTGAAGTTTTAGGTAAGATTAATCGGAGACCAAAATATTTGCAAACAGTAAAAATCAGGCTTGAACAATGTAAAATACTGAGCTTTAAAATTGCTCCTTGAAAATTAGTACACAGAAAACATAGAAAAAGGTAGACAATAACAAAATGTAAGAAAATAGACACATAGAAAAAAAAAACCAAGTCTCAAAGAAAAGCAACAGAAGATGCTGGTCAATATAATCCATAGGTAGGGAAGAAAAAAAATCAAAAATATTTGGTAATGTAACTTCACTGTTGCATATCTTAATATTATTCTGTTCACTGGATAATAATACATTAAGCCTAGAACAGCAGTTGTTTCAATAGATAAACAAAGGAGGAAGAATGAACAGAAGAAAGGAGACTTAATTTCATTCATAAACTATTAAAAAGCAAACAAGAAAAATAGAAACATCTGTAGAATAACTTGATAAAACCCTCAAGATGAATGCAAGTCAAGCATTTGAAGAGCACAAAAAGTACATATGCATGTATACTGGATGCATGGGAAATGACAATAAAAATGTAAAATGGATGTCAGAAAGGAAATAATATGGCTAGGCGAGGTGTGTCATGCCCTGTAATCCTAGCACTTTGGAAAGCCGAGGCAGGAGGATTTCTTGAGGCCAAGAGTTCAAAACCAACCTGGCCAACATAGGGACACCTCATCTCTATTTTTTTTAATTTAATAAAAGATAAAGAAAAGAAATAATCCTAATTCATCAGCAGTTTAAAAATAACTGAAAAATACCATGTTCATTTAAAATAAAAGCAAGTGCAATAAGCCATGGAATTTAATTTGTAACAGCCAGTAAAGAATGCATTTGCTTTTGACACTATATAGATACCAAATACCACACTTAAATTTAATGCTTGGGTACAACTAGAACCCCTCTCCAATACACCTTTTCAACTGTGTCTTTTATACCATTTTTCTAGGAGAGAACTGGGGTATGATCTGATATATGGTATACAGTGTTACCAGGCCAAAGTGTCTGGACTTTATCGGGAGGGCAAAAGGAAATGACTGAATCAGACCTGTATTCAGAAATAGCACTCTTGTTGCAGTGTGGAAAGTGAATTGAAAAGAGGGATAGAGAAAAGGAGACTGGAGAAAGTAGGCTAGTTAGGAGGCTGTTTCACCCAGCCACGTGAGATACAATGAAGGCAGAATAGCAGTAGGATAGAGAACTGGAAACAGATTACAGAAATACTAGAGAGGTGGAATTTGTACAACATGGTTACCAAAGATACTGAGGAGAGTAAGAATTGAAAATGATTCTTTGGTTTCTGGCCTGAGCTGGACAACTAAGTACACTCATTAGATGCAGTCTCCGAGTCTGGGGATATGAGAGGGAAGTCTATCAATTGGGAAACTAAATAGAGAAATGTCAGCTCAGTTTTCGAATCTGCCAATAAAAGAATAAATTTATCCTGTTACACCAAAATATCTGTGTACATAGATGTCTAAGATCACTTTTAGAGATTGTGCCAATAGAGGTAGCAGGTTTAAAAATGAATTCCAAAATAGTTCTGGATAATATACCAAAGCCTCTCAGTGCTGCTAATAATTTAGCAAATATTCTTTATCTGTCCTGCTGTATTAGTCTGTTTTCACACTGCTATAAAGAACTACCTGAAACTGGATACTTTATGGAGAACAGAGGTGTTTAATCGACTCACAGTTCCACAGGTTTAACAGGAAGCATGACTGGGAGGCCTCAGGAAACTTACAGTCACGGCAGAAGGTGAAGGGGAAGCAAGCACGTCTTACCACGGCAGAGCAGGAGAGCGAGCGAGCAAAGGGGGAAGTGCCACACACTTTTAAACAACCAGATCTCACGAGAACTCAATATTATGAGAACAGCAAGGGGGAAATCTGCCCCGATGATCCAGTCACCTCCCACCAGGCCCCTCCTCCATTTGACATGAGATTTGGGCAGGGACACAAATCCAAATCATATCATCTCCATTCTTTAAAAGGGTGCTGTGGTCTAAATGTTTGATTCCCTCAAAGTTCCTATGTTGAAACCTAATCTCCAGTAGACATTTAAGGGGTGGTGAAACGGGAAAAGCTCCCTTACCCCCCTGGCAGGGTGTACGAAGGGGGTGTGGCTGGCTTCTTCAGTTCCCCAATGCTCAAACCTCAAGGAGGAGCATGCAGACAGGCAGGCTGTGAGGCTCCGACCTCACAGCAGTGTTTAGGGGTGAATGTTCACAGCTGAGGCCCAGCGTGTGTTACAGTACGCTCTTTCACTTTAGGCACCTGTAGGCAACTTGTGTCAGCTCAATTAGACCCCCTGCCTTATCTCAAGGACAGAGGGCTTTCTGTATCCCAGGGTTTCTTGCCTTGGTGTAGGGGAAGAATCGGATCCCACGGGGGCTTGGAGAATGGGTGCAAGGTTTTATTGAGTGGAAGTTCTCAGCAGATGGATGGGGAGCCGGAAGGGAGATGGAGTGGGAAGGTGGTTTTCCCCTGGAGTCAGGCAGCTCAGCAGCCCGGGCCCTCCTCTGGCCGCCCCAACCAAACTCCGTGTCGTTCCACTGGTTGGCCTGCCAGGGTCTACTGGAGTCTCCCGGTGTGCTCTTCTGCCGGCATGCCCCTCTTGACGTCCTGCTGCTTTTGTGTTTTTCCGCCAGTGCATTCCTCTTGATGTCCAGCTGCATGCGTGTGCCTGCTAGGGTCTTGGGGTTTTTATAAGCACAGGATGGGGCTATGGTGGGCCAGGGTGGTCTTGGGAAATGCAACATTTGGGCAGGAATACCAGTCTTCACCTAGGTCTGTGGGCACAGGCCTGAGGGTGAAGCCCTAGCCAAAGACCATGCCCTTCCCTTCCTAGCACTTCTCTGCCTCCCTCCCAGATCAGTGGGGCCTTTAAGAAGTGATTAGAGCATGAGGGGTACACCCTCATGAATGGGATTAGTGCTTTTACAAAAGGTGCCTGTGGAAGCTTGTTCACCTCCCTCTTTCCAGCACGTGAAGACGCATAGAAGGTGCCACCTACAAAGCACAGAGCCATCACCACACACCAACTCTATGGTGCACCTCCAGAACTGTGAGAAATAAATTTCCATTGTTTATAAATTACCCAGTCTCGGGTATTTTGTTCTAGTAGCGCAAAAGAACTAAGACAGGGCTAAGCATTCAACAGTCTATGTAAGTAGATGATAATTTAGAAATAGATACATTATACACAAAAATGATCCCAGGTGATTGCTTTTAAATGGTAAACTAAAAGGGTATATTTGTTCATGCTTATCCCTAAATTCAGCTGTAATTGATTTAGAAGTAGAGGACAGTTTAGGGCTAAGTACCAAGACAAGAAACAATGGCACAACACTTAAGAACATAATTTAAGAGGCCAAGCAAATTAAACAGGTGTCATCATTACCATGTCTTTCCTCAATTCAAAATACGTGAACTTCGCCGGGCGCAGTGGCTCACACCTGTAATCCTAGCACTTTGGGAGGCTGAGGCAGGTGGATTGCTTGAGGTCAGGAGTTCAAGACCAGCCTGGCCAACACGGGGAAACCCTATCTCTACTAAAAATACAAAACTTAGCTGGGTGTGGTGGCAGGCGCCTATAATCCCAGCTACTCGGGAGGCTGAGGTAGGAGAATAGCTTGAATCCAGAAGGTGGAGGCTGCAGTGAGCCGAGATAGTGCCACTGCACTCCAGCCTGGGCAACAGAGCAAGACTCTGTCTTGAACAACAACAAAAAACTACACGAACTTCTATCTCTTTTTAAAAACACACTAGCCTTACAACAAAAATGAGTAACTATTGGGAGTGATAAAAAATACTCTAAAATTGATTGTGGTGATGTGGTTACATAACTTCACAAAAATACTCAAAACTATTGAATTGTGCATTTTAAGTGGGTGAAGTGTATGATGTGTGAATTGTATCTTAAAGTTGTTATTTTTTAAATGAGTAGCTTTTAAATCTAATGATTTTAAATACTCTAATATTACATTAGGCTTCTCAGGTTTTACTAGATTTCAAAATAGCCAGAAAAACAGTGAAAAGTATATTTTATTGGCATTTAGGCCTAGCATAGTTCAATTCAAATAAAATATAACAAAGCAACTTATTTAAGCTAATTGAACATAACATATAAACAATCTTTTCTTAAGTTTCTGTTTTACCATCATATGATTGTGTTCATGCAAGTACAGTCATTAAAACTGTCCTCCTAAGCATATATCATAGCACCACCTTTTATTTGCAGTACTTGATATGTAAATTTCATTGTCAAAACATATCTGGCTTTATCAATGTAAACATATTTGCTACAAGTAAACTTTAAAGGTAAAAGCGAATACTAATGAATAAATCAAAATAGAACTGAGCATCACATGATATAATTAAGCAAACATTATATAATACTGTTTCAATAAGAACCACAACTTAATACATTTCACAAAAAGGAAGGAAAAACAAAAAGTAATGTGTAAACTGCCAAAATAGTGTTAAAATACTGAAGGATATAATGTAAAATTTACCTCAGAAAAACAAGGGGAAAACAACAAAACCATGCTGTGAAAACTAAATTTGGTTTAGTAGTTACAACAGTCATTTTACTGCAACGACTTACTAAAATGCACTCCAACAAAACGATTTATTTTCTATCTTCCCTTTTAAAAAAACTATTGGGTTTAGTCACATAAGTTGGGTATTTTGTGGAAATTTCACATTTATTGTCCGCTGCGGGATTGTTACCCAAAAAAACCTTTCATCTCTAAACTATCTTTCCAAATAACCAAAAACATTATCATCATGAAAATTACCATTATAAAATCAAATAATTCCTAAACAAATCATAAAAATAAATCTGTCTTAACCTAGTAAGTACAGGAAAAGTGTACATATAAGTGCTGAAAATTACAGAAAAATATTCAATGAATAAGCAAAAATGTTCACATTTATCATTACTATTGTTTTTTCGCTTTCTGGCTAAAATTAAGGAACAAGTTTTTAAAAGGTGAGCAAGGAAATTCAGTGCCACTTTGGGTCTGTCTGCAATATACAAATGAGTTACATCTGTAGTACAAGGCAGACTCTATTTTTATTAAACATAATTAAGTTATAAAGACTTCAAATTTCTAGAACCAGTTATAACACTGTGGTAAGCAAAATAAATTTGTTCTTATTGCTCTCATTATAATTCCAGCTTAATCTACAAATGTGAACATTTTCCATATGTTGTCTCAAACCATACTGATACAAAAAATATAGAGCAATATCTGTTGGTTTCCACAGATAAATGGAAAAAGGAAAAAATGAAATTTGAATATTATTTCATCTTCTTAAGTGTCTTTAACATGTTTAGCACTTCAAGCAGCACTGGACACAGCAAGTTTCTTCAAGTGATCCATAAATACTTGTAAACTAACATCATCTGTAAGAATAGGTGCTCCAGACTCCTAGAGGAAAAAAAGATTATTTGTTATGATTAAAACATAGGGTGATATCATGGAATTTATACACAAATGTTTAAAATAGACAAGGAAATCATTTGAAATAGAACAATGTCTATGGTCCTATTAAATAAAAAGAATCTAACTGGCCTCCGTCCCTGGTTCCTGGGAGGGAGACTCTACATCCTTAGAATTCCCTGATAATAAGAGTGTTTTTATTCATAGGCTGATGGGATCACACAGGAGTTTATGCTATGAGATGAGATGAATCAGGATGGCCGCTAGTCACCACAAAGACTAACAGTGTAATTAGAGGCTTGGGGCTTTAAAAGAAAGCCTGACCTCCAGACCCTTTCTCCCTAGCATTTTAAGAGAAATCCCAGCTATAAAGAAGCAAACTCATAATATCATTTTTTACATAAACTATGCTTCTCAAGTTTTCAGGTCATTTTAATTGATTTCTATAGGTTCCAAGTAATTAACAAGAGTTAGGGAAAATTCCTATTTTCCATTTTAATAAAAACTGTGTTGACAGAATGATCTTGGTAACACAGTCCATTAACAATGAAATTTTACTTCAGCAAGAGAAGGTATTTCTAGAAGATTTTTAATCTGAATTTTAAATTTTTCTTCTTATACTCAAGTCCTTATTAATTATAAATATTCAAAGTCCAAAACAGGGAAATTAAGTAATTTCAGCAAATTAATGGCAAATGTGAGATGAGAACTTACAGCTCCTGTGATTCTAGTCTGGCATAGCCACAAATATGCCATAACCTCTCCTGAATAAAGGGAAATCAATTTTATCATATGTTTATTCAAAAGAACTTGAAAGATCTGATAATGAAGGGAGGCAATCCCTTACTGGGATTAAGGCCATAGAGTCTGCAGCCAGAATGCCTAGGCTCAAATTCTGGCTCTGCCACTTCCTACCCACATGACTGAAGAAGTTACTTAAACTATGTCTTAGTTTCCCCATGTGTAAAACAAGGATAATAAGAGGACCTATCTTACACAGGTTGTTGTAATGATTAAATGAGTTAAATTCTATAAAGCAAACAGAACAGTACCTAGTACACACAGTAACATACAACATGTTTTAGCTATTTTTATTGTTCCTCCTGTTCAAAAATCTATAACAATGAAATACTTTTCTTTATTCTATATGCATAGCTAACACAGAGAAGCACAAGTCTCAAAACTGTAACCTAAACCAGTAACAACCTCATGGCTCTTACTTTTTTCTTCCTGTAACTATGCCTGATTTTATTTTTATTTTACAATGTTTTCCATCTCAAGTCACCCAATCTCAGAGCCATTTCTCCTAGTCAAGACAAAATACATGGATTTCCTAATTTATATACCACAGAGCTCCTGCTTGAAATGATAAATACCAATGCTCAATTCGATTTTATAAAAAATTAGCAGTTAGCTGATCTCAACTTCCCAAATGGACCCTTTTTCTATTTACAATATATCCAGGATTAGGCAGAAAGGTACAAGCTTTACATTACTTAGTATATGAGGCACTACCGCAACACAGGCCTCCAGCACCATCACAGAAGTGTTGCAGTGGTGCCCTCTTACGGCCGTTCATGGATAATACTTATCATAGGGTCCTTGATTTCTGACCCCCAAAAAATCCTGTAAGCTATTAGAGTCCATTAATTTTTAGTAAAATTCTTGGTTACTGTTATTTCCCTTAAATGCAATCATCAAATTAACTTGATTAAAAATTCAGAGTCTGGAGTTAGACAGACCTTGGTTAAAATCTAGACCCTGCCACAGTTTAGCTACATGATCTTGCATAAAATACTTAATCTATATGAGCCTCAATTTTCTCTCATGAAATATAGGATTACTAGTATCCACCTTATAAAAGTTAATTAAATGAGAGTACACTAAAAGCATAGTGACTAAAACATAGTAGATTCAATTTATTAGATATTATGATTATTGAAATATTAACATCATTACTCATAAAAATCTTAAGAAAGACCTGAGCACTCTTATTTATGCCTGTAATGCCCCTACTTCCAGGCAGTAACAATTACACTTCAGAGTTTAAAATAGGTTTCCTTTCCCATGTTAAATATAAGAAGTGACTTTTTTCCACTGATAATAGTGAAAACTAATAGCTAACATTTACTGAGTATTACTGTCCATTTCAAGCACATTTTATTAAACTCTATAGACAAGGAAGTGAAAACAAAGAGAAGTCAAGTAACTTGCAGAGTCTGCATTTTCCATTACCAGCCTTCCACCCTTCCAAGATTGATTTTTATAACCTCCCCACCTTTTAGAACTTTTGGACCTGGGATTCAATTTATTTATCTATATTACAAAAACGCTTAACTCCTAGCCACCTCCACAGATTTCCAATATTCTAATCTCTGCTCTCTCCTGTCCAGATCTATTGTATTCAATATATGCTATGTTTAAGGTCCTGTGGAAAATCAAAAATGAAAATGACAGTTATTGCCTCAAGTAATTAATAATCTAACAGGAGCATGCCATAAAAAATGGAGGTGGAAAAAGGGACGACAGGACAGGGATATTACATAAATTCAATCATGCAATTGCAGGACAGTGCTATTGGTTTGAATAACTGTCCCTTCCAAAACTCATTTTGAAAATCCCCAATGTGGCAGTATAAAGGTGGGGCCTTTAAGAGGTGACTGGGTCATAAGGGTTCCGCCCTCATGAAACAATTAAAATCTATTCATGGATATTCCCAGGCGCAGTGGCTCACACCAGTAATCCCAGCACTTTGGGAGGCCGAGGTAGGCAGATCATGAGATCAGAAGATCGAGACCATCCTGGCCAACATGGTGAAACTCCGTCTCTACTACAAATACAAAAAAAATGAGCTGAGTATGGTGGTGTGCGCCTGTAGTCCCAGCTACTCGGGAGGCTGAGGCAGGAGAATCGCTTGAATCCAGGAGGCAGAGGGTGCAGCGAGTCGAGATCGCATCACTACACTCCAGCCTGGCAACAGAGCAAGACTCCGTCTCAAAAAAAAAAAAAAGAACATTATGGAAGCATGCTCTAGATATTTTTAGTAAATAAAATAGGCCCTCACCACTGCCACAAAAGTCTTTTATCAATCTTCAGTTGATTTTTGTATTCTTTAGAACTGTTTTTAATCTTTTCTAGTTTTTTTGGCCCTTAACTCCAGCATTTTTCACTCCTAAATAATCTCATATTATTGAAAAGAAACAGGCAATTATCCAAAGTGAGTTTTCACTCCACCTAAAAAACTTCTGTCTTCACCCTTCTTACCTTTTGCTTTTGCAGAAATTAAGTGTCCTGCCTCCTTACCAATGCTTAACCTCCATATACTGCTTATGATCATATTGTTTCCTGAGGATCTTAAGTATCTGTTCTTTTGTGTCTTTCCTATGCTTGGTCTCCATATAAGTTCTGTGCCCTTACCGTAATAACAATCATCTGCCTATCCTACTGCTCATCCTCAGGTTAAATTTGCAAAAGAATCATTTATACTTTCGACCTCCGCTTCTTTGCCACCCACTAATTCCTTATAAATTTATCTTCTTACTCAACCACCATACTAAAGCCGCTTACAGAAGGCCACGAAAAACCTCCAAGCACCTTTTCTCACTCTGTATCCCCCTTCAACTGTCTGCAGCATGTCAGTTTGTTACCTCCTTCTTCTTCCTTCTATAAAGTCACCTTTTATGACACACTATTCTTTTCATTCTGCCTCTCTGATAATTCACTAAACACTCCTACCACGTGCACTCCCTTGAAGTTTTTGTCTCATCTCTCCTTTACCTCTTTACTCTCTCTTCAGACAAGCATTTACTGTGACGACTTTAAGTATCACCTTTCTCATTCTTGCCCTGACCATCAAACCCAAATTGCCAACAGCCCACTCAACATGGCCATAATCAATATGGTCATCTTATTGTGGCTCAATAAGGCCTTCTAGATAGTACCTCAAACTCAGTGTCTAAACCAAACAATTTCTCTCCACTCTCCCATTTATTGACACATGTTTTCCTAGTCACTCAGGCTCAAAACCCCAAAATACCCTGTTTCCCCTCATCTGTTTTTTAAAAATTCAAGACTACATTAAAGTTGAGAGAGAAGTACAATGAACACCCATATAGCATACCTACACTGACTGACTGTTAACATTTTGCCACGTACGCTTTATGTTTCTACATTATTTTTCCTTTTTTCTTCTTTTTGTCGAATAACTTCTGGAAGTTGAAGCCATCATGATATTTTATCCCTAAATACTTCAGGATGTATCTCCTAAGATCAAGAAGAATCTCCTACATAACCACACCATTATCACCCTCAAGAAATTTAATAATTCTGTACTAGTTATCTGATATATGATCTATATTCAAATCTCACAAATTATCCCAATTATGTTCTTTATAGCTATTCTCTCCCTCTAATCCAGGATCCAATCAGAATTCAGATTTTATGCATAGTTGCCATGCCCTGGAATAATTACTTTCCTGCAACTTCTAATCAAGTCCTATTGAGTCTACTTTTGAAATATCTCCCAACTCTATTCCTTTCACTATCTTGCCTTTACTCCCTCTCACTTGGATTATTTTCATAAATATACTTTCAACCTACAGACTGCTTCCATTTAATCTTAAGATTCAACTACACTAAGACTCAAATCTGCCCCTCTGTCCACCTTCAATGACTCTCCATTACTTACCAGATAAATACTCAACTTCTCACTCCTCAACCTGACATTCAAGATCCTCCACAATTTAGTTGTACAACACATTTCCGTTTTATGTTCTTCTAGTCAGCTCTACATGTAGTCTTTTATCTTAGCCCATACTATTCTCTACCTAGATTTCCCTTCCTCATGCAATTTCCAATTACTGAAATAACCATTCCTTAAATGAAATGTTTCTTTTTTCTGAGCTCTCTTCCGATTACACACCCTCTTCCTGCTACCACCATGTGACCTCTTTCCATCTTCCTCTTCTAACCTTTGTAATACTTTATAGCTTTTTAAGACCAAATATCCCATTCTGCCTTCTAATTTACTTAGGTATGTATGTTATCTCTAATATTAGACTACAAGCTCTTCAAAGGCGTGGGTAATAACTGCACCCTAAAGAGCCAATACAAAGTCCTAAACATACTGGATACTCAATAAATGTTGATATGTTATACCAAGAGGTTAATACTTTTTTTTTTTAAGAGATGGAGTCTTGCTATGTTGCCCAGGCTGGTCTCAAACTCCTGGCCTCAAGTGATCCTCCTGCCTCAGCATCTTGAGCAGCTGGGATTACAGGCATGAGCCACCACACCCAGCAGGACTTTTACCAAATTAAACTATATCAGTAATGATTTGCAGGGTTCCTGCCCCTCCTGCTCTACTACGATCCCTGGCCTCTCTTGGCTTATTGTGGCCTTTTGTGGTTCACAACCTAGCATTAAACTTGAGTCACCACTTCCTATCTTACACACTTTATTGCTTTTTGTCTCAAGGGTATAGTGCTAAACTTGGAATCTATTTGATAGGATCACTTTTTTCCTATGGTGTCACCAAATATTAATTCTGTTTTCTACTCTCATTTTTATATTACTTTTCCAATAGAAATCATTACTAAATACACAGGAAAAAAATGTAGCTTTCACTAAAATAACAAATAATAAATACACAAAGAAATAATTTCCAAGACCTGCTATTTAAACTTACCTGCCCCCAGGCATACATATTATTATGAGTCTGTGAAGGGTTGACTTTTGAAAGGAGGAAACGGGCCTTGAAAGCAAAGAAGAAATAACATTATCCATCAAAAATGGTTTCGGTCAATATCAGCTGAATAATTATATCATGCAAAATCAGTTTTATTTAGTATATGTTGGTAAAATTAATTTTATTAATTTTTAGAAGATTAAACTTTGAAATGTATAGGTCACTATATGTTACAAATAAATAATAAATGCACCTCTTCTCTCCAAATCACACATCCAAAATAACAAATACATTGTTGAGTCCAAAACTCAGCATATAAAAATTATGTGTGCAACAATTATGACAAGGTTAGTGTAAAATTACTAAACACTCGGTCAGAAGCTCAAAATCCCAAATAATGATAAAAACAAAAGCCATGAAAATCTGTATGTTCTTTTGCTTGAAATAATGACCCTTAAGCTTTCTTAAACCACAGGTGATTCTATGAGACAAGTGATACAACATTTCATCCTTCTACCCACTATGGCTTATCATCATGAAAATAATAACCAGAATAAAAGAGGAAAATGGTAATACACATAGTGAGACATCAATGAAAGAACCAGTAAGATTTTTAATTCATAATGGAAGCACATAGACAGTAACATCTTTCAAAATTTAGTATCATACAAAATCTTTTTCTACTCTCTAAGGAATCAGTTTAACCTAACAGTGAAGAGCACTGGCCCTGGAGTACCAGGACTCAAATCCCACTCCTGTATTTACTGTGTTACCTTGGCCATAAGTAACCTAGATCTCAGTTTTATTATCTGTTAAATGAAAATAACACTAGAATTCTTATGAGGATCAAATAAGATAAGGCATGCAGAAGTACTTTGCAAATTCTCAATATGAAATAACTAATATAAATACAGTAAAACTAATAGTAATTATCATTTCTGAGTAACAGTTACTGATATTTGCTACCTATTTTATAATACTGTACTAGGCACTAGGGAATACAAAGCATAGTCCCTGCCTTCAAAGAGCATGTAAAACAAATTAATAGCAACTTATAATTAATTATAACTCTTATAAGAATTACAAAAGAGAAGTAAGAAGTATTTTATGAGAGTATGTTAAGGAACCTAACTTAGCCTTCTGAAGGTCTCAAAGCAACTGTGTATGTATGTATATGTATCTAATGTATATGTATCCTCAAAATCCTAAAAACCACAAAACCTTTTCATAACACCACAGTGTTTTCCTATTACATAAAATTTTATTTTCTAGAAAATTGGAATGATAGAATGAAGACAATGAAAAAATGTAAGTTACCACAAATGTCATATTCATAGACTTTAACAGTAAATAAACGGCTTTAAGAAAAGTATATTACTTTCCAAGCTGCTCACATTTTCTTGTTCAACCAAAGCTAGTATACCACCACAATGCCATCCTGGCCCTGTTCAGGAAGCTAGGCTAGAGACAGAAGATGATGGAAAGTGCCAGGTTTAGGCAACTAGTCAATAATCTTACTGCTTTGCTCTCAAAAGCTAATGCAAAAAGTAAGCACCGATACCTTCCCCTCCTATCTCCTTACCTTTCTGTCTGCTTTATGAAGCAATCTATTAAAATCAGAAGGCAAGTAGGTACACCTCACTGCAAACCTAACAACAAACAAACACACAAACAAATTAACACTACTTACCTGGCTGCCTCCATGTTCAGTGTCAATGTATCTTGGCATTGGAAATCTGGAGTGAAGAATTTCCTGTGCATCATCCACTGGGGCTTGCAGAAGGTGGCGGAAATTTTCATATTCAGGCATGTCCTGGTATCCTGACTTCCGCCACTGTGCTATGGTCTGATTTTAAAACAATTAAAGAAATTACTTTAAATTTCTTGCCCATCCAAACATCTTGAGATTTTTCCAAAGAAAATAATCTTTAGAAACTAAAAAAATTATAAACCATTATTCCATTTATCTCAATTTTTTAGAAGTTACAATTTCAGTGAGAAAATATTCTTAATAAATGTAAAATTAGAATATTTCTTCTCCTTTAAAAGTAAAATGAAAGAATACTTACATAAGTCAGAAAATTTTTAAAACATTATGCTTATCAAATGAATGTTAGCTAAAAGCTATCTACCTAAGCTTATGATATGTGAAAGCAATTGAATCAATCCATAGGTAAGTAGCTCTAAAAACCATGTAATTAAATCATCTAAAAACTTATGTGTGGATTATTTTCTAAGTTAGCTGAATCAGTCAACACATTCTTTTATAGCTTTATACCTCTGTATAAAACAATCATGTGCATTTCTGATTTCTCCTTTAACAAGCTACTTGAAAAAGTAAAAATCACCATAAAACAAACAAAAAGCAAAAAAAAAAAAAAAAGCCCTGTCAGTATTAAAGGTTTGTTTTTTTTTTAACAAAGGCAAGAAGTTAAAACAGGTATTGTTCTTAACAAGTAAAGGCCATTAGAAACTGGTATCAATTAAAAATAATTTACAATAATAATAATTAAATATTTTAAAAGTCCTGGGTAGGTCGGGCGTGATGGCTCATGCCTATAATCCCAGCACTTCGGGAGGCCAAGGCAGGCGGATCACCTGAGGTCAGGAGTTTGAGACCAGCCTGGCCAACATGGTGAAAACGTGTCTCTACTAAAATGCAGAAATTAACTGGGCGTGGTGGCGTGCGCCTGTAATCCCAGCTACCCAGGAGACTGAGGCAGGAGAATCGCTGGAACCTGGGAGGCAGAGGCTGCAGTGAGCCAAGATAGCGCCACTGCACTCCAGCCTGGGCGAAAGAGCAAGACTGAGTCTTAAAAAAAAAAAAAAAAAAAAGTCCTGGGTAGTACTACTTCAAAGAATATTTTGAGTAATGTCTTTACTATTACAGTACAAATCTTTTTTAAAAACTTTTTTATAGAGACGGGTCTCACTATGATGCCCAGGTTAGTCCTGAACTCTTGGGCTCAAGTAATCCTCCTGCCTTGGCTTCCCAAAGTGCTGTAATTAGAGGCGTGAGCCACCATACCCAGCCACAGTGCAAATCTAAAATCATTTACAATCAAAGCAACTGAAAAAATAAATCTGCAGAAGTTACTAAAACATTAGACTGTAAGTCTGAGAGCAGATCTGTGAAAAAAGAACACATCTATATCTTCCAAAGAATCCAGAGGAAGCACTTAACAATCGGCTGAATGAGTAACTGCAGGAATGAATCAAGGTCTGCTAAATACCTGGATTAAAGTTTAATAGCTACTAAAATCTTCTGCTCTCTGTAATCATTTACCATTCCAATTAAGCCAAGTTACAAATTTTAATTCAAGTATGCTTTAAATGAGTTTTCAAGATCATGTAGAACACTTAATAATAACTTATAATGATTGCACAACATAAAAGGAAAGCCTGCCCACTGACAAAGGCTGACTTTTCCCCTCTTAATGTTTTCAGGTAAAACCCAGAAGTGCCATTTGTCTATGTACAGTCAGTGTTCTTACTTTCACAGCACTATGCTTTGTGCAAAATCCAATTGTGTGTGGACAAATTAATAAAATAATCACATATGGGTCAACTGCAATCGAAGCCTAAAACCTTATAGTAGGCAGCATCATGTTTTACTATTTTATAAAAATGGAAATCAAAGTTTATCATAGATGAAACACTAGCCATACAATAAGACGTAAGAAAACCTTTCCAAGTAAAAAGACTTTACATGCATAGCTTTAAATGCTATTGAAATCTTACCTCACCATGATAAATCAAAATCTGGAAGAATGTGTCCATGAGAAGAATACGATCTGCAAGAATGCTACTGCTATCAAGAAGAACCGGCTAACATAAAGAAAACAATGAGAAATGAGGAAAAAGGAAAAATAAACTACTTAATAATATAAGATAGATGTTTCCAGGTTATTTTCCAAGTTTCTTTTATTTATTTATTTATTTTTTTGGAGAAGGGTCTTGCTCTGTCACCTAGGCTGGTGTGCAGTGGCACGATCTCAGCTCACTGCAGCCTCAAACTCCCAGGCTCCAGCAATCCTCCCAGCTCAGACCCCCGAGTAGCTGGGACTACAGGTGTGTAACACCATGTCCAGCTAATTTTTTCATTTTTTTTTTGTAGAGATGGGGTCTCACTATGCTTCCTAGGCTGGTCTCAAATTCCTGGGCTGAAGTGATCCTCCTGCCTCAGCCTCCCAACGGCTGAGATTACAGGCTCAGCACGAACTTTGAAATTTAGGCCACCACACATGGCCTAAATTTGAAATTTATATTTTATTACTTAAAATCCCTTGCTATTATGAATTCTTACAGTATATTTTAATTTTTTAAGGAATCCCTTTAAGCTGAGGTGACAAACAATTTAAAACTAGAGTCAAGTCAAGAAGAATTCATGGATAACTCCTAAGCGTAAATGGGGAAAGGCCTGGGATAGAGCGACTTCGGGGCACATGGGAAAATAGTTCCGCATATGAAATGAAAGGGAGTGGCCTGGGATAGAGCGAATTCGGAGCACATGGGAAAATAGTTCTGCATATGAAATGAAAGGGGAAAGGCCTGGGATAGAGCGAATTCGGAGCACATGGGAAAATAGTTCTGCATATGAAATGAAAGGGGAAAGGCCTGGGATAGAGCGAATTCGAAGCACATGGGAAAATAGTTCTGCATATGAAATGAAAGGGAGTGGCCTGGGATAGAGCAAATTCGGAGCACATGGGAAAATAGCTCTGCATATGAAATGAAAGGGGAAAGGCCTGGGATAGAGCAAATTCGGAGCACATGGGAAAATAGTTCTGCATATGAAATGAAAGGGAGTGCCCTGAATTGATGACATAAACTTCGGTGTCACATGCACAAAGATGGTAATTAAAGCAATGGGATTAGACTATATCACTGAGAGGGAAGACAGGGAAAGCCAGAAGATTGATCCCTTAAGCATGTCAACACTTAAGAGGTCTGAAAGAGAAAAGCTAGCAAAAGACGGAGAAAGAATGGTGAGTGAGTAAGGAAAACCAGGAAGGTATAGTAGGTGTCACAGAAGCCTAGGGCAAAAGGTTTTCAAGAGCTGAGTACTAGTGAGGACTAGGTAAATACTGTTGAGAGCTCTGGTGAGATGTAGGACATTGGTGGTCTTTATAAGAGCCATTTCAATATAATGTTAGGGACAAAAGTCTTACTTACATAGGTTGAGAAGACAATGTGAGGCGAAAAAGTATAAACAACAAATAACTTTTTTGAGTTCAATTCTCACCAGGAGCAGAGAAATGGGGTGGCAGTTAGAGAAAGCATGGGTCATGGTGGGGGTGTTTTGTCCGTTTGTTATAAACATGAGTGTTGTTATGGTTTCTATGTTAATTAATAAGAATGATCCAGATGGACAGAAAGTAATTATATAGAACAGAAAGAAGATGACTCCAAAAGCGAAACCCTAAGAAAGTGAAGCTGATAAGATTCATGGATTAAATGAAAAGGTTGAAATTTAATAGGAGCAGGCACTAGGGATAGTGGGATTCCAATTTTCTTCTAAACACCATTCTACATTTTTCAGATGTCTACAATGTCCGTTCTTACTCAGAAGAAAAAAAAGTTACTTCTAAAATATTCCTGATTCAAAGAATACAAGGCCAAAATAGATATAGCCAAACCAACATGTTAAAAATATATTTTTCCTAGAAAAATAGAAACTATTTGACCAATTACAAAAAAAAATTGTAACGAAATAAAATATTTTACCCATTATTTTACAAAACTGAATAATAGCATCATGAGGGATCATTAATCAATAGATATTGTAAATATTCTCTTTATAGTGACCTTACTAAAGTATTTTCAAATACAGTAACTACACACTTTTAAGTAGTAAAACAGACCATTTTAACTACAGAATGGAAAAATGGTTCATTTGGTAACAGGTTAAAATAAGTGGGACAGTCTGCTAAGAAGGTTAAATGGATAACTTTATCAATCTTCTAAGCATATGTCTTTATAATCAACTATTTTTTTATGTTCTCAAAAAAACAAAGGAAAATGAGATTAAAACAAGAGACTTTGTTTAGACAGAATGCCATAACTGTCACAGACACTAAACTCTGGAATAAGCTACAGTCTACAAACCATAATCACTTCTGGACATTGTTAAAGACATAAAGAATAATCATATGCTTTGGAGGATTTGATTAACCAAGTGGCTGGACAAAATGATCTTAAAGTCTCTTCCATCTCCTTTAAAAAAAAAATTTAACAACCTTCTAATATAGCCTACATGGTATCTAGCATATAGTAAACATTCATAAATATTTTAAGTGAATACATAAATAGGTTGAGATGTCCATTCTTTTAGTTAAATTCTTATATTTAGTAACTATATGTATTTTTTTAGTTATTTTCACTTTTTTCATGCCACACATTGCAGTAACAATACCAATTTATTTTTTTCTGTCCCTCTTACCTCTGGTGGTCCACTAAAAGAATATGCATACAGGATAGGCTGAATCATAATTAGAGACTGAGTCAGATCTTGACGCATAAAATGGTGACGATAATATGAACTCTCATCAGGACTATTGTTAAAAACTTGCAGGAAAGAAGATCTTCTTAAATGAAACATAAACTGTAAGATAAACATGTGAGATAGTTGTTACTGATTTTAATATTACAACAGGTGTTTACTATTAGCAAAAACATTTGATTACAAACTATTAACAACATAACAAAACATGTTATTATAACATGTTTCCCTCAGAAAGGAATCCTATTCACAAAATTTATCAGCTGCCTAAAAATAAAATTCTACAAGAAAAAAAATTTTTTAAGTTGAAGTAAGAAAAGGATGGCCGGGCATGGTGGCTCACACCTGTAATCCCAACACTCCGGGATGGCTTGAGGCCCAGGAGTTGGAGACCAGTCTAGGCAGCATAACAAGACTTTGTATTTAAAAGGAAAAAAATCAAAAAGACAAAAACCCCTTGTGCAAATCTAAGTTATTCAGAGGCTGATGCCAGGTAGTAAACTATGACCATTCTTTGTTTTTAATCCTCACTCCTCTGACCATATCTTTGGGCTTTTTTATTACTACTCATTACCAACACCGAAGATTCTAAGAAGACATAAAAATAAATTACAGATTTTCTACTTTTTATATGGCTGATAGGATTTGGCTATGTCCCCACCCAAATCTCACCTTGAATTGTCAATTCAAGTTTACTTGTCAAGGCAGCGCAAGGTGGAGAGAACTGAATCATGTCAGGGGGCAGTTTCCCCCATACTGTTCTCGTGGTAGTAAGTCTCAGGAGATCTGATGGTTTTATAAATGGGAGTTCCCCTGCACATGCTCTCTTGCCTGCTGCCACGTAAGATGTGTCTTGCTTCCCCTTCGCTTTCCGCCATGATTCTGAGTCCTCCCCAGCCATGTGGAACTGTGAGTCAATTAAGCCTCTTGGCTGGGCATGGTGGCTCATGCTTGTAATCCTAGCACTCTGGGAGGCCGAAGCAGGTGGATCACCCGAGGCTGGGAGTTCAAGACCAGCCTGGCCAACATGGTGAAACCCCGTCTCTACTAAAAATACAAAAAATGATTAGCCAGGTGTGGTGGCATGCACTTGTAATCTCAGCTACTCGGGAGGCTGAGGCACAAGAATTGCTTGAACCAAGGAGGCAGAGGCTGCAGTGAGCTGAGATCGTGTCACTGCACTCCAGCCTGGGTGACAGAGTGAGGCTCTGTCTCAAAAATAAATAAAGAAATAAACAAACCTCTTTCCCTTATAAATTACCCAGTCCTGGGTATGTCTGTTAGCAACATGAGAACTAATACCGTGACTTAAAAATTGTACTGGGAAGGGTCTACACTGGTTTAAAAAAAGAAACCACATATATACCCATATAATTTCTTAATATTTAATGTTTTCCCTATACCTAAGAAACATTCTCCAGATTTTGTTTCACCGCTTCTTTCTCCTTTCACTTTCTTCCCCTCCACCTACTCCTCACATGAAAGAAATCAAAAAGAGAGAGAGTTAGGCCTGAATAATGGACAGTTACACTGGGTCTTCGCTAAACTGATTTGGATCAGCCAGAAAGTATTCCCACTTGCCTTTAGTCACTTCTCTTAAATTCCTCCAACCCTCAGGTCTTCAGCACCTATATGTTGCTCCTGCCTGGGACTCACTCAGCAGCTTTCTCCCAACATGTCATTCACTGAAATTCTGATTCCTATTCTGTTTTCAGGATCCATAATTCATTGAGAGGCTCTTGCATCCCTTACTACTTCAGTCATTCTTGTTTACTCACAGAAATGACCAATTGGTAAACGTTAGGTAATATTTTGGGGATGAAGACTTCCCTTAAATTTGGTCTATGCCATCTTTTAGAAGATTATCAGACTTTGAAAACCCAAGACAAAACGTATTCCAGGGTCCTCTGCTTCCTATTTCCAGGAAAGGGAGAAAGATGAAAATGTCCAGATCTCTCTGAAGATCTAAAAGCCCAACAAGAAGCCTTGAGGCAGGGAGAGAAGAGAAAAAAAAGTGTGCAGAATTTAGTCAAATACTTAGGCTGATGTCCTCAATCACTTTCCTATTAGTTTCTGCTACAAAAATGACAAAACAAAGAATGTTACATGCCTTAAGACAAACAGACCTTGCCTTTTCCTGGTTCTCCAAGATCTCACCAGAGGTTTTAGGGAAGTCTCTCCTCTGTAAGCATGGAGTTTCTGGGTTATAGAGCAATCAAAAATAAAGGATCCTCAAAACAAAAAAACAAAAAAACAAAAAACAGCAGCTCTGAAAAAGAAAGCTGATGCTTTATACAAAGTTCTCATGGGCAAAAATATGAATTTCCACATCTCAATATTAATCATCCTTCCAAGTTAAGCTAAAAGGCCGCCTCCTCCTTCAAAAGATATATAAAATCATCCATTTGGAAGGACTCCTTTAAGTTTCCTTTAAATTCTGTATGTTTCTCACTTTCTCTTCTGTGTTGTTTATGTGTATTTCACATCTCACCCTTTAGACTAAAAGCTCCTTGTAAGAGGGATCCATGTCAGTCACCAGTATCCTCCTAAAGTTCCTTGCACATAGCACTCTAAACACACAGACTTAAAAATATCTATCAAATCAACACGAGGATGGAGGGATAGATTCTACTGCTCGAGGTGGAAAATATTCTGTAAGGTAAATCAAATAGGTTTATTTTCTATTTATCCGGTGTGGCCCCATAAAATTGTTCTCAGGTGATGATACTATACTGCAAGACTAGCTAACTGGTAAAATGACCTCAGATGAAGTCCTTCTGGTACCACTATAATTAGGTCCCCCTACGTCAAATGGAAAACCAACCAGCCTTACATCTAATTCTACCCACTGCAGGGTTCCAGTGTAAGTCTCTATTCACCACAAATAAATGACTATCTGCAAGGCCAATATAAAAATACTATATACTTTTTATCAACTACTCATAGCACAGTATTAATTTCTTAGCTATCCCAAAACTTACCTAACAAAAAGAATAACCCAATAAAATAGGTACTATAAAAAGAGCAATAAAAAAAGGAAAAATGAGGCTCAATGCTACTGGCCGCACAAGAAAAGAATATGGGTCTGGCTGGATGTGGCAATCTTAGCACTTTGGGAGGCCAAGGCAGAAGGACTGCTTGAGGCTAAGAGTTCAAGACCAGCCTGGGCAACATAGCAGGAAACCATCCCTACCAAAAAAAAAAAAAAAAATTAGCTGGGCATGGTGGTACACACCTGTAGTCCTAGCTACTCAGGAGGCTGACTAAGCCCCGGAGTTCCAGGTTACAGTGAGCTATGATGGAGCCACTACACTTTAGCATGGGTGACACAGTGAGAGCCTGTCTCTAAAAAAGAAAAAAAAAAAAAAAAAAAAAAGAATATGGACCTTTTACCTACTTACCTGTGGATAAAGGGAGAAAGTTTCTGAAAATCTGAAGGAACTTGGGTCATCTTTATGATATTCTCCAAATTTCTGACACTAAATAAAATAAAATGTGTTAGTAATTTAATTCTTGGAATAAGAGCTAACACTGTTGCCTATAAATATTCTATTTACAAGAAGTTACCAATCATCAGGAAGCAGATACTTGATAAAGAATAAAATTATAATATTACTTATAGACTTACCAAGATACAAAATCAAAGAAAAAACATCTAAATTTCCGAAACAAACACCACATTGCCCCAATGTAATTAATAACTCACCTTAAAATATTTGGATATTTTTTAACTAAGTGTCTCTTGCAACAAATAAAGAGCTCTTAGATAACAACAAAAAAGCTCAACATGTGCCCTGAAACACCAAAAAGGCTGGCACAGTGACTGACGCCTGTAATTCCAGCACTTTGGGAGGCCAAAGTGGGAAGATAGTGCCTAGGAGTTTGAGACCAGCCTGAACAATATAGCAAGACAACCATCTCTATTAAAAAAAAAAAAAAATTTTGGCCGGGCGCAGTGGCTCACACCTGTAATCCCAGCACTTTGGGAGGCCGAGGCGGGCGGATCACAAGGTCAGGAGTTCAAGACCAGCCTGGCCAACATGGTGAAACCCCATCTCTACTAAAAATACAAAAATAAGCCAGGCATGGTGGTGTGCGCCTGTAATCCCAGCTACTTGGGAGGCTGAGGCAAAAGAATTGCTTGAATCCCAGAGGCAGAGGTTGCAGTGAGCTGAGATCGCACCACTGGACTCCAGCCTGGGTGGTAGAGCAAGACTCTGTCTCCAAAAAAAAAAAAAAAAAAAAGTTTTGAACCAAGTGTGCTGAGTCATGCCTATAATCCAAGTATTTGGGAGGCCAACACAGGAGGATCACTTGAGCCCAGGAGTTTGAGACCAGCTTGGGCAACAAAAAATTTTAAAAATTAGCCAGGCATGGTTGCACGTGACTATAGTCCCAGCTACTCAGGAGGCTGTGGTAGGAGGATTGCTTCAGCCTAGGAGGTTGAGGCTACTCTGTAAGCCATGATTGTGCCACTGCAAGCCGGCCTGGGAGACAGAGCAAGATCCTGTCTCGAAAAAGAAAAAAACTATATATATATATATTTTTGTGTGTGTGTGTGTGTGTGACAGAGTCTTGCTCTGTCACCCAGGCTGGAGTGCAGTGGCACGATCTCGGCTCACTGCAAGCTCCACCTCCCAGGTTCACGCCATTCTCCTGCCTCAGGCACCCGCCACCACACCCGGCTAATTTTTTGTATTTTTAGTAGAGACGGGGTTTCACTGTGTTAGCCAGGATGGTCTCGATCTCCTGACCTCGTGATCCGCCTGCCTCGGCCTCCCAAAGTGCTGGAATTACAGGCGTGAGCGACCATGCCCGGCCAAAAACAATTTTTTGAACACCTGTAAAATCCTCTAGTATCAACTACTTGAGTCACGAGGAGCAGTCCTTATTTACAACCCAACCAAAACACTAATACCAATGGAAAATAGACTGAAGCATAAAGAAGGTATATCCAAGACCCACTATTTGAGTTATTCAGAAGTAATAAAACTGGGCAGATAAAGCAACAGTAATGACTTTCTTGAGGAAAATAACATCTCTTACAAAAAGGCTAATTCCTTCTTTAATTCAGTAATTATTTATGCATAAAGGCAGCCACATAAAAGGACCCTAGGGGTCAATGCCTAACCTCTATAAGAAAATGGTAATGACAAAAGCGGTATCTGTAAAAACAGTAAAGCTAAAGTGTTTCATCCCATTGGTGCAGCAAGAGAAAACCTGGTTTGAAGGGAAAGTCCCAGTAGTCTTAAGATTTCCTGAGCCAAGTCTGATTAGATGAAGTGTTTACCCAGGATGGCTAGCAATGCAGCTGAAGGGAGAACACAATTAGTGGTTGATGGGCAAACCAAAGGTCAAAGATGAATTAGCCATCAATTTTAAGTCATGAAACAGAAAAGGCCAGGAGTCAAAAAGGAAGCCGAGAGCAGTGGCACAGGCCTGTAGTTCCTGTTCCTTGGGAGGCTGGGGTGGGAGGACCACTTGAGCCCAGGAGTTCAAGTCCAGCCTGGGTAAGTAATATGGCAAGATCCCATCTCAAAAGAAGGAAAGAAAGGAAAAAAGAAAGAAAGAAAGAGAGAGATAAACAGATCCCTGAAGTTGGATGCACAATGGATCCGAAAAAGGGACTGAGAATAGAGGCAGTAAATCATGTGTGGATACCAGTATCTTATGTGATAAATGACTTAGGTGATAACGCACTTTAGTTTCAGTAGCTATTCTACGATAGCCTCATTTTCTTGTACTGATAACTTCACTGCTGAATTTTTAGCTATTACAACAACAGCAACACAAATAGAGAAAAAGTTAATACTGTTTAGGTATTAAAACTTTTGTAAGTTTTTTCCTAATCAAAAATCTAGGAAATTATACTAATAAATTTCTTACCCTCAATTTAGCATAGTAATATAAGTGTTTTATTTTCCTTGATGACTTACTAGAGTAACTTTAATTAAAAATAAACATCATTTTTTGTGTACTGTTTTGGAGACAGTGTGCATTACAGAGCCAAATTGGTGCTGGCACCATATCTGTTTTGGACACCTTTAAAATGACAGGTAAGCCCTTGCTTCCTTCAGTCATTATCATAAAATGGGGTCACAAGACTAATCTGGTCTCTAGCCCCAACTGCCCTGCTGCTGTTGTAAATGCTGCAGAATGTAGAATGTGTAGATTAGAAGTAAAGTACATTGTGAGGTTTATGTAATTTTGTACTTTTTGCAGTTGTCTCGTTTAATTAATTACTAGGCCCTTCTGTTTTACATTAGTGCTTATGTTTTACAAACATGTCAAACAACGTGGCAATTTTTGAAATTGAGGTATGAGACAAAGTCATGGAATCAACCTAAATGCCCATCAATAATAGACTGGATAAAGAAAATGTGGTACATATACACCATGAAATACTATGCAGCCATAAGAAGGAACAAGATTAGCCGGGCGTGGTGGTTCATACCTGTAATCCCAGAACTCGGGAGGCCAAGGCAGGCAGATCACTTAAGGCCAGGAGTTCGAGACCAGCCTGACCAACATGGTGAAACCCCGTCTCTACTAAAAATACAAAAAAAATCACCTGGGTGTGGTGGCACACACCTGTTATCCCAGCTACTTGGGAGGCTGAGACAGGAGGATTGCTTGAACCTGGAGGAGGAGGTTGCAGTGAGCCGAGATCATGCCACTGCACTCCAGCCTGGGCGACAAGGTGAGACTCTGTCTCGAAAAAGAAAAAAATAGAACCAGATCATGTCCTCTGCAGGGACACAGATGAAGTTAGAAGCCATTATCTTCAGCAAACTACGACGGGAATAGAAAAGCAAACACCGCATGCTCTGACTTACAAGTGGGAGCTGACTGATGGAAACACATGGACACATGGGGGGCAACAACACACTGGGCACCTGTGGGGAGTGAGGGGAGGGAGAGCATTGGGAAGAATAGCTAATAGATGCTGGCCTATAATACCTAGGTGATGGGATATCTGTGCAGTAAACCACCATGGCACACGTTTACCTATACAAAAACCCTGCACATCCTGCACGTGTATGCCTGAACTTAAAAGTTGAAAAAAAAAAATTAAAAAACAATCTCAAAATTGAGATGTGAGATAAAAGATATAAAAGAGAACAATTCTAGACATAAGTCCCCAGAGAATCCTGATAATTCTGAAGAATTATAATCATCTGAGTCATTTCAGTGTATTCATGCAACAAGGGACATACAAAAAAAATCCACCTTTACAAGGAAAATCAGTAGGTTTTACATGGGACAGTAACCCAAGTTGTACTATTCAATTTTGTGTCATATGTGACAACCTACAAATTCAGCAATACCTCTGGCAAAATGGAAAAAGCCCTTTACTACAAATCACAGCCATTTGACAAGCAAAAGGTGCCAATTACATCAAGCAGCTTTTAGAATCTCTAAACAATGAAGGATTTGTTGAGACAAAGTCACAATTAGTGAAAAAAACTAAGGAAGCAAGCTATTTCAGAGTACAACTTATTACCTAGAAAAGTCACACAGTTGTTGAGAAAAGAATATTGCCAATATGTAAAATCACAGTAAGTGAAAATGCTAGGACAAGATGCTGTCTGAGGCCAGGTGCAGTAGCTCACGCCTGTAATCCCAGCACTTTGGGAGGCCGAGGTACGTGGACCACCTGAGGTCAGGAGTTCAAGACCAGCCTGGCCAACATGGTGAAACCCATCTCTACTAAAAATACAAAAAATTAGCCAGCATGGTGATGTGCGCCTGTAATCCCAGCAGCTCCAGAGGCTGAGGCAGGAGAATCACGTGAACCCAGGAGGCGGAGGTCGCAATGAGCCAAGGTTGCGCCACTGCACTCTAGCCTGGGCAACAAGAGCCAAACTCTGTCTCAAAAAAAAAAAAAAAAAAGATGTAGCCTGAGAAATTGAAAAGGTCCCATTTAAAAACAGTACAGTAAGTCAAAGCACTGATGACATGCCACGTGATGCTGGAGACATCTGTGTATAATAAGCTGAAAAATAACAGATTCTCTGCAGATTGACGAGTTAACAGGTTTCACTGATGTCATGTCAGATTTCTAAATAACAATGAAATTCAAGGAAAATTTCTGCTACAAAGAGAAACTTTTCTGCTGTCCTAAATAAGCCAGGGTCAAAATATATTTAATGTTACATCTATCTGGAAACAAAAAATCCACCTTGAAGGAACTGTGTTGGCATTTGTGTCCCATCAATAGTGTCCCATCAATAGTGGACCCTATGAGAGGATTAATCTTTCTTGTTTTTTTTTTTTTTTTAAAAAAAGGTAATATTGTCATAATGCTGCTTTTTTCAAAGAGGTACTAGTATAAAAAACTCTT
Source organism: Nomascus leucogenys (assembly GCF_006542625.1). NCBI lineage: Eukaryota > Metazoa > Chordata > Mammalia > Primates > Hylobatidae > Nomascus > Nomascus leucogenys. The sequence continues at coordinate 98,123,082 of NC_044381.1, forward strand.
GGAGGTGAAATCAAAAAAGTTCTGAATGATGCTACAAAAATGGCTAACTTTTAAAAACAAGTCTAGTTCACTCAAGAATTTTTAAAATTACATGAAAGCCTACACCAGCAACACAAAAGCCACTGACACAGAAATTTGACAGCTTAGCAAATAGAGTTCTCAACAGGGTGTTTAAGCTACAGAGTGCATAAAGAAGTACCTTCAAAGAATTAATAAGCCAGAGGTTGCTAAGTAAAAATGGAGCATTAAGAACTGAGCTTAGCCAGGTGTGGTGGCTCATGCTTGTAAAATCCCAACACTCTGGGAGACCAAGGTGGGAGGGGTGCTTGAGCACAGCAGTTTGAGACTACCTTGAGCAAAATAGTGAGACCCAGTCTCAACAAAATTTTTTTAAAATTAGCCAGGTATGGTGATGGTGGCTCATGCCTGTAATCCCAACACTTTGGGAGAATGAGGGAGAGTCACTTAAACCCAGGAGTTCCAGACCACCTTGGGCAACATAAGGAGACCCTATCTCTACAAAAAAATTTTAAATGTGCCAGGTGCGGTGGGATGTGCCTGTAGTCCCAGCTACTCAGGAGGCTGAAGTGGGAGGATCGCTTGAGCAGGGGAACTCAAGGCTATGATGAGCCATGATCATCTCACTGAACTCCAGCCTGGGTGACAGAGTGAGACCCTGTCTCAAAAAAAAAAAAAAAAAAAAAAAAGGAACTAAGCTTAATCAAGTGCTCTATGTCACAATGCAAGTACAGTAATGGTGTTCTGGCATGTTAAAAACCTAAGTAAATCAACACTACTAATAAGTTTATTAGCACATGACTTGGTAATCTAGAACCAGATAATACAGACTTGTCTATATTTTGCATGTTAATATGCCTAATTTTTCTACCCCGGTTCATTTCTTTTTTGACACAGGGTCTCACTCTGTTACCCAGGCTGGAATGCAGCAGCACAATCACAGCTCACTGCAGCCTCAAACCTCCTGGGCTCAAGTGATCCTCTCACCTCAGTCTCTGGAGTAGGTGGGACTACAGGCACACAACACCATGCCTGGCTGATTTTTTTTTGTAGAGACAGGGGTTTTGCCATGTTGCCCAGGCTGATCTTGAACTCCTGGTCCAAAGTGCTGGGATTACTGCCATTAGCCACCATTTCTGGCCTAATTTCTTTTAAAAGATGCAAATATAATAGTTCCATTAAAATGAAAGTAAAAAACTAAAGCCACAGCAATGAAGAAATATGTAAAAAAGCAATAAAAATTGTTACAATAATATAGAATTAAATTTGGAACTAACCTCATTCCAGCCAATAAGAACAGAAAAATAATAGGTTACATAATTGTGACTCTTACATTTTAAGGAAAAAAGGCAATCTAGTTTACTGGAAGAGTTAATGAGTTCTACTATTCATTACTGTGCTACTGTCTCAGTAATCTGAGTAGGAGTTTCCCATACAGTATTTCAGATACACTGTTAAGTACTTTGAAAGAGATTATCTGCAACAAACATCTACTATAAATGAAAGCATACAGATTTAGAAAAGCACAGTGTTTATTTCTTACCAGTCGAATGAGCTGTCTGTCCAGCCACCTAAGGACATCTGGACCTTCTTCTGTTTCTGCTCTATATATTGCTAGCCGGGCCATAAGAATGGCAGCTGCCTCCTGGTCAAAAGATGCAGCAATGTTTTGGATTTGAGTTTGAGCATCTGCCCAGCTAAAGACAATAAGAAAGCATAGAAATGCTGCTGAATTATTATACCCACAATATTATAGTTGGCTACCACACAAATTTAAATTTAAAAGATAAAAGATACAGAAACTACTTCGATATTTCTTCTTAAGACAGAGTCTCACTCTGTCACCTAGTCTGTGGTGCAATGGCGCGATCTTGGCTCACTGCAACCTCTGCCTATTGGGTTCAAGCAATTGTCCTGCCTCAACCTCCCAAGTAGCTGGGATTACAGGCACCTGCCACCAGGCCCAGCTAATTTTTTGTATTTTTAGTGAGGCAGGAAATTAAACAAATAAAGAAAAACAAAATTAAAAAGAGAAGGAAATAAGCTTTAGGTATTAGGCTAACTCATCCCAAAGGCAGTAACAGGCAAAGCCCAGACCCAGGCAAAGTATCGATAACATTATCCAAGAAGCCAGGGCTCAAAGGAATGTGCTCTGGAGACCCTCCCAGCAATCCCTCAAACACAGGGAAAAGAGAAACAAATGTTCCTTTCTCTTATGATATGAGTAAACCTATGAGTTTACAGATTCCTGTTTTCTATAACTAGCAACTTCAAGTAGTCTGTTTTATCTGAGCAGCACAGCGAAGGTCATGAGACATGCCTGAGCGGGCCTGGATTGCAACCATCTAGGCACCATAGTGAAGGTTATGAGATAAGCCCGTGCAAGGCTCTCTTGAGCAAAGCTAAATAACAGCCATCTGGGCCACATAGCAAGAGTCACACATAAGCCTGAGTTATGAACCTGTCACAGTTCAATTAACTGCCTTTGTTCTGCCTCTGTACATGAGCTTTCGTGCCACGACGCTTCATGCCACTGTAAGCTTGTTTCAAACTAGTTAACCCCCTTTCAAAAGTGTGTATATAAGCCAAGCCCTGTCTTTGTTCGGGGCCCAGTCTTCAGATGTTAATCCACTGGATCTGAATGCACTCAATAAAACCCTCCTGTTCTACCTACTAGTCTCTCCAGTCTCCTGATTCCCACAACATTAGTAGAGAGGGGGTTTCGCCATGTTCACTAGGCTAGTCTTGAACTCCTGACCTCAAGTGATCCACCTGCCTCAGCCTCCCAAAGTGCTGGAATAACAGGCGTGAGCCATCGCGCCCAGCCTACTTCAATATTTCAAAATTCCAGTATTACTTAGACAAATTAGCTTTTTTTTTTTTGGAGACAGAGTCTTGCTCTGTCACCCAGGCTGGAGTGCAGTGGAAGGATCTCAGCTCACTGCAACCTCTGTCTCCTGGGTTCAAGCAATTCTTGTGCCTCAGCCTCCTGAGTAGCTGGGATTACAGGCTCCGGCTAAATTTTTTGTATTTTAGTAGAGATGGGGTTTCACTGTGTTGCCCAGGCTGGTCTTGAACTCCTGAGCTCAGGCAATCCACCCACCTGAACTTCCCAAAGTGCTGGGATTACAGGCGTGAGCCACCACACCAGGCTCAAATTAGCATTTTTTTAAAATCACTAATAGCAGTTTTAGTATAGCATCCATTGTTTTTCAGACAAATATAACCAAACCTAAAGAAATCTTCCAAAGCAAGTGTAAAGGCAGCTCTCCAACCACATTCCTTAAACATTAAGATTTTCACTAGTCCAGTCGGCATGGTGGCACACATCTATAGTCCCAGTTATTCAGGAGGCTAAGGTGGGAGAATCACTTAAGCCCAGAAGTTTGACTTCAGCCTGGGAAACAGCAAGACCCTATCTCTAGGCTGGTTGCGGTGGCTCACACCTGTAATCCCAACACTTTGGGAGGCTGAGGCAGGCAGATTGCTTGAGTTCAGGAGTTCAAGATCAGCCTCAGCAACATGGTGAAACTCTTGTCTCTACTAAAAATACAAAAATTAGCCAGGCATGGTGGCGCATGCCTATAATCCCAGCTACTCTGGAGATGAGAACTGCCTTAACCTGGGAAGCAGAGGCTGCAGTAAGCCGACATGGCACCACTGCACTCCAGCATGGGCGACAGAGCAAGACTCTGTCTCAAAAAAACAAACAAAAAAAAAAAACTTGAAAGTCATAAAATAAGGAAGTTTTTAAAAAACAGAGATTTTTTTTTAAGAGACGAGGTCTCACTCTATCACCTAAGCTGGAATGCAGTTATTTGAGCAAAGCACTTGATCATGGTTCAAGTGGCACAATCATGATTCACCTCAAACTCCTGGGCTCCAGCAATCCTCCAACCTCCGCCTTCTGAGCAGCAGGACTACAGGCGCAGACCACCATGCCCAGCTAATTTAAAATAATAGTTTTAGAGATGAGGGTCTCACTATGTTGCCCAGGCTAGTCTCCAACTCCTGGACTCAAGTGATCTTCCTGCCTCAGCCTTCCCAAAACACTCGGATTACAGGCATAAGCCACCGGACTTGGCCAATAAAAGATTTTTACAAGTAAAAATAATAGCATATACGTGTGCCCACACACATAGATATGCAAGTCCCTATATCCAACTTCAAAATTTCATTTCTTTAATTTTGATAAAGCAGAACTATAGAAATACAAAAATAAAGTTTTTCTCTCAACCTAAGTAATTCTTGTTTATTCCACTGGAAAATGAATAAAGTGTCAGAAGTTTCTCATTGGTCTTTCAATCATTAGTGATAAAAATCAAATAATTAAAATTACTTTGTTATTCTTTTATTTCCATGTTAATACACTGACTAAAACTAATTAAAAGTTAATAAGTAAAAATTTCAGTCTAAGGGATTAATTTGATACTACACATAAAATAGCAGCAATTTATTAAATCCAAATACTGTATAAATCCAACTGATCCTGGGTAGACTCAGATCAAACTGATCCTGGGTAGACTCAGGAATACATTTCATCTGTGTGTTTGTTTGTTTGTTTGTTTGTTTAATATTTCAGATATAGTGACTGGCCATATTTCAGATATAGTGACTGGCCAGACATACTTACAGACTTCTTGAAAATAAGTGCTGAACCACTTTTACATGTCAGAGTGATCCTAAGGGAATTCAGGCAGCAGCATGTTTAAAATTCTTCTCCCTTCTTTCTGTATTTTTAATTTTCTTTCAACAAGCAAATAATTATTAAATGTTTCCCAGATGGTTGAAACGTGTGAATTATCTCAATGTAGTAAACAGTAAGAAGCAAAAAAGAATGAGAATGTGTAAAAGAAGACATTGGTAATTTTGAAAGTTATGTTTTAATGCAATTTAAAGACTTCATGATTATACTAATAGTTTGGTTTTGTGTTTTATTAATTATTTTAGTTTTAATTTTAAAAATCAAACAATTAAAAACAACACTGTTTGAATCAGTACTTTCTAAACTTGAATGACCATATTTATTTACTTTAAACTGAACTACAAAGGTGACTTTTTTAATTGTGAAAATATAATGGTGCAGTAGAGGAAATACATTCCAAGTGAACACATGCAAATTTACTAATTATGATTTGTTTAGACATAAATTAAAAGGTGGGCTCTTAAAGTCAAGTTTAAAGGGCTTTTTGACACTGTAAAAATCTGTCTTCTACATTTCCCATATCCCTTCAGTGTGATTCTTACAACTAGTTTAAACCAAAATTCCTAGATCAAAGTCATTTTCTATATGAAAAATAGAGTAACTGTCTTCTCAGGAGCCTTTATTTTCATATGGCTTATTCACTTAACAAAAACACTTGTCTAGGCCCCTAAAGTCATAGTCCTAGTTTAAAAAAAACAAAAACAAAAAACAAAACAAAACAAAACAAAGTGCTCTGATCATTGGAAATGGTTGGGATAAGTTAACTTGAAAAGATGGATGCTTTTGGTAAGACACAATGCTATAAATGGCACCATAACACACATATGTCTCTACAAATAGCCTCATAAATTCTGCGCAAACTGAAAATATATAAGCCCATGATATTTCTCATAAGACAGCACCCTGTCTCTTGAAAGAGTAATCTAACCTTTTAAAATTTTCATTTTAAAAAAATTTCAAACATAAAGACAGTAGGAAGAGTGGAATAAACTCCTATATATCCATCACCTAGATTCACCAATTGTTAGCATTTTAACACATCTGCATTATCATTCTCTCTCTCCATTTATATACACGTTTTTTGCTGAACTTTTCTAGATTAAGTTGGAGATATTATGATCTTCTGCCCAAAATACTTCAGTGTATATCTCCTAAGAACAAAAAAATTTCTTATATAGCTCCAATTACTAAACTCATGAAAGTTAACACTGATATAATGCCATTATCATATAGAAAGAGACCATATTCATATTTCCCCAATTGTCTAATAATGGCTTCTAAAGCAAAATTTTTCTCTGACATTGGCATTTTGTCCATGATCACACATTGGCATTAGTGGTAATGTTTCTTTAGTATCCTTTAATCTGGACCAGTTGCTCAGACTTTCTTTGTCTTCCAAGACATTTTTGAATAGTATAAACCAGTGACTTTGTAAGTTGTAAAAAGTCCCTCATTTGGTATGTCGTTGTTTCCTTAAGCAAATGTACTGAATGTCAAATTTAATGTCTGCACACACGTGTGTCTGCACACACATGTTGAGAGGCATAAATAAACTGAGAAGTTTGCCAAGAATCAGTACTTCCAAGTTCCTTATCTGAAATCTGAACAATCTAAGGGAAGGTTCAGCTGACATTTTTTCTTCAAATGAATAATGTATCCCCTTGACATTGTTCCAGGATGTTAAGTCAAGGCAAGGTAACAGAACAGAACACTACATCTATGTACAACCCTGTGCTAAGTAATAGATCATCCAATACAGCTAATACTCAGTTCAAATGTTGTGTTCATGTCCATCTTAAGATTTTCAGGAATGAAGCTAGAGTTTTAAGTACAGTTAATGAAAATGAGAGCTACAAATGCCTTCCTTGTCCATTGTCGAGACCATGACTAAACTGGGTAAGTTTACAGATCAACACTTTCCCTATCCAGACAACCAAGTTCAAGACAAATAGAAATAAAGACCAAAGCCTGTTCATTTCGAGATTCACCTCATCTAAAAACCTCTTCCTAACTAAACTCATTCCACAATTATTTTCCTTTTGTTTTATACTTCCCAAATACATAGAGATACCAAAGTAGCAGAGAAATAATGTATTCCTAATTCTTAATAAAAAGAAGGGTACTAAATTTAGTTAAATTTGTTGTCTCTGCAAATGCTGGGCAAAGAGCACATGAACAAATACATGCCTTATTTGGAAAATCTATCACAAAGATAGGAATAAGAAAAGGTATCTGTTGGGCTTTATTATTCCCTTTCGGGGACCCTGCCTATATCAACAAATTAGAACATGACTATGTTACGCAAAATACTACCCTATAATTGAATCTGTTAGATAGAGACTTTACCTTTTGTGGTCTCAACAAGTGCTAGTCAAAGTATGGTATGTGAACCAGTGCCATGAAGTCAAAAGAGGAACTGAGAATAAATGTTTAGAAACTGAGCAACTTCACAAAATAATCTTATATCTTATTAATCTAATAATATAAAACGGAGTTTGTTTTAAGTCACTTTTTAAAATTTCATTTTTCTAGTAATTCATTTTTATTGTATTTAATAAAAGCATCTGTACCCAAAGGATTAGGAAAAAAAAGCACAACTGGCCCTTTACCACAGACAATGTGAGGATGAATCTATACCACACCGTCATATAGCAGGAGGCTAAGTATGTTCATGGCTTCCGCATTCATACTCTCCTACAACAGAACGTACTCCACAAAGCAGAAGCTGAGTAATGGCATAATAAATGAATTAAACGACTAATAAAACTTGAAAAAAAAAAGCTAAGAATTTTTATCACTAATTGAAAAGTAATGTGATTAATTACTGTGCTATATCATTTATATATATAATGGATTATATATATTATTATTGCCTATTATAGGTAAATATTTGATTTTTCTCCTCTCACAGAATGAGGTAAATAAAATAATATTTTGAAGGGTGTGTCTTAGAAGTACTTTTTAAAATTGCTCTTACGGTTCTTAGTAATGAATACTGTAGCAAATAAGCTGGGTTAGAAAGAAATAAATAAAATACTATTAGTCACAAATATTCACTTGCTAGTCATGGATGTCACCCAAAATAGGAATCCAGTTTGGAAACACAACCCAGATAGTTGTGATATGAAAATCAAATCTCTAACAAATACAACTTACTTCCTAGCAATGGTGGTCACTCGGATGCGTCTCTGCCCACTTGAATGCTGATACTGAGTCACAAACTGGATTGCACCACGCCCTCCTTGAGGAATTGGAGCATTATGCTGTATAAATATAATGGAGTAAAACCTAAGCAAAATTTACTATGTTGTTGTCATATAATCACAGGCTACATGTCCTAGCACTAAAAATAATTCATTCTAAAATTGATTAGAAGGATACTTATTTCCAATGCATCCAAAACAGTTATAATTTGTCACACAGAAGAGGAGAAATTAATTTGAAGAGGAGGAAAATAATCAAGAATCAGAGAAGTCAGTCCTGCTAGGAAATCAATTTTCAAGTACTATATAAGCCAGAGGGACATGAAAGAACAAAGAAAAGGGAGAGTACAAAGAAATTAAAAGACAATTCCTAAGTGAGGCCATTTAAGCCAAACTGCACAGATTGAATATCCTTTATCCAAAATGCTTGCGACCCGAAATGTTTTGGATTTTGTATTTTTTCAAACTTGGGAATATTTGCCTTGTACCAATTGAACATCCCCAAATCCAAAAATCCAAAATCCAAAATGCTCTCCAATGAGCATTTTCTTTGAGTGTCATGTCAGTGTTCAGAAAGTTCCAGATTTTGAAACAGTTCAGATTTCAGATCTGAGTTGTTCAACTTGTAACTGGATAAAGAGAAATTGAGCTAAGTCCTCCTCCCCTAGGTACAGAAGATGAAAGCAGAACTTTTAGGAACATTATCATATGATGAACAACTAACCAATGAAAGATTAATAATGAGAAGAAACTAATAGCAATATATAATAATTATCATCAGAAAGAAATACAAGTAGTCAATAGCAGAACTTTATTCATGCATTCTGACAACAGATATTCTTGCTTTGTTTTTGTGTGTTGTTTTGCTTTTGTCAGTAAGAGTCAATATATTTCTTATAAATTTTAACGTTTAAAAAAAACTACAGCACCTGCCTTAGGAAAGCTGACTGTTAATATTTTGTGGTTCATTTTATGCCTAAAAACTATTAATAAATAAGTCAGTAATTTGTATTATTCTTCAATGTGATTAATTATCTCCTGTGGCAGAAAAAAAAATCTTTCCAAATATGGTTACTTTCTAAACTTTTTCTATGGATTTTGACATATTAGACCTTCTTGTAGGAAGACTCATATATCATATATACTTTGTGACAACTAGGAAAAACTAGACATCTAATTGCAAAAATGTGTAGCTAGAAGGGAATTTTAAATAACTGCATTTTCCTTCATTTTTATATTCAAAAAAAGAAAGAAAACAGACTAAAAGTTGGGCTACCCAAGGTTTGGAGTTTGTAGGTTTCCCTGCATTTCTATTACAATACGTCTTGTCACCAAGGAGTTTAGCCTTGAAAAATAAAAAAAAGACAAATATAAATTCCAATACAGAAAATAAATTTTGGGTTATATCTACTATAGGAAAAAAAAATATATGAGCTATTCATGGCCTAAAGTAAGTACTTACTCAAATGTATGTTTTGATATTCAGATGTAGAAAGTCATACCTGATTGACAACCTCAAAATATATGGCTAAGGTTGTAGTGGGACTAAGTCCACATATCTTCCACTGACATGTGCCACCTGTTCCTATCTCCTGTAAAAATAAAATATAGCATGTTTGAAAGCTAGAGACACAATTTATTAATTTTATATTAAGGTGAAAAAGGAAAAAGACCACAGGAAAAAAAAATCATGTTTCAAACTAATTCAACAATGTTAAGAGCTTAAAATATTTTAAGACCAAAAAAAAAAAAAGCATTTTTACATAATAAAAATAAAATAATTTTTACATACTAAAAGTAAAATTCAAATTCTTGCTAAGTAAATTACAAAAGTGTTAATATAAGTTCTTCATACTGTTGTCTTTAAAAGCGTGCGCTATTTGGCCAGGTGCAGTGGCTCACACCTGTAATCCCAGCACTTTGGGAGGCCGAGGCGGGCGGATCATGAGGTCAGGAGATGGAGACCATCCTGACTAACACGGTGAAACCCCATCTCTACTAAACACACAAAAAATCAGCTGGGCGTGGTCACGGACGCCTGTAGTCCCAGCTACTTGGAAGGCTGAGGCAGGAGAATGGCGTGAACCCAGGGGGCAGAGCTTGCAGTGAGCCGAGACGGCGCCACTGCACTCCAACCTGGGCGGCAGAGTGAGACTCTGTCTCAAAAAAATAAATAAATAAATAATAAAAGTATACGCTATTTAATGAAGTAACTGCAACTAACATTATCCTTCTATCCAACTACTTGATCTGTATAAAAAGAAACTGATTTAACTTATAATATATGCATTTACGAACACACGTTCTCTGGATGAGAATTGTTAAGCACTCTGATTCCCAAGAAAACGTCATAGATATAGATAGACCTTTACCAGCAAACTGCTTATACACATTAATTTTTTAGCTTTGTCATTTTTAAAGTTGATTACCCACTTTGTATTATTTGTCCCACCATCCTCTCTACAGCTACATGATTCTACCATTTTAGAGTACATTATACTTCCATTAAATTGGATAAAAAGAACAAAGAACTGAAATTCCAAATCTGGCTAATTTGGTTACTTTTTGGAAAATTCTGGTAACAAAAATCAATTTAAAGCTAATTTTGACTTTCAGAAGTCTCCAAATTTCCAAATCATGAGTTTTTGTTTTGTTTTGTTTTGCTTGTTTGTTTGTTTGTTTTTTAGGCACACTGGGGCAAGACATAATTTGGGCATAAAAAATAGAAGACTGGTGACAGTATAAAAGTTTTCATTAGGGGTGGATGGGAAAAGGCTATGCAGAAAGAGCAACCACGAATAGAGGCATACCAATGGGAGCTGAACTACATAAAACAATCAATATAAGAATTTTGAAAGGAATGCTATAGGCTGCCACCCCAAGTTTTTGTTGGTGCCGTCTTGTGCATTCACTGTATCTTCTTTTTTTCTTTTTTGAGGGGGAATAACAGGAGGGGAACAGGGTCTCTCTATGTTGCCTGGGCTGGTCTCTAACTCCTGGGCTTAAGCAATCCTCCTGCCTCAGTCTCCCAAGTAGCTGGGATTACAAGTGCAAGCCACAGTTCCTAGCCCTTTATTTTCTTTTTAGAATAAACACAACTTACATTTTCAGACACACAGGGTCCTTTAGAATTGAGTGACACACAGGGTCCAATAGCTCCTGAAATCTTTATTTCCCTTGAGGTCTGCAAAATAAGAAAATAGCATGTTCGGTTTCCTCAAAGATATGTTCAAATGTTCAACTACAGGTGTATAAGAATATAAGATATTCATCTATATTTAAAACTCAAAGCCAATGAAAATATACTAACATGAAAATTAATCAATGAGCACTTCTATGCTCACTGACAAATTTAAAATCTGGCACCAACCTAATTTTAACCTTCTATTTCCATTAGCACATAGGAGGTCTCCATTTGGGAACCCCATTCTGACTTCAGACTTCTACCTATCCACCCAAAATTCACATATCCTAATCCAAAACCTTAGACACCCTATTCTATTTTTCCTCCCACAGAAAATCTGTCACCAAGATTGGTCTCTCCCCAGTCTCTCTTGCCACCAAAATTTAAGCTATCACAATACCTTCTATCTAAAAAAAAAAAAATTGGAAAGCCTACTTTTGTTTTCTTACTTGAGATTCCTTTTCCTGACATATGCAGAATACCACTGTCAGATGAATCTTACCCAAAATACCTAATATGACTTCTGCCTACACTTGTGTCTCCACACTACAACCAGCTCCCACAAATTTAAGCTATTTCCCCTCATTCCAATACAAAGCATCTACTCTCACTGGGCAGTTTTCTCAAACACACAATGCTGATTCTCACGTCTATGCTTCTCCTCACACTGGGTTCCTGAATAAAATGCATTATCCTCTAACACCTTTAAAAAAACAACTGTGGCCGGGCACAGTAGCTCACGCCTGTAATCCCGAGACTTTGAGAGGCTGAGGTGGGTGGATCACCTGAGGTCGGGAGTTCAAGACCAGCCTGATCAACATGGAGAAACCCTGTCTCTACTAAAAATACAAAATTAGCTGGGCATAGCGGCACATGCCTGTAATCCCAGCTACTCGGGAGGGTGAGGCAGGAGAATCGCTTGAACCCAGGAGGCAGAGGTTATAGTGAGCTGAGATCATGACATTGCACTCCAGCTGGGCAACAAGAGCAAAACTCCATCTCAAAAACAAAACAAAACAAAAAAAACTATAAGTCACACTCCTTAGAATAAATTGTGTCCTATATATGTTCATTTTTCTTCTCTAAACCTTTATAGTGTTTTTATAACTTACTATTATGTCATTCTATTACATACACTGTTTACTTTTCCTGCCTCTCTAATCAAGAGAATGCTAAGTTTCTCGATAGCAAGATGTGTACCTTAGATATCCCTAGACATCTCTGTAACTTCCCATGCAATGTTGGGCATATAGCAAGCATTCAATAAAACAAGATTAATAAATATTTCACGAAAATTCAAAACTAATGTGCTTAGAATTAATTTAGTAAGAATCAATTAGGATTAGAAGCACTTAGCCTTTGGGTATTTTAAATCCAAATTTGAAATAAATGATAGAATTATGTAATAACAACTAATCATAAAACAATTACTGATTATCCAAAAGGTAAAAAACAGTTTCCTCTTAAGTCAGATAACAATTCCTATCATTAACCTAGCACTAACATAAATAGATTTGGCTCTACAAAAGATAAAACAGGCCGGACGTGGTGGCTCATGTCTGTAATCTCAGCACTTTGGAAAGCTGAGACAGGCAGATCACCTGAGGTCAGGAGTTCGAGACCGGCCTGGCCAACATGGTGACACCGCATCTCTACTAAAAATACAAAAATTAGACAGACACAGTCGTATACACCTGTAGTCCCAGCTACTCAGGAGGCTGAGGCTGGAGAATCACTTGAATCCAGGAGGCAGAGGCTGCAGTGAGACAACATCATGGCACTGCACTCTAGCCTGGATGACAGGGGAAGATTCTGTCTCAAAAAAAAAGATAAAACATACTTTAAAGAGCTAAGCCCTACATAAAGAAAAAAATGAAAAGTTAAAGAATATTTTACCAATATTGTTCTACTTTTCTACCAATTATTCAGAAATGCTCAAGTAAAGTCTCATACATTGAATGATGACACTCTTCTGGTGAAGAAAATCTCTAACTCAGGTTTCAATATAAAATAACCACAATTTTGAAAGCAAGTATTAAATTTGATTAATGGCATTTTAGAATTACACTCAAACCTATAAGCTGTCTTTTGATAACATATCACACATGTCAAGTTTTGGTTCTTACCTTTATTTCTAGTGTACCACCAAAGCCCATTTTAAACTGTCCATGCATGTCTTTGGTAAAGACTCTTTGAAAAGTTTGTTTGAATAAGGACGTATTGAAAGAATCACCCATTACCATGTATCCTCTGCATGGAAAGAACAAAAAAACAACATACTTGACACAGTTACTGAGTCCATGTGTTAAAATCGTAGAAGAAAATTACCTCTCAAAACTACCAATAAATTTTAAAGATATTTCCCAAAATGTGCTGTATTACTAATTTTTAATATTAAAATATATATGAGAATATCCTCACCCCACAAATAATCTCAATTCGAAAGGTAATAGAGTGACCCTAACAGCTGCATTTGTCCTTGGTAATTTAAAAAAAATTCTTCTTTAAATAGGCAATATATCTCCACCATATTACAAAACACAAAAGGTACAGAAGAGTATATAGTAACAAATGTTCTCCATATTGGTAAAGGTACCTGACAGTTTCCAGCACGCATTCTCTTTTTTTTTTTTTTTTTTTTTTTTTCCAGACAGGGTCTCACTCTGTCGCCTAGGCTGGAGTGCAGTGGCACAATCACGGCTCACTGCAGCCACAACCTCCTGGGCTCAAGCCATCCTCCTACCTCAGCCTCCCAAGTAGCTGGACTACAGGTTGCACCAACATGCCCAGCTAATTTTTTTGTTTTTTGTAGCGATAGGGTTTTGCCATGTTGCCCAGGTTGGTCTTGAACTTCTGGACTCAAACAATATGCTCATCTCGGGCTGCCAAGGTGCTGGGATTATAGGGATGAGCCACCCACCCATCCCATTCTCACTCTTAAAAACGAGTATGTGTGTGTGTGTATATGCATGTATTGTCTATGTCACATGAAATATACACGTTATACCGAGCAAATGAGAATGGAAGAAAATTAAGAGAGTATTTTCACTTTATGCACTTATTTTAATTTTCTTTCAATAAGCATATACCTACTTTTTTAATTAAAAAAAATTTTAATATTAACTTGAAAGTTAAAAACTATTTTGATACCATTCCTTCTCTAATAGATTGGCAAAAATCAGTTTGACAGCAACATATTATGTTGGTGAGGCTATGGAAAAACAGGCACTCTCATATATATCTGCTGGGACTGCAAAATGGTACAACCCCAGTACAGAGCAACTTGATAATATCTAACAAAATCACATACGGATTTCCTCCTTAATCCAGCTACCCCACTAATAGTAATCTATTCCAAAGATACTCTAACAAAACAAAAACAGAAACACAAAATATATTCACAAGGTTATTTGCTGAAGCACTATTTGTAACAACAAAAGTTTTTTTTTCCTTTTTTCCTTATGTTTGAAATACTGTATTTCAAACACAAACTCAGAATAACAGAAAACTGAAAACAATCCAAATAATCATGTAATTAGAGACTAGATGAAAAAATATTACATCCACACAACACAGTAATACACTGCTACAGACTGATTTCTAGGATATAAGTGAAAAACACAAAGAGGGCAAAGATGTATAAAATATTGTTTATATAAAAAGGGGGATACACATATGCATAAAATATTTAGATACACTTGCTCACATTTTTAAAATATTTTAAGTATTAAACATCAATAAAAGATACAATCAAAAATTAAAATAGGCAAAAGAATAAAACTGATGTTATAACTAATTGACCATAATTTTACTTTTGATATTATTAAAAAGTTTTTATGTTATCTCTGATGCTTATTAGAAATTGTATCCTTTTAAATTTTTTAATGTTACTGGTACATAAATTTATAATTAAACTTTGTACACCGACCTTGATCCAGAAGGCTTGCCAACTTCACATATTAATACCAATAGTTTATAGATTCTGTCAGATTTTCTACAAACATATTATCTATGATGATCTAAGTCATCATTATACCTGATAATACATCCTAGATTAATGACAATTTATACCACCCCATTTCTCTGCTCCCTTTTACAGTAAACCTCTATGGAGGAATTGTCCACACCCTTACATCTATCTTCCAAATATATCCAAAATCCAACTACTTCCCACCATCTGTGCTACCATCACTTGGTATTCTTACATCCCTATACTCTACTAACGACAAATGAAGTCAGCGATCCTTTTAAACTATTAAGTCAGATCATAAAACTCCTCTGTTGAAAACTCTCCAATGCCTTCCCATCTCACTCAAGGTAAAGTCCAAAGCCCTTTAAACAGGTAAATGGACTTTGTAACCTATCCTCCTCACTCACTCCATTCCAGCTACTTTGTTCTCCTTGCTATTTCTCAAAATCACAGATACATTCTCTTTTTTTTTATTATTTTTTGAGCCCAGGTCTCACTCTGTCACGCAGGCCGGAGTGCAGTGATGCAATCATGGCTCACCACAGCCTCGACTTCCCAAGCTCCAGCAATCCTCCCACCTCAGCCTCCCAAGTAGCTGGGACCACAAGCGCACACCACCATGCCCAGCTAATTTTCGTAGTTTTGGTAGAGACAGGGTTTCACCATGTTGCCCAGACTGGTCTCAAACTCCTGAGCTCAAGCAATCCACCCACCTCAGCCTCCCAAAGTGCTAGGATTACACAGGTGTGAGCCACAGCACCTGTCCCCAGGTACATTCTCAACTTTGTACTTGCTATTCCTCACTTGGAACACTCTTACTTCATATATGCACACGGCTCACTCTTACTTCCTTACATCTTTGCTAAAATATCACCTTCAATAAGGCTCTGCCTATTCATCCTATTTAGAACCGCAAACCCCAATTCTTCTTTCCTGACCTTTTTTCTTCCCAATGCTATCACCATCTGACATTCTATCTACCATACTTATCCTACCTCCTCTCATTAGACCTGTACTAACATGTGGCTAGTTAAATTTAAATGTAAAGCAATTAAAATTAAAATTTTAGTTCCTCAGTCATACTTGCCACATTTCCATGGGACAGCACAAAGAATACATCCATTGCGAAATTATACGGAAGAGCCCTGCACTAGAAGATAAGCTCCATGAGGGCAAAGAGTTTTACGTTTAGTTCACTGCTTTACTTGCAGTGCCATGAGCAGTTTGCTACATAACAGGTGCTCATTCATATTTATTAGATGAATGATTTAAATAAATAAACTTGAGAAAGGGTTGACACATCTAATCGATTTTTAAGTCTAATTAAATTATTTAAAAAATAATAACTGATCATGGAAGAGGAAAGAACACATCCCAGGTCATTCTGTGAAGACAGTTACCCTGATGCCAACACCAAACAAAAGAAAACTACAGGACAGTATCTCCTGTGAAGACAGATGCAAAAATCCTCAACAAAATGCCAGCAAATTGAATTTAGCAATAATAAAAAGGATTATACACTGTGACCAAGTGAGATTCATCCCAGAAAGGCAAGGTAGGTTTAAAATCCAAAAATCAGTGCAATATACCATATTAATAAGGACAAAAGTCACATGATCATATCAATAAGTATAGAAACAGCATTTAACAAAATCCCAAAAACACATTTTCATGAGAGTTTTTGGAAGGGAACTTACTCAATCTGATGAAATCCACAGCTAATATCTTCTAATGGTAGAAGACTAAACAGGGATGGGCGCAGTAGCTTATGCCTGTAATCCCAGCACTTTGGGAGGCCGCGGCAGGTGGATCACCTGAGGTCAGGAGTCCGAGACTAGCCTGACCAACATGGTGAAACTCCCATCTCTACTAAAAATACAAAAATTAGCTGGGCGTAGTGGCGCATGCCTGTAGTCCCAGCTACTCGGGAGGCTGAGGCAGCAGAATCACTTGAACCCAGGAGGCGGAGCTTGCAGTGAGCCGAGATCGTGCCACCGCACTCCAGCTTGGGCAACAAGAGGGAAACTCCATCTCAAAAAAAAGAAAAAAAAAGACTAAACGACTTCCCCCAAAGATCAAGAACAACACAAGGATATTCACTCTCACCATTTTTAATCCTGTACTGGACATTCCAGCCAGGGCAATTAGGCAAGGAAAAGAAAAAGCATGCAGATGGGAAGGAAGAAGTAAAACAATACCAATTTGCAGATGGCATGATGTTATACAGGGAAAATCCTAAGAAGTCCACAGAAAAACTACTAAAACTAACAAACAAGTTCCGCAAGGTTGCAGGGTATAAAATCGATATATAAAAATCAATTGTTGGCCGGGCACAGTGGCTCATGCCTGTAATCCCATCTCTCTTTGGTAGGCCAAGGCGGGCAGATAATTTGAAATAAATATGAAAATTAGCCAGGCATGGTGCTACATGCCTGTAATCCAGATACTTGGAAGGCTGAGGCACAAGAATCTGCTGAACCTGGGAGGCAGAGGTTGCAGTGAGCTAAGATCACACCACTGCACTCCAGCCTGGGCAACACAGCGAGACACTGTCTCAAAATTAAAAAATTAAAAAATTTTTAAAAATCAAGGCTGGGCACGGTGGCTCAGGTCTGTAATCCTAGCACTTTGGGAGGCAGAGGACAGCAGATCACAAGGACAGGAGTTCAAGACTAGCCTGGCCAACATGGTGAAACCCAGTCTCCACGAAAAATACAAAAAAAAATTAGCCGGGTGTGGTGGTGGGCGCCTGCAGTCCCAGCCACTTGGGAGGCTGAGGCAGGAGAATCGCTTGAACCCGGGAGGTGGAAGTTGCAGTGAAACGAGATCACGCCACTGCACTCCAGCCTGGGTGACAGAGCAAGACTCAGTCTCAAAAAAAAAAAAAAAAAAAAGAAAGAAAAAGCATGAACTAGGTTTCATCAAAATTTGAAACTTTTGTGCTGCAAACAATACCATCAAGAAAGTGAGGGAGGCCGGGAGGGGTGGCTCACACTTGTAATCCTAGCACTTTAGGAGGCCGAGGTGGGTCAATCTCTTGAGGTCAGGAATTCAAGACCAGCCTGGCCAACATAATGAAACCCTGTCTCTACTAAAAATACAAAATAGTCATGTGTGGTGGTGCACACCTATAATTCTAGCTACTGGGGAAGCTAAGATAGGAGAATCACTTGAACCCAGGAGGCAGAAGTTCCAGTGAGCCTAGATCACACCACTGCACTCTAGCCTGGGCAACACAGTGAGACTCTGTCTCAAAAAAAAAAAAAAAAAAAAAAGTGAGGGAAAAAACCTATAAGACAAAATATCTGTAAGTCATATATCTGATAAAGGGATTTATATCAAAATAACAAACTATTTTAACTCAATAAAAAGAAAATCAATAGCCCAAATTAAAAATGGGTAAAGAATCTGAACAGACATTTCTCCAAAGATATACACATGGCCAGTAAGTACATAAAAAGATGCTCAACATCATTAGTTTTCAGGGAAATGCAAATCAAAACCACAATGAGATATTACTTCGTACCCACTAGGACAGATATCATCAAAAAAACAGACAATAGGCTGGGCAGGGTGGCTCACACCTGTAATCCCAGCACTTTGAGAGGCAGAGGCAGGTGGATCGAGCCCAGGAGTTCGAAACCAGCCTGAGCAACAAAGTGAGACCTCGTCTCCACAAAAAAATAGTATTAATAATTAGCTAGGTGTGGTAGCATGTGCCTGGAGTCCCAGCCACTCAGGAGGCTGAGGTGCGAGGATGGCTCGAGCCCTGGAAATTGTGGCTGCAGTGAGCTATGACTGCACCCTGCACTCCAGCCTCAGTAACAGAGAAAGACCCCATCTCAAAAAAATTAATTAAAATACAGACAATAACAAGTGCTGACAAAGATGTGGAGGAACTGGAATCCTCACACTTTGGTAATGGGAATTTAAATTGGTACAGTCACTTGGGAAAACCGTTTGACAGTTCCTCAAAATGTTAAGGACAGATTACTATATGACGCAACAATTCTGCTCCTAGATATATACCTAAGAGAAACAAAAACATAATCTCCACACCAAAACTTGAACACGATGTTCAAAGGACCATTACTCACAGTAACCAAAAAGTGGAAATGAAATATTCATTAACTGATGGATTCCTAAACAAAATGTGGTGTATCCATCAAATGGAATACTATTAAAAGCACTTTGACCCCTTGTTCCCTTTTTACTCAGCAATAAAAATAAAATAAAATATTATTATTTTCTACAGTCTGGATGAACCTTGAAAACATTATACTGAGTAAAAGAAACCAATCACAAGAGACCATTTGATTCCCTTCTTTTTGAAACAGAGCCTCACTCTGTGGCCCAGGCTGGAGTGCAGTGGCACAATCTTCTTGGCTCACTGAAACCTCCACCTCCAGGTTCCAGTGATTCTCCTGCCTCAGCCTCCTGAGTAGCTGGGATTACAGGCACATGCCACCATGCCAGGCTAACTTTTGTGTTTTTTAGTAGAGATGGGGTTTCGCCATGTTGGCCAGGCTGGTCTTGAACTCCTGACCTCAGATAATCCTCCCATCACGGCTTCTAAAAGTGCTAGGATTACGGTTGGGAGCCACAGCGCCCGGCTCTGATTCCTCTTTTTTTTTTTTTTTTTTTTTTAAGACGGAGTCTAACTCTATCACCCAGGCTGGAGTGCAGTGGCATGATCTCAGCTCACTGCAACCTCTGCCACCTGGGTTCAAGCAATTCTCCTGCCTCAGCCTCCCGAGTGGCTGGGATTACAGGCGCCGGCCACCACGCCTGCCTACTTTTTGTATTTTTAGTAGAGATGGGGTTTCACCATCTTGGCCAGGCTGGTCTTGAACCCCTGACCTCATGATCTACCTGCCTTAGCCTCCCAAAGTGCTGGGATTACAAGCGTAAGCCACCGCACCCAGCCTCTGATTCCATTTTATAAAATGTCCAGAATAGGCAATTATCAGCTGTCTAAGGATGAGACGGTGGTGAGAAGAAAAAGGAGGGAGTAATGGGAAGTAACTGCTAATGGGAACATAGTTTCTAAGGTAATGCAAATGTTCTAAACAAATTATGGTGATGGCTGTGCATCCTGTAAATATACTAAAAGCACCAAACTGTATATTTTAAATGGTAAGTTTATGGTATGTGAATTTTATCTCAAAAATGCTGTTAAAGTAATGAATCAAAATAATGACTTCAAGATATCAAAGTAAGCTTTAGAAACAGGGTTGTAAACTCCATATTTTTAAACAAATTTAAAAGTGTTACATTTAAAAGTGTTAAATTTAAAAGTTATAAACAGGTTTATAACTCCATATTTTTAAACAAATTTAAAAGTGTGCTTTACTGAAAAGAGTATCAAAAACTACTAACGGATGTGTTGCCCTGAAGTAGTGGGAAGATGACACTTTTCCCTAAACGGTCATTATTGGTTTATATCAGTAAATGTTATCATTTGCTTATAATTACAAAAACTGTAAAAATTTAAATACATACCCAGTAAGGTTGGGACAGCACTTCATCTCCAGGAGACCTGTCTGATCTAATGCACATGCATAGATATCAATAACATGGCCAGTTGTAGCAGCTCGATTAGCCAATGCTTCAAAATGCTACAAAAGATTTTTTAATTAAAATAATATACAAAATTGTCCTATAAATCTTTTTTCCATTAACAGATCAAAATGATCAAAGAAGGACTAAAAGAATAACTCATAATTTAAATTATGATTTATTTAACTTTCTGTCATCTCAATAAAATTATACAACTTCTGTGAGTCTGACATTTTCACATTTTTTTTCCTTAAAAGCCACTCTTTCTAGATAAACCCCTAGATGAAGCCAAATTTAAAGGAAGGCATGTTGCATATCTTGTTCTTCATACATAAACATAGTAGAAAAACAACAGGCTGGCCGTGGTGGCTCACACCTGTAATCCCAGCACTTTGTGGGGCCGAGGCAGGCAGATCACGAGGTTAGGAGATCGAGAACATCCTGGCTAACACGGTGAAACCCCATCTCTACTAAAAATACAAAAAATTAGCCGGGCATGGTGGCAGGCGCCTGTATTCCCAGCTACTCAGGAGGCTGAGGCAGGAGAATGGCATGAACCTAGGAGGCGGAGCTTGCAGTGAGTGGAGATAGCGCCATTGTACTCTAGTCTGGGCGACAGAGCGAGACTTTGCCTCGAAAAAGAAAAACAACAGAGAACTCTCTTTCCTGGCTAAATCCATACTCAAGTAACAAAAACATCCAAAAATAGAGAAAATACAAAAAGCAGTAAGATAAATGAATCTAAAACCTTTTTTGAAGCTGTAACCAAGAAAAATTCCAAGCTCAAAAAGCAAATTAGTTGGCAAGAAAGAACTAATCTCATTTGCCACTAACAGTGGCAAAAATTATGTCATAAATTACTTTTAAAAATATAATACTGATGATGACTATCAAAAAATACATGATACAGCACAAACCAAACTAAAACTGAACTCCAGAGAATTCAAAAATTAAGAGATATTAACAAATAGAACGAATATAAGAGAGTCAAAAATCAACATTAGTGAAATGTACTTACACAAACCCAAAAAATGGGAAGTCAGATGAACATAAAACAACTTAGAAGAAAATGATGGACTATTTAAGCTATGAACAATATTCATATCTAAAGGAAAAATTAAGGACTGCCTCTTGGAAATGAAAAACTGAAAAATGTAAAAACGACTTTTCCTAAACAGAAAGACATTCTTTAACATGAATATTTAAAAAGGCACAGAATGTTTCTCTCAGTAATAATTTTTAAGGAGATACCTACTGACACCTACTATGAAGTGTTTAAATATTTCAAACCAGAAAAATTACAACAAATTATCAAGAAAAAAATGAATATTTCTCCAATTCTGAATACCAGTTATAGTATCAAACTGTATAATACCAATTTCTATCAAAAACTATTTGTATTCTTATTCTGCCAGCAAATGAATACCTGTTTTCCAATCAGGTAAAAATATTTAAAAGTCAAAATCACCTTAGTTCCCTTTTTAACATATTTGGCATTGTCTTTGTCAATGTCATGCCACGATCTTATAGGTGTCTTCAACTCATCTCCGACCACCATTCCAGGCCCCTGAGTAGCAGGACCGCCAATGAACATCATGATACGAGCACCAGTGTTGGGAAAAGTACACTATCGAAAAAAAAGTCAAGAGTTTAAAAGAAAGCATATGAATATACATTTCTGAGAATAATTTTTTATATATTCCGTCTAAGTAAGAGAAAAGCATATATTTTCTCAGAAATAAAATAATCAAATGTTTACAATGAAATTTAAAAACAAAGATATCTGAACAACTTTCTTTTAAAATCCTATGGTATATAGTAGTACATTCCTAATTCTAAACTAATCTATGAGCCTAATCCCTATAAACATGGATATTTCTCCTGCTTAACTCATCTTAGACCAGGAAGAGTAGAGAGAAAAGTGGAAGAGTGAACATCTTTTTTTTTTTTTTTTTTTTAGAGACAAGGTCTCAACATGTTGCCAACGCTGGACTTTAACTCCTGGGCTCAAGTGATCCTCCCACTTGAGCTTTCCATGTAGCTGGAATGAGAAGCACATGCCACTGCACCTGGCTCTTCTATCTTTTTGTTGGTGTTTTACTTTTGCTTTTGATGTTTAGAACACAAGTATAATAGAAGAACAAAAAAAAAGCCTGGGCGTGGTGGCTCACACTTGTAATCTCAGCACTTTGGGAGGCCGAGGCGGGTGGGTCACCTGAGGTCAGGAGTTCAAGACCAGCCTGGTCAACATGGTGAAATCCCATCTCTACTAAAAATACAAAAAATTAGCCGGGCATGGTGGCAGATGCCTATAGTCCCACCTACTCAGGAGGCTAAGGCAGGAGAATCGCTTGAACCCAGGAGGTGGAGGTCGCAGTGAGCCAAGATTACGCCACTGCACTCCAGCCTGGGCAACAAGGCGAGACTCCGTCTCAAAAAAAAAAAAAAAAAAAAAAAAAGAGGCTGGACACAGTGGCTCACACCTGTAATCCCAGCACTTTGGGAGGCTGAGGTGGGTGGATCACCTGAGGCGAAAGGCTCGAAACCAGTCTGGCCAACATGGTGAAACCCTGTCTCTACCAAAAATACAAAAAGCAGCTGGGCATGGTAGCACATGCCTGTAGTCCTAGCTACTCAGGAAGCTGAGGCAGGAGAATTGCTTGAACCCAGGAGGTGGAGGTTGCAGTGAGCCAAGATTGCACCACTGCACTCTAGCCTGGGCAATGGAGCAAGACTCCATCTCAAACAAAAAAAAAAAAAGAAAGAAAGAGGCCCGGTGCAGTGACTCACACCTGTAATCCCAGCACTTTCGGAGGCCGAAGCGGGTGGATCACAAGGTGAGGAGTTCAAGACCAGCCTGGCCAATATGGTGAAACCCCATCTCTACTAAAAATACAAAAAATTAGCCGGGCACGGTGGTGGGTGCCTGTAATCCCAGCTACTTGGGAGGCAGAGGTAGAGAATTGCTTGAACCCGGGAGGTGGAGGTTGCAGTGAGCCGAGATTGTGCCACTGCACTCCAGCCTGGGCAACAGAGTGAGACTCTGTTAAAAAAAAGAAAAAAAGAGAAAGAGAGAGAGAGAGAGAAAAAAAAAAAAGTATGCATGACTTACACTTCCAGTCCAAGTTAATGGATTGAATACCCCAATCTACTTCCCCTTCCTCACAAGATGTCAATGAAATAAGAGAAAAGTTGTTTTAGGTGGATCACTTGAGGCCAGGAGTTCGAGACCAGCCTGGCCAACATGGCAAAACCCTGTCTCTACCAAAAAAAATACAAAAATTAGCCGGGTGTGGTAGCACACACCTGTAATCCCAGCTTCTTGGGAGGCTGAGGCAAGAGAATTGCTTGAACCCAGGAGGTGGAGGTTGCAGTGAGCCAAGATCCCACCACTGTACTCCAGCCAGGATGAGAGAGTGAGACTCTGTTTAAAATAAAATAAAGTAAAATTAAAAATAAATAAATAGGCCAGACACCATGGCTCATGCCTCTAATCTCAACTTTTTGGGGGTCCAAGGTGGGAGAATCACTTTAGCCCAGGAGTTCAAGATCAGCCTGGGCAACAAAGGGAGACCTTGTCTCAAAAAAAAAAAAAAAAAAAGAAAAAAAATTAACAAAATTAGTTGGGCATGATGGGACACGCCTACAGTCCCAGCTTCTCAGGAAGCTGACGTGGGAGGATTGGTTGAACCCAGGAGTTCGATGCTGCAGTCAACCATAATCATGCCACTGCACTCCAGCCTAGGCAACAGAACTACTCTGTCTCAAAAAAAACCAAAAAGTACATAAAATTTAAAGATAGGAAATAATGCAAGCAGTAGATCAGAAATTTTGAGGAATTCAAACAATAGATTGTACTGGATTATCAAAAGAATCAACAAAACATATCACAGATATCAAAAGTAAGCCCCAGATCTTCCCAAAGGAAGATGCCCAAAAAGCTCCATATTTGGAATCAAAAAATACAAAAAGCAGCAATGAACCAAAGAAGAAACAGTGTGTATCTATACCTCCAGATACAGCAGCTGACAACAGATTTTGCCATCAGCAATTCCTAAGAACTGCTCTCTGCAGAAAGTAGGCCATCTGCCTGGAGAAGGGTCTTTGCATGAAAATTAGAGGCTGAGAGATATAGAACCAACCACATGTTACAATGGATATCACAACAAACATGACAACTCTCAAAAGTTTCTGGAATTAAAAGCATTAAGAAAATGTTTAAAACCTCAATAGATGGGCCGAAAAGCATGTCTGAAGACTGAGCTAGAAATATGGAAAACAAAGCTGAGGAAATCTCATATAAATAAGAGCAAAGAAAGATATGAGGAAAAAAATAAATATATAAAGAGATATAGAGATCCAGCATCAATGTAACAAATATAGAATAGAAAAAAAGAAATAAATTAAGCTGAAGAATGACAATATTCTTCAGAATTAAAGGGTCTACCAAAACCAAACATAATTAAAGAAAGAAAAAATCAAACCTAAATACAGCCTAACAAAATTTCAGAACTCCAAAATTAAAGAGAATATTCTAAAAATGTCTAGTGAAAAAATAAGTTTCCTAAAAAAAGAACAAGCATGAGACTACATCCAATTATCATCAATAAACTGTATGTCTATGTCAGAACACTCGAGAGGAATGACTTGAATTTCCAAATGAAGTTTATTTTGAAACTGGAATTCTATAGCCACCCAAACTACCAATGCAATGAGAGGGTCGTTTTTTTTTTAATGTTTGAATATAGAAGAACTCAGAATATTTATAAGAAACAAAAGAGCAACTGGGTATGATCCAAAGGAAGTGATAGGACCTAGGAAAAATGTAAAAGATATCCTATGACTTTTATATATGAAAGTATCCGTCTCTGCGTATAATCGCTCTACTTTATTCCACAATTAATATTTGTATTGTCACATTAGAAATGCTATTTTATCTCTAATTTCTATAAGTAGTTATTGGACAAAATAGAGTACATTTTTCAACCTACACTACAGCTTCAGAACAGAATGTAAATGATATAAACTTCATGATAATTTTTAAAGTCATATGATTAGCACGGCGCAGTGGCTCACACCTGTAATCCCAGCACTTTGGGAGGCTGAGGTGGGCGGATCACCTGAGGTCAGGAGTTCGAGACCAGCCTGACTAACACAGTGAAACCCTGTCTCTACTAAAAATACAAAAAATTAGCCAGGCATGGTGGCGGGTGCCTATAATCCCAGCTACTTGGGAGGCTGAGGCAGGAGAATCGCTTAAACCCAGGAGGTGGAGGTTGCAGTGAGCTGAGATTGTACCACTGCACTCCAGCCTGGGCAATAAGAGCAAAACTCCATCTAAAAATAAATAAATAAATAAAATAAAATAAAATAAAATCATATGGTTAACAAATCTAGAGAACAAGGAAAGTTGTCTTCTACTTATTTGTATACACCATTGCATATTGTTTGAATGTTTTCACAAGGTATGATTATTACTTCTATAACTTTCTTAACTAATAACAAAAATACCCTCTTCATTCTGGGTATTTGAGATAATAGCAGTCATGTAAAGCTGAAAAAATGAAGAAAAGAGCAAATAAAACTATATACAGATACTTTCATAAAACTATGACACAAAGAACATCCAAACTTCAAATTTCCTATAACTGGGGGAAAAAACCCACTAAATCCCTCTGAACTATATCTCTCATGCTCTCATTGCAAGTCTCCAAAAAGATCAAGGGCAGCTGGGGAAGAAGTACATGGAAGAGAGAAGAGGGAAACAAACAGCAGGCCTAGAAGAATGACTACAGATTCAAATGATAACTTGGTAAGAGGCACTAAAGAAAAGAAAAAAACCAAGAGAATGAAAATGAAATAAAGAAATAAAAAGATGGCTGAAATAAAAAGCAAGCAAAGAAGAGTCAATTTATATATAATGGCAGTTGTTTTTTTTCTTTTGAGGCAGAGTCTTGCTCTGTCGGCCAGGCTGGAGTGCAATGACATGATCTCGGCTCACTGCAACCTCTGTCCACGGGTTCAAGCAATTCTCCTGCCTCAGCCTCCCAAGTAGCTGGGATTACAGGCGTGTGCCACCACCCCAGGCTAATTTTTGTATTTTTAGTAGAGACGAGGCTTCACCACGTTGGCCAGGCTGGTCTCAAACTCCTGACTTCAGGTAATCCGCCTGCCTCGGCCTCCCAAAGTGCTGGGATTACAGGCATGAGCCACTGCGCCTGGCCAGGAGTTCTTAAATAAAATAAAACGATGGAACAAAACTACTATTTAAAGCTATAAGACAACTTTATAGGAAAAAATACATATAAAGACGGCCTACCACATACTAGAGACAATTAACCTGCAACAAAAACTCTACAAGATAAAAAAAAATTCCTCAAGACCTTCAAGCAAAATGATCAAATAATTTACAAGCGCAAGAAAATAAGGCTGGTACCAGCCTTCTAAAAAACATCAGCCAAGGTGGGAGGATCACTTGAGACCAGGAGTTTGAGACCAGTCTGGGCAACATGGCAAGACTGTGTCTCTACAAATTTAAAAATTAGCTGGGCATAGTGGCATGGGCCTGTAGTCCCAGCTACTTGGGAGGAGTCTGAGGCTGGAGGACTACTTGAGACCAGGAGTTTGAGGTTGCAGTGCTGCAGTAAGCTATGATCACGTACTGCACTCCAGCCTGAGCAACAGAGGCTCTGTTTAAAAAAAAAAAAGAAAAGAAAAAAGAAAAAGAAAAAAAAACACATGTCAAGGTAAGAAAATAATGAAAAAGCATTTTCCAAAAACTCCAGGAAAAAAAAATTAGAACCAAGGCTTTTTATATCCAACCAAGCTATTCTTCAACTATCAGCACCATAGGAAAAAAGTTTAAACATTCAACAGCCCAGGGAATTCTGTACTCTTAAGTCTTCTTAAGAAATTTACTAGAAAATACAAATAAAACTTACAGCAAAGAATAACATAATCACACTAAGGGCAGTGGAGGGGAATAACCCACTTAACTTTTGAACATTATATTTTGTACTATATATTCTCAGAACATTAAACAAATATTGAGCTCTAACTCCTAAGCTTCTTTCTAACAGATGTATGAGCTAGAAACTCTGAAACTATTCTATATATTCTAGGACTGAGCAAATAAGTAAATATATTTGATAACGGGAGCAGGTTTCTCATAGAGAATGAGTTACAAATACGGAAAAGCGGGAAGGATAGAAAAAACCCTGTGGTATTGAATTGAACATACCTGAAAGAATCACTGGTTTTTAATATAAAATTTTTTTATTTTAATAGAGATATAGATGTATATTGGAGTACGTAGATATACATGCACACACATATACTTATGATTTTATATACATATATAGATACATATATATACACATACATCTTTTTCTTAGCTCCATCCACTGGGACCTAGAATTAATGACACCCAGGGTAAGGGTGCACATGAAGCATTATCTTCTTGGTAGAACCAAGGCTGAAAGGAAACAGGGCTCCTAAATGGTTCATTTCAGGTCCAGAGCAGGAAAAGGATAAGATGAGCCCTGAACAACTTACTATACCAGAAAGGAAGTATTTAAGCAAACATGCGGCATTTAATAAGGACCCAGAAGCAGCTTGAAGAGGCTCCCACTAGCCAAATCGGGGAAAACTTAAGCATCAAAGTAAATAATGATAGTAAAGGAATATATCTTGTTGTATAAAATAATGTAAGAATCCACCCAGTGTGTATTCTGTATGTATTTACATATATATATGTGTATGTGTGTGTGTGTGTGTGTGTATGTTTATATATATATAAAAATACGTAAATGGAAGAAGAGAGAAAGCTCTTCCTCAAGTAGAAAGCCAATTAATAAATGTAGAAACGACGGAATTAGAAAGCCACTATTTGGCATGCATCATAATAATAATTGATCAGAAAAGAATCATCAGTGGATGCTAAACTAGCAGGTAAAAGTTTGCTGAGTACGCTGGTTATTCACATATTTTCAAGGTATCTCCTAACAAGATATTTATAATTACAATAGGAAAACCTGTAACTTTACAGTGGCAAAAACAATCTTAACCAAGTAAGGGAAGTTAACATCAGCAGTAATTAAACAAATCAACACGGGGGTTCCTAATATTTTGCAATGTTTATTAATTACAAAGGGGTAAAAAAAGAGCAATTTTAAAGTGGAGAACCCCGGCAGATACAACCTTAATGAATGACCAAAGTGAATATCATCAGTAATGGAACAAATGAAAACCATGTGCCACCTGTAAAATGCAACAATAAGAACACAGCATTACTTCTGCGACATTCCTCCCAAAGATGCAAGACCTGAATCAAATTACAAGGATACTTCAAGACAAACTCAAATTGAAGAACGTTTTACCAAATAACTGGTCTGGATCTTCCAAAGTGTCAAGATCAGGAAAGATTGACGAACTGTTCCAGGCAGAAGGAGAGTAAATAGATATAGCCATAAATGCAGGACTGAACTAAATCCTTTCAGTAAAGGAAATTATTGGGACAACTGATAAAATTTGAATGGGGTCTGAGAATTAGCTGGTAGTAATGTATCAGTGTGATTTTAATAGTTTTATATTGTGGTTATATAGGAGATTATCCTGGTTCATAGGAAATATAAAGTTTCAAGGGGTTGGGACTATCATATTAGCAACTTAATCTCGTGAAAGGAAAATAAGTCTTGGGACCCCAAAATCATTAAACTAAAGGGAAAAGTCAAGCTGGAAACTGCTTAGGGCAAACCTGCCTCCCATTCTATTCAAAGTCATCCCTCTGCTCAGTAAGATAAATGCATCAGAAACTCAAAAGAATGCAGCAACCTGTGTCTCTCACCTACCTGTGACCTAGAAGCCCCTCCCTGCTTGAGTTGTCCCACCTATCTGGATGGAAACAACATACATCTTACATGTTGATTGATGTCTCATGTCTCCCTAAAAGTTATAAAACCAACGTGCTCTGACCACCTTGGATGCATGTCATCAGGACCTCCAGAGGCACGCGTCCTCAGCCTTGGCAAAATAAACTTTTTTGTTTTTTCTTTTTTTTGAGATGGAGTCTCGCTCTGTCACCCAGACTGGAGTACAGTGGCGCAATCCCGGCTCACTGCAACCTCTGCCTCCCAGGTTCAAGTGATTCTCCTGCTTCAGCCTCCCAAGTAGCTGGGACTACAGGTGCCTGCCACCACACCCAGCTAATTTTTTTGTATTTTTAGTAGAGACAGGGTTTCACCATGTTGCTCAGGCTGGTCTCGAACTCCTGACCTCAAGAGATCCACCCACCTTGGCCTCCCACAGTGCTGGGATAACAGGCGTGAGCCAACACGCCAAGCCCAAAATTAACTTTCTAAATTAACTGAGACTGTCTCAGATATTTGGGGTTCACAATCTCAAATAGTTTGGAGAAAAAAATTATACACTTCTTGCATCTTTTCTGTAAATTTGATAGCGTTTCAAATTTTTTAAAAAACATTTAAAAAAACTATTTTGTTTTGTTTTGTTTTGTTTTTGACAGGGAGTCTCTCTCTGTTGCCCAGGCTGGAGTGCAGTGGCATGATCTCAGCTCACTGCAACCTCCGCCTTCTGGGTTCAATCAATTCTCCTGCCTCAGCCTCTCGAGTAGCTGGGATTACAGGCATGCGCCACCACGCCTGGGTAATTTTTTTTTTTTTTTGTATTTTTAGTAGAGATGGAGTTTCACCACATTAGCTAGGATGGTCTCGATCTCCTGACCTCGTGATCCACCCACCTCGGCCTCCCAAAGTGCTGGGATTACAGGCATGAACCACCGCGCCCAGCCACTATTTTGTAATTCTAAAGCTAAGACATGTATAGTATAAAATTTTCAAATTCTACTAAAACTCCACTTATTGTATCACTGTTAACATCTGGGTGAACTTCTTTCCAGAATCGTGTCTGTACAGGATATATACAAAACAATATACCAGACAATACGCTGGAGGAAAACACTTCACATAGATAAAATCATACACTCACTGTCCTATAACCTGATTTTTTTTCACTCAATATTATCTTGTACATACCATTTCCTGTAATACTGTGAAATATATTTTTTTCCTCTCCTTTCCTGACACACAGCTCCTAAAAGCCTTGGAATCTGTAGAATGATAAGAGTACCTTTTGTTTTTGTTTTTGTTTTTTGAGACGGAGTCTCACTCTGTCACCCAGGCTGGAGTGCAGTGACGCTATCTCAGCTCCCTGCAACCTCCGCCTCTTGGGTTCAAGCAATTCTCCCTGCTTCAGCCTCCCAAGTAGCTGGGATTACAGGTGCCCGCCACCACACCTGGTTAATTTTTGTATTTTTGGTAGAGATGGGGTTTTGCCATATTGGCCATGCTGGTCTCAAACTCCGGACCTCAGGTGATCTACCCACCTCAGCCTCCCAAAGTGCTGGGATTACAGGCATGAGGTGCCCAGCCAAGAGTGCCTTTTGTATGCTAATAAAATGACTCCTAGATAGCTTCAAGATGGGGGCTGGTCACTGAAAAGACTAAAGCATGATTAGAAGGTTGAGACTTTCAGTTCCACACCCCCAACCTCCAGAAGGAGTGAGGGGATAATGGCCAGTGATGTAATCAATCATGTCTATGTAGTGAGCCTTCATGAAAAGCCAAAAGAACACAGTTTGGAGAGCTTCCAGACAAATGAATATGTGGAGGTTCCTGGAGGGTGGTGCCCCAGAGAAGGCACAGAAATTTGGAACCCCTTCTCCCGCACCTCACTCTATGCATCTAGTCCATCTGACTGTTCATCTATATTCTTCATAATATCTTTATCATAAACCGAGAAACATAAATAAAGTGTTTCCTAGAGTTCTGTGAGCCATTCCAGCAAATTAACCAAACCCAAGGAGAGGGTCCAATTTACAGCCAGTCTCTCAGCAGTATAGGTGACAACCTACTACTTGTGACTGGCACTTAAGTGGGGGGCAGTATTGTGGGACTGAGCCCTCTATCTGTGAGATGTGATGTTATCTCCAGTTAGACAGTATCAGAATTGAACTGAATTTCAGGACACCCAGCTAGTATCAAAGGCAGAACTGCTTGGTTGGTATGTGGGGGAAAACCACAGAAGTATTCTTTGTTGATGCTGAGTGAGAGAATAGGGAGGAAAAAAAGCACTTTGGTTCTTCTTATCCTTACAATTACACACACACACACACATATACACACACACACACACACACACTTTACATTCCAAAACAAAACCATCTTCCCTACCTCCAGCAGTCCTACAGCTATGGAAAGTGCCACTCCGGAGGAACGCAAAGGTCTCTTTCCCTGTGGTACAGGCCAAGGGTCTCGCTGGAGTTCTCCCAGAAGATCTGTGAGATTCATGTCTATTTTCTGTACTGGCTGTAAGAATCTGAGAAACAAAATTAAATAAAAAGCCATTTGTAAATGTTTATGGGTGAGAGTTCGAGAAACAAATTTCACTTTCCTAAAAATAGGAAACAATACTCTGAACACACAGCAGACCAATGGTTCTCAAACTTTCGTGTATATGAGAACCAGCTGGAGGGCTTGTTTTAACACATATTGCTAGGTCCCAGTTCTAGAGTTTGTTTTGGTAGGTCTGGAGTGGAGCCCAAGAATTTGCATTTCAAATGCATTCCTAGGTGACACTTGATGATATCAGCCCCAGAAACCACATTTTGAATACAACTACAATAAACAAAACACTCAAACCAAGTACTACTTCAGGATTTCATCTCTCACTTACTAGTCTACTAAATTTTAGGTTACTGAAATAATTATGAGAAAATACATCAACTAAATTTTAGTAATACTATCTCTGATTAGAAAGCTTAGGGGAAAAAGCTAGCAGAGCGCAGTGGCTCACGCCTGAAATCCCAACACTTCGGGAGGCCGAGGAGGGAGGATCATAAGGTTAGGAGATTGAGATGGTTAAACTCCATCTCTACAAAAAATACAAAAATTAGCCAGGCATGGTGGTACATGGCTGTAATCCCAGCTACTTGGGAGGCTGAGGCAGGAGAATTGCTTGAACCTGGGAGGCGGAAGTTGTAGTGAGCCAAGATCATGCCACTGCACTCCAGAAACCTTAGCGGGAAAAGCTACCTCTAAAACTAGGAAGAAAAAATAAAAACTTTGGCTGCCCTGAAACCACACAAAAACAAGTTTTTTCCAAAGTTCAAAATAAAAAATAAGGAAAATAACAAAACTAAAGTAACTCCTTACATTGTTAAGACAAAAAAACAAACCATTTTAATGACATGATTTTGACTCAATTCTTTAAAAAGTATGTTAATACAACTTACTTATATTCCTAAAAATATTTAACAATATAGTATCACTGAATGCCTATGTTCAAGGGTATGGAATGTTTAAAACAGCTATGGAAACTGTCAAATTCTCTTCATCATGTTTATTACCTGTTGGAAGGAGGTGGCTGCTGTACCTGAGGACCACGTGTTGCTTGAGTAACTGGTACTTTAGAGAGCCCCAGCATTTC
Source organism: Nomascus leucogenys (assembly GCF_006542625.1). Lineage (NCBI taxonomy): Eukaryota > Metazoa > Chordata > Mammalia > Primates > Hylobatidae > Nomascus > Nomascus leucogenys. Next base: position 98,156,225 of record NC_044381.1, read on the forward strand.
CTGCAAAGAGATTACTTGTGCAATATTCATTTAATTACTTTTACAAAGATTTATCAACTATTTATCACGTATAAAATGCTGTGCTACACATTAGAAACACAAAAATAAAAAATACCAGGTCTCCTTCCTCAGAAAACAAAGAGTCCAGTGGGAGAGATTATCAAGAAAACAATAACACAAAATACTCATCATGAGACAGCAAAGCACAAGGTGTTATATAACCAAAGAGGAAGCATATTAGCTCAAAAACACTTTATTTCTAATTAACAGTCAAAATAAATTGCTGTGTAACTTAAATGTCCACACTTCTTAATTTATATTCATTCATCCGTTTCAGCAAACTATGTCATAAGCACCTGCTATGTGGCAGGAATATAATGGTAAAAACTAACTAGCCCCTTCCCTCATGGAAATTAAAATCCAGAAACATAAATTAATCAAATCAACAGATAAATAAATGTAAAATTGCAACAGTAGTGTTAGGACATGGAAAGTTACAAGGCTCACATACTTTGTATGTATATACATCCTCATTTTCTAATGTAATTCATAACCAAACTGCCACCTTTGTTTTGAATTTCAGATATGTGCACGATTTCTCTCTAGACAAATGAAAATAATGTTATACTAAATTTTTCTTGAATCTAGAAATGCTTAGTCATGAAGTACTGGATTATAAAACTGTGTAACAGAAAATTGAAGTCTAAAGATGTACAAAGATAAAATTAGTGAACTAATCCGGCCATATTTCCTATACTGTTAGCAGAAACAGCAACTCTTTACTAAGAACTTAATATGTTCCATATTCTATGCTAAAATCTTTATATACACTATTTCCTCACAAAACAATAATGAAATAGATTTCTTCTTAATTTCTACTTTATAAATGAAAATTGACAATCATAAAGACTAAGTAATTTGTCTGAGGTTACACAACCAGTAAGTAACAAAGCAAGATTTTAAATCCAGGTTTTTCTATAAAGCTCTATAAGGGTTTACACCATATTGAGAATTCCATATTTAGTACCAATAACCTGGCAAAATAGGTACTGTTTATTCCTTTCCATGAAGGATGAGATAATTAGCAAAGACATAAACCCAAGATCATACAACTAGAAGAGTTTAAGATTTGAATCTAGGACTATCTGGGGAGCAAAGGCCAGGCTCTTTTCAACTAATAATAGGGAAAGAATAGGGAAATTTAATATAAATAGGAAAAGAAACTAAAAATGTTTCAATGGAGAAAAAAAATTTAGTCTGCAGGCATTCACTTGCCTATTGAAAAAAGGAAGATGTGGCCAGGCACGGTGAATCACACCTGTAATCCCAGTATTTTGGGAGGCTGAGGCAGGTGGATCACCTGAGGTCAGGAGTTCGAGACCAGCCTGGCCAACATGGGGAAACCCCATCTCTACTAAAAATACAAAAATTAGGGCCAGGTGCAGTGGATCACGCCTGTAATCCCAGCACTTTGGGAGGTCAAGGTGGGCGAATCACGAGGTCAGAAGTTCAAGACTAGCCTTGGCTAACATGGTGAGGCACCATCTCTACTAAAAATACAAAAATTAGTCAGGCATGGTGGTGTGCTCCTGTAATCTCAGCTACTTGGGAGGCTGAGGCAGGAGAAGTGCTTGAACACAGGAGGCAGAGGTTGCAGTGAGCTGAGATCGTGCCACTGCACTCCAGCCCAGGCGACAGAGCGAGACTCCGTCTCAGACAAACAAAAAAAAAATAGGCCAGCCTCGGTGGCTCACGCCTGTAATCCCAGCACTTTGGGAGGCTGAGGCAGGGGGATCACCTGAGCTCAGGAGTTCAAGAACAGCCTGGCCAACATGGTGAAACCTTGTCTCTACTAAAAAATATAAAAATCGGCCAGGCGCGGTGGCTCACGCCTGTAATCCCAGCACTTTGGGAGGCCAAAGCGGGCAGATCATGAAGTCAGGAGATCAAGACCATCCTGGCCAACATGGTGAAACCCGGTCTCTACTAAAAACACATAAAAAAAAAAAAATTAGCTGGGTGTGGTGGCACGCGCCTATAGTCCCAGCTACTCGGAGGGCTGAGGCAGGAGAATCGCTTAAACTAATGAGGCGGAGATTGCAAGATCATGCCGCTGCACTCCAGCCTGGGTGACAGAGCAAGACTCCATGTCAAAAAAAAAAAAAAAGAAAAAAGGAAGATGGTTTATGTGTTTCATATGTATTACATAAGTAAAAGGTACTCTACAATCAGAACAGTAAACCATTCTAAATTCATAAGTTAACAATAACATTAATAGTAGCAAACACTTAAATGTACAATTCATTTAATTCTCATGACTACACTATAAGGTACATACTATTACTATCTCTATTTTACAAATGGAAAAAACTAAAGCACAGAGATTTAAACTGGTTCACTTTCTCTCCTGTCTCATGGAAACATGATTCTCCTCTCTAAGGTGCTCCGCTTCCTCTGCTCCTGAAGGAATCCCTACTATGTCTTCCTAAACCTCACTTTCCTCATCTCACTCTTGCTTTAACTCACCCTCTTGAGTCTCTTTCCTTTCTCCTTCCTCCTAAAGTACCTCTCTTTAACTCAGTTCTCTCTCAAATTCCCATGCTATCTCCTCCTTCATTACCTTCAACAAACCTCTTAAAAGAACAAACTTCAGGCCGAGCGCGGTGGCTCATGCTTGTAGTCCCAGCACTCTGGGAGGCCGAGGAAGGCGGATATCCTGAGGTCAGGAGTTCAAGACCAGCCTGACCAACGCAGTGAAACCACATCTCTACAAAAATACCAAAATTAGCCAGGCATGATGGCGGGTGCCAGTAGTCCCAGCTACTCGACAGGCTGAGGCAGGAGAATAGCTTGAACCTGGGAGGCGGAGGTTGCAGTGAGCCAAGATCGTGCCAGTGCACTCCAGCATGGGTGACAGAGCAAGACTCTGTCTCAGAAGAAAAAGAACAAATTTCAACTTTCTCTACCTTCTCAAATCTTATTCACTATTCATTGACTAATGCATTCATTACTCATTACCCTCCCCATTTAAACCTGCAAACTCCCCTAGTATGTTCTCTTAGTTAACTGTAGCACCACTACCTCAGTCTGCCAAGCTTCAAATTAGACTCGCCCTCAAAAATCTCTTCCTTTATTCTTCATTTTGGTTTACCTGGAAGCCTCTAAAGTCTAATTTTACATCTGTCAACTTTATGCCAGGCTTATTTATCATCTTCTAGGGTAACTGTTCTCAACTAGGAGTTGCACCAGAATTACTTAGAAAGTTTTTTCAAAGTACCTACATGAACAATTTTATATTATATATATAAGGTATATATACCAACCATCTCCCAATACAGACAATTCACTTATTACTCTCTTATGGACTATCAAAATCTCTGGGCAGAAAACAAGATGTTCATCTCAACAGATGATCCTAGTATGCTACACATAACTCCTTTGCCTTGGAAGAGAAAGCTTCAATTTGTCCCAGTGATAAAAACCACTAAAAAACATATGTAACCATAGTTTCTACACTAAAAATTGTCCAGTCTCAAAATAACTCCCCTCGAAGGGGGAGGGGAGGGGGATGGGGGAGGGATGGGGAGGGGTGGGGGAGGGGAGGTGGGATGGGGATGGGGAGGGGAGGGGAGGTGGGATGGGGATGGGGAGGGGAGGGGATGGGGAGGGGTGGGGAGGGGGATGGGGGAGGGGATGGGGGGATGGGATGGGGAGGGGAGGGGGATGGGGGAGGGGAAGGGGATGGGGGCAGGAGGGGAGGGGGATGGGGGATGGGAGGGGGAGGGGGAGGGGGGAGGGGAGGGTGGGGGAGGGGGGGGAGGGGGAAGGGGGAGGGGAAGGGGGAGGGGAAGGGGGAGGGGGAGGGGGCGGAGCTAGCCCAAGCCGCGAGTCCATTTTGCAGCTGTGCTTGGCACCTACTGTGCGGTGCCTGTAGCTGGAGGATGGGCGGTCGCACGGCCTCTCCCACTCGCCAGAGCAGCCTCTAGTTCGTTAGTCAAAACGTGAAAAAAAAGACCTGCTTTGCCCTGGGAAATAGTCACCCTGCCAAATACATTAGCTTGTAGGAGACAGAGGATGTGATGGAGCTGCTTGAAGAAGCTCTCATGTGCCCTGTTTGCTGTAGCCTGTTTGATGATCCACAGGTTTTGCCTTGCTCCCACAACTTCTGCAAAAAATGCTTAGAAGGTATCTTAGAAGGGAGTGTGCGGAATTCCTTGTGGAGACCAGCTCCATTCAAGTGTCCTACATGCTGTAAGGAAACTTCAGCTACTGGAATTAATAGCCTGCAGGTTAATTACTCCCTGAAGGGTATTGTGGAAAAGTATAACAATATCAAGATCTCTCCCAAAATGCCAGTATGCAAAGGACACTTGGGGCAGCCTCTCAACATTTTCTGCCTGACTGATATGCAGCTGATTTGTGGGATCTGTGCTACTCGTGGGGAGCACACCAAACATGTCTTCTGTTCTATTGAAGATGCCTATGCTCAGGAAAGGGATGCCTTTGAGTCCCTCTTCCAGAGCTTTGAGACCTGGTGTCGGGGAGATGCTCTTTCTTGCTTGGATACCTTGGAAACTAATAAGAGGAAATCCCTACAGTTACTGACTAAAGATTCAGATAAAGTGAAGGAATTTTTTGAGAAGTTACAATACACACTGGATCAAAAGAAGAATGAAATTCTGTCTGACTTTGAGACCATGAAACTTGCTGTTATGCAAGCATATGACCCAGGGATCAACAAACTCAACACCATCTTGCAGGAGCAACGGATGGCCTTTAACATTGCTGAGGCTTTCAAAGATGTGTCAGAACCCATTGTATTTCTGCAACAGATGCAGGAGTTTAGGGAGAAAATCAAAGTAATCAAGGAAACTCCTTTACCTCTCTCTAATTTGCCTGCAAGCCCTTTAATGAAGAACTTTGATACCAGTCAGTGAGAAGACATAAAACTAGTAGATGTGGATAAACTTTCTTTGCCTCAAGACACTGGCACATTCATTAGCAAGATTCCCTGGAGCTTTTATAAGTTATTTTTGCTAATCCTTCTGCTTGGCCTTGTCATTGTCTTTGGTCCTACCATGTTCCTAGAATGGTCATTATTTGATGACCTGGCAACTTGGAAAGACTGTCTTTCAAACATCAGTTCCTATCTGACTAAATCAGCCGATTTTATAGAACAATCAGTTTTTTACTGGGAACAGGTGACAGATGGGTTTTTCATTTTCAATGAAACATTCAAGAATTTTACTTTGGTGGTACTGAACAATGTGGCAGAATTTGCGTGCAAATATAAACTATTATAAAATCTGAAAAAAAAAAAAAAAAAAACTCCCCTCGCCAAACATACTAAAAGCATTTACTTCCTAAGTGAAACGTTAAGAAACAAAAGCTCTCTCCTCAGCTGCCACCAAGGTGCTCGGTTCTTATGAGGAAGCCAAGACCACACTGGGGTGAGGTCCTCACTTCATCAGGTGACTATCACCATGTCAGGCAGCACCAGCCCTGCACTCGCCCACACCATGGCCTCCATCTCAAGTTCTTCTGCATCTACTTGGACCTCATTCTGCATGACAATGACGTGACCATCACAGTGGATTAGATCAATGCCCTTGTCAAAGCAGCTGATATAAATGTTGAACCTTTCTGGCCTGGCTTGTTTGCAAAGGACTGGCCAATGTCAACATCAGGAGCTTCATCTGCAATGTAGGGGCTGGTGGACCTGCTCCAACAGTTGGTGCTGCACCTGCAGGAGGTCCTGCGCCCACCACCACTGCTGCCCCAGCTGAGGAAAAGAAAGTGGAAACAAAGGAAGAAGAACCTGAGGAGTATGATGATGACATGGACTTTGGTCTTTTTGACTAAACCTCTTTTATAACACGTTCAATAAAAAAACTGAACTCTTAAGAAAAAAAAAGAAACAAGCTAATATTCTGCAGTTGCTCTCTCTTAGCCTTCAGCATGACTCTTCATAAGCCCTTCAAATCTCTAGTAAAATACCGTTGGTTTGACTTCAAATTTTAAAGATATAGTTAAAAGTGAAGGGTCTTTAATCTGTATAACAATTTAAGGCACATGAAAAGAAAACTGAAACCAGCACTGAATTTAAAGCCTTCGTTATAATACAATTATATCAGTCATTCATAATAAAAATTTGTCCTAGAAACATACAGAAGGCATTTATAAACATATATAGAGTAACTTCCAGATAGGTGAAAACTACCATTCTTCTTGTTTACCTGCAGTTGTTTGGCAGACAAATCTTTTGTTCCTCTGAAGACATAGCTTTTTGAAATGCCTTCACATCCAAGTTCATGAACCTGAACCATTCTCCCAAAAGTAATAAGTCCAACCAAAGCTGTAGGTGGTAAAAGACTTAATGACATCTGCATGGATTCTTTCAGGGCTTGTAAATCTTCATCTTCCATGCAAGTATCAACCACATAGAGGAATATCAAAGGCATCTGAGGACCACGCTTTTAAAAAATTCATCAAAAAGAAAAAATACGTAGTTTAAAGCACAACATACAAGACAGTCAACAGGGAACTAATTAAATAACGGATACAAAAGAATCCTAGTAAAGCCATTTCAGAAATGAAACAGGTTATTTCTACTGTCATGGAGAGAGATCTAAGACATATCATCAGGTGAAAAATTAAGTTTAAGAACATTAGGTATAGTTACACAGAGAGGACTTTCACTTTCCATTTTATTTAACTACATGCATAAGGTTTCATTTGACTCATAAAATAATTAGTAAACCTGACTTGGATTTTCAGAGAACTAGAAACTAGCCAGGCTGGACAAATTACTGAATAGTCCAAGTGAACCATAATTGTTTTCTCTAAAACATTCATAAAAGATATTACTTCCACACTTAAACATGTAAACAACTATGTTAAGTATTCAGAAAGAGAATAAAAATGATTTTCCTAAGAAGGACCAATGCAAGATTATTTTCATTAATTAGACCTGGGGGATACATTAGCCAACTCCAGCATCATATTGACTAAATATTTGTTAACTGAACTTCCAACTACAAAGCAAGATTTATACTTTATTGTTTACTGATCTACTCAGTATAGCAAATCACACCACCCTACCCAGTATCTTGGCCACCCATCAAATAACTACAACATAGGAATTACCCTGCTCAAACTGACCTCAACAGTTCTTACCTTTGAAATGTTCCATCAAATCAATGTGAGAATTAAGCATGATTCCTTCTAAATCATCACAATTTAACAATTATTTCAGTATAAATTTTAAAACTTTCTTAAATATTTGTTCTTATGTTCTTACCAGAACTACATATTCAATGCTAGAAAACTGAGGTAAAAGTTCAGCAGGCTGATTCAGTTCAGATATACCAGCATAACTAGGTGGAAACTACAAATAGGAAAAAAAAAAAAAATTTTTAACAAATTATAGACTAGAAAGATTAATAAAATTTTAAACTGAAATATTTCCTGATCATTTAATTATTTTTAAAAAAGCATTTTCATTAAATGAGAAATAATTATTTGTATCTTTTTTTAAATATGCATTTTTCTACATGACTAGTATTTTGGCATTAACATCTGCAATGGATGTTTTATGGTTTTCTTTTTGTTTGTTTGTTTGTTTTCTGAGATGGAGTCTCACTCTGTCACCCAGACTGGAGTACAGTTCTGCAATCTCGGCTCACTGCAAGCTCCGCCTCCCGGGTTCACGCCATTCTCCTGCCTCAGCCTCCCGAGTAGCTGGGACTACAGGCGCCCGCCACCACGCCCAGCTAATTTTTTTTTTGTACTTTTAGTAGAGACGGGGTTTCACTGTGTTAGCCAGGATGGTCTCGATCTCCTGACCTCGTGATCCACCCACCTCAGCCTCCCAAAGTGCTGGGATTATAGCAGTGGCGTGAGCCACCGCGCCCGGCATGCAATGGATGTTTTCTTACCTGATTCCTTTGGTAACAAAAGTTGCAAGCCCAAAGTTTTGCTCGATAATCCACCTGACTGTTTTAAAAAAAAGAAAAGATATATCAGTTACATATTTCAGTTCAATTTTACAAAAATCCTAATTTCAACAAAATTAATTTCTTCCTAAAGCATGAACATATTCAAATTGATGGTCAAAGTAACTTTTAAAAGCCATGTAGTTTTAAACACTGCCAATATCTAATTCACACTTTTAACATGTACAAGTTTACCTAAATGGTGAATATAACTTTTAACATACAGTAAAGATTGGCTGGGTGCAATAGCTCACGCCTGTAATCTCAGCATTTTGGGAGGCTTGAGGCGGCAAATGGCTTGAGTCCCGGAGTTCAAGACCTGCTTGGGCAATATGGTGAAACCTAGTCTTTACAAAAAATACAAACAACCATCCAGGCGTGGTGGCACGTGCCTGTACTCCCAGCTACTCAGGGGGCTTAGGTGGGAGGATCATCTGAGCCCAGGTGGTCAAAGATACAGTGAGCCAGAATCACAACACTGTCCTCCAATCTAAGTGACAGAGTGAAACCATCTCAAAAATATACATACACACACATATATAGCAAATATCAATAAAATTAAAATAATCCTATTTTTTTCTTCAAGTGACTTCAGTAACATCTACACTCAGACCTAGAAAACATTTATTCAGGTCAAAAATATATTTACTGAATGCCTAATAAGTACCAACCATTATTTTAGGTGCTGGTGATACAAGAAAAAGAGAACTGCTCTCATGGAGTTTACATTCTAGAAAAGACAGACAGAAAAAAGACAAACAGATGCACAAACAAGAAAATACTTTTGGTTTTGTTTTTGAGACAGGGTCTCGTTTTATTGCCCAGGCTGCAGTGCAATGGTAGAATCATAGCTCCCTGCAGCACTGAACTCCTGGCTCAAGTGTTTCTCCCATCTTCAGCCTCCCAAGTAGCTAGGACTACAGGCACATACCACCACACCCAGCATATACATATGCGTGTACACACGCAATACATATGGTACACACGCATATACATATGCGTAACACGCAAAATAATATGTACACCGAATACAACATATGCGTGTACACACGCGCATATATGCACATATACATATATATGCATATATACACATATACATATTTTTTTTTCCTTTTCCCTCCTGTAGAAATGGAGTCTTGCTTTGCTGCATATATACACATATACATATATATATGCATATATACACATATACATATTTTTTTTTCCTTTTCCCTCCTGTAGAAATGGAGTCTTGCTTTGCTGCCCAGGCAATCCTCCCACCTTGGCCTCCCAAAGCACTGGGATTACAGGCGTGAGCTACTGCGCCCAGCTGAAAATACTTTTACATAGTAATAACAGAGATGAAAGAAAACAAAGCAGAATGTAAGAATGTGTTTAAGAGGGCTGCTTTAAAAAACAGCCTTCTTAAATAGACAACTAAAGTATGACCAGAATGAAAAGGAACCAATTACAAGAAAATCTGGAGACAGAAGAATCCAGGCAGAATGCACAGCTACTATACCATCGTCAAGGTAGGAGTAAGTTTGGTATGCTCAAGAACCAGAAAGAGGGTAACAGGGTTAAGGCATTATGTAGATGAGAATAAGGAAAATGGATAATACAAGATGAAGGCAGAAATACATACAGAGGCTAGATCATACAAGGCTTTATAGATCTTGATAAGGGGTTTGGATTTCTCATTCCAAGAATAAGAAGCTACTACTGGAAGATGTTAATCATCTGATTTTCATTCATAAAACTCTAGCTTCTGGGTAGAGAACAGACTGCTGAAAGACAAGAATAGAAACAGGGCGAGCAGGTAGGAGGATATTGAAACTGCCCAGGAAAAATATGGTGGTATCTTGAAGCAGGTATACTACCAGAGATGGAATAAGAGGCTGTAAGAGACAGAATCTGTAATGTTCTAGAGGTAGATCACCCAGATTTGCTAGTGGATTGGCTGGGGGGGAGAGGGAATGGAAGAGAAGTAAGAGATGATTCCTGAGATTTTGGCTTAAGCAACAGAAATCACAACATTTTTGGAAAAACATGTCACTCAATCATGACTTTTTTCTTTTTTTTTTTTTGAGGCAGAGTCTCGCTCTGTCGCCCAGAGCTGGAGTGCAGAGGCGCGATCTCAGCTCACTGCAACCTCCACCTCTCAGGTTCAAGCAATTCTCCTGTCTCAGCCTCCCGAGTAGCTGGGACTACAGGCACATGCCACCACACCCGGCTAAGTTTTATACTTTTAGTAGAGACGGGGTTCCACCATATTGGTCAGGCTGGTCTCGAACTCCTGACTTCAGATGATCCACCACCTCAGCCTCCCAAAGTGCTGGGATTACAGGCATGAGCCACCACGCCCGGCCAGTTATGACTTATCTAATGACACAAGATGGGTTGATACACATCCAGCACCACTATACAGAAGACACTGATGGGATCTAACAGTTTTTATAGCGACACTTTTACATTTGGTCTCTTTATATTATCAACTCACTACAACTAAAATGATCCTAAAATTTTACAGCTCTCTGGATTTTTTTTGACTGTCCTAATTTGAAAAAATTACTATGAACAAAAACAAAGGGATTTTTATAAAAATATGCAAAAAAAACCCCTACATTTTAAAATCACATTGCCACATTAGTTTTTCTATATATTTTACTTACCATAAAGGATTCAAAACTGCACGGCAAGTGGTCCTACTACACAGAACAGGCTCATATTGAATAGGTGGTAAGTCAGGTCTCTCTTTCAGTGGTGTAAACAGGGCTGCCACAGGAACAACCATTCTTGTAGCTTCCAGTCGACTTGATGGCCAAACATTCCAACTAAATCGGACTCCATCTCGTTCTTCATTTTGTTGAATGAATTCCAAATAGGTTGTCATTGTGGAGTTTGATTCTTATTTCTGTATCGAAATTTTAAAATATTTTAAAATCCAGGATCCTCTTAAGAAGGTTCACAAAATAAGTATGTTTTCCCCTCATTCAGCAATATTAATACATTAGAAATTAGGATCGGCTGGGCGCGGTGGCTCACGCCTGTAATCTCAGCACTTTGGGAGGCCGAGACGGGCGGATCACCTGAGGTCGGGAGTTCAAGACCAGCCTGACCAACACAAAGAAAGCCCGTCTCTACTAAAAATACAAAATTAGCCAGGCATGGTGGCATATGCCTGTAATCCCAGATTACAGGGATATGAGGGAGGCTGAGGCAGGAGAATCTCTTGAACCCTGGAGGCAGAGTTTGTGGTGAGCCAAGATCATGCCATTGCACTCCAGCCTGGGCAACAACAGCAAAACCCCATCTCAAAAAAAAAAAAAAATCCAGACCAAATGAAAATATTTATCTCAGAAAAAAATCAGCAAGCAACTCATAACAAAATAATTAATAGCTCTACCCAATGTCCATGAGGCCCAATAAGAGGTATTTAACACTTTTTTATTCACTCTAAAAGATGATGGCAAAAAATAGTGTCTTATTTCTTTAAGGATATATAGGAAAAGAAATGCAAAAATAGGGGGAAAACCTAGATCCTATGTTTTCCGTATCAGTTTTGAAAGTTAGAAGAATTCATATAAACGGATTTCAAAATTATAAAGTTCTAAAACTCACATGGTTTCTATCCGAAAAATAACAAGTTTCCACTAAACTTTATAGAAGAGAATGTTTAATGATATGTAACAAAAAGATTTTCCTAAAACTGGACACTTCTGCTTTGGACAGGTAACTTTCTTATTGTGCAAGTGCAGGCTATTTGTGGCACGATAAATAAAATGCTTGATAAGTGCTATTCCCCCAATTTATATATCATTTAGACTCTTTTGGAGAAACTTAGTTCAGAACATTTTGAACATTCCAAATTATGAGAGCATTTTAAACTCCAACTTGAGATATAAAATTTCAGTATAATAATTTAAGTTTACTAACCAAGGGAAGAGGATGCACTCTGGGGAGAGGCCAGTATCAAAAGACAGCTCCATTTTTACTGTCTAAATGCCTAGTTAGGATGCCGGCTTTTCTACGTAGGCAACAGCTCTATCTCATGCTCTCAAACTGCAACAGTAGTTAGTCATGGAAGGAAGCTGAAGAATTTAAAGGTGTGGGAGGACAAAGACATTCAAGTGTTGTGCAGCAGAAATGAAGGACGTCAAGTTGAAAGAAGTGAACTGTGAACCTAGGGTGCCTGGAAAACCCAACATGGATGTTTAAAGTTGCTAAGAACAATAGTGGGATGAGAAACTGACTCTAAAATTTAAGTGAAGAAAGAAGAGATATTATTTGGGGGGAAAAAGTTAGATATAAAAATTTTAATTTTAGAAAATCTTTCAAATAAATTTTCATAAAACAAATGACAGAAAGTGAAGCTTAACAAATCTAAGCATTCCAAGCAGTTAAGAACTTTCTCTTCTTTAAATAAGAAAATAAAAATTAAAGAAAACACTGTATTTCCTCCAATCGTGCCAGAATCTTGGAGACAGCTAGAAAATGTTACGCTAATCAAAAAAGATTGTGGTTTTTCATAGGTGCATAACGGGTAAAGAGAAATCCCAAGACTGCATTTGTTTAGAAAAGACTATTTTGGGCCGGGTGCGGTGGCTCAAGCCTGTAATCCCAGCACTTTGGGAGGCTGCGGCAGGTAGATCACCTGAGATCAGGAGTTCAAGACCAGCCTGGTCAACACGGCGAAACCCTGTCTCTACTAAAAATGCAAAAAAAAATTAGCTGGGCACGGTGGCATGCACCTGTAATCCCAGCTACTCAGGAGGCTGAGGCAGGAGAATCGCTTGAACTGGGGAGGCAGAGGTTGCGGTAAGCTGAGATCGTACCACTGCACTCCAGCCTAGACAACAGAGCAAGACACCATCTCAAAAAAAAAAAACTATTTTGAAGGTAAATATAGAAGACAGCTTTGAGGAGGGTGGTATGAGCTTTCACGGAAAAGTGTTGAAAGATAATGATAAAACAAAGGTGTGGGATATTCAGAGGAGAGTTAGAAGACGTCAAACTCCACCATAACATAGGTGATAATAAAGAAAAAACAACCAGGATGTGGGGGTGAGGGGGGGATTAGAAATGCAGCTTTTAGCAACAGCGTCCATGTTACTGATGTGAATATAAATTCTAAGACTATGCAAACCTCTTCCACATTTATTATACAGAACATAAGGCAAATAAAATTGTGTTTACTACTTAATTGCTCCTATAATTTAAGAAGCATGTACGCACCTACTATGTACCCACAAAAATTAAAAATAAAAAAAAATTTTAAGGCCAGGCACAGTGGCTCACGCCTGTAATCCTAGCATTTTGGGAGGCTGAGGCCAGCGGATCGCTTGAGGTAGGAGTTCAAGACCAGCCTGGCCAACATGGTGAAACCCCATCTCTACTAAAAATACAAAAATTAGCTGAGCTGGTGGTGGGTGCCTCTAATCCCAGCTACTTAGGAGGCTTAGGCAGGAGAATCACTTGAACCCGGGAGGTGGAGGCTGCAGTGAGCCGAGATCATGCCACTGCACTCTAGCCTGGGCGACAGAGACTCCTTCTCAAAAAAAAAAAAAAAAAAAATTTTTAATAAAATAAAATGAAATCAGAACAGGGATGACTACATTTGACAAAAAATAAGTCATAAGAAATCCAATGTTATTAAGAAAAAATAAAAATTCTAATGTGCCATAACAAAAAAAAAATACATCTAAAACACATCTGCAAAAGGCATTAAAATAGCTGAAACACAAAACAAAAAATATTTTGAATGACTGTTTTCTCAATTCTCCCAAGGACAGTACATAACTAGTACTTAGGTACTACGCAGGTATTTTCTCAAAAATGTATGAAGTAAACCTATCACTTCATATAAAACAACTTATAGTATTTTTTGCCAATGATAAAAATTTGAGCTTTCAAGCCAATATTAAATTGTTTTGCGTTTTTTTTTTTTTTTTTTTTTTTGAAACGGAGTCTCACTCTGTCGCCAGGCTGGAGCGCAGTGGGGCAATCTCAGCTCACTACAACCTCTGCCTCCTGGGTTCAAGCGATTCCCCTGCCTCAGCCTCCCGAGTAGCTGGGACTACAGGTGTGTGCCACCATACCCAGCTAGTTTTTTGTATTTTTAGTAGAGACAGGGTTTCACCATGTTGGCCAGGACGATCTCAATTGTCTGACCTCGTGATCCGCCAGCCTCGGCCTCCCAAAGTGTTGGGATTACACGCATGAGGCACCGCTCCCTGCCATTAAATTGTTTTAAAACTTGTGCCTGCTACCATAAGCTTGACAAGTTCCTAATATGTAAAGATTTTTCTGATGAGATCATTGTTGGTATTAATGTAATTTGTTTGATAGTATATAACAAAATGTATTAACATTTAGAAGATATACATTACTCAGTGAAGCAATATCTTCCAAACGGTCAACTTGTGATGTTAAAATATCACGCATGGGTAGATGATCCATTCAAAGTGTAGAATAGGCCAATGGGTTTTAAGGTAACAAAGTAGAAAAAGTTCACTCCTAAGCTTTCAGATTCCACACTGCAATTAACCTTTTAATTTATTAATTAATCCTTCACACAATTCAACCAAAACAATATATCACAATAAACTGCAGAAACAGATATGAAAACCCACCTGTCTTCTATTTAGCCACTTTTTTTTCTCTTTGGATACTCAATAATGTTTAAGTTAGGGGTTCTGAAAACCATTGCCTTAGGACCATTAGGAAACCTCACTAAGAAAGGTTCCAGAGTCTTAGCAGGAAGACATTCACACACAGACAACAACCAGGTTTAACTTTCTACAACAGGTTAAAAGGCTGGATTGTATCTCCACATTCTTACTTATTAAGACATACTAAATATCACCTGAGTGATATTTGGGCACAACTCTCTACTCCACATTTTTTCCTCTCAATCTCCCTGCTAAGATCAATTTGCTTGCTAAATCATATCTGTTACACTTCTTACATTCCCACATTCCAGCAGTAGTTTGAAGAAAATCCCACCTGTTTCTTAATTGGTCCAATTACACGGCTATGCACAACACTTCCCTGACTTCCCTCACCTTTCCACAGTAGGAGTCATGCAATCTTAAAATCACGAATTCAAGTACAAAATTTGCCAGGCTTAGTCCCACGTCCGACAATGGCATATCTGAAATAAAGTCCTTTTACAAGCCAACTTTACTTTTTTTTTTTTTTTTTTGAGACGGAGTTTCGCTCTTGTTGCCCAGGCTGGAGTGCAATAGCGTGACCTCGGCTCACCGCAAACTCCACCTCCTGGATTCAAGCAATTCTCCCGCCTCAGCCTCCTGAGTAGCTGGGATTACAGGCACGAGCCACCACACCTGGCTAATTTTTGTATTTTTAGTAGAGATGGGGTTTCTCCATGTTGGTCAGGCTGGTCTCGAACTCCCGACCTCAGATGATTCATCCACCTGGGCCTCCCAAAGCGCTGGGATTACACGTGTGAGCCACCACGCCCAGCCACAAGCTAGCTTTTCATAAAATGATATTATTTGATTAGCACTCTCTCTCCTAATACTAACATGTTTGCATAAAAGTATTAAACCAAAGAAATATTATTCCACACACTATATTAGAATGCAGACTTAGCATATTAGTCTCTTTTTTTTTTCTTTTTTGAGATGGAGTCTCACTCTATCACCCAGGTTGGAGTGCAGTGGTACAATCTCGGCTCACTGCAACCTCCACCTCCCAGGTTCAGGTGATTCTCTCACCTCAGCCTCCCGAGTAGCTGGGATTACAGGCGCGAGCTACTACGCCCGGCTAATTTTTGTATTTTTAGTAGAGATGTGGGTTTCACCATGTTGGCCAGGCTGGTCTCGAACTCCTGACCTCAGGTGATCGGCCTGCCTCGGCCTCCCAAAGTGCTGGGATTACAGGCGTAAGTCGCCGCACCCGGCCACTAGTCTTTATTTTTTTAAAAAAGTGACACAAAACACAAAAGACTATTCCAAAGAAATGTCCGATTTCAGTACAATATACTTTAGTTAAATAATTTATCATAATAGAGCTAAAAGCTAAGAAGCAAACCATTATGTCCCTTTAACCTAGTATATCAAATATGTGCCCAAGTCTTTTAAAAGTAAGACTTCCCTGGCCGGGCACTGTGGCTCACGCCTGTAATCCCAGCACTTTCGGAGGCCAAGGAGGGTGGATCATGAGGTCAGGAGATCGAGACCAGCCTGGCCAATATGGTTAAACCCCGTCTCTACTGAAAATACAAAAATTAGCCAGGCGTGGTGGCGGTCGCCTGTAGTTCCAGCTACTCGGGAGGCTGAGACAAGAGAATAGCTTAGCTTGTACCTGGGAGGCGGAGGTTGCAGTGAGCCGAAATTGTTCCACTGCACTCCAGCCTGGGTGACAGAGCAAGACTCCGTCTCAAAAAAAAAAAAAAAAAAAGACTTTCCCTATGATAGTTTTTCAATATTCTAATTTAAGCCCTTTTATTCATATCTAATTGAAAAAGTACTTGCCAAGTAAATTTGAGTTCCTTCCAATTAGATGTACTTGTTAGTTGCGAGTTAAATTTGTCTCCTACTTTTCACTTCTAAAATCCTCAATGAATTGTCTTCTTACGATCTTGGACAATTTAACCTCTCTGAATCCTCCGTTTTTCTCATCAGC
The DNA here is from genome assembly GCF_006542625.1 of Nomascus leucogenys. Taxonomy (NCBI): domain Eukaryota; kingdom Metazoa; phylum Chordata; class Mammalia; order Primates; family Hylobatidae; genus Nomascus; species Nomascus leucogenys. The sequence continues at coordinate 98,172,847 of NC_044381.1, forward strand.
AAAATAAGAGACTTGGACTAGAAAATCACAAGGTCCTAACTAACTCTAAAATTCTGTTAAGTCAATTAAAAATAGCTGGACTCTGGCCGGGCGCGGTGGCTCATGCCTGTAATCTCAGCACTTTGGGAGGCCGAGGCGGGCGGATCACCTGAAGTCAGGAGTTCGAGACCAGCCTGGCCAACATGGTGAAACCCCATCTCTACTAAAAATACAAAAATTAGCCAGGCATAGTAGCTCACTCCTGTAATCCCAGCTACTCGGGAGGCTGAAGCAGGAGAATCGCTTGAACCAGGGAGGCGGAGGTTGCAGTGAGCCGAGATCGCGCCACTGCACTCTAGCCTGGGCGACAGAGCAAGACTCCGTTTCAAAAAAAAAAAAAAAATAGCTGGACTTCTGAAATTATGTTCATTCACTACCAGAGGAGAAAGAGAAGGAAAACTTAACATGCATTTATATTTATATCTAAAACCTTTTTAAACCAAGTTAATTTGGCTAGTTATCCACGGCTTTGGAGGGTAGAGGTTGAGGGAGTTCAAGTGAAAACGAGAATTCCACAACCCCACTTCAGTGACTGATGTAGATTTACTATGACTTTCCTCAGGGAGTACCGTTACCACCAAATCGGGAAACACTACCTACCGCAGAAAGAAAGCCCAGTGAGATAGGCCTGGTCCTGTTGGAAAACGGAACTCTTACTAATCAAAACCCAAGGCATTATCTTTACCTAGCTCTTTTCCCCTTTAACCCCTTTAACTTCCAAGGCTGAATTACGGGTGACGTAGTCAATTGGGTTCAAAGTCTAGGACACTCCATATCTGGCAAGGAATGAAACAGTAAGTCCAAGGGCCCAGAGGCGATGATGGACTTGGGTGGAGGTGGGTGGCCCAGGAGGTGGCGGTGGGTGCTGGGCGAGATGCTCGAACCACCGTTTTCCACACGACTCCCATCTTTCCACCTAATCCAGGGGAGCTGGAGGAGGCCGGGGCCGGGGGCGAAGTGGGTGAGAGGGTGGCAAGCTCAGCGCTCAACGCTCCCCGCGCCGGACCGGGCCTCAGCCTCCAGCACACCTCGCTGGCCGCGGGGCACCCAGAGGGCAGAGCCGGGACCACCCCAGGATCCCAGCCCCCAGCCCGCCGCCGCCAGCCCGCCCCCGCTCCCCGCTGCGCACCTGCGGTCCCCCAGGAGCGGAGACGAGGCGGCCCTTACCTTACTGTCCCCCTGCAGGACCCGTCGCAGCCTCCGCTTGGCAAAATCTGTCCTCTCCGCCCAGCAGAAGCAGTCCGTGGCACCGCAATCAGGGGTGGCGCCACCCCGCCCCGGGCCTCAGCGAAGACCTCCGCCCGGCCAACATGGCTGGCGCCGCCTCTGCCACGTCAAGGGGAGGGGACGGGGCCTGAGGGCAGGAAGGGGGCAGGAAGGGGCGGGCGCAGAGTTACCGGGGCGGGCCACCGGACCCCTGAGCTTAATAACCGGAGGATTTGAGAAAGGCGCGCGGCGGGCGAAGGTACCGAGAGGGGAGAAGGGAGGAGACGTAGCGGGGACCCAGCCAGAGGGGCGGAAGAACCCGGACGACCCAGGCAGCCGGGGGGCCGAGGGGCATGGGACCGGGCAGAGCGGGACCCGGAGAGGGGCGGCGCCGGGGGAGCGCCGTTCCCCGCTCCCCAAAGCCACAGCGTATCCCACTCCCTGCAGGTCGCAGAAGGAGTGGAGAACTGGTGCCACTCGGACACCTTAGCTCACCGAGAGAAATGGAGACGGCCTCCAGGACATCTTAGGACCCTGGTTGATTCCGAGAATCACAAATCACGTCTCTGAAAAAAGTGAAAAGTTCATTGTTTCATTTAGGACAACAAATGTTTACTGAACACTTACTATGTGCCAGACACAATTGAGATGCTGGTGATATGATGCAGGCAAGGGAGGCCCAGATCCCAGGCCCGAAAGAATTCACGAACTATTTATGTATTTTAGCCTGTCTTTTCCTCCTACATTGCCTCTGCCACCTCAACTCTTGTCTCCCCCAAAACACACACACACAGTATAATATTTGGCTGATTCATCTTGATATGTTCAATGATTTTCTTTCCAAGAAAAAAGTTGAACAAAATGAGAAAGCAACAGATTGGTAAGACATTGGAGCTTGGTGGTCTCCGGCAACCCCATCCTTCAGTGAGGGGAATGAAATTAAGTGCCCATGGAATTAATTGCGTGTATGACAACACCTAAAAGCCTGCAAAGTTTAGCCATATCAGCATTTTATGGAATGGAAAAAAGGATCAAGTCCCTCTTCTTGAAAGCTCATATTCATGAGAAACAAGACAGCAGCACCAGGCTGGGCGCGGTGGCTCACGCCTGTAATCCCAACACTTTGGGAGGCGGAGGCAGGCGGATCACAAGGTAAGGAGTTCGAGATCAGCCCGGCCAACATAGTGAAACCCCATCTCTACTAAAAATACAAAAATTAGCCGGGTGTGGTGGCACGCTCCTCTAGTCCCAGCTACTCGGGAGGCTGAGGCAGAAGAATTGCTTGAACCCGGGAGGTGGAGGTTGCAGTGATCCGAGGCCACGCCATTGCACTCCAGCCTGGGTGACAGTGAGACTGTCTCAAAAAAAAAAAAAAAATGACAGCAGCACCAAATATATATTTCCCTTTCTATAATGAGTATACTAAAGTTGTTTTGGAAGGTGGAAGAGGATATTTGTTTGTCAAATTGTAATACAATCCTGAAGAGGGCAATGGGAATCGAAAGCCAAAAATTAGTGTAGGCTTCCAAATAAAGTAGGTTCAACGTGCTACCTTAATGAAGATTCTTGACAGCACACAGCAGAGGTGATGTTATAAAGGTGGAATAAGTACACCCACCAAAAGCGACAAGATCTAAGAATGAGTAGGGTAAAAAGATCTTAGTCCATTTAGGCTGCTAAAACAAATGCCCTCAACTGGGTAGCTCATAAACAACAGAAATTTATTTCTCACTGTCCTGGAGGCTGAGAAGTCCAGGATCAAGATGCCAGCCGATTTGGTGTCCGGTGAGGACCTGCTTTCTGATTCATAGATGGTGCCTTCTAACTGTGTTCTCACATGGCAGAAGGGCCTGGCTAGCTCTCTGGGGTTTCTTTTACAAGGGTACTAGTCCCATTCATGAAAGGCCAGCCCTCATGACCTATTCACCTCCCAAAGGCCTTACCTCCCTATACTATCACCTTAGCAGTTAGGATTTCAACCTATGAGTTTGGGGGGACACAAATATTCAGACCATAGCAACATTGATGAGAAGATCCACAGAAATCCTGGAATTCAGTGAGGAATAAATCAAAGTATAGTACCTTTGGTAGATTCATTCATTTCATGGTTCCCAGAAAGGCATCTTTACCACCCAGCTCAATGAGGTCTTTTTAAAAACTCATCATTCCTGGCCAGGCACAGTGGCTCACGCCGGTAATCCCAGCACTTTGGGAGGCCAAGATGGGCAGATCACGAGGTCCAGATATCAAGACCATCCTGGCTAACACGGTGAAACCCTGTCTCTACTAAAAATACAAAAAATTAGCCAGACATAGTGGCTGGCGCCTGTAGAGCCAGCTACTCGGGAGGCTGAGGCAGGAGAATGGCGTGAACGCGGGAGGTGGAGCTTGCAGTGAGCTGAGATCGCCCCACTGCACTGCAGCCTGGGCGACAGAGCGAGATTCTATCTCAAAAAAAACAAACAAACAAAAAAAAAGCCACAAAAACTCATCATTCCTTTGTTTTCAGTTGATCAAAGTTTTAATTCCCTATTACAATGAAATAGATGTTAGGATGCGTAACAAACTCAGTTGCATCTGTCTTCATGTGCTTTAAGATGAATGACTTAAGTCCAGGCACAGTAGTTCACACCTGTAATGCCAGCACTTTGGGAGGCTGAGGCGGTGGATCACAAGGTCAGGAGTTCAAGACCAGCCTGGCCAAGATGGTGACACCCCATTTCTACTAAAAATACAAAAATTAGCCAGGCGCAGTGGCAGGCGCCTGTAATCCCAGCTACTCAGGAGGCTGAGGCAGAAGAATCACTTGAATCCGGGAGGCAAAGTTTGCAGTGAGCCGAGATCATGCCACTGCATCCAACCTGGGCAACAGAGCGAGAATCCGTATCAAAAAAAAAAAAAAAAGATGAATGGCTTTAATCCTTGGATATACTATCAGGATCAGGATTTACTGGACCCAACTTTAGCCTTTCAGGGTTGTTTTTTTGTTTTTGAGCTCTATTCTTAAGGATTGATATTTCATGATTTTTATTCCTTCATAGACATCTTCCAAACAACAAAGAGAAAATTTATTTTCTAAACAAATAGATGTGGTGACTCACACCTGTAATGTTAGCAGGTTGGGAAGCTGAAGGGAGAGGATCCCTTGAGCCCAGGAGTTCAAGACCAGCCTGGGAAATATGGTGAAACCCCATCTCTACCAAAAAAAATGGAAAAATTAGCAGAGCGTGGTAGTGTGTGCCTTTAATCCCAGCTACTCAGGAGGCTGAGGTGGGAGAGTAACCTCAACCCAGGAAGGTCAAGGCTGCAGTGAGCCATGATGGTGCCATTGCATGACCATGCCACTGCCTGGGCGATAGAGTGAGATTCTGTCTCAAAAATAAAATACATAAAATTAAAAAGTAGAATAAAACTCATTCTATTTACAATTCCTATATAGATCCATTGGACTCTTATACATCTAGGACACATCGTGGGATTTACTAATTTTTTTTTTTGTATGTTGAAACGTTCTGCTACTTCATCATCCATAGAATTATTTCATCCTTACCGATCAATTATTCCAAGCTATGCTTTAAAAAAGATGAAAGTCAGGCTGGCGCAGTGGCTCACGCCTATAATTCCAGGGATGTCACCATGTTGGCCAGGCTAGTCTTGAATTCCTGGCCTCAAGTGATCTGACCACCTCAGCCTCCCAAAGTGCTGGGATTACAAGCATGAGCCACTGCACCTGGCCTCTTTTTTTCTTTTTTTTTTTTTTTTTTTAGACAGAGTCTCACTCTGTCCCCCAGGCTGGAATGCAGTGGCACGATTTCGGCTCACTGCAAGCTCCACCTCCCGGGTTCATGCCATTCTCCTGCCTCAGCCTCCTGAGTAGCTCGGACTACAGACGCCCGCCACCACGCCCAGCTAATTTTTTTGTATTTTTAGTACAGGCTGGGTTTCACCAAGTTAGCCAGGATGGTCTCCATCTCCTGACCTTGTGATCCACCCTCCTCAGCCTCCCAAAGTGCTGGGATTACAGGCGTGAGCCTTTTTTGCCTTTTTTAATAGGGATGGGGTGTTGCTATGTTGCCTAGGTTGGAATTGAACTCCTGGCCTCAAGGGATCCTCCCACCTCAGCCTTCCAAATTGTTATGATTATAGGTATGAACTATCACACCTATAATTTTTCCCAGTATACTGGTTACGAGGTTTCGACCTGAGGAAGGGTAGAAAGGGAATGGAATTTTTTTTAACTCCTGTGAAAGGAAGGTCAGAACATCTAAGAGATTGTAAAAAATATAAAATCTCATATAAGCTCCCTTCAAAAGAAAGTCTTTTAAAAGCAAATACTCCTAAATTCACTATTTCCTCAAACTGGCATTTCTTAAAATGTCAGAGACTAAAAAGAGAGGGAAAGAGTCTGGTCGAATAAAGACATGTATAGCCAAGAACATTTCTTAAAGATATTTGACCTTGCAACTTTTTTCCCAGGGATTATCTTGAGTCAAGTATTCTAAACACTCTATGAAAGACTTTGCCTTCCACCATTAAATATTAGTTAATACATAACAGCCAGTAATCTTCCTACTTCAGAACCCACAGATATTTCTAAACTGAGGTTCCAGTGCTACAGTCAGTGAAGTATAATGTCAATTTCTTGGAATTGTAGATGTTAACCACCAGATGGAGCTTTCACCTCTACTTTTCCTTTTTAGGTTTACTCTGTTTTCTAGTATTGATGAAGCACTTGTAGTTTTTTTATAACATGGATTCTCTTCCATTTGTCCAGATAGTGACAGGTTAAGGCACTGGCCAACTATTTTTGGAGTAATCACTTGAAAAAGCAATATTCAGTTTCTTATAATTTTGAATTTTCAGCACCAATAGTGTGTTAAAGTTATATTCATGGAATAACATCTGTCTGATCCTCTATTCTACACTCGTAATGACTAAAATTGTATTAAATATAATAAGGCTAATTAATAAGTCACATGGAAATTACACAATTGTAAACTCACATAAGCCTTTGTGATCATTTAGTCTAATCCCCATACATGACAAATGAATGTGAGGACAAGAGAAGTGGCACACTTAACAACACCCTAGCCCAGGGTGCTGATGCTCATTTAAAACCTACAACACTGGCTTTGCAGACACCACTGCCGGGAGCCCTGTACTATCAACCGTGGTGAACCCCACCGTGTTCTTCAACATCGTGGTTGACAGCAAGCCTTTGGGCCGTGTCTCCTTCAAGCAGTTTGCAGAAAAGCTTCCAAAGGCAGCAGAAAACTCATGCTCTGACCACTGGAAAGAAAGGATTGGATTCTAAGTGTTCCTTCTTTCACAGAATTATTCCAGGGTTTATGTGTCAGGGTGGTGACTTCACACGCCATAATGGCACTGGTGGCAAGTCCATCTACCGGGAGAAATTTAATAACGAGAACTTCATCCTAAAGCATACAGGTCCTGGCGTCTTGTCCATGGCAAATGCTGGACCCATCACAAACAGTTCCCAGTTTTTCATCTGCACTGCCAAGACTGAGTGGTTGGATGGCAGGCATGTGGTCTTTGGCAAGGTGAAAGAAGGCATGAATATTGTGGAGGCCATGGAGTGCTTTGGGTCCAGTGGCAAGACCAAGATCACCATTGCTGACTGTGGATAACTAATAAGTTTGACCTGTGTTTTATCTTAACCACCAGACCATTCTGTCTGTAGCCCAGTAGAGCACCCCTTCACCCCATTTGCTCGCAGTATCCTATAATCTTTGTGCTTTCGCTGCAGTTTCCTTTGGGTTCCATGTTTTCCTTGTTTCCGTCCATGCCTAGCTGGATTGCAGAGTTAAGTTTATGATTATGAGATAAAAACTAAATAACAAAAAAAACCTACAACACTGAGTTTTCATTTCATGCCTGTCTTTTCCTCTTTAAATGCTGACAAGACTAGATTTTCTAACTCTTGTTCAAAGAGCAATTGTTTATCTTTTATATGTATTTTTGAGACAGGGTCTCACTGTGTCACCTAGCCTGGAGTACAGTGGCAGGATCACAGCTTATTGCAGCCTGGACCTCCTGGGCTCAGGTGATCTTTCCACCTAAGCCTCCTGGGCAGCTGGGACTTACAGGTGCGCGCCAGGATGCCCAGCTAATTTTTGTATTTTTTGTATAGATGGGGTTTAACCAGGCTAGTCTCAAACTCCTGGGCTCAAGTGATCCTCCTACCTCAATCTCCCAAAGTGCTGGGATTACAGGCATGACCCACCACGCTCGGCCCAAATAGCAATCTTCTCTATTCCACAGAGTGCCCCAACAGTGATATACTCCAATATCTCTTCATTCTGCCACTCTGACCAATCCCAGAATTTAAAAGTTAATTTTATAAAACTAAACAAATGAGGGGCCTGGCGCAGTGGCTCACACCTGTAATCCCAGCACTTTGGGAGGCCGAGGCAGGCGGATCATGAGGCCAGGAGATCGAGATCATCCTGGCTAACACAGTGAAACCCCGTCTCTACTAAAAATACAAAAATTAGCCAGGCATGGTGACATGCGCCTGTAATCCCAGCTACTTGGGAAGCTGAGGCAGGAGAATGGCGTGAACCCAGAAGCGGAGCTTGCAGTGAGCCGAGATTGCGCCACTGCACTCCAGCCTGGGCAACAGAGCAAGACTCGTCTCAAAAAAAAAAAAAAAAAAAAACTAAACAAATGAAATTTGTTGATTGACCCTTAAACCATTTACAGTGGCCCAAAGAAAACATGAATATCTACTGGCAGGTTTATTTTTCTTTTTATCGTTTATTTATTTGATTTGTAAAGAACATAAGAGTAATTAAAAAGCCATATAACTACAGAGGGAAATCCCACTCTAAAAGGGAACAGATTTTCATTTTTACTTTAAAAGAGGAGTAAAGTTTCTGTTTCATGTTCCATAATTAAACTAGACCTTGTCTTAATTTTCTGACATCAAGTCAGCATTCTCTCTTAGTGGCTCTGGACCTCAGAGCCAGAGGATAGCATTCTCAGACAACGGAGATAAGGAGACTACTCATGCCTAGATGGCAATGTACTAAGACTAGGAAGCAAACTGGATCTCTCCGCATTTAATCTTCATTGCCTCTCTCTAATTTATGGCCAGTGGATCATGAAGACTCACAGGAACCTTCCCTGGGACTTGTCTTTTGTTGTTGTTTTTTTTTTGTTCTTACTAATCTTTACTCAACTGTATCTTGTGCAGCATAGAGATTTAGAGCAATGGCTTGGCGCCCAGGATAGAATCTCAATTCCACTGCTTCCTTGTTGTATGATCTGGGCATGTTGCACAGTTTCTTCACCTGCAAATGAAGATAACAATAGTAACTACCACTTAAATTGCCATGTATCGTGAAGATTAAACGAGATAATCCATGTAAAAGATTTAGCCCTGAGAAAGAGAAAAACAGCGTCGGAGAGCTGGAATGTGGCAAAACCCTGTGTCTCCTAAAAATACAAAAATTAGCCAGGCTTGGTGGCCTCAGAAGGCTGAGGCACAAGACTTGCTCAAACACAGGAGAGGCAGGGGTTGCAGTGAGCAAAGATCGCAACTGCCCTCAGCCTGGGCAACAGGGCGACAGAGCAAGATTCTGTCTCAAAAAGAAAAAAAAATCCCACCTAGAATGCCTCTTAAGATGTCAGTTTCTTAGCCCCACACCCCATCAACAGAAACAGAAGCTCTGGAATAAAGAGCTGTAAAATAAAGGACTCTATATTTTATATAATTTCTTCCAGTTTTTTTTTTTTTTTTGAGACTGAGTCTCGCTTCGTCGCCCAGGCTGGAGTACAGTGGCGCTATCTTGGCTCACTGCAACCTCTGCCTGCTGGGTTCAAGCAATTCTCCCACCTCAGCCTCCCAAGTAGCTGGGATTACAGGCGCACACCACCATGCCCAGCTAATTTTTTGTATTTTTAGTAGAGACAGGGGTCTCACCATGTTGGCCACACTGATCTCAAACTCCTGATTTCAAGTGATCCGCCTGCCTTGGCCTCCCAAAGTGCTGGGATTACAGGTGTGAGCCACCATGTCCAGCCAGATGATTCTTATACACACTAACATTTGAGAATAACTGAGCCACTTAAAGGGATAGAAAACACAGACATGGCAGGCTGAAGCAGCTAGATCATCTGAGGACAGGAGTTCAAGACCAGCCTGGCCAACATGGCAAAACCCATCTCTACTAAAAATGCAAAAATTAGCCAGGCGTGGTGGCGGGTGCCTGTAATCCCAGCTCCTCAGGAGGCTGAGGCAGGAGAATTGCTTGAACCCGGGAGGCAGAGGTGGCAGTGAGCAGTACCACTGCACTCCAGCCTGGGTGACAGAGCGAGACTCTGTCTCAAAAAAAAAAAAAAAAAAGAAAGAAAGAAAATAATAAAAGAAAAGAAAACACAGAGACAAAGATAAACTGCAGTTGGCTGTGTAAGGTTGACTTAACAGATGCCTCCATCATCAATAAACAGCCACATCATCAATAAACACACAACAGAATGTTCTGTTTTCACAATCCTCATGTAACTCCTACAGCTAACCAATCGTGTGAGAAACACTGAAACAAGAATTTTTCCATCATAAACTAAAAACAGGCGATAAATCTCTAAAAACAGGGCACTAGAAGTAGTTCAGTACCTTAGGAATATTTCTTCCTGGGAATAGATGAAATGTTATTGTAGTTTCAGAAGTTCACCTTTCCAAATAGTAAGCGTTTTTTCAGAATAACTTCGTCAACCAAATATAGCTTATCTCATGTGTTCTATATTTTACTGAAGCATTAAAAAATACTTAGTGCAATTTCTGAAAACTCTGCTGGAAAATCATTACTAATTCTTTTAAATAAAATTAGATTTGAAGTAGCATGAAGCTATATTATTACCTCTTCTTTTGGAAAATAATTTATTATTATTTCCCAGGACAACCTTTGTCCCATTCTCCTATTGTCTCCTTTCTTCCTTCATCCATGCATAGTTCTGACACATACTTATGCACAAACTCCAATGTTAGCCATTGTTCCATTGGTAGTTGATTGGCAAGGTAAACTTTTCTCCAGAAAAAATTGAGAGAAAATGCTAATAATTTACAGTAAAAAATAAAAATTAAAAAAAATGTATTTGTGGCCTGGCCTAGTGGCTCACACCTGTAATCCCAGCACTTTGGTAGGCCAAGGTGAGTGGATCACTTGAGCCCGGGAGGTCAAGGCTGGGTAATGTTTTATTTTATTTTGTTTTTTTGAGATGGAGTTTTGTTGCCCAGGCTGGAGTGCAATGGCACGATCTCGGCTCACTGCCACCTCCGCCTCCTGGATTCAAGCGATTCTCCTGCCTCAGCCTCCCAAGTAGCTGGGATTACAGACGCCCGCCACCATGCCCAGCTAATATTTTGTATTTTTACCAAAGATGGGGTTTCACCATGTTGGCCAGGCTGGTTTCGAACTCCTGACCCAGGTGATGTGCCCAGCTTGGCCTCCCAAACTGGTGGGATTACAGGCATGAACCACTGCGCCTGGCCAAGATTCTTTACAGATGCAAGTTTTCCCCCACAAAGAACAGCTTTGCAGGGCCATTTCAAAATACGGCAAAGAAACATGTTTTGGCGTAAAATATTTTTATTTTCTTCTTTGTCTCGTAATGTCATGCTGAAGTAAGGTTGAAAAGTAAATCACGATATATAGGGTTAACTAAAACCCGTCTGATGAGAATTTATGATTTGTAGGGCATGACTCCCCAGACCCCTTAGATACAATTTGGGCAAAATAAAAAAATAAGGCCGGGCGCAGTGGCTCACGCCTGTAATCCCAGCACTTTGGGAGGCCAAGGCGGGTGGATCACGAGGTCAGGAGATCGAGATCAACCTGGCTAACACGGTGAAACCCCGTCTCTACTAAAAATACAAAAAATTAGCCGGGCGTGGTGGCAGGTGCCTGTAGTCCCAGCCACTCGGGAGGCTGAGGCAGGAGAATGGTGTGAAGTCAGGAGGCGGAGCTTGCAGTGAGCCGAGATTGCGCCACTACACTCCAGCCTGGGGACAGAGCGAGACTCCGTCTCAAAAAAAAAAAAAAAAAAAAAAAAAATCAGTTTAGTCCTCATGTCACTACTTACTTTTTCAAATTTGTCCTTGATTATCACCAAAATGTTGGAGGACAGGAGTATTTCTCCCTATTCTCTTTTAAGTCTGTTTTTCTCAAAACCAGTGAAAATTTGTTAACCAAATAACTGTAGTTTGCAGCCAGGCGATATCTTTCCAAGTGTCCCAATTGTTTAGTTACAGTTCCTAAGCATTAAGTACTTAAATAAGCTAAGGACTATCCTCACTTTATCTTCAATTTAGACTTACATCCTGGTTTGAAATCAATTCCTTGCAAACTAAAGGCAGTGCTATAAATTAAAAAAAAAATTTTAAACCTTTTAAAATAAACATCGGTGTTAGAAAATAAAAGTCAATTGTATTCACTCAATTGTATTTGTTTACAAATAATCAGATGTTATACTTGTTTCTTGCACATTCTTGCCTTGTTTCCTCATCGATGAAATGGAGATAATAATACTATCTACCTAACAAGATTGACCTAACATTTTTGTGAATTTCTGGGTGTTAGCATTAGTTTCATTTTTTTCATTATTTGTATTTAAACGAAGAGATTTTTCTTTAAAACAAAAATTAAAAAGTGCTGGCTATTCTAGGAGTAATATTCATTCCAAATAAACATACAGTGATCTTTGAAGTGGTCAAGCAGTAGAAATTTCTGTAGAAAATTAATTATTCATTCATTTGGCATCGCATAAATCTAGGTTGGAATTGGTTCTTCCCCTTTGGAAAGTCAGTCCTTGCCCTAAGAAAGCGGAATATTACCACCCACTTCACAAGATCAAATGAGAAAATGTGTTTATGAACGGTTTAAGAATTTAGAGCTCCATGAATGATAATTACAGTAATATTGTTCATTAATTCAAAAAACATTTTTAAGTATCCCTCACTACTAGGGATGCATAAAAGTTGCTAACCCTCGGCCTTCACCCAGCCTTAGAAGACAAAACAGAGGGTAAAAGACCCAGAAACGCGTTCGAACCAATTCAGCTAGGAATTAAATTCTCAGATATTTTATTACACCACCGGAGCCTTAACCTTGAGGCAAGCAGCAATTTGTTCATGCGCAGTTAACGTTCCCTAAACTGCCACTTGCTCAGCTCTGCGCCTAAGGTGTCTATTTGTGCGCCTGCGCTGTGACCTAGAATGGGCGCATGCGCTGAGCGGAACTGGCTGGTTTGAAAACCATGGCGTGGGTACCAGCGGAGTCCGCAGTGGAAGAGTTGATGCCTCGGCTATTGCCGGTAGAGCCCTGCGACTTGACGGAAGGTTTCGATCCCTCGGTACCCCCGAGGACGCCTCAAGAATACCTGAGGCGGGTCCAGTGAGTGATTTGGCCCTGGGCGGGTGGGCTGGTCTTCTGCCCTGCCCCTGGGTACAGCCCCCGGTGCTCTATTCCCGTTCCGGTCTCTTGCGAGTTCGGGTCTATTCAGGATTCTGGATTACATCCTAACGTGGGCGAGTTTCTGTTGAACGTGATTGCACGTATCAAGATGTGTGCTCTTGGATTTGTTTTCAATCCAGATAATTTCAGAAATATATTGTTTAGTACCTCAATTGGAAGTCTGAATTTTTTTTTCTGATTTCACAATGAACTGTGGAAGTGGATCGCTCGTTTTACTACACCTGAGCAAAGCACAATAGAAATTTAATTTATCCCGTTTATTGCTTATTTGTAGGATCGAAGCAGCTGAATGTCCAGATGTTGTGGTAGCTCAAATTGACCCAAAGAAGTTGAAAAGGAAGCAAAGTGTGAATATTTCTGTGAGTTTTATTAACCGTCTGGAGATTATCCCCAACCCCTCAATTAAAAGACTAACGCTCTTCCTATAGTATCTGACAGTATCAATTATGACGTAAGATTTGACTACTCCCTGCAAAGTTAGACATTCGCTTGTACTTTTTCCTTCAGAAAGACAATTGGCATTTACTGCCTCTAAAGAGGCTTTCTGTAACTCTAGCCTTTGTGGAGCCTTGCCCATCTTACTTCAGGGACATTACCAGTGCTTTCAAAGGAGTCTTTAAATGGGTTACTTATGCTCTCTTTTATTTTTTGCTTGTTTGTTTGTTTATAGAGAGGGAGTCTCTGTTGCCAGCTGGTCTGGAACTCCTAGCCTCAAGCGATCCTCCCTCCTCTGCCACCCAAAGCGTTGGGATCACAGGCGTGAGCCACCTCACCTGGCCCCTTTATTTTTTAAGGAACCTTTTTCCAGTTATTGGATTGGTGTTTAATCTTAGTGTGCTTTGCATGTTCTGAATTTGACCAAGTCTCCCTTTTTTTAAGAATAGAAACCCAGATGTCTTACACTTTTTTTTTTGAGACAGAGTTTCACCTTGTTGCCCAGGCTGCAGTGCAGTGGTGCGATCTCGGCTGACTGCAACCTCTGCCTTCCGGTTTCAAGCGATTACCGTGCCTCAGCCTCCCGAGTAGCTGGGATTACAGGCGCCTACCACCACACCCAGCTAATTTTTGTGTTTTTAGTAAAGATGGGGTTTCACCATGTTGCCCAGTCTGGTCTCGAACTCTTGACCTCATGATCCGCCCACATCTGCCTCCCAAACTGCTGGGATTACAGATGTGAGCCACCATACCCGGCCTTACACTTTTATAACTACTTGCACACTGTGGACATTTTCGTTTATTTATCCAGCACATCTTTAATTAAACAACTAGGTTGTGCCGGGCACTGGGAATTCAACAGAGGATAAGACAAAAAAGGTTCCTACCCTTGCAGAGTTTACATACTCTCCTGAGGAAGACAGAAAGTAAACAAGCAAACAAATAATTACATATTGTGATTATTGCTATGAAGAAAATAAGCATATATAATAATCAATAAATGACAGAACTACTGTAGATAGAGGAATCATAGAAGGGCTCTCTTTTTCCCCTTTTTTTTTTTTTCAGTCTCAATTTTTCGCCCAGGCTGGAGTGCAGTGGCACAATCTCGGCTCATCACAACCTTTGCCTCCCAGGTTCAAGAGCTTCTTCTGCCTCAGCCCCCTGAGTAGCTGGGATTACAGGCATGTGCCACCACACCCAGCTAATTTTTGTATTTTTAGTAGAGACGTGGTTTTACCATGTTGGCCAGGCTGGTCTCAAACTCCTGACCTGAAGTGATCTGCCTGCCTCCGCCTCCTAAAGTGTTGGGATTACAGGTGTGAGCCACCACGCCTGGCCAGGAAAGGTCTCTCTAAGGAGGTGCTATTTAACCTAAGCTGAAAGGAGGGTGGCATTTTTTTTTCTTTTTTTTTTTTTTGAGACGGAGTCTCGGAGTCTCGCTCTGTCGCCCAGGCTGGAGTGCAGTGGTGCGATCTCGGCTCACTGCAACCTCTGCCTTCCGGGTTCCCACCATTCTCCTGCCTCAGCCTCCCGAGTAGCTGGGACTACAGGTGCCTGAGAGAGTGGCATTTTAAATAGTTGATAGTAATTTCCTTTTCATGTTCAAAGTAGTTTCTCTAATTGATATTTGTAATCAGGAAATTTTCATTCAGACACTATAATTTTTCCTATAATTCCTCTTCAGGATTTTTTAGTTGATGGACATTTAATGGAACAGAATGTCTTAATATACCTAATTTGATAGATTGATTGATTGATTGAGACAGGGTCTCGCTTTGTTGCACAGGCTGGAGTACAGTGCCACGATCATAGCTCACTGTAGCCTCGAGTTCCTGGGCTCAAGCTATCCTCCCACCTCAGTCTCCCCAGTAGCTGAGACGACAAGCATGTGCCACCGTGCCCAGCTAATTGTATTTTTTGTAGCGACAGGGTCTTGATATGTTGCTCAGGCTATATGTGCTGTTTTAGAAAACAGAAGTATGGCTGGGCGCAGTGGCTCACGCCTGTAATCCCAGCACTTTGGGAGGCTGAGTCAGGCGGATCACCTGAGGTGGGGAGTTCAAGAGCAGCCTGACCAACATGGAGAAACGCCATCTCTACTAAAAATACAAAATTAGCCGGGTGTGGTGGCACATGCCTGTAATCCCAGCTACTCGGGAGGCTGAGGCAGGATAATTGCTTGAACCCAGGAGACGGAGATTGTGGTAAGCCGAGATGGCCATTGCACTCCAGCCTGAGCAACAAGAGCGAAACTCCTCCGTCTCAAAAAAAAAAGAAAACAGAAGTAGACAATTTAAAGTTAAGCATCTTTAAGTACATTTTGCCCATACCAAAGTTCTTATTTTTAATTTTATTGATACATAATCATAATTTCATGCTTTATCATGCAGGCACAATAATAATTGTACATATTTATGGAGTACATGTGATATTTTGATACATGCATACAATGTATAATAATCAGTAATTAGGATATCCATCACCTCATTTATTGTTTCTTTGTTTTGGGAACATTCAAATCTTCTAGCTGTTTTGAAATATACAATAAATTATTGTTAACTGTAGTCACTCTACTGTGCTATTGAATGCTAGAACTCATTCCTTCTATCTAACTGTATTTCATACCAGAATTCTTTATTTGTGCTATATCTTTCTTTTTGTTTCTGTTTTGCTATTCTAGAAAGGCAGGTAGGACTAGATCATATCCTCCAGGCTCATATCATTTAGATTTCATAGAAACTCCAACCATAAACCTTTCCAGATTTCTCTGATTAAGGTGACTAAGGCTCTTTCCCTAATGTTTTTAACCGAGATATAAATAGTAAAGTGAAATGCCTACTTTTTTACATTTGCAAAAATATTTTATTTTCTTGTATAATCTTTATTTTATTATACACTTTATCTTGGTTTTACTTTTGCTTTGCAGAGGCATGAGATTCTAGTTTTGACACTAATGTTGATCCTAATATTTGTGAACTTGATCTCTAGCTTTCAGGATGCCAACCTGCCCCTGAAGGTTATTCTCCAACACTTCAATGGCAACAGCAACAAGTGGCACAGTTTTCAACTGTTCGACAGGTAAGTGTCATATTTAATCTAATTAAGCCCCTATTGGATTTATTTCTGTTCTTAGACTGTAGCTGGAAAAATAAAATTTATGATCCTAAAGTATACAGAATATTCATGAATTAATTACCAAATTATTTTTATAATCATTAGACGTAATACAGTTTGAAATATTTTCTAAGTTTTGTTTATTTTTATTTATTTATTTCAATAGTTTTGGGGAACAGCTGGTTTTTGGTTACATGGATAAGTTCTTTGGTGGTGATTTCTGAGATTTTGGTGCACCTGTCACCCGAGGAGTGTACTCTGCACCCAATACGTGGTCTTTTACATCTCACCCCCTCCCACCTTTCCCATTTTCCAGGTTTTAGATGGTTACAATTTTGTGCAGAAACTGATTTCAAATATCCATTTTTTGAAGAGTACCGTCTAATGTCTAAGTTTTCTTCCTTTAGAATGTGAACAAACATAGAAGTCACTGGAAATCACAACAGTTGGATAGTAATGTGACAATGGTATGTAAGTTTCTCAGTTTTAAGATGTACAATGTATACCTGATTGAAAGAGTCTATATTTACTTCCAGTCTTTAAAGATTCACTTGCCTAGCCAGTGTTATTTTCATTCTCTTCAATATACCATTAATAGTAACAATTCCATTACATTAGTAGCCTGGAAAGTATAGATTTTCATGAAAAATTTTTTTTTTTTTTTTTTTTTTTGAGACAGCGTCTTGCTCTGTCTCCCAGGCTGGAGTGCAGTCATGGCTCACTGCAGCCTCGACCTCCTGGGCTCAAGTGATCCTCCCACCTCCGCCTTCCAAGTAGCTCAAACTTAAGGCATGTACCACCATGCTCAGCTAATTGTTAAAATTTTTTGTAGAGACAAGGTCTCCCTGTGTTACCCAGGCTGGTCTCTTACTCCTGGGCTCAAGTGATCCTCCTGCCCTAGCCTCCCTGAGTGCTGGATTACAGGCATGAGCTACTGTACCCAGCCTTTCATGTCAATTTTAATCCACGGTATCTTAGGGGACTTTGGATAAGTGACTGTTAAACTTTCACAAGTTTTTAAGGATTCTTCTAGACATTTACTTTCTAGGAAATAAATACATTTTCAATATTTACAAAAAAAACTGAATAAAGGCTTAATGGATTTTCCTGATGAGGTGATGGTGCCATGCAGTAAACTCACATGTTTACAGAACTTGTGAATGGATTCTGCTTCTGCTTAATGTGATGAGTCTGTGTTGCAATTCCAGTGACATATAAGTGAAACCTGTCATGTATATTGTCATGCATATGTCCTATATTTTATCAGTTTAGATATAATTTTAAGCCCTTTAGTAGATATATCAGGACTACCAAATGAAAAAAGGAGTTGGAAAGATGATACATTGTCTCAGGACAGTAGTTTTTAACCTTTTAGGGGACTTCATATTCTTTTGTAGAATCTAATGAAAGCTATTTATCTTCAGAGGGAAAAAAAATGCACCTATGCGCAAGATTTTAGTTTCAGGTAGTTCATAGATTTTAGATTTTAGATTTTAGAAGCTTCCTTTAGGCAGTGCTTCCTGATATCTTTTACATGGTGACACATTAGGATAAATGACTGCTTGCATATTCTTCTTGAAACCAGCCGAAAGCTGATTCAGTATATGGCATCTCTGTATGCTTCTGCATACCATTTGGAAGCTCTGCTCCAGGAAAAGCGTGAAGGGAAGTAACTTATCACTTGCCAATGGTCATTTAACTTTTAAAAGGTATAGCTAGTCCTTCTATCAAAGAAGCATGCGCACATAAACACACAAAAGGTGTGCTTAGGGTTCAAACCCAGGTTGGTCTGTCTCTAAAGCCTGTGTGCCTTTGACTATGCAGTGGTGCCTTCCTAGTACCAAGGATGTATGTATGTAGTAGGGACGGGGCTAGGTAGGTAAATATATTTTTTTCTTAATTAGTGGAAGGCCTTTTGGGTGCATGCCCACTAACTAAAAAAGAAGCCACATCAGTAACATTATGACTTGATAAAATTTTGTCAAAAATGGAAATGACCTAACATAATCGATTCAATAAACTATGGTCAGTCAGAACAGTGCAATATTATGTAGCAATTTTAAATGTTTATCATGGCAAATGCATACATCATATAAGTAATAAAATGAAAATGTTTTAAAGTACACTCTGAGCCAGGCACAGTGGCTCATGCCTGTAATCCCAGCACTTTGGGAGGCTGAGGCGGGCAGATCACCTAAGCTCAAGAGTTCAAGACCAGCCTGGGCAACATGGCAAAACCCTGTCTCTATTTAAATTATTTAAAAAATAAAGTACACTGTGATGGCAACTGTGTGAAAACATAAACATTTGTTTATTAATTGATCCAATAATTTATCAAGCATGTGCTATATTTAATAATCAGGATATTCAGTACTAACTGAACCAGAAACAGCTTCTGACCTAATGGAGTGTTGGGAAAAGGTAGATACCTTATTCCAAGACAATAGGGTTTAACTTTGTAGTGGTCTCATGTTCATCTTGAGGTTTTATTTTATTATTTTATTTTATTTATTTTTTTGAGATGGAGTTTTGCTCTTGTTGCCCAGTCTGGAGTGCAGTGGCACAATCTTGGTTCACTGCAACCTCTGCCTCTCAGATTCAAGCAATTTTTCTGCCTCAGCCTCCCAAGTAGCTGGGATTACAGGTGCCTGCCACCACACCCAGCTAATTTTTGTATTTTTTAGTAGAGACCGGGGTTTCGCCACATTGCCAGGCTAGTCTCGAGCTCCTGACCTCAGGTGATTCATCCTAAGGATTTAATGAAAGCTACTTATCCCCAGGGGGGAAAAATGCACCTATGCGGAGTAATGTGCAAGGTGATATGTACAAACAAAAGTTGTTTTGTTAAGGAGGTTATATTGAGCTGAATGCTTCTCCCAAATAGTCCTGCTTTTTCTGTCTGGCAGCATGAGTAGATATGTTTCTTCTTTGATTGGACAGCCCTTCAAATATGTGAAATATGTAATCACATCTCTTTACATGGGATAAATATCCTTCATTCTATTAAGCATTCTTGGTGCATTTTTTCCCCCATACTTATTTCTGTCTTTATCATCCTCTTTTGGACACACCATTGTCTGTCAGTGTCCACTAAAGTCTTGTCCAAACTAAACACATCTTGGCCGGGCACAGTGGCTCACACTTGTAATCCCAGCACTTTGGGAAGCCAAAGCAGAAGAATTGCTTGAGGCCAGGAGTTTGAGACCAGCTTGGGCAACATAGTGAGACAACTATCTCTACAAAAAAAATTTAAATATTATCAGGCATGGTGGCACGTGCCTGTAGTCCCAGCTACTCAAGAGGCTGAGGTGGCAGAATTATTTGAGCCCAGGAGATTCAGGCTGCAATGAACTGTAATCACACCTCTGCACTCCAACTTGGGTGACAGAGCAAGACCCTGTCTCAAAAAATGTAATAATAAGGAAAAACAACATGTCCCACGTATTGTATAGCCACTTAGGCACTATGTTTGTCAGGGCTGCCATAACAGACTGCGTGGCTTAAACAACAAAAACGTATTTATTTTCTCACAGTCTTGAAGGCTGAAAGTCCAAGAACAAGGTGGCAGCAAGGTTGGTCTCTTTTTTTTGTTTTTTGAGGCAGAGTTTTGCTCTTGTTGCCCAGACTAGAGTGCAATGACATGATCTCTGCTCACTGCAGCCTCTGTCTCCTGGGCTCGAGCGATTCTCCTGCCTCAGCCTCTGGGTAGCTGGGATTACAGGCCTGCGCCACCACATCTGGCTAATTTTTTTATTTTTTTGTATTTTTAGTAGAGGCGGGGTTTCACCATGTTGGCCAGGCTGGTCTTAAACTCCTGACTTCATGTGATCGCCTGCCTCGGCCTCCCAAAGTGCTGGGATTACAGGCGTGAACCACTGCACCCGGCCTAAGATTGGTCTCTTCTGAGACTTTTCTCCTTGGCTTGTATAGGGCCACCTTCTTCCTGTTTTCTCACGTGGTCTTTCCTCTGTGTGTGGGAGTTCCTGGTGTCTGTTTGTGAATCCAAATTTCCTCTTGCAAGGACACTAGTAAGATTGGATTAGGGCTCACCCTAATGGCCTCAATTTAAATTAATCACTTCTTTAAAGGCCCTGTTTCCAATTACAGTCACATTCTGAGGTACTGGAGTTTTGGGTTTTAACATACAAATTTGGGGACAGAGATTCTCCCCATAACTGGCACCCTATCTTTGGGTTGAGGTAATCGGAATGTGGAAGGCCTTAACTTCTTTTTTTTTACTGTTCAGTGTAACAATTAATACACAGGAATAAATCAGTTTTTTTTTTCTTTTAGCCAAAATCTGAAGATGAAGAAGGCTGGAAGAAATTTTGTCTGGGTGAAAAGTTATGTTCTGACGGGGCTGTTGGACCAGCCACAAATGAAAGTCCTGGAATAGATTATGTACAAGTAAGGGCTTTGTGGATAAACAGAACAAAAAGCATTTTAATTTTGGTGTACCACTTAATATAAGGGGTCAGCAAACTCTACCCTGGGCCAACTCCAGTTCATGGCCTTTTTTATATCCATGAGCTAACGATTGTTTTTAGGTTTTGAAAGAGTAAAAAATAAACAAATAATATGTGGCTGAGACTTTATGTGGCCTGCAAAGCCTAAAATATTTGCTGTATGACTCTTGATAGAAAATGTTTGCCAACCCAGACTTAGTTTATCAGCTCTTCAACCTAACAAAACAGCTTAGTTTCTGAAACAATTTACTGTGACTTTTTTTAGTTTGGCTTCATATCCCTTATGTTTGGCTTGGTAATCATTTTATAAGTTGGATAAGATTCAAGGTTTTTTTTAAATGATGAGGCATCAGGCAAACAGTGTTATGAGCAGCCAAGGAAAAAATGGAAATCGACACAATTAGGTGCTTTAAAATGCATAATCACATCTATCACTTCATGGGCCTGTAAAAAATAAAGTAAATCACCTACTCTGAAGATGAAATGTTGAGGATATCTTTAAAATCATGTGGCTGTAATCATAAGTTATGTATCCAACTCCTTCTCCTTCAGGATTTACCTGCCCCCAAGTTTGCAGGTGTTCCTTTAGAATCCAGTGCGTGCCTCTGCATTAGCGCTTACTCCCTATAGCATGTCGTTCTCTTCGGTTCAACAGGTATTTATTATTTGCTATATGGTGCCACATTGCGTTTTTCACATTTAAAACTATTTTTTCCCAAAAATGTAAAGAGCCCCAAAAATCAATAAAAAGACCAAGAATCACCCCTCCCCTGCCCAAGAAAAAATAGCCAAAGGATATACATACCTCACAGAAAGGACATAAAATTATTCTTATATGACAAGATGCCAAAAATCACTTGTAATGGAAGTATAACTATGCCAAGGTGCTATTTTTCAGGTAACATATTGGCCAAGAAAGTTTGATACACCATATTGACAAGAGCTGGGAAAACAAGCACTCTTAGATGTGGTACAGGAGTATAAATTGACTCAAATCTTAGGGAAGTTAATTTGGTACTCTTTCTATATAACCATTGATCTCTTGGATGATATCCTTAACATATGCTACGTTTCAAAAATAGTTTTCTTTCTTTTTTTTTTTTTTTTTTTTGAGACAGGGTCTTCCTTCTGTCATCCAGGCTGGAGTGCAGTACTGCAGTCATAGGCCATTACAGCTTCAACCTCCTGGGCTCAAGCAATCCTCCCACGTCAGCCTTCAACATAGCAGGGGCAGCAGGTACCCACCACCACACCCAGCTAATTTTTAAATTTTTTGTAGCGATAAGTTTTTTAATTTTTAAAAAAAATTTTTTTGTAGAGAGAAGTTTTCGCCATGTTGCCAGGTTGGCCTGAAACTCCTGGGCTCAGGCAATCCTCCTGCTGGGATTATAGGCATGAGCCACCATGGCTGGCCAAAAATGTTTTTTAATTTATAAAGTATTAAAACTTACTTATTTAGCTTATTTTCAGAGAATACATACAAGTAAAATACACCATGTTAAAAAAAACCCTTAAGGAAGTAAACATTTAATGTATATCCTCTTAAGTTTCTCACAAATCAGTGGTATTTTCATAATTAGGAATCAGCCTCAGACTCCAAAGCAGACTTTTAAAAATTGAATCAAATTAGGTTTGAAAAATGTCATTCTAATTCAAGTGTCCTTAATTCTTGAAAATATTAGTTTTAGCTGAAGATTTTGAAATGGTGTGTACAACATATTAATGTCATCAATGTTACAGTTTTACTGGATATACTTAATAAGTTAGTTTTTTCAAGTCCTATCATTTAAAAATTTTTTAGTCTTTAACATTTTAGTTACTAAAATCATACTTTATTTAAAAATTTACAAATTCAGGCCAGGTGAGGTGGCTCATGCCTGTAATCACAGCACTTTGGGAGGCCCTGGCAGGTAGATCACTTGAGCTCAGGAGTTCCAGACCAACCTGGGCAACATGGCAAAACCTCATCTCTACCAAAAATACAAAAAAATTAGCTGGGCGTGTTGACATGCACCTGTGGTCCTAGCTACTCATGAGGCTGAGGTGGGAGCATCACCCGAGCCCAGGAAGTGCAGGTTGCAGTGAGCCAAGATCGCGCCACTACACTCCAGCCTGGGTGACAGAGTGATACCCCATCTAAAAAAAAATTACATATTCAAATTTTGAGACGTTATTTTCTTCCACATTACAAACATAGTAGTTTCCGGAATGTCTTATTGTTATGGACAATGAAAGAATTTTCTTTTATTTGTTCTTTGTTTCTAAACAACAGTGTGGCAAGAAATTCACCAGTTTGAAAAAAAAAAAATGAAGCTTTTCCTTATAATACCATTTAGTAAATTTCACTCTTATTTTTTCTTTCAGATTGGTTTTCCTCCCTTGCTTAGTATTGTTAGCAGAATGAATCAGGTAAAATTAATAATAGAGATATATGCATTCTTCTGTTTGCATTGTGTGTGAAAGTATTTGAATTGTTAATACATATACTGAATTCTTACAGTATGCAAGACTTTGTCCTAAGCTCTTTAATGGTTCTTATATAATCCTTACTACAACCCTCTATGGAGAGTTATTATTGATATCTACTTTTTATAGATGAGGAAACAGCATTTGAGGTTAAGTAACTTGCAGGTGGTTTTTCAGCAAATAAATGGCAGTACTGGGATTCAGGGCCAAGTAGATCTAACTCCAGAGCTCATGCTCTGTCTTAATCATGGTGCTAGAGTATTCATTTCTGTAGATTTCAGTTATAAGTCTTAGATTCTGGGGTCTGAATTAAATACAAGGTCCCTGACTTACAATGGTTCAGTTTAGGATTTTTTTTTTTCCCACCACGCCTGGCTAATTTTTGTATTTTTATTAGAGAGAGGGTTTTGTCATGTTGGCCACGTTGGTCTCGAACTCCTGGCCTCAAGTGATCCACCCACCTTGGCCTCCCAAATTGCTGGGATTACAGGCATGAGCCACCATGCCCAGCCAATTTAGGAATTTTCAACTTTACAATGTTTTTATCAGCACATAACCCCATTGCAAGTTCAGGGACATCTGTACTAAGATTAGAATTCTATTTCTAGTTCTAGATATCCTATACATTCTATTAAGATTGAAATATGGGCTGGGCGCAGTGGCTCATGCCATAATCCCAGCACTTTGGGAGGCCGAGGCGGGTGGATCACAAGGTCAGGAGTTCGAGACCAGCCTGGCCAACATGGTAAAACCCCGTCTCTACTAAAAATACAAAAATTAGCTGGACGTGGAGGCGTGCACCTGTAATCCCAGCTACTCGGGAGGCTGAGGCAGGAGAATCGCTTGAACCTGGGAGGCAGAGGTTGCAGTAAGCCGAGATCGTGCCATTGCACTCCAGCCTGGGAGACAGGGCAAGACTCTGTCTCAAAAAAAAAAAAAAAAAAGAAAGATTGAAATATATGATTTCTTGGATCAAAAGGGGAGAATTAGGGAGTTTGGTTCTTCGGTTTTTTAGGAATGAGGACTCTTATTCATTTAAAAAGCAAATAAAAATTTAATTTTATCTTCACATAGCATTGGGTACCTTTGGAAGCCTTTTTTTTTTTTTTTTTTTTTTGTCAGGGTCTTATTCTGTTGCCCATGCTGGAGTACAGTGATGTGATCTTGGCTCACTGCAGTCTTGTACTCTGGGGCTCAGGCAATCCTCCCACCTCAGCTTCCTGGTATCTGGGACCACAGGCATGTGCTACCATGCCTGGCTAATTTTGTTTGTTTATTTTTGGTAGAGACAAGGTCTCACTGTGTTGGCCAGGCTGGTCCGGAACTCCTGAGCTCAAGCGATCCTCCCACCTGAGCCTCCCAAAGTGCTGGGAATACAGGGGTGAACCAATGGGCCCAGCCAACAATTTTTTGTGTGGGTGATATTCTATTGGAAATAATACACAAGCTGACAGTGTTACTTAATCATTTGCATTAAGATATTGTAGCAGTCATACTAAATTCCATCAGTGTCATTTTTGTTGTAACCATCAACTGTATTTGAATAAACCAGAGAATATTTTCAAGAGTTTGATAAATCCATCTGTATAGTTTAAAAACAGATTTTTCTCCACCTAATTTTTTCTTCAGATTTGTACTTTGATTTTAATTTGAATTTGGAAATAAACTGATGGTTTGTTTTTTTTTTTTTTTTTGAGAGGGAGTCTCGCTCTGTCGCCAGGCTGGAGTGCAGTGGCACGATCTCAGCTCACTGCAACCTCCACCTCCCAGGTTCAAGCAATTCCTCTGCGTCAGCCTCCCTAGTAGCTAGGACTACAGGCGCACACCATCATGCCCAGCTAATTTTTTGTATTTTAGCAGAGACGGGGTTTTACCATGTTGGTCAGGATGGTCTCAATCTCTTGACCTCGTGATCCACCCGCCTCAGCCTCCCAAAGTGCTGGGATTATAGGCATGAGCCACCGCACCTGGCCAACTGATGGTGTTTTTACAAATACGTATTTTTTTTTTTTTTAAGACAGAGTTTCGCTCTTTTGCCCAGGCTGTAGTGAAGTGGCAAGATCTCAGCTCACTGCAACCTCTGCCTCCTGGGTTCAAGCAGTTCTCCTGTCTCAGCCTCCCGAGTAGCTAGGATTACAGACCCCGCCACCATGCCTGGCTAATTTTTGTATTTTTAGTAGAGACGAGGTTTTGCCATGTTGGCCAGGCTGGTCTCAAACTCCTGACCTCAGGTGTGCCATTTTTTTTTTTTTTTTTTTGAGACAGAGTCTCACTGTGTTGCCCAGGCTGGAGTGCGGTGGCACAATCTCGGCTCACTGCAACCTCCACCTCCCAGGTTCAAGGGATTCCCTGGCCTCAGCCTCCCGAATAGCTGGGACTACATTCACTCACCACCACGCCCGGCTAATTTTTGTATTTTTAGTAGAGATGGGGTTTCACCATATTGACCTGGCTGGTCTCAAACTGACCTCAAGTGATCCACCTGCCTTGGCCTCCCAAAGTGCTGAGATTACTGGCAAGAGCCACTGAGCCTGGCCACAGATACATTTTTTTTAACCTTGTGAAGTCTTTCAAGTAGTTGCAAACTAAATTATTAATAGTTACAAACTAAATCCTAGGATTTAAACCAAGGTGTTAGTTGATACTTGAAAGTGTGAAAATATTTGTTTTAAAAGCCTCACTGGGGCTAGGCGCGATGGCTCACACCTGTGATCGCAGCACTTTGGGAGGCCGAGGAGGGTAGATCACCTGAGGTCGAGAGCTCAACCAGCCTGACCAACATGGAGAAACCCTGTCTCTACTAAAAATACAAAAATTAGCCAGATGTGGTGGTGCATGCATGTAATCCCAGCTACTCAGGAGGCTGAGGCAGGAGAATTGCTTGAACCCGGGAGGCAGAGGTTGCCGTGAGCCGAGATCGCACCACTGCACTCCAGTCTGGGCAGCGGAGCGAGACTCCATCTCAAAAAAAAAAAAAAAAAGCCTCATTGGATAAGCTGTCTAATCAAACTAATTAGAGTCAAACTAATTAGCTTTCTTTGAAAGTTTAAAGAATGAGGCCATTTTTAACATCAGAGTTGCTTTCTAAATAAACTTAATGAAACATGTTGAATTCATGTTTTATTATTAATACAACTTCACCCCCTCTTTTTTTTTTTAGGCAACAGTAACTAGTGTCTTGGAATATCTGAGTAATTGGTTTGGAGAAAGAGACTTTACTCCGGAATTGGTAGTATTGCATGTTTTTCTTTTCATAATGTAGGCAAAAATTAGACATTTTGGGTCAACTATGGGCCACATATACAATGGTGCTCCTATAGGATTATAATACTGTATTTTTACTGCACTTTTTTTTTTTTTTTGAGACAAAGTCTCGCTCTGTTAAGCAGGCTGGAGTGCAGTATTACGATCATAGCTCACTGCAACCTTGATCTCCTCAGCTCAAGCAATCCTCCTGCCTCAATCTCCTGAGTAGCTGGGACTACAGGTGCACGTAGCCACGCCCAGTTTTGTTTTTTTTTTTTACTAGAGACAAGGTCTTACTGTGTTGTCCAGGCTGGTCTTGAACTGAGTCCAAATGATCCTCCCCGCTCAGCCTCCCAAAATGCTGGGAATTACAGGCATGAGCCACCATGTGTGCAGCCTTTTGTGTTTTTTAAATAGAGACGAGGTCTCACTATGTTCCCAGGCCGATCTCAGACTCCTAGGCTCAAGTGTTCCTCCCACCTTGGCCTCCCAAACTGTTTGGAGGCTGAGGCAGGAGGATCACCTAAGGCCAGGGAGGTTGACGCTGCAGTGAGCCATGATTGTGCCCCTGCATTCTAGCCTGAGTGACAGAGTGAGACCCTATCTTAAAAAATAAATATATGGTTTTTTTGGATGCACAAATGTTTACCATTATGTTACAGTTGCCTACAGTATTCAGTATAGTAATGTGCTATATAGGTTTGTAGCCTAGGAGCAATTGGCTATGCAATATAGTCTAGGTGTGTAGGAGACTATACCATCTAGGTTTGTGTAAGTATACTCTATGATGTTCATCCAGGGACAAAAATCACCTAACAACGCATTTCTCAGAATACATACCCCTTCATTAAGTGACGCATGACTGTACTTGATGTGATGCTACAGTATATATTTATTTAATTTATTTGTTTGTTTTGAGATGGAATCTCCCTCTGTTGCCCAGGCTGGAGTGCAGTAGCGGGATCTCGGCTCACTGCAGCCTCCACCTCCTGGTTTCAGGTGATTCTCCTGCCTCAGCCTCCCACGTAGCTGGGATTACAGGTGCCTGCCACCACACCCGGCTAATTTTTGTATTTTTGTAGAGACAGGCTTTCTCCATGTTGGCCAGACTGGTCTTGAACTCATGACCTCAGGTGATCTGCCCTCCTCCACCTCTCAAAGTGCTGGGATTACAGGCGTGAGCCACTGCGCCCAGCCAGTATTTATATTTATATATGTGTATGTATGTGTGTGTGTATATATATATGTGCGTATATATATGTATAATCTGAACTATACTTGTTTGTAGTTAAATAAGAAACACTAGAATGTAAAATCAACATACTGCTTCCTTCATTGAGAAAGTCTTGGAGAAAAAAAGTCAGTGAAAGAGTTGATGTATATCCTGGTATAAAGTACAAACTCCTTATCTCATTGCAGACAAGTTTTTTTTTTTTTGAGATGGAGTCCCGTTCTGTCACTCAGGCTGGAGTGCTGTGGTGCCATCTCGGCTCACTGCAACCTCTGCCTCCCAGGTTCAAGCAATCCTCCTGCCTCAGCCTTCTGAGTAGCTGGGACAAGTGTAGAGAATATTTAATTTAAATGCTAGCTTTACATAATAAATGTATCCCTTAAAATTTGAGTCAAGTTGAAACGTATAATTTTTTTTATAGAAAAAGAATTCCACAATTTGTAAAAGAAACCTGGATTTGAATCTTTTTCTGTAAGAAAAAGTCTTAACTATTGATTTGAGTTTGCCTGAGGAACCCATTTAGTGTGTTGTATAAATTGCTATTTAAATTTTGTCCTAATACTTCTTAGGTTTCCCCGAAGTGATATGTTGCTCAGAATAAACAAAGTTGTATATACTACTGGTGGAAATACAGATTTGGTATAACCTTTCCAGGATACAATCTGGTGATCATATCTGAAAAACCTTGATGAATATACATACCCTTTGTCACCATTTTACTTGCAATACTTAACAAACTTTCCCCATGTTGTTAAATGAGATTAAACAAGCGAATGTTATTAAATGCTCTCAACAAGACACTTAACATTCCCTTGTTAATCCCATTTAACTAGAAGGGATGGCTGAGTGGGGTGGCTTACTCCTGTAATCCCAGGACTTAGGGAGGCCGAGGTGGGCGGATCACTTGAGGTCAGGAGTTCGACACCAGCCTGGCCAACATGGTGAAACCCCCCCATCTCTACTAAAAATACAAAAATTAGTTGGGCATGGTGGCGGGCACCTGTTGTCCCAGCTACTCAGGAGGCTGAGGCAGGAGGATTGCTTGAACCTGGGAGGCAGAGGTTGCAGTGAGCCGAGATGGCACCACTGTACTCCAGCCTGGGTGACAGAACGAGACTCCATCTCAAAAAAAAAAAAAAAAAAGGACAAAACAACATGGTAAACATTGTATTATGTATTATAAATAAAAAAGATGGCTACAAGATGATATTACAGCTGATGAAATTGTATTGAAAAAAAGTTGTACAGCCAGGCACGGTGGCTCACGCCTGTAATCTCACCACTTTGGGAGGCTAAGGCAGGCAGATCACTTGAGGTCAGGAGTTCGAGACCAACCTGAACAACATGGTGAAACCCGGTCTCTATTAAAAATACAAAATTAGCCGGGTGTGGTGGTGCATGCCTGTAATTCCAGGTACTCAGGATGCTGAGACAGGAGAATTGCTTGAACCCGGGAGGCGGAGGTTGCAGTGAGCCGAGATCGTGCCATTGCACTCCAGCCTGGACAACAAGAGTGAAACTCTGTCTCAAAAAAAAAAAACAAAGTTGTACATACGAATAGGAAAAACAAGAACATTTTTAAAGTGAATCAAAGTTTGATCTGGAATGTTGGGACTGCAGGTTTGTTTTTTCTTGTGCTTGCGGTATTCTTTACAGTTTTTCTGCATCAAGTATGTATTCATTTTGTAACTGAAAACCCCATTTTAAAAGGGAGTGGGGATACATTCAGCCTGTCATAGTATTTATAGAAGTGTCAAAAGATTATTTCATCTGTAGTATAGTTTCTTTGTATGTCCCCAGAGGACAAAATTATACAATTATAAAATGATTTCTATATCTGTCCATACAGAACAAAGAAAAAAAAGTATCTTAATTTTTTCCAGTATTTATATTCATCTTAATGTAGTGTTCTGCTTACAAATTAGCACTTCCTATCATAAGAATATCTGAAACAAACTCTTTGGAGATCAGGGAATATTTTGAGGTATCCAATGTCCTGTGTCTGTAATTATAGGATACAAGAGATAACACCTGGCTCTCCAAATGAGGCTTTGTTGTCTATACCCAAACATAATATAGTTAAATGTTCTATGAATTTATTCATAGCAGATCATCAGGCATAACATTGGACATTTAAAAAACAAACTTCTGGTTCAGTATTTGTCTAAATATTACTTTTTTGAATTTTTTTTTAGGGAAGATGGCTTTATGCTTTATTGGCTTGTCTTGAAAAGCCTTTATTACCTGAGGCTCATTCACTGATTCGGCAGCTTGCAAGAAGGTGCTCTGAAGTGAGGCTCTTAGTGGTAAGTTGCAACTTGCTGTTTAAAATTAAAAGCACCCACCAATTTATGTGGTGGTAAAGAAGGAGTTCAGTGAAATAGGAAAACACGTGGAATATTTTATTGGTGGCAATTAGATTTGTAAAGCCCAAAATAATAGTAGCTTAAATAATATGGAAATGTTTTCTGAGATAAAGAAGTCTGGGCCGGGCTATAATCCCAGCACTTTGGGAGGCTGAGGCGGGTGGATCACCTGAGGTCAGGAGTTTGAGACCAACCTGGCCAACATGGTAAAACCGCATCTCTACTAAAAATACAAAATTTAGCTGGGTATGGTGGTGGGCGCTTGTCATCCCAGCTACTCAGGAGGCTGAGGCAGGAGAATCGTTTGAACCCAGGAGGCTGAGGTTGCAGTGAGCTGAGATTGCACCACTGCACTCCTGCCTGGGCAACAGAGCAAGACTCTGTCTCAAAAAAAAGTAGGTAAAAAAATTAGATTTTTACTAAGATGGCAGTAACCCAGACCTTTGAGTTTTGTCATATGTGGCTTTCATCCTCATGCTCATCTCATGATCCAAAGATGGCTGCTGTAGCTTCGGCCATTTTTTTTTTTTTTTTTTTTTTTTTTTTTTTTTTTTTTTTTTTTTTTGAGATGGAGTCTCGCTCTGTCACCTGGGCTGGAGTGCAATGGTGCGGTCTTGACTCACTGCAACCTCCGCTTCCCAGGTTCAAGCGATTCTCCTGCCTCAGCCTCCGGAGTAGCTGAGATTACAGGCGCCTGCCACCATGCCTGGCTAATTTTTGTATTTTTAGTAGAGACAGGGTTTCACCATGTTGGCCAGACTGGTCTCGAACTGCTGACTTCAAGTGATCCACCTGCCTCAGCCTCCCAAAGTGCTGGGATTACAGGCATGAGCTACTGCGCCTGGCATGTATATATATATATATATATATATATATATATAACTGAATATATATATTCAGTAATGAATATATATATAAGAACAATAAGAATCCTGTGTCTTAACTGTACAGTGATGAATATACATTATATATACTCATACATATTCTATATATATATCACATATATTGTGTGCATTATAGAGAGGAACAATAAGAATCCTGTGTCTTGACTACAGTGATAAATATATTTATTCATATATGTATTATATTAATATATATTTATTATATATGAATACATATTCACTAAAGTTAAGACACATATATAATACTTATATGAATATATATATATATATTCATCACCGTACAGTTAAGACACAGGATTCTTATTGTTCCTTTAGTAGGAACCAGGGAAAAATTTCCCCCAAGTTATCCCCCTTAGATCCCTCAACTCTTTTTTTCCCTATTCAGAATCTTTATTTAAAAGATAGTCTTAGATGTTTCTCAAGGAATCATTAACTCTACAGTTTTCTGCTTTTTCTTTGAGGGCTCCTATTTCCACATGATGATTACTGTCATATAATAAAGTTTTCATGTTTCATGTTTTACATCTTAATAGGAAATTTATTTCAAAAGTAATAGGAACAGACAATATTTACATTTTTCTTTTTTTTTTAGGATAGCAAAGATGATGAGAGGGTTCCTGCTTTGAATTTATTAATCTGCTTGGTTAGCAGGTATAGTTAATCCTTGGCTTCTTTATTATTTGTATATCAGTGAGGTCAGTGAGGGTAGATCATATTTATTACATTTGGTTTTTGTTTGGTTGGTTTTTTTTTGAGGCTCACTCTGTTGCTATAGTTAGGGTGCAGTGGCGCAATCGCAGCTCACTAGAGCTTTAACTTCCTGGGCTCCAGCAATCCTCCCACCTCAGCCTCCTGAGTAGCTAGGACCACAACCAAGCACCACCACACCTAGCTAATTTAAAAAAATTCTTCATAGAGACAGGGTCTCACTATGTTGCCGAGGCTGGTCTCAAAACTCCTGGGCTCAAGCGACCCTCGCACCTAAGCCTCCCAAAGTGCTGGGATTACAGGCGTAAAGCCACTGCACTCAGCCTGCATTTTTTTTTAATTGCCTGTGTCCCGTGTTCATTTTCAGTTGTGGCATATTTTAACTTAGTATCTGTTTTATTTCATTTCTTACATAGAAATTATTCTTGGAATTTATTTGAAAACCTTTTTTGTTGTTTTGTTTTGAGACAGAGTCTCGCTCTGTTGCCCAGGCTGGAGTGCAATGGCGCCATCTCGGCTCACTACAACCTTCACCTCCCGGGTTCAAGCAATTCTCCCCGCTCAGCCTCCCAAGTAGCTGGGATTACAGGCACCGGCCATCATGCCCGACTAATTTTTGTATTTTTGTGGAGACGGAGTTTCACCATTATTGGCCAGGCAGTAAAACACACACATATTTATTTTAGGTCTCCTCCTGGACATATTTTTGTTCCATATATCAGTGTTTTTATTTCAATGCCAGTACCTTTTTAAAGCTTTATAATATACTTAAATATTGGGAAGGCAAGTAATCTTGTTTCCATATTTTCACATATTCAATATCTAGTTTCTTGATCTACAATAATTATGCTGCTGATGATAATTAACATTTACTGGGCAATTTGTGCCAAGCATTTTTCTTAGTGAGGAACCCATTTAATCCTTCTAAGGTGGGTACTGTTAACAGTTTACAGATGAGGAAACCATGGCAGAGAGAGGTTAAATAATATTACTACCATCACAAAGCTAGTAAGTGTTAGAGTAATGATCCAAACCCAGGCAACTTTGACTCCGGAACTAAGCTTTTAAAACTATGCTGATCACAAATGAAGCTAATACCTACCTCATCTGTTGGTAGTAGCAGTTAAATGAGATGATATAGCATTGCCCTACTTACTTTATGTATAGTATCTCTACTCTTTACAATAGATCAGAGTTGTGTTTTTTTGTTTGTTTGTTTTTGTTTTAATAAATTTTTTCCTTTCAGCTCTGTTGGACTTGATTTTTTTCCTTTTACAGATAATGACACAGATTCAGAAAGGTTAAGTAATTGGTGGCTCAGCAAACCAGTAATTAATGAAACCTGAGACAAGTATAGTTTCCAACTGCCTCAGTTGAGATTTTACAGTATTATGCAATTATGAAAGCAAAAACATTCAAGTGTATTTTTTGCCCTCAAAAAGTTAGATAAAAATGGAAAAAGTTCTAGACTACAAAAGGTTCTGAAGCTAACAGCTTTACAAAAGAAAACATAAAGATTTGAAAGTTTAGGAAAAAAAGGACCGGGCATGGTGGCCCATGCCTGTAATCCCACCACTTTGGGAGGCCGAGGCAGGTAATCACCTGAGGTCCGGAGTTCGAGACTAGCCTGGCCAACATGGTGAAGCCCCGCCTCTACTAAAAATACAAATTAGCCGGGCACGGTAGTACGTGCCTGTAATCCCAGCTACTCGGGATGCTGAGGCAGGAGAATCGCTTGAACCTGGGAGGCGGAGGTTGCAGTGAGCTCAGATCGTGCCATTGCACTCCAGCCTGGGCAACAAGAATGAAACTCCATCTCAAAAAAAAAAGAAAACAGAAAAAAAGAAAGCCGGGCACAGTGACTCACACCTGTAAGCCCAGTGCTTTGGGAGGTCAAGGTGGGAGGATTGCTTGAGTCCAGGGATTCAAGAATGCAGTGAGCCATGACAGAATTTGATTAGTGATTTTCCTTTTTATTTAATCTTATAATTACATAAAATAGTTACCTTGCCAAAGTTAAAATTATAATTCAAGGTACATTTGGAGTATTTTAGCATCCATCTTTATCCTCATTATCCTCTTTTCTCCTTTCTCCTCTAGTTAACCATTTTATTACTAATTTTTGTTTTATCTTTTCATTCATTGTTTCTTTTTAAAAGTATAAGTAGGCCACATGTGGTGGCTCATGCCTGTAATCCCAGCACTTTGAGAGACTGAGGCTGGAGAATTGTTTGAGCCCAGGAGTTCAAGACCAGTCTGGGCAATGAGCCATGATCATGCCACTGCACTCCAGCCTGGGTGACAGAGTGAGACCTTGTCTCAAAAAAAAAAAGAAAAGAAAAATATAAACAAACACGTATATTTGCAATCCTACACATACTCACATAAGGTAGCATACAGAACAATCCGTTCTGTACTTTGCTTTTTTTCACTTAATAAATCCTGGAAATCATACTTTAGCAGTATAAATATTTTCCTCATACTTTAGCAGTATAAATATTTCCCTCATTTCTCTTTTTATGGCTTCATAATTTTCCACTATGTAGACATACTATACGTTATTTAACCAGTCTCTTATTGATGGACATTTGGGTTGCTTATGGTCTTTGGCTATTAAAAATAGTGCTACAGTTAATATCTTTATACATAAATAGTTTTTTTTTTTTCCTAGGTATTTTGACCAACGTGATTTAGCTGATGAGCCATCTTGATGTAGCCGATCTCTCAGGGATAGAAGATATTTCTCATGAAGGCAGCCTAACTCTGAGGAAAGCAATGCCAATTCAAGTACAGATTGCAACACATCTTCAACACTATGTGAAGGGTTCACATCTTAACCTGTGCAACTCAGATTGATACTCAGAATATGGGTTGTATTGATTTGAATATCTGAAATATCAATGGAAAATCCCACTCAGTTTTTGATGAACAGTTTTCTGTAATCAAGCAGCTTGCATAGAAATTGTATGATGAAATTTTACATAGGTTCTTGGTGCTGTTTTGTTCTTTTTTTGTTTTTTGTTGTTTTGTTATTTACTTATATACATATAAAATTTTATTGAAAATATGTTTTGGTTACTAAAATTTTGCTTGACTCCTAACAAAAGACAATGGATGGCCTTAGCATCAGAATTAAAATAATCTGGATTAAATGGCAAATGTGTTCATAGTCAGCAATAAAATTAATCAAACATTTTCCCCTTTAAGCTCAGCACTTTTTTTTTTTTTTTTTATTTCTTTGAGATGGAGTCTTGCTCTGTCACCCAGGCTGGAGTTCAGTGGCAGGATATCAGCTCACTGCAACCTCTGCCTCCCAGGTTCAAGTGATTCTCCTGCCCCAGGCTCCTGAGTAGCTGGGTCTACAGGCGCCCACCACCAAGCCTGGCTACTTTTTGTATTTTTAGTAGAAACAGGGTTTCACCATGTTGGCCAGGCTGCTCTGGAACTCCTGACCTCAGGTGATCTGCCCGCCTCAGCCTCCCAAAGTGCTGGGATTACAGGCATGAGCCACCATGCCTGGCCTCAATACTTTTATTTTTAAATGCTTTATTGCACAAATAGAACTTTATCTAACAAACCACTTTCAGAAATAACAGGTCAACTGTTTTAATTTGTTTATGTCACTTATAACTTATCTATTTCTATATCAGGTAGGAATGTTTTCTGCTTTAAGTAACACAAAAGATCCAAGTGGCAATGGTTCTTCAAATAGGGTTTTTTCTCAGATAACCAGAAGTCTAAAGGAGCTGGCCACTGGCATTGGTTTAGTGACTCAGTGATATCAGGGTCTCAGATTCCTTTAGCCTTTCCGTCATGGAAACAAGATGGCCATTGCAGTTCAAGCCAATGTGTCTGTATTCAAGACAAAAAGGAGAAGCAGGGCCTTCCACATGTGATCCTTTTCTCATAAACGTAAAACCTTTTCTAGAAATTTAGATCAGACTTGTGTTCATCTACTAGCCATAAATGTACAACATGATCACCCCTTGTTCCCAGGAAAGTGGGAAAATGAAGTTGTAAGCCTTTCCAGTCTCACTAATGGAAGGTGGGAAAGGAAAATGGGGATTGGGAATTACCATGGATCAGACAACCACGGTTTTGCCATTAGTTATAATTAGAGCAGAGGTCATTTTATATTTGAATCTTTTCTGTAATGTCTTCATAAAGCTCACTTTATTATTATTTTTGTTTGTTTTCGAGACGAGTCTCGCTCGGTTGCCCAGTCTGGAGTGCAGTGATGCAGTCTCGGCTCACGCAACCTCCACCTCCCGGGTTCAAGTGATTCTCCCACCTCAGCCTCCTGAGTAGCTGGGACTACAGACATGCATCACCACACCCAGCTAATTTTTTGGTTTTTAGTAAAGACAGGGTTTCACCATGTTGGTCAGGCTGGTCTCAAACTCCTAACTTCAAATGATCCGCCCACCTTTGCCTCCCAAAGTGTTGGGATTACAAGCATGAGCCACTGTGCCCGGCACATAAAGCTCACTATAAAGCTGCAGTCCTAAGTACTTAGAAATTTCCTCATTGTTGGATATCTAGTTTTATTTTCAGTGCTAACCTAATATAAAAAAATGCTACACAGATATCTTCATGTATGCAACGTTTTTCTCCAAACTGTTTTCCTTTGATCAGAAGTTCCCAAAAGTAGGCAAGCCATAAGAGTCTATCAGTTAATACTGCATTTGAAAACTTGGCTAAACTGAGGTTTCTAAAATTGTTTTTGTTTCTCATATAATTCTGGTGTGAGAAGTTCAGGATGGTGCAGCAGCTTTACAATGTCTTAAATATTCTGGGCTCCATCCAGATTTCTCTTTCATCATTTGAGTATGCAGTTTTCATCTTTTTGTTTATGAAGTATGGTTTCTTTATCTCTTGCCTCACATCTACACTCCAGGGAGGGAAATGGCACCACCCCTTCTTGTTGTTTATATCTGGGAGCAGAGCATTTTAAGAAACCTTCAACTTGATATCTCATTGGCCAGAATTATGACATATGACCAGCCCTAATTGTAAAGAATGCTGGAAGATGTACCTGGACACATTGCTACTCCTAACAAAAGTGGGGTTCTATTTTAAAAGGGGAGAGTGGATATTGGGTAGGCAGCCAGCAGTCTACTATAAAGGGTTTAGATTACCAACCTGTACCACAGCTAGCTGTGTTATAGCCTCACATTTTTTGCTGATATGATGCTTGGGGTGGGGGTTTGGGGAGTGGGTTGGGGATTGCTTTAATAGAAGTAAAGTGTCAATTGCTTTACATTTCTCTCATAACGTGGCTGGGCATACACTTAGGCATTCTACTCATAGAGAATAAAATTACTGAGAACTAGGTAACATTAAGAAGAAGATGACTGGGTGTGGTGGCTCACACCTGTAATCCCAGCACTTTGGGAGGCCAAAGTGGGTGGATCACGATGTCAGGAGTTCAAGACCAGCCTGGCCAACAGGGTGAAACCCTGTCTCTACTACAAATACAAAAATTAGCTGGGCGTGGTGGTGCGTGTCTGTAATCCCAGTTATTCAAGAGGCTGAGGCAGGAGAATTGCTTGAACCTGGGAGGTGGAGGTTGCAGTGAGCCAAGATTGTGCCACTGCACTCCAGCCTGGGTGACAGAGCAAGACTCCCATCTCCAAAAAAAAAAAAAAAAAAAAAAAAATTAAATTAATGCAGTTACACCTCTACTAGCAAGCTGGAGGATCTCTAATAGTTAACCAAGAAACCATTTTTATAATGACTTACCTTGGCATAAAGCCATTTTTCAGGAGGGTAGAGACAAATAGAAATAAACATTTCATTGTATTTATTTACTTATTTTTGATATAGAGTCTTGCTCTGTTGTCCAGGCTGGAGTGCAATGGTGTGATCTCAGCTCACTGCAACCTCCGCCTCCCGAGTGGCTGGGATTACAGGTGCCCATCACCATGCTGGGCTAAGTTTCGTATTTTTAGTAGAGACAGGCTTTCGCCATGTTGTTCAGTCTGGTCTTGAACTTCTGACCTCAGGTGATCCACCCACCTCAGCGTCCTCAAGTGCTGGAATTATAAGCATGAGCCACTGTGCCTGGCCAGAAATAAACATTTTAAACCAGAGAAGCAGATATTTTAAACCAAAAGGTCTTTACCAGCTGCACCTGTTGACTTCCTGTAGCTTCAGGGCTATCCCCCTACCCCCACCCAGCTCCCAGCCTAGGGCACTATATTAGTCCGTTTTCATACTGCTGATAAAGAAATACCTGAGACTGGGCAATTGACAAAAGAAAGAGGTTTAACTGGACTTACAGTTCCACGTGACTGGGGAAGGTCTTAACAATCATGATGGAGGGCAAAAGGCACTTCCTACATGGCAGCAGCAAGAGAGAATGAGGAAGGGCTGGGCAGGGTAGCTCATGCCCGTAATCCCAGGTGTAAGCCTGGGATTTGGGAGGCCAAGGCCGGTGGATCACCTGAGGTCAGGAGTTCGAGACCAGCATGACCAACATAGTGAAGCCTCTACAAAATGTACAAAAAAATTAGCCAGGCATAGTGGTGCATGCCTGTAATTCCAGCTACTCGGGAGGCTGAGGCAGGAGAATTGCTTGAACCTGGGAGGCGGAGGTTGCGGTGAGCCAAGATCGGGCCATTACACTCCAGCCTGGGTGACGAGGAAAAATCTGTCTCAAAAAAAAAAAAAAAAGAATGAGGAAGAAGCAAAAGCAGAAACCCCTGATAAACCCATCAGATCTCATGAGACTTACTCACTATCATGAGAATAGCACAGGAAAGACCAGCCTCCATGGTTCAATTACCTCCCCCTGGGTCCCTCCCACAACACGTGGTAATAATGGGAAATACAGTTCAGGTTAAGATTTGGGTGAGAACACAGCTAAACCATATCATTCCATTCCCCTGGCCCCTCCAAATGTCATGTCATCACATTTCAAAACCAATCATGCCTTCCCAACAGTCCCCCAAAGTCTTAACTCATTTCAGCATTAACCCAAAAGTCCACACTCCAAAGTCTCATCTGAGACAAGGCAAGTCCTTTCCCCCATGAGGCTGTAAAATCAAAAGCAAATTAGTTACTTCTTAGATACAATGCAGGTACAGGCATTGGGTAAATACAGCCATTCCAAATGGGAGAAATTGTCCAAAACAAAGGGGCTGTGGGCCCCATGCAAGTCCAAAATCCAGTGGGGCAGTCAAATCTTAAAATGATCCCCTTTCACTCCATGTCTCGCATCCAGGTCACGCTGATGCAAGAGGTGGGTTTCCATGGTCTTGGGCAGCTCTACCCCTGTGGCTTTGCAGGGTACAGTACAGCCTCCCTCCTGGCTGCTTTCACAGGCTGGTGTTGAGTGTCTGTGGCTTTTCCAGGTGCATGGTGCAATGGTAGGTGAATCTACCATTCTGGGGTCTGGAGGATGGTCATCTTCTTCTTACAGCTCCACTAGATGATACCCCAGTAGGGACTCTGTGAGGGCTCCAACCCCACATTTCCCTTCCATACTACCCTAGCAGAGTTTCTCCATGAGGGCCATACACCTGCAGCAAACTTGCCTGGGTATCTAGACGTTTCCATACATCTTCTGAAATCTAGGTGGAGGTTCCCAAACCTCAGTTCTTGACTTCTGTGCACCTACAGGCTCAACACCACATGGAAGGTGCCAAGGCTTGGGGCTTCCACCTCTAAAGCCACAGCCTGACCTGTACATTGGCCCCTTTCAACCATGGCTGGAGCAGCTTGCACAAAAGGACCAAGCCCCTAGGCTGCACATAGCATGCGGACCCTGGGCCTGGCCTACGAAACCACTTTTTCCTCCTGGGCCTCCGGGCCTGTGATGGGAGGGGCTGCTATAAAGGTCTCAGACATGGCCTGGAGACATTTTCCCCATGGTCTTGAGGATTATCATCAGGCTCCTTGCTACTTATGCAAATTTCTGCAGCTGGCTTGAACTTCTCCCCAGAAAATGGGTTTTTCTTTTCTATCATAGTCAGGCTGCAAATTTTCTGAACGTCAATGCTCTGTTCCCCTTTCAAAACTGAATGACTTTAGCAGTACCCAAGTCACCTTTTGAATGCTTTGCTGCTTAGAAATTTCTTCAGCCGGCTGGGCGTGGTGGCTCACGCCTGTAATCCCAGCATTTTGGGAGGCCGAGGCAGGCAGATCAAGAGGTCAGGAGATCGAGACCTTCCTGGCTAACACAGTGAAACCCCGTCTCTACTAAAAAAATACAAAAAAGTTAGCTGGACATGGTGGTGCGTGCCTGTAGTCCCAGCTACTCGGGAGGCTGAGGCAGGAGAATGGCATGAACCCGGGAGGCAGAGCTTGCAGTGAGCCAAGATCACGCCACTGCACTCCAGCCTGGGCAATAGAGCATAGAGCGAGACTCCGTCTCAAAAAAAAAAAAAAGAAAAAAGAAAAAGAAAAAAAGAAATTTCTTCAGCCAGGCCGGGTGCAGTTACTCACGCCTGTAATCCCAGCACTTTGGGAGGCCAAGGCGAGTGGATCACTTGAGGTCAGGAGTTCAAGACCAGCCTGGCCCACACGGTGAAACCCCATCTCTACTAAAAAAAAAATACAAAAATTAACCGGGCATGGTGGCATGTGCCTGTAATCCCACCTACTCGGGAGGCTGAGTCAGGAGAATTGCTTGAACCTGGGAGGTGGAGGCTGCAGTGAGCCGAGATTGTGCCACTGCACTCCAGCCTGGGCGACAGAGCAAGACTGTCGGAAAAAAAAAAAAAAAAAAAGAAGTTTCTTCAGCCAGATACCCTAAATCCTCTCTCACAAGTTCAAAGTTCCACAAATCTCTAACGCAGGGGCAAAATGCCACCAGTTTCTTTGCTAAAACACAAAAGTCACCTTTGCTCCAGTTCCCAAGGGGTTCCTCATCTCCATCTGAGACCACCTCTACCTGGATTTTATTGTCCATATCGCTATCAGCATTTTGGGCAAAGCCATTCAACAAGTCTCTAGGAAGTTCCAAACTTTCCCACATTTTCCTGGCTTCTTCTGAGCCCTTCAAACTGTTCCAATCTCTGCTTGTTACCCAGTTCCAAAGTCGATTCCACATTTTCAGGTATCTTTTCAGCAACACCCCACTCTACTGGTACCAATTTACTGCATTAGTCTGTTTTCCCACTGCTAGTAAAGACAAACCCAAGACTGGGCAATTTACAAAAGAAAGAGGTTTAATTTGACTTACAGCTCCACATGGCTGGGGAAGGTCTCACAATCATGGCAGAGGGCAAAAGGCACTTCTTACGTGACAACAGGAAGAGAGAATGAGAAAGATGCAAAAGTGGAAACCCCTCATAAACCCATCAGATCTTGTGAGACTTATTCACTATCACAAGAATAGCATGGGAAAGACCAGCCTCCATGATTCAATTACCTCCCCCTGGGTCCCTCCCACAACATGTGGGAATTCTGGGAGATACAATTCAAGTTGAGATTTGGGTGGGGACACAGCCAAACCATATCAGGCACCCTGTGGAATCCCAGGACTCCAAAA
The DNA here is from genome assembly GCF_006542625.1 of Nomascus leucogenys. Taxonomy (NCBI): domain Eukaryota; kingdom Metazoa; phylum Chordata; class Mammalia; order Primates; family Hylobatidae; genus Nomascus; species Nomascus leucogenys. Next base: position 98,214,020 of record NC_044381.1, read on the forward strand.
AAGTTTAAAAATCACTGGTTGTTTTATCATGTTTTCCCACTCCAGATAAAAAAATCTGTATTGGGGGAATGATTATTTTAAAATCCCAAATAGGCCAGGCACAGTGGCTCACGCCTGTAATCCCAGCACTTTGGAGGGCAAGATGGGTGGATCACCTGAAGTCAGGAGTTCAAGACCAGCCTGGCCAACATGGTGAAACCCCATCTCTACTAAAAGTACAAAAAATTAGCCAGGCGTGGTGGCAGGCACCTGTAATCCCAGCTACTCGGAAGGCTGAGGCCGGAGAATCACTTGAACCCAGGAGGCAGAGGTTGCAGTGAGCCGAGGTCGTGCTATTGCACTCCAGCCTGGGCAATAAGAGTGAAACTCCCTCTCAAAAAAATAAAACTAAAATAAAAATCCCAAATAATATAGAAACTTAATGTCAAAAATTCCAGAGAATTGGCCAGACGTGGTAGTTCACGCCTGTAATCCCTACACTTTGGGAGGCCGAGGCAGGCGGATCACCTGAGGTTGGGAGTTCGAGACCAGCCTGACCAACATGAAGAAACCCCGTCTCTACTAAAAATATAAAATTAGCAGGGCGTGATGGTGCATGCCTGTAATCTCAGCTACTCAGGAGACTGAGACGGGAGAATTGCTTGAACCCGGGAGGCGGAGTTTGTGGTGAGCCAAGATCGCGCCATTGCACTCCAGCCTGGGCAACAAGAGTGAAACTCTGTATCAAAAAGAAAAAAAAAAAATTTCAAGAGAACTACTGTATAATTTACTTTTAACTTTCAGTCTTTTTGATACTATGTATATATTCATTATATATACTTAAATATTACATGTGCAGTATCCTGTAGCAAAACTTTTTCTCTTAATATACCAGTTAACATCTTTCCATGTAAATCTATTTCATCCTTTTTAACAGCTGCACAGAATTTCCTTGTATGTTAGCATCATAATTTTTTTTTTTTTTTTTGAGACAGAGTTTCGCTCTTGTTGCCCAGGCTGGAGTGCAATGGCGCAATCTCGGCTCAGCACAACCTCCCCCTCCCAGGTTCAAGCGATTCTCCTGCTTCAGCCCTCTGAGTAGCTGGGATTACAGGCATGTGCCACCACGCCCGGCTAATTTTGTATTTTTAGTAGAGATGGGGTTTCTCCATGTTGGTCACGCTGGTCTTGAACTCCCGACCTAGGTGATCCACCTGCCTCGGCCTCCCAAAGTGCTGGGATTACAGGTGTGAACCACCGTGCCTGGCCGTTAGCATCATAATTTTTTTTTTTTTTTTTGAGATGGAGTATCCCTCTGTCACCCAGGCTGGAGTGCAGTGGCATGATCTCGGCTCACTGCAACCTCCGCCTCCCGGGTTCAAGCAACTTTCCTGCCTCAGCCTCCCGAGTAGCTGGGACTACAGGTGTGTGCCACCACCCCTGGCTAATTTTTGTATTTTTAGCAGAGATGGGGTTTCACCATATTGGCCAGGCTGGTCTCGAACTCCTGACCTCATGATCCACCCGCCTCGGCCTCCCAAAGTGCTAGGATTACAGGTGTGAGCCACTGCGCCTGGCTGTTAGCATCATAATCTAATGAAGTACCATCAATGGACACTTAACCAAATAGTGAAAATCCTTTTATATACAAGTTCTCATACTCATTTACTTACTTACGTTAACTTTGTAGAAGTGGAATTGCTGAGTTAAATTATATGTTTTAAAGTTATACGTGCATTTTTAGAATGCAAATATTTGGCTGGGAGCGGTGGCTCACGCCTGTATCCCAGCTCTTTGGGAGGCTAAGGCAGGTGGATCACTTGAGCCCAAGAGTTCAAGACTGGCCTGGGCAACATAGGGAGATCCCTCTCTATTATTACAAAAAAAATTGCAAATATTCGTTTATGTGGTATGCACTGTAAATAATTTTCCTTATTATTTAAAATTGTGCTTTCTGCAATGCAAACTTTTTGTTATGTCATTTATGTTATTGTGGTTAAAAAACATGAAATCTGGCCCTGAGCCAAATTTCTTAAGCCCTCATATAAACTCTATACCTTGACCCCGTCATTGTGTACATTCACAGGTTGAACATACCCAGGGAGAAAGAAAATCCCTTATCTTGCCAGTCCCAGGCTGGAGTGCAAGGGCACTATCACAGTTCACTGGAGCTTCAACCTCCCATGCTCATGAAATCCTTCAGGCTCAAAAAACCATCTTGCCCCAGCCTCCCAAGAAGCTGGGAGTACACACTTGGCTTTTTTTTTATTTTAAGAGATGAGCTCTCGCCACATTTCCCAGACTGGTCTCCTGAGCTCAACCAATCCCATCTTGGCCTCCTAAAGTGCTTGGCTAACAAGTGTGAATCACTGCACCCAGCCTGCTTGGCCTGCTCTGCCCTCTTGTATACTTGATTGATTGATTGAGACAGTCTCACTCTTGTCGCCCAGGCTGGAGTGCAGTGGTGAGATCTTGGCTCACTGCAACCCCCACCTCCCGGGTCCAACTGATTCTCCTGCCTTAGCCTCCCAAGTAGCTAGGATTACAGGCACCAGCCACCACACCTGGCTAATTTTTGTATTTTTAGTAGAGACAGGTTTTAGTAGAGACAGAGCCAAGATCTCACCACTGCACTCTAGCCTGGGCGACAAGAGTGAGACTGTCTCAATCAATCAATCAATCAAGTATACAAGAGGGCAGAGCAGGCCAAGCAGGCTGGGTGCAGTGATTCACACTTGTTAGCCAAGCACTTTAGGAGGCCAAGATGGGATTGGTTGAGCTCAGGAGACCAGTCTGGGAAATGTGGCGAGAGCTCATCTCTTAAAATAAAAAAAAGTTAGCCAAGTGTGTACTCCCAGCTTCTTGGGAGGCTGAGGCAAGATGGTTTTTTGGCCAGGCTGGTCTCAAACTCCTGACCGCAGGTGATCTGCCCACCACAGCCTCCCAAAGTGCTGGGATTACAGGTGCGAGCCACCACACCACCATATACTTTAAATCATCTCTAGGCTGGGTGCAGTGGCTCACGCCTGTAATCCCAGCACTTTGGGAGGCTGAGGCGGGTGGATCATCTGAGGTCGGCAGTTTGAGACCAGCCTGACCAACATGGAGAAACCCTGTCTCTACTAAAAATACAAAAAAATTAGCCGGGTGTGGTGATGCATGCCTGTAATCCCAGCTACTTGGGAGTCTGAGGCAGGAGAATCACTTGAACCCAGGAGGCGGAGGTTGTGGTGAGCTGAGATTGCACCATTGCACTCCAGCCTGGCCAACAAGAGCAAAAACTCTGCCTTAAAAAAAAAAAAAAAAAAAAAACAACTCTAGATTACTTATACCCACCACGTGATCAATACAGAGAAGAAAAAAATTACTTATACCAAGCACACTGTAAATGCTACGTAAATCATTGTTATACTGTAGTTTTAAAATGTGTTTTATATTGTCTTTGGTTTTCTTTTTGTTTTTTGGACATGTTGTCTTACTCTGTCACCCAGGCTGGAGTGCAGTGACACGATCTTGGCTCACTGCAACCTCCACCTCCACAGTTCAAGAGATTCTCCTGCCTCAGCCTCTTGGGTAGCTGGGACTACAGGCATGTGCCACCACACCCAACTAATTTTTGTATTTTTAGCAGAGACAGGGTTTTGCCATGTTGCCCAGGCTCATCTTGAACTCCCGATCTCAGGTGATCTGCCCACTTTGGCCTCCCAAAGTGTTGGGATTCCAGGCGTGAGCCCGGCCTTGTCTTTGTTTTTTGTTTGTTTTTTTCAAATATTTCAAACCAAGGTTGGTTGAATTCTTGGTTGAACCGTCAAGATATAAAGGGCCGAGTGTATACGACTTGCAAATTTTCTTCCATCCCTAAGTTGAACTTTTCACTGTCCTTTCTGTGCATCTTTTTAGTTTGATGTAGTCCCACTTGTCTATTTCTGCTTTTGTTGCCTGCTTTTGGTGTCTTATCCAAGCATTGCCAAGACCAACGTTACGAAGATTTTCCCCTATGTTTTCTGCTAGGATTGTATAGTTTCAGATTTTACTTTTAAATCTTCAATCCATTTTAAGTTGATTTCTTTTTTTTTTTTGGAGACAGAGTCTCACTGTGTCACCCAGGCTGGAATGCAGTGGCTCCATCTTAGCTCACTGCAACCTCTGACTCCTGGGTTCAAGTGATTCTCCTGCCTCAGCCTCCCAAGTAGCTGGGACTACAGGCGCCCGCCACCACACCCGGCTAATTTTTGTATTTTTTTTAGTAGAGACAGGGTTTCACTATTTGGCCAGGCTGGTCTTGAACTCCTGACCTCATGATCTACCCCACCTCGGGCTTCCAAAGTGCTGGGATTACAGGCTTGAGCCACCACACCTGGCCTTAAGTTGATTTCTATGTATGGCATTAAGGCAACAATCCAATTTCATTCTTTTGTATGTGGATGTCCAGTTTTCCCAACTCTATTTGTTGAAGTGATTTTACTACGTTTCTTTGTTTTGTTTTACAATTTTCCTTTATGATTTCCTACATTTGTGTGTTGGAAAGGCCTTCTCCACCACAAAATCACAAAAGTATTATCATATTTTCTATAGCACTTTATTGTTTTACAAGTGAACCTTTAAGTTTCTCCCCACCTACTCCCGCAGAAAAAGGTGTTCAATTGTCCCATACTACTTTTTGAATAACCTAACTCTCCCTTTGTTTCTACTAAGAGAGGTTTCTTTTTGGCTACAAGTAACAATATACATATACCCAAAATGAATGGAACAATATAAAGAATATCTCACATAACAAAAAGTCCAAAGGTAAAGCAGTTCCCGGATTGGTTAATTCAGAAGCACAATTCAGGTGCTTTCTATCTACATCCCGCTATCCTCAGTGTGATAGCTTTCATCTCCATACTTGTCCTTTCATGGCCATCAGAAGGCTGTTGCAGATTAGCTTCAAACATCCATATCACATATCTTCACTGAGAAGGAGAAGAGGGATGCCAGCAAATCCCTATCTTGTATCAATTGTTAAGAGCAACAGAAAATTTCTTATTCAAAACCTTCAGGCTTCCTTTTTCTCACTAGCCGAGATTCCATCAAATGATCCAGTAAGCCAATTACCATGATTGGCACAGAATCTAATCAACACTCACCCTCTCTAGGTTAGGGAAGCACCCTATTCTACAGCACAAGGTAGCCATACAGAGTTTTAGACCAAAAAAAAAAGAAAAAAAAAAATGGGGCTTTGTCAGCAAGGAAGGGAGAACGAAATGGCTGATGGGTAGGCATATGAATGTCTAACAAACCAACTTATTTGAACCCACCTTTTTCACACACATAATTCCCACACCTGTTTTATTTTAAAGTTCTCTATTGTGTTCTATTTTGATCCACCTCTGTGTCATTAGCTATTCCTGGGTCACTATGACTTTTAATAAACTTTACATATGTATATTTGGTAGGAACTTTCCTAAATTTTTTCAAAATTAAAATTTTTTCCCCAAAACATGTGAGAATTAGGATTGCAGGCATGCATTGCTTAGCAAAGGGGATACATTCTGAGAAATGCATCATCATTAGGAGATTTTAAATTGTACAATCACAGAGTGTACTTACATACTTACACAAACCTAGATGGTATGATCTACTATACACCTAAGCTATGGCCTACTGCTCCTAGGCTACAAACCTGTACAGCATATTATTGTAGTGAATACTGTAGGACACTGTAACACAATGGTAAGTACTTGCATATCTAAACATAAAGAAGGTACAGTAAAAATACAGTATTGTAATCTTATGGAACCACAGCCATATATGAGGTCTGTCACTGACTGAAACATCATTATAGGGCACATAACTAGAATTTAATAAATCAAGTTAAACAAATTATCTTTGTAATACTGTACCCTTCCATGAAAGGAAAATGGTATGCTTCTAACTTGAGTTTTCTTTAATGTCCTAAAGTACATTTTTATAGTTTTTATTTTGTGTTTTTAATATAATGTTTGGTTTAGTCAATCTTCTTAATCTGCCATTTCTATGGCAGAGTACCCAGTGAAACGTCTCGTTTGGTGTGTCAGTCACTCCCTGCTGCAGAGTTCCCTGTCACACAAATACATGCAAAAGGGTAATAAATAAATGGGAAACAAAGTATAGTTTTAGTAATCAACATGCAAGGTTCTAACAAAAGCTGGAGATAACCGCTTATGCCAGATAATTTAAGTAAGAGAAACTAAGTAGAAGAGGTGATAAGAAAGATATATCAGATGAGCACCGACCCCAAACCACTAAGATGACACGGTCCAAAGAATGTCAGAATGACTAATTCAATTATCCAACTCTGCTCAGCTGGAAGAGGAAAAAGGGAATAAAGATGTTAGACCCTTTACCAGGACTTCCATGCATGGGGAGAGAAGTTGAAAGTCAAAACTGTAACAGGAATAAATACAAAAATTCTTTCCAAACATACCTAATATTCTTTGGCCCTAGAGTCACTGAATTTACATTTAAACTAATCTATATTTCATTTTGATTACATTAATGGAGCTCTGAAGGAATGAAACCTATTAAAGCGAAATTAAATTTATAAACAACTTAGGCAGTCATATATGTATTTATATATACACACATACAATGTATATATGAAATCCTTATACAGGTGTAAACATTCTTAATAAATTATAAGCAATAAAATAAAAAAATTAGAATGTTTGCTTTTTAAAATAAAACAAAGTCATACTTCATCAAAATTTGTTCATTCTTATCACGAATAATTCTGTTGGTACATAATTTTCTCTCCTGCTAATTCAACAAACCCTGAGCTTTGTTTCTCCATCTATGGCTAAATACATATCACTCTAACCAAATAAAAAGGTTGAAAATAAGGGCCCTACATCTTGGTGTCTGGTTATTTGAAATCAGGTTTTCATTTTGAATAGTTTTGGTTAAGTGTATGTCATGGCAGAATGTCCCTTTATCTCCTTTAATCTGTGTTAAATTGATAAAAATACATGCTTACTCCTGTACAAACGTCGAACAATGTAATTAAATCATCACTACTTGAAATACTTTTACATGAATAATTTATCTCTTTACACTGTTGAAGCCTTGCATTTCAGTATGTTCTACAGCTTCTGTATCATCACCTGAAATTTGCCTAAAAAAAAAAAAAATACAAATAATTCTTTGATTTTAGATACAAAGAAAACAAGTCTAAACATCAATTTTCTGTTCTATATAGGAAATAGTTTCAGTCAAGGAATCTGCTATGTCAAAAACTTTTTCTCATTCTTCATAATATTCAATAAAGTCAATTCTATTTTTTCTTTTTTTTTGAGATGGAGTCTTGCTCTGTCGCCCAGGCTGGAGTGCAGTGGCACGATCTTGGCTCACTACAACCTCCACCTCCTGGGTTCAAGTGATTCTCCTGCCTCAGCCTCCCGAGTAGCTGGGACTACAGGCGTCCGTCACCATGCCCAGCTAATTTTTGTATTTTTAGTAGAGACAGAGTTTCACCATATTGGCCAGGCTGGTCTCAAACTCCTGACCTCATGATACGCCCACCTCGGCCTCCCAAAGTGCTGAGCTTACAGGTGTGAGAAACCACTCCTGGCCAGTCAATTCTATTTTTATGGGATGATTATATGGTTTTTGAGTAAGCACTTTCGTTTTTCTTTATGAATCCTACATTTGGGTACAGTATTTCATGGCTAATGATCATTGTAAATTGAAAGGAAATACAATAAAGCTCAAGTCCATTTTTTCTTGGTTGGTAGCTCTGGTGAAAAGATCTTTAGGGAGACATTTAGTGATAAAAGAGTATTTGGTTTTACTTAGCTTGATATAATAGATATATCCCAAACAACTGTTTAAAAATAGCATTTTCAGGCTGGGCGCGCTGGCTCATGCCTGTAATCCCAACACTTTGGGAGGCTGAGGCAGACAGATCACAAGGTCAGCAGATCGAGATCATCCTGGCTAACACGGTGAAACCCCGTCTCTCCTAAAAATACAAAAAATTAGCTGGGCGTGGTGGCAGGCAACTGTAGTCCCAGCTACTTGGGAGGCTGAGGCAGGAGAATGGGGTGAACCCGGGAGGCGGAGCTTGCAGTGAGCCAAGATCGCGCCACTGCACTCCAGCCTGGGCAACAGAGCAAGACTCCATTTCAAAAAAAAAAAAAAAAATAGCATTTTCAATGTTCTAGGGAAATTAAACACTGCAGGAGATATTCAGAAGAGTATCTTTAAAAAAGTGAAAGTTTGAATAACTTTAGAAAAGTTAAAAATCATCCCTTGTCTTATAAATTTGGATTTTAGTCCATTATTCAAAAATTACTGAATATGAATATAGAATGCTACATATTACTACACTAAATGTTACACTGATAAAACTAAAATGCAAGTTTCAGCATTTTAAATTTCCTCTCAGTTAAATTAAAAAAAAAAAAAAAAAAACAGACCTGAAAACAAATTACTAAAACATTTGTAAGAAAAGTGAATTCAACTTACAAGCAGGCATTGAAGACACTTCAGCTGTTACAATACTTTTTATTCCCAAGTTTGATAAGCCACCTCTGATTAAGCCACATGTAAATGCTAAATACTAACAGGAAAAAAAATCATTAAAAATAGTAAGGATTTACTAAAATAGTAAAGCTATTGATAAATACAACATTACATGATTTATCATCAGTAAGTCATTCCTGTTTAAAAAAAGATTTTGGAAGAACTGTTCAAATTACTGAAAAATATTGATAGATTTCCCAGCTCCCTGGAAACTAAAGCATGGACGTAGGACTTAAGACTTAAGCTCAGCCAATTAAGTACTCCAGTCCAGGACTGTGAATCTAGAGTCAGTGACAAAAACAAGCCAGAAACAGATCAGAATTAGTTCTGGAGGCAGTAAAGGTAGTTTGCGTCTACAGTCCATGCTGCCTGCAGGATTCTAAGTATACATTCTGTGGAGTGACTTGGCTATCTTACTGGCTGCCTTAACCTACCTGGTTATTGCCTATTTTTTGAGCTTATCAATTGTGTTAGCTTACAAGCAGAATTTCTTTCCTCTATTTACAACCAAGAATCTTGACTTGTTCAAGACTTACAGCTTGCCACAACAAAGAATTATCTGGTTGAAAGTATCAACCGTTTGGATGTTGAGAAACCCTGTCATATACAAACAAAGAAAGGGAATAGGGCTGAGCTACAAAACCAAAAGTCATGACAAGAACTGGATTGAAAAATTAGCAATTCAGGGAATTTTTGATTACCCACATCTATACTGCATGACGTTCAACACACTACATTATCTACGAATAATATAAAATATTATCTTATAAATAATATACATAAATGGGTACTAGTAAGTACCTAGATCTGAGTCATGAAATTTTAAGCTGGAAGAGATCTTAGAGATTGTTTATCCCAAGAGTTCTTAATCTGGGAATTTGTGACCCCTATGAAAATAAAAACCATGTATATGTGCGTATTTATGGGGAAAGGTGTTCCAATTCTGAAAGATGTCCATAACTCAAAATAGTTAGAAATCACTGAATTGGTCCAACTTACTCTTTTCACAGCTGAAGAAACCAAGATCTCAAAAAGTTAAGTGAGAACAAGAAATATTAAACTGAGAAGTTAGTAAAAAAGAGAAAATATGCCAGGTGCTGCCTATAATCCCAGCACTGTGGGAGGCTGTAATCTCAGCATTTTGGGAGGCTTTTGTAATCACGTCTGTAATCCCAGCACTTTGGGAGGCTGAGGTGGGCGGATCACGAGGTCAGGAGTTTGAGACTAGCCTCGCCAACATGGTGAAACCCCGTCTCTACTAAAGATACAAAAAATTAGCCAGGCATGGTGGCGGCGCACACCTGTAATCCCAGCTACTCAGGAGGCTGAGGCAGGAGAATCACTTGAACCCAGGAGGCGGAGGTTGCAGTGAGCCGAGATGGCGCCATTACAGTCCAGCCTGGGCAGCAGGGCGAGACTCCATCCAAAAAAAAAAAGAGAGAGAAAATATACACATTAACCATAAAAATGTAATTAGAGCCTGGATACCCCAAAAATATAGAAAACAGGCAATCAGGCTGGATGCAGTGGCTCACACCTGTAATCCCAACACATTGGGAGGCCGAGGTGAGGTGATCACTTGAGCCCAGGAGTTCAAGACAAGCCTGGGCAACATCGTGGGATCCCATCTCTAAAAAATTTTTTTTAAAAATTAGCCAGGCATGGTGGTCCATACCTGCAGTCCTACCTCCTTGGGTGACTGAAGTGGGAGGATCACTTGAGCCCGGGGGGTCAAGGTCAAGATAGGCCATGATTGCACCACTACACTCCAGCCTGGATGACAGAGCAAGACCTTGTCTTAAAAAAAAAAAAAAAAGAAGTGATCTACCATACATCTACATTTCACTGTTATTTATAGTGTTTCTTTTTTTTCTTTTTTTTTTTTTTGAGATGGAGTTTCGCTCTTGTACCCCAGGCTGGAGTGCAAAGACGGCACAATCTTGGCTCACTGCAACTTCTGCCTCCCGGGTTCAAGTGATTCTCCTGCCTCAGCCTCCCGAATAGCTGGGACTACAGACGCTCGCCACAACGCTCAGCTAATTTTCATATTTTTAGTAGAGACAGGGTTTCACCATGTTGGCCAAGCTGGTCTTGAACTCTTGACCTCAGGTAATCCACCTGCCTTCGCCTCCCAAAGTGCTGGGATTACAGGCGTGAGCCATAGCGCCCGGCCCGTGTTTCTTTAATTGGTCACTCTATGACTATTTAGCTACAGTTTAGTGTTATTGTAACGTGTCTCTCATTTCATAGAAAACTCTTTAAACAAAAAAGAACACCTTAAAACATATTTTTAATTCAATAGTTTGTTATGATTAGCATTGTACTTTTCCCTGTAGTCCTACTATTAACAGAAACCCCAACCTTCTATTCCATTAAATACCTTAGATGCATGTTCTAAATACTGTTTTCCTGCAGACATCTGAGTAAGCAGGCGAAATTTGTTGTCCTGAAGTACATAGATGCCCTGTTCCAAAAATAGAAAAAACATCCAGTCAGTGTAGCTAGCAGTCTTTCAAATTATTTTATTCTTATGAAACAATTTAAGTGTTTTTTAAAGTTATTAAAAGTCTCCTTCCCATTGGCCAAGTTTTCTTTTTCTGTTCTTTGGAGACAGGGTCTCCTCTGTCGCCCAGGGTAGAATGCAGTGGCACAATTACGCCTCACTGCAGCCTCCAACTCCCAGACTCAATCAATCCTCCCACCGCAGGCTCCCAAGTAGCTGGGACTACAGGCGTGCATCACCATGCCCTGCTAATTTTTATATTTCTTGTACAGATGGGGTTTTGCCATGTTGCCCAGGCTGGTCTCAAACCCCTGGGCTCAAGCAATCTGCCCACCTTGACCTCCCAAAGTGCTGGGATTATAGGCACGAGCTCACGTGCCCAGCCTGGTCAAATTTTGTTTAAATGAAGGAGTTTTGCAATGTTCAAGCTGAAGAGTTACGAGTTCAGTATTTTCACAACACTAGTATCTACTGAACGGTTTTATACACTGAAGATAAAAAGACTGTATGAGACATAGTCCCTATCCTTAAAAACTCATAGTCTAGTACGATGGAATCATTAATATATGTCCACATGAAATAAGCTGTTTGTTTGTTTGTATAGTTATTTATTTAGACATGAGCTCGCACTCTGTTGCCTAGGCTGGAGTGTGGTGGTGCAATCACAGCTCATTGCACCCTCAAACGCCTGGGTGTTTAGCAATTCTCTTGCCTCAGCCTCCTGAGTAGCTGGGACCACAGGCACACGCCACCACACTGGCTAGTTTTATTAATTTTTTGTAGAAAGGGGGTCTCCCTATGTTGCCTAGGCTGGTCTTGAACTCCAGGGCTCAAGTAATCCTCCTGCCTCAGCCTCCCAAAGTGCTGAAATTATATGTATGAGTCACCACACCCGACCTAATTTTTATTTTTATTTATTTATTTTTTTGAGACAGAGTTTCCACTCCTGTTGCCCAGGCTGGAGTGCAATGGCTCGATCTCAGCTCACCGCAACCTCCGCCTCCCGGGTTCAAGCGATTCTCCTGCCTCAGCCTCCCAAGTAGCTGGGATTACAGGCATGTGCCACTACGCCCAGCTAATTTTGTATTTTTAGTAGAGATGGGGTTTCTCCATGTTGGCAGGGCTGGTCTTGAACTCCCAACCTCAGGTGATCCACCCGCCTCGACCTCCTGAAGTGCTGGAATTACAGGCGTGAGCCACCGCACCCGGATTTATTTGTTTATTTGAGACAGAGTCTTGTTCTGTCACCCAGGCTGGAGTGCAGTGGTGTGATCTAGGCTCACTGCAACCTCTGCCTCCCGGGTTCAGGCAATTCTCCTTCCTCAGCCTCCTGAGTGGCTGGGACTATAAGTGTGCGCCATTATGCCTGGCTAATTTTTGTATTTTTAGTAGAGACAGGGTTTCACCACATTGGCCAGGCTGGTCTCAAACTCCTGACCTCAGGTGATCTGCCCACCTCAGCGTCCCAAAGTGCTGGGATTACAGGGGTGAGCCACCGTGTCCAGCTTTATTTCTTTAAGAGACAGAATTTCGCTGTTATCCAGGCAAAGGTGTAGTAGGTCACTGTATCCTTGGAACTCCTCCCATGTAGCTGAAACCTCAGGCACATACCAATGTGCCTGGTGAAATTTTTTTTTAAATTTTTTATAGAAATAGGTTCTTACTATGTTGCTCAGGCTGGTCTCCAACTCCTGAGCTCAAGCAATGCTTCTGCCTCAGCCTCCCAAAATGCTGCGATTCTAAGCATGAGCCACCATGTCCAGCCAGCTGATATATATATCATGTCTAAAGAGTAAAAAAATCATAGTCATTTCTTCCTATTAGCATTTCCAGTAATTCCAAGCTAAAGTTGGTACAAAATGAATTCTAGGCCAGGCACAGTGGCTCACACCTGTAATCCCAGCCCTCTGGGAGGCCAAGGAGGGAGTATCCATTGAGTCCAAGAGTTTGAGACCAGTCTGGACAACATAGTGAGACAATGTCTCTAATTAAAAATAAATAAATAAATAAATTATCCTATTGAGAGTACCAGATACATTTCTTTAATTTTTTACTTAATCAAAATTCCAAATCTACTCTAAGTATTTCCTTGAAGTTCATAAAATAAAATCTAATGAAGCTGGGAGTGGTGGTGCATACCTATAATCCCAGCTATGCAAGAGGCTGAGGCCAAAGAATTACTTGAGTCCAGGAGCTCGAGACTAGTCTGGGCAACAAAGCGAGACTCTGTCTCCCTTTTAAAATTTTAATAAATACATAGTTTTCTATGTAATCTATTAATTTTGTAGTAAGAAAATCTCTTAAGAGTAAGAAATATGACGGCAGTAATAATCCAGGAGTTATTTAAGAGTAAAATGCTCTATAAATTAGACCTTAGAAATGACTATAAAGAATCTCTTCCTGCCACCCAAGATGCCAAAAGGAAAGGCCAAGGGGAAGGAGGTGGCTCTGGCCCTTGCTGTCATGAAGAAACAGGAGGCCAAGAAAGTGGTGAATCCTGGTTGGGCGTGGTGGCTCACGTCTGTACTCCCAGCATGTTGAGAGGCCGAGACAAGCGGATCACTTGAGGTCAGGAGTTCGAGACCAGCCTGGCCAGCATGGTGAAACCCCACCTCTACTAAAAATACAAAAATTAGCCGGAGTGGTGGCACATGCCTGTAGTCCCAGCTACCTGGGAGCCTGAGGCAGAATGGCTTGAACCCAGGAGGCGGCGGTTGCGGTGAGCCAAGATCGCACCATTGCACTCTAGCCTGGGCAATAGAGCAAGGCTCCATCTCAAAAAAAAAAAAAAAAGAAAAGTGGTGAATCCTCTGTTTGAGAAATGGCCTAAGAATTCTGGCATTGGACAGGACATCCATCCAAAATGGACCTCACTCACTTTGTGAAATGGCCCTGCTATATCAGGTTGCAGTGGCACAAAGCCATCCTCTGTAAGCAGCCGAAAGTGCCTCCTACAATTAACCAGTTCATCCAGGCCCTGCACCGCCAAACAGCTACTTAGCTGCTTAAACTGGCCCACAAGTACAGACCAAAGACAAAGCAAGAAAATAAGCAGAGGCTATTGGCCCAGGCTGAAAAGAAAGCTGCAGGCAAAGGGGATGTCCCCACAAAGAGACCACTTGTCCTCCGAGCAGGAGTTAACACCATCTCCACCTTGGAGGAGAACAAGAAGGCTCAGCTGGTGGTGACTGCACACTACGTGGATCCCATCAAGGTGGCTGTCTTCCTGCCTGCCTTGTGTCATAAAATGGGGGTCCCTTACCGCATTATCAAGGGGAAGGCAAGACTGGGATGTCTAGTCCACAAGAAGACCTGCACCACTGTCGCCTTTACACAGATTAACTCGGAGGACAATGGAGCTTAGGTTCAGCTGGTGGAAGCTATCAGAACCAATTACGACAGACACAATGAAATCCGCTGTCAATGGGGAGGCAATGTCCTGGGTCTCAAGTCTGTAGCTTGAATTGCCAAGCAGGAAAAGACAAAGGCTAAAGAACTTGGCACCAAACTGGGTTAAATGTACACTGTTGAGTTTTCTGTATATAAAAATAATTAAAATAATCCAAATTCTTCTTCTTCAAAAAAAGAAATGACTCTAAAGACAGAAAGGTGATATATTTGTGGTTCTGCATATTATTACCACAAATTAACAGTAACTAAGGAAACAAATACTAAAAGCTATTCTCACCCTGACTTTTGCTACTTTAAAAAACTTAACATAGCATGTAATTGGGTAAAAGGAACAGCTATCATTACTGATAACTGTCCCTTTGTCTTTATTCAGTTCACACTATTAGAAGAAAAAAACTAATAACTTATTGATAACATAAAAATATTCCAAAGTTAACCATAAATTAGGTTTTAAATAAGTCACTAAAATACGATATTTATATTAAGTTAAAGGACTTTAAAACATAGGCCTTAATTATTTAATTACCTGATGATTTGTCCTTAGATTGTCGATTTGCTTCTTGAATACCGTAGTCCAAAAATCTTTACAAATGAACTTCATGATATCTAACTCATCCTTGAACCTTGCAGTATCTTTTGTAAACCTAAAAAGATCAACAAGAAGTAATATAGTATTTATCCTCCAAAAAAATCAAGAGGGACTAATTATTAACTAATTTCCAAATGCCAGAACAGCACTGAACATTTATTGGGTTTTTTAATTTTAATTTTAATTTTTTTCTGAGACAGGGTCTGGCTGGCTGTTGCCCAGGTTAGAGGTGCAATAGCATGATCTCGGCTCATTGCAACGTCTACCTCCCTCCCAAGCTCAAGCTATCCTCCCACCTCAGCCTCCCTAGCAGCTGAGACCACAGGCACACGTCACCATGCCCAGCTAATCTGTATATTTTTGTAGAGACAGGGTCCCACTTTGTTACCCTGGCTGGTCTCAAACTCCTGAGCTCAAGAGATTCTCCCACCTTGGCCTCCCAAAGTGCTGAGATTACAGGCATGAGCCACCACACCTGGCTGAACATTTATTAACACTAATAAAGTCATAAGCACCAAGCAACATGATCCCATCTCAACAGATTCACATTGTTACATAAATTATGAGGCCTCAAATTAGTCTAACATTATAGCCAAAATTTCAGGTGTGATGCATTCTAGTAAATCAAAAAAACCACAAAAGAACAAAGAGCTGAGCATTATCATGACATTGTTATATAAAATATATTCAGAGTTTAACTATTCAGGTAGTGAGAAAGAAATACTAAAAAGAACTGATTTATAAGTTCAAAGATAATTACATGCATAAACATAGACTATAGTTATTTCAATCCTATGTACTTAAAAATTCTATGCAGGTTAAAGAACCTAGTAGATCTTAAGTTGAAAATGCAGTAAGATTTTAGATAGTTGCTCAGTAGCTTCAGGAAGAAAGTCTAAAATAACTTCAGGAAGAAAGTCTAAAATATATAAAATATATATTTTCTTTAAACATTAAAATAAAATTTGAATAAACGAGTTAAATGGCATTGGATCTAAAAAGAAATTTTAATTTTTGAAGTAAAGAGAAGAAATAACATTCAGGAATTAAAATTAAAATATCTTAAGTTTTATGCAATCTTTTGAAATAGATCATCTTTGTCTATAACCTACCTGCAAGAAAATTTTCAAATCCAACCTGCTCACCTTTCTATCAATCCTTGTCCCACTCGAAACCCCATGTTTTCCAGCTTAGTAATACATCGTCCGTTTTCCTATTTTAAAAAACAATAGTTTTAAATACGTTTAGAATGCTAGGTTGTTAGTATTCAGAAATTGTTTTATAAGATTGGTTAAAAATATTAATGTAAACATTTATACTTTTTTTCCCTGAAACAGTTTAAGAAAAAGTGAATTATAAGGTTGATTTTATTTATTTTACTTTACTTTTACTTACTTTACTTACTTTTTACTTATTTTTTTGATAAACAACTTAATTCATAATTTAGTCAACATATACATAATTAACCTAAAAACTTCAATAGAAGGATACATTTTTTAAATGTATTTTGAGATGGAGTCTCACTCTGTCATCCAGGCTGCAGTACAGTGCGGCCATCTCAGCTCACTGCAACCTCCACCTACAGTGTTCAAGTGATTCTCCTGCCTCACGTTCCCAAGTAGCTGGAATTATAAGCACCCACCACTATGCCTGGCTAATTCTTGTATTTTTAGGAGAGAAAATACAAAAATACAAAATGTTGGCCATGCTGGTCTCAAACTCCTGACCTCAAGCAATCCACCTGCCTTGGCCTCCCAAAGTGCGGGGATTACAGGCATGAGCCACCGCACTCAGACAGAAAGATACATTTTAAAACCACTTGGAAGGCCATCTCTATAGAAGTGATTTTCCCAGGATAGTAACCAGATGTAACCTAACCCAACACCATCTTAATTGGCAGAGGTTCAATGGGTTGAAGCTTTGTGCTCCTCCCCGACACCAAGTTTTTTAATACAAACAAACCCCTCAAGGCGCAGTGGTTCATGCCTGTAATCCCAGCACTTTAGGAGGCCAAGGCAGGAGGATCACTTGAGCTCAATGGCTCAAGACCAGCCTGGGCAACATAGCAAGACCACATCTCTACTAAAAGTAAAAATAAAATAGCTAGGCATGGTAGCATGTGCCATTTTGGAGGCTGATGCGGGTGGATTGCTTGAGTCCAGGAAGTTGAGGCTGCACTGAGCCATGATCATGTCAGTTGAGGCTGCAGTGAGCCATGATCATGTCATTGCACTCCAGCCTGGGCAACAGGTTGAGCAAGGGACCCTGTGAAAGAAAGAGAAGAGAAGAGAAGAGAAGAGAAGAGAAGAGAAGAGAAGAGAAAAAAGAAAAGAAAAGAAAAGAGGAGGGGAGGGGAAGGAAGGGAAGGGAGAAAGAGAGAAAGAGACAGAAAGAGAGAAAAGAGAAAGAAAATAATTTCACTATTGTTTTGTCTTAGAAGAGGAGAAAAATCCAACCTACTTATGAGACCAACCACAACACAATGAAAAGTCGCACTACTTCAGAATATTAGTAACAGCTGATGTTGGTACGAATAACTGGTATTTATTCTAGAGTTCTTATAAATAAAATCCCACAGTTAGCATTTGCATTATCAGCTAGAGGGTTAGTTAACACGTAGTAGAATGAGTACTTATGCAAGGTGTAATACACATAACATTTTACTACTATGAAAACAAATGCAGTCCAGTTAGGAGAAAACCAAGTGGATTCTAAGTTACATACACCTTAATGACAAGACTCCCCACCATTTGTGAATGTAAAACAATTTATTTTTAAATGTTGACACTACAATATTTAAAATAGCTATTATAAATGCACATAATGTATTCCATGCTAGGTTTTTGTTTGTTTGTTTAAGGAAACTATAAGTTATACTGTGGTTAAGGCTTGTATCTTCACCCCTGAAAAGGCCCACATTCTATCACAGTAATGTATGGTCAGACTTAGCCCCAAATGTTAAACACTTGGATCAAGTCATAACCTGTTATATTGCAAAAGAAACCTATACACATTTATTTATCAACTCTAATTCCTTAATAGCTACCTAACAAGTCATTAACATACAAAAACATGCATCATGAGAACCAAGAAATGTCACCCATCCCTTCTGCATATTAGCAACTTGTCACTCCTGAGCAACAGTGCTTACATCACTGAGGTCTATGAACAGTCACTTTTCACGTTCATCCCAAAAGACGGAATGACTTAAGCACAAATGCAACATATTATAAATAATTTCTCACCAAAAAGTCACAAATTAAACCAAAGTATTTTACAGAATTTATATAAAATGCCTTAAAATCTGCCTTCACTTAAGCTCGCTCTCTCCGTGTCTGGCGAGCCAACTGGATGTCTTTGGGCATGAGAGCCAACTCTCTTACCATAGATGGCACACAAATTAGCATCTTTAAACCAACCCACCAGGTACACTTCACTAGCCTCCTGCAGCACCCCAATGACTGTGCTCTGAAACTTCAAGTTGGTTTTGAAATCCTGGGTGACCTCTCTCACCAACTTCTGGAAAGGCAGCTTCCAGATGAGAAGCTAGGTCAATTTCTGGTAATGAGAATCTCTAGAAGTGCCACAGTCCCCAGGCCCGTAGCAATGAGGTTTCTTCACCAGACTGGTAGAGGGGACACTTTTTTTCCGGCAGCATTAATACCCTGCTGTTAGGAGCAGGGGTTCCCACCAGTGGATTTACAAGCAGTTGTCTTGGCTTGGGCCATTTGCTTCTACCTAACGTCAAAGTTTTAGGTCACTTCTTCAATCGCCACACTGCTTCTGCTGCCCAAGGAAAAACCGCATTGTCCAAGCAAAGAATAGATGTTCCTCCAACAAAGGACCAAACTGCTATTTACTTATTTATTTGACAGGTCTTGCTCTGTCGCCCAGGCTGCAGTGCACTGGCGAGATCATGGTTCATTGAAGCTTTAAATTCCTGGGCTCAAGCAATCCTCCCACCTCAGTCTCCCAAGTAGCTAGGACTACAGGCACATCACCAGGCCTGGCTATTTTTTTTTTTTTTTTTTAAGAGATGGGGTCTCACTCTGTTACCCATGCTGGTCTCAAAGTCCTGACTTCAAGATATCCTCCTGGCTTGGCCTCCCAAAGCAGTGGGACTACAGGTGTGAGCCACTGCACCTGGCAAGTACTAATCATTTTCACAAGGCAATAGGATAAACAGGGAACTACTGCTCATAATTGATTTTCAGAAATCAAATCCTCTTCCTAATTACTCTCCGTCTCCCTTTTATCCCCATTTCAATCATTCTTCTCTCCTAGGTTATAAAACCTGGTATCACCTTTGATGTTTTTCCCTGAGTCATTTGCTTTCTGTTCTAAGTTCTACTGTTCCTTGCTTCAAAATGTCTCAGAATCATCCAGGCTTCCCAGTTCTCAGTGTCTTAGCTGATTATCATACTTTGCCTTAAATCATGAGATTGCTTTGCTCTTCCTTTGACAATCTCATTCGATCTTAAGGCTTGAAATACTACCTCTATGCTGAACACATCCAAATCCTATGGATGACTGATGGACTGTCCTCTACAATCCAGACCCCATACCTCTCTGGCTTCAACCTTGTGCAGACTCACTCTGCCTCGTCCCTTAAACATGCCAGGCACATTCCAGGGGCTTTTGCATCAACTCTTCCTCCAGATATTCACACAACCAACTCCCTTACTTCCTTTGAGTCTACTCTCATGTCACCATCTTAGGCCCATTTTAACCACCTTATTTAAAAGTGCAACATCATACCCCTTTGGCAACTCTCTATCCTAGTGATTTTAAAAATGTGTTGGCTGGGTGTGGTGGCTCACACCGGTAATCCCAGCATTTGGAAGGCTGAGGCGGGCGGATCACGAAGTCAAGAGATCGAGACCATCCTGGCTAACACAGTGAAACCTCATCTCTACTAAAAATACAAAAAATTAGCCGGGCATGGTGGCACATACCTGTAGTCCCAGTTACTCAGGAGGCTGAGGCAGGAGAATCGCTTGAACCCAGGAGGCAGAGACTGCAGTGACCCGAGATCATGCCACTGCACTCCAGTCTGGGTGACAGGGCAAGACTCCATCACCAAAAAAAAAAAAAAAAGACCAGCAACATCAGCATCACATGGGAACTTGCAAATTCTCTAGTCCCACTCCCAACTTACTTAATCAGAAACTCTGGGTATGGGGCCACTAATCAGCTTTAACAAGCCTTCTAATAATTGATTTTGATGCTCAGTCCCACTTCCTTGCTTAATCTGTCTCCACAGAATTTCTTTCACCATTTAATATACTATACATTTTACCATGTTATATTGCCCATGTGCCCCTTGCTCCCCTCTCTGCCAAAATAAAGCTCCAAAAAGGCAGGGATTTTTGTATATTCTGAAGGCTGTTTGTCTCCCAGTAGGGAAACCATAGGCCTTATTATTTGCTAAACTTTCTTCTAAGGAACCACGCACTCTGCTTATGGTGCTGTGACTACTAAATCTGCGTTTCTAGTACAGACTTTATTGGGCATACACATCTAGTGGTCCCACAGGACCTTCGAAGTATGCATATTCAACATGATATTCATTTTATTAATGTCTTCAGCCTGCTCTGCCTCCAAAATCTCCTAACTTCATTAATGGCACCACCATTCACCTAGTTACTCCAACCAGAAAACTTCCCTTTTCTTCACCCCTGGGCTCCCAACCCCCCATGCACTGTAGTCCGGTGGAGCCTATCTTTTACAAGCTTTTCAAAATTCATCTTCTGTCTCTACCCTTACTTCTTAAGTAAAGCCTTATCATTTCTCTCCTGGTTTTTAGCTATAGCCTTCCAATTGGTCTTGTCTCATTTTTTCCTACTTTGTGTCATCTTCTATATTTCTGGTAGTATAACTTCTACTAAAGTAGATTTCTAAAAAAAACATGTTATTCTCGGCCAGGCATGGTGGCTCACACCTGTAATCCTAGCGCTTTGGGAGGCCAAGGCAGGCGGATTACCTGAGGTCGGGAGTTCGAGACCAGCCTGATATGGAAAAACCCCATCTCTACTAAAAACACAAAACATTAGCTGGGCATGGTGCCGCATGCCTGTAATCCCAGCTACTCGGGAGGCTGAGGCAGGAGAACTGCTTGAACCCAGTAGGTGGAGGTTGCAGTGAGCCAAGATCATTCCATTGCATTCCAGCCTGGGCAATAACAGCGACACTCCGTCTAAAAAAAAATCATGTTATTCTCTACTGGAATTTCAGCACCCGCTCCCCTTTCTTCAAAATAAAGTCCAGGCCTGATGTAGTGGCTCCTGCCTGTAAATCCCAGTACATTGGGAGGCCAAGGATTGCTTGAGCTTAGGAGTTTGAGGGCAGCCTGGGCAACATAGTGAAACCTCATCTCTAAAAAAAATACAAAAATTAGGTGAGCATGGTGGCATGCACCTATAGTCCCAACTACTCGGGAGGCTGAGGTAAGAGGATGGCTTGAGTGCAGGAGGCAGAGGTTGCAGTGAGCCAAGATCCAGCCACTGCACTCTAGACCAGGCAACAAAGCCAGATCCTGTCTCAAAACAAACCAACCAACAAACAAAAAATAAAGACCAAACTCCTTAGCATGGCATCATGGTTATGTCCTTTCCTTAAAGACTCCTGGCTAGTTAACCAGATTCACAAATATCCTTCCCTTTTACCACTCTGAAATTTCTGCAGCAACTCCAGAGTGCCATGTTCTCTTCTGTCTCCCTGCCTTTGTATGTGCTATTCCCTAGACTTCACATTCTTTTTTTTTTTTTTTTTTTTTTTTTTTTTTTTTTTTTTTGAGATGGAGTCTCGCTCAGTCGCCCAGGCTGAAGTGCAGTGGCGCGATCTTGGCTCACTGCAAGCTCCGCCTCCCGGGTTCACGCCATTCTCCTGACTCAGCCTCCCAAGTAGCTGGGACCACAGGCGCCCACCACCAGGCCCGGCTAATTTTTTGTATTTTTAGTAGAAAAGGAGTTTCACCGTGTTAGCCAGGACGGTCTCAATCTCCTGACCTTGTGATCCGCCCACCTCAGCCTCCCAAAGAGCTGGGATTACAGGCGTAAGCCACTGTGCCCGGCCTTCACATTCTTTAAACTCTGCTCAAGTATTACATTCTCCCAGATGCCTTCCCTGAAACTTCATTAGGCCCTAGGCTGTCATAAAACTCTGTACATACATCTATTACTGTACGTATCACTATCTTCGGCTTTTCTGCTATTCTCCACACTTCTCCAACATGCTTAGGATGAGGCCAGGCGCAGTGCTCAGGCCTATAATCCCAGCACTGTTGGAGGCTGAGGCAGGAGGGTCACTTGAGACTAGGAGTCTGAGACCAGCCTGAGCAACATAGCAAGACTCTGTTTCTACAAAAAAATTTTTTTAAATTAGCTGGACATGGTAGCATGCCCACAGCCCTAGCTATTCGAGAGGCTGATGTGGGAGGATCACTTAAGCCCAGGAGGTCAAGGCTGCAGTGAGCCAAAGTCCCAACACTGCATTCCAGCCTGCATGACAGAGCAAGACCTTGTGTCTCTCTCTCTCTTTTTTTTTTTTTTTGAGATGGAGTCTTGCTCTGTCGTCCAGGTTGGAGTGCAGTGGCACAATCTCAGCTCAATGCAACCTCCGCCTCCTGGGTTCAAGTGATTCTTCTGCCTCAGTCTCCCGAGTAGCTGGGACTACAGGCGTGCACCACCACGCCCAGCTATTTTTTGCATTTTTAGTAGAGACGGAGTTTCACCATGTTGGCCAGGCTGGCCTGGAACTCCTGTCCTTGTGACCTGCCTGCCTTGGGCTCCCAAAGTGCTAGGATTACAGGCCTGAGCCACTGTGTCCAGCCTCTTTTTTTTTTTTTTAATAGAGACAGTGTTTCACTATGTTGCCCAGGTTGGTCTCCAACTCCTGGGCTCAAGTAATTCTCCCACCTCAGCCTCCCAAAGTGCTGGGATTACAGCTGTGAGCCACCACAATAACCCAGAGACTCGTCTCTTAAAAAAAAAAAGTTCAGCTAGAATAAGTGTCTGTAAATCATGATGCTCTTTTTGGAATAATCTGCTCT
The DNA here is from genome assembly GCF_006542625.1 of Nomascus leucogenys. NCBI lineage: Eukaryota > Metazoa > Chordata > Mammalia > Primates > Hylobatidae > Nomascus > Nomascus leucogenys. Next base: position 98,237,093 of record NC_044381.1, read on the forward strand.
CTGTAGAATCACCTAGGAACATATTTATTAGCAGGAACTATTGAAACCACCTTTGCAAAGATTGTAACAGTAAGAAAATCATGACTGTAAAAGAGATCTCACCTAATCAACTCCATCTTGCCTTTAACCTCCAAACTGCCCTTCGTCATTCCTGGATGCAGCCCAAGCAAACTTTGGGAGAAATTTAGTTTACAGTGTAATCTTAAAGCAAGAATGATAATAGCCCTTCCTGAAACTAAATCACCTTTGCAAAACCAATGAAAGACTGTAAGGTTAGGATTATGAGAGGGGCCTGAATTCTGCTAAAATGTAGGTAGTTAAATGATAACCAGACATTATTCTGGAAGTCACGGATTTGTTAACTTCCCCAATTACTCCTGTAAGTAGTATCACTACTGTAGAACCTAAAAAAGGCGTTTTGAGATGTCTTTTCAGACTTTTGCATTTCAGATGACTCCAACTGATCCTCTGGCCCCCACCTCTGTAACTGCATCCCCAACCAACCAGCAGCACCCATTCCCCAGCCCCCAGCCTACCAAACTATCCTTGATAAACCCGAGACTCTGCATGTTTGGGGAGGCTGATTTGAGCAACAATAAAACTCTGCTCTCCCATTTAGCAGCTCTACATAAACGCCTTATTGCAATTCTCCTGTCTTGATAGATCAGCTCTACCTGAGCAGTGGGGAAGAAGAACCCATTGGGCAGTTACAATATGCTTATATGCAGACACTCTCAAATACTATGATCACATGAGCTTTTGAATTAAGCCCTACTACTTAATTTTGCTACTTGTTCATGCACTTTTGAGTAGGCACCAAATTTTTAAGAAAAATTCAACTTGAGAACATTTTATCCATTAGCCTTTCAAAATCCATTCACCATAAATTGAGAAATGCCCAATTAGTCCATTTTAAGAGAATTCCTCTTTAAGCATAGTTTGAAAAACCTTGATTTGGAGGGTTAGAACACTGTTTCTTTCTTTTATCTCACCTCAAATCTTATGGAAGTTTCTTTTACTATACTGAAAATTTATAAAACTTTATTTCATTTAAAAAAACTTTTCATAACAACAACAAAAAAGACACATAATCCTGTCAGCAAGAAATGGATTTTATAGGTCTTCTCAGACATAAACAACATGGTTTTTACAGATCTTTTTATGTCTGAAAAAAATCTCTAAAAATCACCTCTGGATGACAGGATTATGTATCTTTTACATTTTTCATGATGAAAAATTTCAAGCACACTCAAAGTATGGACACTAATGTGAACCCTCATATACCCATATTTCAGTGTGGGTTCTGATTATGAAGACTACCACATAACTGTTTTTATATAATTTTTGCTTATTATGTAATTTTAATTTTCCCATCATAAATACATTGCAGTAGAAAAAGTTATTTTTAGCTTAAATGATTCAAAACTATGAACTTCCTTTCTCTTGTATGATTAGTCCATCTCTTAAAATTATCAGGCCTGAGTAGAACAGCCCTGTTCATTTTATTTAGGATTAACCCACTGGAAAGAAAAAAAAAGATATTTTAAAAAGAAGAAAAAATATTATTCTAGACAAGAGTCAGAAAAGGGCCAGGCGCAGTGGCTTACGCTTGTAATCCCAGCACTTTGGGAGGCCAAGGCGGGCACATCACCTGAGGTCAGAAGTTCAAGAACAGCCTGGTCAACAGGGTGAAACTCTGTCTCTACTAAAAATACAAAAAAATTAGTCAGGCATGGTGGCTGGCACCTGTAATTCCAGATACTCAGGAGGCTGAAGCAGGAGAATCGCTTGAACCCAGGAGGTGGAGGCTGCAGTGAGCTGAGATCACACCATTGCACTCCAGCCTGGGAGACAAGAGCAAAACTCCATCTTAAAAAAAAAAAAAAAAAAGAAGAGGCAAGATAAGAAGGGAGGGGAGAATAAAGAGAACTTAATACAGAAGTGGTTTGGGGGGACCGGGGGGTTATGATAAAAAAGTAAAAGGGGTGTGTTAATTGTTCTAGAGGGAAAAGGAAGGCTAGCTTTGCACAAACAGTAAACATTGATGTCAATAATAAAGTCAGAACTTCGTAACTTGAAAAAAATATCGATTATAGATGGGTCATTTGAATAAGAATAGAATTCGCTTCATTTCCAATAACCTTCCAAATGTATCCTGCCTATCCTTCTTGTGCAAACTGGCAGTACCTTTTTTTGGATGTCATACAGGCACCTCAAAAGTTCAACCTGCCCCGAAATAACTCATTATCTTACCTCCTTATTTTTTTCTTCTCCTTTATTCCCTTTTCTGATTAATAGTACCACCATCCAACCCAGCTGCTCAAGCTAAAAACCTGACGATAATTTTCAACTCCCACTCCCATCCTTAAACAAGGCCTACAGAATTCCACTTTCTACCTTTCAAATCTGTTATCTCCTTTTCTCACTATCCCTGTCTTAATTCAGATCGTCATCATCTCCTGCAGTGACTCCCGTAATAAAGGATTTTCCCTCTACAAGGATCTTCCCTGTCTAGCCCAAACACTGGATTACTTTTCTAAAATGCAAATGGTCCACATCATTCCCTTCCTTAAAAATATTCCCTTGAAAAGATCCGAATTCTTTAATTACACAAAGCTTTCTAACTTCACCTCTCAAGTCTTCTCACTCTCTATTCAGTCTAGTCACAAAGAAATGCTTAAGTGTATTTAAATCCACCACTCTTTCATACCTCTACCTCTTTATCTTTGCCTAGGATACATTTCCTACCCCCACTCTCCACTCATTTTTTATCAATAGCATTAAAGAAAGGGCTCCTGACTTGGGCATGACTTTGGAGTATTTCTAAAATCCGTTACAACTCCATGATTCTACCAGCCAATACTCAGTGTTAACTATTCATTAAATCACTATTCCCTAAATACTGTGCGGCAGGAGTATTATTTTATTTATCTAGCAGTGTCAGCAGTGACAGGCCCACAATGATTGAATAAGCACTCCCACATATTAGAAGTAACCGCTACATACTATCACATTTAGGATTAAATTAGATTAAAAAAAATAATCTCTACAAGGATGGGGCCATTGTTTCATTCTCTACTACATCCCTGGCACCTAGAAATCGCTCTGACATAAGGACACTAAATAAATAATTTCTGAAATAATTAATTTAAATTATGTTCCCTAATTATCCTAACGCCTGCAAACTTTCCCTTGCAAACTCAACCTTCATTAGGCTTCAGTTCTCAAGTTGTGTGGAGTTGTTCTGAGCATTAGGAATGAGGAAGGAGGGACAGGCTTCTCAGGTTGGGACAGGTCTGTCCAGTGCATGGCTCAAGTGCTGGAGGTGCCAGCAAAACTAAGTAGGGGTGCCAAAATCAGCTCTGCAGTTAACCCTCTCGTAAATAATGGCAGGGACAACACTAAAAGTACCAAAATCTGTGGCGTGCAAGACAAACGTACGGGAATAGACAAAAAGGAATCAAATAGAAGATACGAAAGAGAAAACGATGAAAGATGACGGTTCAAAGGAGACAACTAACAGGTTCTAGGGTTTAGGACACCTGGAGGTGGACCATTTTGTGTACACCTCGGGAGGCATCGGGTGGCGATGGGACAGGGGTTGAAGGAAAGCACTGAGGGGAAACAAAGTGTGTCACCGCAAAAGGGCCTCAAGGGCTTGTGGCAGCACTCACCACCTCCCCCTGCTCCATGGACTTGTACACTCCAGACACCATCTCGTTATGGAGAAGCAAAAACAACGCCTCATCCGCCATTTCCTGCTGATTCTTCCAAGCTTCGAGTTTTGGCTCCCGTTTGAGCTGGTCTGGGGGTTCCAGCTCGCGCCTCAGCGACTTGGCCGGCGCCGCGGCTCCGTCAGGCCGCCATTCTGTCCCTGTGGCTAAGAGACCGAGGTATTCACACGGCTTCCCAAAGGCTGGTACTGAAATGAGTCTGGTACTGGAGAGAGCCCACACTTCGGGGCTACCAAGTCCTAGGGCCAAACGAAAGTCTGAAGGGAGCTCCAACCAAAGCCAACCAGCTGAGATGCGATCCGGCCGCTGGGCGGGGGCGAAAAAAACAACTTCCTGTCCCCTCTACCCCGGCGTTCGGCCAGCTCTATGATCACTGAGTTCCTGTCTCCCAAGCCCGGAGAGGCCAGCGCCCAGATATGAAGAAGGTTCCCCTCCCACCACGATGTCGGGGGAAGAGCAAGATAAAATTAAGACTTAAAGCTCCCGCCTGGCGCGGGCGCGGTGGCTCACGCCTGTAATCCCAGCACTTTGGGTGGCGGAGGCGGGTGGATCACATGAGGTCGGAAGTTCGGACCAGCCTGAGAAACCCCGTCTCTACTAAAAGTACAAAATTAGCGGGGCCTGGCGGCGCATGCCTATAATCCCAGCTGCTCGGCAGTCTGAGGCAGGAGAATCGCTTGAACTCGGGAGGCAGAGGTTGCGGTGCGCTGAGATCGCGCCACTGTACTCCAACCTGGGCAACAAGAGTGAAACTCCGTCTCAAAAAAAAAAAAAAAAAAATCTCCCGCGGCCACCTCCTTGTTAATTAGCAATAGAAGTTACAAAAATTCACAAGAATTTCTTTTGACTTCATCAAAAGCATCCACTTCCTGCCATATGTTCTTCAAATATGAAAAGTTGTAGAAAGAGTTTAAAATATAAATTTTCACAGTGCAAATTTTTTAAATATTGAAAACTTATCCCAATTCCTATTGAATTAAGCCCGGGTATACAGAAAGAATTAGAGCCGTTTTGACCACCAGGAATTTTCCTGTTAGTGGGGTGCAAGGGACAAGGGAAGTGGAGCAAACGAAAAACAAGATACACTTGAACCGGAAAATACAGAGCAATCAGAGGATTAGGTGAAAAGTGCTATTGAATTCAGAAAAGCAATGTCACTGCAGGATGGAGTTGCTAACAATCTACAGCAGTGTGAGACAACTGTAGGAATTGTCCCATTGCATGTGCAAATAAATACACATGCTACATCATAGTATGCACATCTTAAATTTGGTTAATTCAAACTTAAGCATGTTGCTTAGCCTGTGATTAGTTCTTTCCTTGGTAATTCACAAAACAAAATTTTTTCCCCAATTGTCCCTGTTGTTTTCCCCCAAATTAACATATTGCACGGTGGCTCATGCCTGTAAAATCCAGCATTTTGGGAGGCCAAGGTGCAGGTGGGGAGGGGTGGATCACGAGGTCACGAGTTTGAGAGTAGTCTGGCAACATGGTGAAACCCCGTCTCTACTACAGATACAAAAATTAGCCAGGCGTGGTGACAGGTGCCTGTAATCCCAGCTACTCGAGGGAGCTGAGGCAGGAGAATCACTTGAGCCTGGGAGGCAGAGGTTGCAGCGAGAAGAGATTGTGCCACTGCACTCCAGCCTGGGCGACAGAGCGAGACTTCGTCTCAAAAAACAAAACACACACACACACACACACACACACACTCTTCATCTCTTCATGCCCTTTCACAGGAATTTAAGATCATGTTCCAAAATTTTAATTGTGGTAGTTTTTTTTTAAACATGTCCCTTCTAATGTTTGAATCAGTTTATTCCATTCATCACATAAATCCAGCATAAAAGTTCCAGTTAAGCCTTTGAAAACACTAAATTGTGTAATTTTGAAGAGTATTTTGCCATGGTAATCTTAATTTTTCCAGCACTAAATTTTCCCTTATGTGAAGTCAGGTCCTTTATGTCTAGATAACATTCTTGCCCTTATCACTACCATCAAGAAAAAGGAGTCCAAGTCCACTACACAAGTCAAAAAGTAAGTAAATGGCCAATGTATCAAAGTGGACTTCTCCAACCACAATAACATGAGGCTTTTAAAGTACGTTTTTGGATAGAAAGGAAACTGATATTTAATGAGGACCTACTAACTATTGAACACAGCATCCTACTGCTCCTTCTCCATAAAGGTAAATTGTCAAGGCTCTTAGGAATAGATCCTATGGAAGCAAGAATAGAGAGAGAGAGAGAGTGTGTGTGTGTGTGTGTGTGTGTGTGTGTCTGTTGAGACAGAGTTTTGCTCTTGTTGCCTAGGCTGGAGTGCAATGGCACTATCTCAGCTCACTGCAACCCCGCCTCCCGGGGTTTAAGTGGTTCTCCTACCTCAGCTTCCCGAGTAGGATTACAGGCATGCACCACCACGCCCAGCTAATTTTGTATTTTTAGTAGAGACGGGGTTTCTCCATGTTGGTCAGGCTGGTCTCGAACTCCTGACCTCAGGTGATCCACCTGCCTCGGCCTCCCAAAGTGCTGGGATTACAGACTTGAGCCACTGCACCCAGCTGTGTGTTTTGTTTTGTTTGAGACAGAGTCTCACTGTTGCCCAGGCCAGAGTGCCGTGGCATGATCTTGGCTCACTGCATGCAACCTCCACCTCCCGGGCTCAAGCAATTCTGCCTCAGCCTCCCAAGCAGCTGAGACTACAGGCACTTGCCACCACGCAGGACTAATTTTGTATTTTTAGTAGACACAGGGTTTCATCATGTTGGCCAGGCTGGTCTCGAACTCCCAACCACAAGTGATCCGCCCACCAAGGCCTCCCAAAATCCTGGGGTTACCGGGCCGACCATACATGCAAACATTCTTACACTTGCTGAATAGGCTCTACTATTATCACACTCATGCCTCAGGTACTGCCTAAGGTTGTACACAGACCTGTAATAAGATCAATAGGCTAAGTATGCTCACAATCAGAATTAAATAATTGTCAATCTTCATCCCCGTTATTCATCTCTACATTTTTTTCTTCTATAGTACTTCCCGCTTTCTAATATGGTATACAATTTATGTATTTATGTATTTATTTATTTATTTACTTATTTTGAGATGGAGTTTCACTTTTGTTGCCCAGGCTAGAGTGCAATGGTGCAATCTGGGCTCATTGCAACCTCTGCCTCCCAGGTTCAAGCATTCTCCTGTCTCAGCCTCCCGAGTAGCTCGGATCACAGGCGCGTGCCACCGTGCCTGGCTAATTTTTATATTTTTAGTAGAGACGGGGTTTCATCACATTGGTCAGGCTGGTCTCAAACTCTTGACCTTAGGTGATCCGCCCACCTGGGCCTCCCAAAGTGCTGGGATTACAGGCGTGAGACACCGTGCCCAGCCTTTATTATTTATTTTTGAGACAGAGTCTCACTCTGTTGCCCAGGCTAGAGTGCACTGGTGTGATGACAGCTCACTGCAGTCTCAAACTCCTGGACCCAAACAATCATCCCGCCTCAGCCTCCCCAGTACAATTTTTTATTTTATTTATTTATTAATTTATTTATTTTATTTTTATTTTTTTTTTTGAGACAGAGTCTTTCTCTGTCACCCAGGCTGGAGTGCAGTGGCGCAATCTCGGCTCACTGCAAGCTCCGCCTCCCAGGTTCACGCCATTCTCCTGCCTCAGCCTCTCTGAGTAGCTGGGACTACAGGCACCCGCGACCATGCCTGGCTAATTTTTTTTTTTGTATTTTTAGTAGAGACGGGGTTTCACCGTGGTCTCGATCTCCTGACCTCATGATCCGCCCGCCTCGACCTCCTAAAGTGCTGGGATTACAAGCGTGAGCCACGGCGCCCGGCCTCCCAGTACAATTTTTTAAATTTTTATTTTTAGGGACAGGATTCTTGCTATGTTGCCCAAGTTGGTCTTAACTCCTGGGCTGTAGTGATCCTCCCACCTCAGTCTCCCAAGTATCTGGGATTACAGGCACAATCCACTGGACTTGCTCAGAGATCTTTATTGTACACTGATACACCCAAGTGCCTAGAATAGCACCTGGCACATAGTGGGCACTCAGTGTTTGTTGAACTAATGAATGATCATTGCTCCTTTGGAAGCCTCCAAACCCCACAGAAGCAGGAATCACAACTATCTTGTTCTAGGCTTTATTTTCAAACCCTAGTTTACTGCTGATACACAATGGAAGCTCTAAAAGATTGCTGGATTAAAGTGGCAGCTTGAGTTAATTAATACACTGGGCCCACTAATGCTTTGTACAAGGAAGATAGATGCCTGGCTGAGATTATTTACAGCATTATTTCTGTGGGAGTATTTTGTATTTTTGTTTGTTTGGGACGGAGTCTCACTCTGTCGCACAGGCTAGAGTGCAGTGGTGCAACCTCGACTCACTGCAACCTCCGCATCCCGGGCTCCCGAGTAGCTGGGATTACAGGCGTGCACCACCACTCCCGGCTAATTTTTGTATTTTTAGTAAAGGTGGGGTTTCGGCCGGGCGCGGTGGCTCACGCTTGTAATCCCAGCACTTTGGGAGGCCGAGGCGGGCGGATCACGAGGTCAGGAGATCGAGACCACGGTGAAACCCCGTCTCTACTAAAAATACAAAAAAAATTAGCCGGGCGTGGTGGCGGGCGCCTGTAGTCCCAGCTACTCGGAGAGGCTGAGGCAGGAGAATGGCGTGAACCCAGGGGGCGGAGCTTGCAGTGAGCCGAGATTGCGCCACTGCACTCCAGCCTGGGCGACAGAGCGAGACTCCATCTCAAAAAAAAAAAAAAAAAAAAAAAAAAAGGTGGGGTTTCACCATGTTGGCCAGGCTGGTCTCCAACTCCTGGCCTCAAGTGATCCATCTGCCTCAGCCTCCCTAAATGCTGGGATTACGGGCGTGAGCCACTGTGCCCGGCCTGTGAAAAAATGTTTTCTGAGCTTCAATTTGTATATATATTTATAGAACAAAACTAGTTCCCACATTGGCAGTGCAGGTAGGGCAGAACCAGAAGCGGGACAGCACACAGACACCACTAACAACAGGGCTGCTCCCCTAGGCCTGGTCTTAACCAGCTCTAGGCCAGGTGAAGAGGCTAACTCAACCATGACTGCCTGTCTCTCTCGCCATTGTTTTTTCTCTAGTATAGACGCTAAGCGTCTAATCAGAGACTGATTCTCAACTGGCGTGACCAAAGGACAGTTATATTATCTCCAGTCTCAATTTCCTTATCAGTAGTAACAGGCATTTTATCCACACTTTCAGTTTGTGAGGAATAAGGCATGTAGAGGGTTTCACAGAGGGTCGGGAACAAGATCAACCCCTAACAAACGTTAGCCATTATGATTAATGACTTTTCCTAGTTTTCATTTTTGTCTTCCCTCTGCTCACTTTAACCGAATCAGGCTGGGCGTGGTGGCTCACGCCTGTAATCCCAGCACCCTGGGAGGTCGAGGCAGGCGGATCACCTGAGGTCTGGAGCTCGAGACCAGCCTGCCCAACATGCTGGAATCCGGTCTCTAATAATACCAAAGTTAGCCAGGCGTGTTGGCGCGCGCCGGTACTCAGGAGGCTGAGGCAGGAGAATCGCTTGAACCCGGGAGGCGGAGGTTGCAGTGGGCCGAGATGGTGCCACTGCACTCCAGCCTGGGCGACAGAGCGAGACTCCGTATGAAAAAAAAAAATTAACCTAATAGAGGAAAGCACGCACCCACCCCCTCTTTGAGCATGCGCACCAACAGAATAGCCGCGCCCTTTCCTAATTAAATCATTAACCAAGGTGAGGGTAAGGAGGAAAAGGAGGTTTGGCTAAGTCCCACTCTGATGTGATCACGTTAAAACGGTGTAAGGCACATTACATCATAGGTTAAAAGGCCTGGAAAACTCCGCGCTCTCCTTGCCAGAACTGCAGGATCGCGAGCCCCAGTCTCCGAGAACTCAGGGATTGTGAAACCCGCCCCGACTGTGCGCTAGCAGCGGGATCCAGGCACCCGCAGATAACTGGGGAGGGAGGTGACTGCCTGGCTGACTTTTCATCGGCTCAGAGTCACAAAGGCTGCAGGTTCTTCCCCCTTCCGGTCGCTGAGTGGTTGAGGCCGGAAAACAACGCTCATCGTCATTGGCTGAGCCCGGCTGTCAGTCCTGTCGCGTCTCGGCGGCGCGGTATATCTCGGCGCGGCCTGTAAAGCAGTCTCAAGCCTGCTGCAGGGAGAAGATGGCGGTCGCAGTGAGAACTTTGCAGGAACAGCTAGAAAAGGCCAAAGAGAGCCTTAAGAACGTGGATGAGAATATTCGCAAGCTCACCGGGCGGGATCCGAATGACGTGAGGTAAGGGCCTAACGGGAACTCGGAACTCGGAGCTCCGAGAGGCAGCCCTCAGGTCGGGGTGAATTGGGGGCGGGGAGGGCGACCAGCCTTCAGAAGGCTGGAACCTCGAGGCCTGTTCGCGGGGCGGCGGGTAAAATCCTGTTGTCGCAGAGGTGGAGAGGCCCCAGGCCCCCACCGTAGAGACGCTGGTCTCAGGTCCCTGAGGAAGGAGAGCGAGGCCTGGGTGCGCCGGCATGGTTTCTCGGCCTGTGAGAAGACCCAGACTGCTGATTCCCGCCCTCGGCCCTGCAGGCCCGGAACTGCAGCACAAAGCCCCTTCCCGCTCCGGCGGACACCCGGCCCGGGGCTGGCCCCGAGACCCTGCCGGGACGCGACTCGCCGCCTCACCCCAGCCTCTTGCCCACGTGCAGTCTCCTCGGGATGGCGGGATGGGGACCTGATCCAGGCTTGTTAATGTGTGGGGGCATCGAGGTGAATATAATTTCTGTGACATAGGTCCTGGAGAAACGAGGAAGTTAAATGAAATAGTACTTCCTGTCCTGTTTCAGACATTTGGATTTATTTGAAACTATCTTTTTGGAACTTTTGTGATTTTTCTCCTTATGATTCACATCTCTGAAAGTATTTGGGTGCAACTATGTGTGTCTACATATGATCTTGCACTGATTTGTAAATCTCTTACAGGCCCATCCAAGCCAGATTGCTGGCCCTTTCTGGTCCTGGTGGAGGTAGAGGACGTGGTAGTTTATTACTGAGGTAAGATTTCCTTTGGACTTTACTCATGCTGAAACTACTGGTACTTTACTAAATATGTTGGTTTGAACAAAACCTGTGATAAAATCAATAACCCAGTGTTTGTCGTCTTTGTTTTGTTTAAGTTGTAATAGACTAGGTTTCTGTATAAATATAGTTACCCTGAAAAACTGGAGGTTGAAGAATATATTAAGTGTACCAATTTTGAGTGAACTTAATTCTTATAAAGTAACACTATAAAAGCATTTTGGAATGAATGCCCGTTTAAGGCTACATTAGTTGGAAAGATTTTTAAAAGTTTAACCATATTCTCTTGTCAAATGGAAATACCATTTATCTTGTATTTCAAGTGCTTTATGTTGAACATTTTAAATTTCAGGCGTGGATTCTCAGATAGTGGAGGAGGACCCCCAGCCAAACAGAGAGACCTTGAAGGGGCAGTCAGTAGGTAGGTTTTAAATAAGATTCCTGAAGGCTTCTTTAGTTTCTGAGGTACCACACAAATATAAATATTTATTAATAATAATTCTGTTTGAGCAATATTAAAATTGAGTAGTATGCCACTCCCCCCCCCAAGTTCTGTTGGTATTTGACTGAACAGTTGACTCAGTTCCCTCAAAACGCACTCATGATAACCTAAATTTTATCAAAATAAAGGTCATGTGAAGAGTAAAATTGGCAACATTATCAATTAGTACCATTTCTTCTGACTTGTACTTGAAAAGCTTAACCAGTTTGATATACTTAGAAAATATAGGAGAGCAAATTTGGTTTGAGCGTTAGTTCACACATTGTATCCTTTCTCTGCTGGAGGAAAGAATAAAATGGGATGGAGACTTGATAGAACAAAGCTTCTGGAAACAAGTCCTAGAAAGAGAAGGCATTTGCCCTTGGTGTGCAGTTACATAAATACCTCAGTGGTCGTTTAAATTAATTTTTGGCCAGGCACAGTGGCTCATCCCTATAATCCCAGCACTTTGGGAAGCCAAGACCAGCAGATTGCTTGAGCCCAGGAGTTGGAGAACAGCCTAGGTACATGGTGAAATCCCATCCCTACAAAAAGTACAAAAAAGTTACCCAGGCATGCTGGCTCACGCCTGTAGTCCCAGCGACGTGGGAGGATGAGGCAGGAGGATCACTTAAGCCTGGGAGATCGAGGCTGCAGTGAACGTGGTGGCACCACTGCACTTCAGCCTGAGTGGTATAGTGAAACCCTGTCTCATAAAAATTAATATTTTCTATGACAGGCTGGGCGGGGAGCGTCGGACCAGAAGAGAATCACGCCAGGAAAGCGACCCAGAGGATGATGATGTTAAAAAGGTATTGAGATTGAAAGAACTTAAATGAATGTAATACGTTCACTGTACTACATTTAAAAGTACACCACTCATATGCTAGGTAAATTACTGATATTTTCTTTTTCTGCAGCCAGCATTGCAGTCTTCAGTTGTAGCTACCTCCAAAGAGCGCACACGTAGAGACCTTATCCAGGATCAAAATATGGATGAAAAGGGAAAGCAAAGGTATTTCCCTGGGGGAAAAAAAACTCTAGTGAAATAATGCAGTTATAAGGAAAATCAAGGGGTTGTTCAAGTGTCCTGTAGTATTTCTCAGAAAATGATGGGTTTAAATGAAACGGATCCTGTTGACAGTAAATTTTCTTATTCTGTTCTTTAGGAACCGGCGAATATTTGGCTTGTTGATGGGTACCCTTCAAAAATTTAAACAAGAATCCACTGTTGCTACTGAAAGGGTATTTATCCAAGTTTTGTTTTGCATCATGTATTTAAGTTATCAAAGTAGTAGATTAATGTTTTTTTAAAAAAGCCTTAAAGCTCTTTTAAGACTTAATTGTAAACCTGAAAGCCAAGTAAAAACTTGGTTTAACTTTTTATAGAACAGCCTTACTTAAACATTGTGTTGGAATATAACAGTTGTTGATATCATAGCTAATAAGCTTGAAATTTAGATAATGTGAAAAAAAAAGCCTCAAGTCTCCATTTCCTTAAAGACAAATTACAGTCAGTACCAAGTGCTAACTTCTAGTTAGTTGGTATCCTGAATTGAAAATCTGATGCAGCTAGGTGCAGTGGCTCACGCCTGTAATCCCAGCACTTTGGGAGGCTGAGGCAGGTGGATCACCTGAGGTCAGGAGTTCTGGCCAACATAGTGAAGCCCTGTCTTTACTAAAAATACGAAATTAGCCGCCTGTGGTGGCATGCGCCTGTAATCCCAGCTATTTGGGAGGAGGAGGCAAGAGAATCACTTGAACCCTGGAGGTGAGGTTGCAGTGAGCTGAGATCACACTATTGCACTCCAGCCTGGGCAACAGGTGCAAAACTCCATCTCAAAAAAAAAAAAAGTGTGAAGCATATGCAGATACCTTTTCTTTTTTTTTTTTTTTGGCAAAGATGGGGTTTTATCATGTTGCCCAGGCTGGTCTGAGCTCAAAGCAATCCACCCATCTTAGCCTCCCAGAGTGCTGGGATGACAGGTGTGAGCCACTGTGGCTGGCCTGCAGATAGTAAAAAAAAAAAAAAAAAAAAAAAAAAATTTGAGGTGGAGTTTGGCTCTTCTTGCCCAGGCTGGAGTGCAGTGGCGTGATCTCAGCTCACTGCAACCTCCGCCTCCGGGGTTCAAGTGATTCTCCTGCTTCAGCCTCCCAAGTAGCTGGGATTGTAGGTTCGTGCAACCAGGTCCTGTTAATTTTTTTGTGTTTTTAGTAGAGATGGTGTTGGCTCCTTACTTCAGATGATCTACCTGCCTCTAATGTTTCACGTAATTAGTGTGTGTAATAACTTTTTATCATAATTGAACTGAAATCTCATATACCTTGTCTTGTAACTATTTCAACACGGAAATATTAAAGCAGGCTACTTAACTTTTAGCAAAAGCGGCGCCAGGAAATTGAACAAAAACTTGAAGTTCAGGCAGAAGAAGAGAGAAAGCAGGTTGAAAATGAAAGGAGAGAACTGTTTGAAGAGAGGCGTGCTAAACAGACAGAACTGCGGCTTTTGGAACAGAAAGTTGAGCTTGCACAGCTGGTGAGTGGTAATTTGGAATTCTAAGATTGGTAATCCTTTGTGTTTACAAAAGCACTGACCTTTTACCTTTTCTTTAGCAAGAAGAATGGAATGAACATAATGCCAAAATAATTAAATATATAAGAACTAAGACAAAGCCCCATTTGTTTTATATTCCTGGAAGAATGTGTCCAGCTACCCAAAAACTAATAGAAGAGTCACAGAGAAAAATGAATGGTAAGTATGTGAAGAGGTCCATTGAATTGTTCATAGTGGGTAAGGTAATATGTTCATATGCACCCGTTTGTTTTCTAAAATAATCATGATTCAGTGATTGGTTTGCTGTATTTGCTTTTTGTTTTTTTTGTTTTTTTTTTGAGACGGAGTCTCGCTCTGTCGCCCAGGCTGGAGTGCAGTGGCGCCATCTCGGCTCACTGCAAGCTCTGCCTCCCAGGTTCACGCCATTCTCCTGCCTTAGCCTCTCCGAGTAGCTGGGACTACAGGCGCCCGCCACCACACCCGGCTAATTTTTTTGTATTTTTAGTAGAGGCGGGGTTTCACCGTGGTCTGGATCTCCTGACCTCGTGATCCGTCCGCCTCGGCCTCCCAAAGTGCTGGGATTACAAGCGTGAGCCACCGTGCCCAGCCTGCTTTTTTTTTTTTTTTTTTTTTAAATAAGATATATTCTAGGCCGGGCGTGGTGGCTCATGCCTGTAATCCCAGCACTTTGGGTGGGAGGCTGAGGCAGGCATATCACCAGGTCAGGAGATCGAGACCATCCCGGCTAACACGGTGAAACCCCGTCTCTAGTCTCTACTAAAAATACAAAAAAAATTAGCTGGGCATGGTGGTGGGCACCTGTAAGTCCAGCTACTTGGCAGGCTGAGGTAGGAGAATCACTTGAACCTGGGAGGCGGAAGTTGCAGTGAGCCCAGATGGTGCCACTGAACTCCAGCTTGGGCAACAGAGCTAGACTCCATCTCAAAAAAAAAAAAAAAAAAAAAAAAAAAGATACATTCTGAGATGCTGGTGAGTTTGTAGTATAGGAATATTTGTATCTTGATAGAGTTTAATGTGAAAGTTAGAGACGGTGCTTATGCATCTGTATTCCTTAAGCATTTATGTAAAATTACTTTTTTTTGCATGCTATTGTTCTGATAAGATGCTAATAAGACAAATGTGAAAACCAACTCAGTTTCTAGATGGAAAACACGTGGAAGGATAGACACTGCTAAGATGATTTGTCTCTTTGGGATCAGAAAAATTAATATATATGATTTTATGCCAAAACTGGTTCTGTTTTACAGAAGTTTTATTGTTTTTCATCAGACATAAAGATTGATGTGTTTTCTTCTTAGTTAGAAAATGTCTAGTTCTGTCTGCCACAATTTCTAGTATGTAGATTTCCCATGGATCTTTGCTTTTATAATTTTATGTCGGTTTGTGGTTACTTAATTGCCATAATCGTTTCTCATAACTTTACAAAAACAAATTCACATGAAGCTTAATGACAATTTGTGACCAGTTGTAAAATTGTGGCTTTGAATTTTCTTAATCAGTAAATTTTACACATGTAAATTTTTATTCTTTAGCTTTATTTGAAGGTAGACGTATCGAATTTGCAGAACAAATAAATAAAATGGAGGCTAGGCCTAGAAGACAATCAATGAAGGAAAAAGAGCATCAGGTGGTGCGTAATGAAGAACAGAAGGCGGAACAAGAAGAGGGTAAGGTGGCTCAGCGAGAGGAAGAGTTGGAGGAGACAGGTAATCAGCACAATGATGTAGAAATAGAGGAAGCAGGAGAGGAAGAGGAAAAGGAAATAGCGATTGTTCATAGTGATGCAGAGAAAGAACAGGAGGAGGAAGAACAAAAACAGGAAATGGAGGTTAAGATGGAGGAGGAAACTGAGGTAAGGGAAAGTGAGAAGCAGCAGGATAGTCAGCCTGAAGAAGTTATGGATGTGCTAGAGATGGTTGAGAATGTCAAACATGTAATTGCTGACCAGGAGGTAATGGAAACTGATCGAGTTGAAAGTGTAGAACCTTCAGAAAATGAAGCTAGCAAAGAATTGGAACCAGAAATGGAATTTGAAATTGAGCCAGATAAAGAATGTAAATCCCTTTCTCCTGGGAAAGAGAATGTCAGTGCTTTAGACATGGAAAAGGAGTCTGAGGAAAAAGAAAAAGAATCTGAGCCCCAACCTGAGCCTGTGGCTCAGCCTCAGCCTCAGCCCCAGCATCAGCCCCAGCTTCAGCTTCAATCCCAGTCCCAACCAGTACTCCAGTCCCAGCCTCCCTCTCAGCCTGAGAATTTGTCATTAGCTGTTTTACAGCCAACACCCCAAGTTACTCAGGAGCAAGGGCATTTACTACCTGAGAGGAAGGAATTTCCTGTAGAGTCTGTAAAACTCACTGAGGTACCAGTAGAGCCAGTCTTGACAGTACATCCAGAGAGCAAGAGCAAAACCAAAACTAGGAGCAGAAGTAGAGGTCGAGCTAGAAATAAAACAAGCAAGAGTAGAAGTCGAAGCAGTAGCAGTAGCAGTTCTAGTAGCAGTTCAACCAGTAGCAGCAGTGGAAGTAGTTCCAGCAGTGGAAGTAGTAGCAGTCGAAGTAGTTCCAGTAGCAGCTCCAGTACAAGTGGCAGCAGCAGCAGAGATAGTAGCAGCAGCACTAGTAGTAGTAGTGAGAGTAGAAGTCGGAGTAGGGGCCGGGGACATAATAGAGATAGAAAGCACAGAAGGAGCGTGGATCGGAAGAGAAGGGATACTTCAGGACTAGAAAGAAGTCACAAATCTTCAAAAGGTGGTAGTAGTAGAGATACAAAAGGATCAAAGGATAAGAATTCCCGGTCCGACAGAAAGAGGTCTATATCAGAGAGTAGTCGATCAGGCAAAAGATCTTCAAGAAGTGAAAGAGACCGAAAATCAGACAGGAAAGACAAAAGGCGTTAATGGAAGAAGCCAGGCTTTCTTAGCCATTCTTTGCAGCAGAAGATTTCTTGATATAAAAGGATTACCTTTCCTTGTAAGGAGGATGCTGCCTTAAGAATTGCATGTTGTAAAAAATCTTTTTGGAAAATACAGACTGTTTGTTTACCAGACATTCTTGTACTTTTTGCATAATTTTGTAAGAGTTATTTATCAAAATTATGTGAGGTTCCAAAATATGTAAAAATGATAATAATAAAAAAAGATTAACATCCCTTGTCATCTTTTTTAAATATCCTATACTCTTCAGTAAGAATCTGTATATTTTAATAGGCAAATCTTTAAGTCTGTTCCCTTCTAATTCTGTATCATACATTGCTTTTGTAGAAATAAATGTGTGTTTATTTCATTATTTTTGGGATGTCCTCGTTGACAGTTGTATAATAAATATCCTCTTTATCATTTTCAGCTTTTAACACTAGATACTGCACGTGATTAGAATGTTTTTGAAGGTTTCCTCATTTTTATTTGCCTTGGACAATTTTGAGTTGTCAGTCAGAGCTTTGCAGCTTTGAGGGGCAACAGTTCTCTTTAAAATCATTTGCTATTTTCTATTCTCCCTTGTTATTTTAATCTAAGCATTTTCCCCCGTTTCTCACATTTTAACCATATGTTTGGTAGATAACTAAACAGTATGATCTGGTTGGCATTTTCTTCCTGATGATGGGAGCGTCTTTCTTTTGTCTTCATGGTTACTTGTGTGATATAACATACATCTGTTAAAATCACTTCTTTCTAGGGGAGGGAGGTAGAAAAGTATCTTTCAAACTTGGTTTTTGAGTTTGTGTCTTGTCTTAACTTTGTGTTGGCTCTAACTGAAACATGCCGATATGTGTTTTCAAGAATTTTGTTTAAGGAAGTATTGTATGGAAGTCCACAAAATGAAGGAAGTTCATCTAGGTTTTAATATGTAAGCAAGATAACACACAAGTGTACCAAGTGATTATTAACTTTGTTGTTTTACAAATTTGTATGAACTTGGAGTATCTGTTGCCCATTACTATACATGTGCAAATAAATGTGGCTTAGACTTGTGTGGCTGCTTAAGACTAGTACTTGTATTAACTTTCTGATGCTTTATAAAAGAGAGCACTTAAATTGCAACCTTTTTTGAGTTTAACACTGTAGCTTTAGCCTTGACTTTGAATATTCATTATGCCTTCCCTTGACAAGTAAATGGTTACAGTGAAAATGTGAAGAAGTATTTCCAGTTAGTTTTTGTGTGTATATAACTCACTTGTGTAAGTGGATGTGTTAAAAGATCTCTTTTTAAAAATCCTTTTATTGGAGTAATTATTAAAACAGTAAATGCATAGAGCTTTGCACAGCAATCTGTATCCGTGAGCCAGTTCCACCACTAGTATCTTCATCTGTGGCTTATCCAGCAAAATGTTTCATTTCCTGTGTGCCCTGGCAGGAAAGAGGTTGGTAAATAGTGAATTAAAGGGATGATCGTAAAATTTAACCTGGTTAAAAAGCACCTTATTTGATGACAGTTTGTATGCACTAAAATCCTTTGTACAAATTAAGTTTTGTCCACTGATTTGTACCTGGAAAATCTGAACAATATTCATGTCGCTTATAGAAAAGGCTAGTATTGGCTTGAAGCTCTACTATTGGAGGGGTGGTAATGGGGGTATAATGAATGCTTGAGGGGAAAGGAGTAATTTTCAATAATTTCAGTTAAGCGCTACTGATCACAGTGTATGAAAGGAATTTTTCTTATATGGAATGCTTGATGAATTTGCATGTCATCCTTGTGCAGGGGCCATTTTAATCTGTTTTTTTTTTCTCTGGGAGACAGGGTCTTCCTTTGTCACCCAGGCTGGAGTGCAGTAGCACAAACCATCTGGCTGCAGCCTTGACTTCCTGGGTTCAAGGGATCCTCCCACCTCAGCCTACCAAGTACCTGGGACTACAGGTGTGCACCACCATGCCCAGTTAATTTTTTATTTTTTGTAGAGACAGGATCTCACTATGTTGCCCAGGCTGGTGTCTCGAACTCCTGGGCTCAAGTGATACTCCTGCCTTGGCCTCTGAAAGTGCTGGGATTACAGGCGTGAGCCACTACTGTTGGCCTGTGTTCCAATTTCAGTATGTGCTGCTGAAGCGAGCACAGGAATTTTAATAACAGATTGTACTAACATTTTTACGTGGTATTCATTTTTAGGTTGGAAGGTTTAATTTTTTAAATACAAGATTTTAGATTTTTTTGTTTCCGATCAGTGCTTTATCCTTGAACCATGGAACTGTGCACTTGAAAAGATACAAGGAATAAGTTAGAATATAAAAGTAATGACAGTTTCCCAGGGGGAAAAGACATGCAGTAGTCTTTTTTTTTTTTTTTTTTTTTTTTGAGATGGTCGTTCAGTCACCCAGGCTGGAGTGCAGTGGCGCGATCTCGGCTCACTGCAACCTCCGCCTCCCGAGTTCACACGATTCTGCCTCAGCCTCCTAAATAGCTGGGATTACAGGCGCACAGTACCAAACCCGGCTAATTTTTTTTTTTTTTTTTTTTTTTTTTTTTGTATTTTTAGTAGAGTTGGGGGTTTCACTGTGTTGGCCAGACTGGTCTGGAACTCCTGACATTGTGATCCGCCTGCCTTGGTCTCCCAAAGTGCTGGGATTACAGGCATGAGCCACTGCGCCCGGCCAACATGTAGTATTCCTACCGGAGGTAACAAAGTAGTGTTTATGGTTGAGTGCAGTGGCCTGTAATTCCCAACACTTTGGGAGGCTGAGGTGGGAAGATTGCTTGAGCCCAGGAGCTGGAGGCCAGCCTGGGCAACATGACAAAAACCTGTCTACGAAAAGAAAAACTAGCTGATTGTGTGGCATGAGCCTGAGTCCCAGCTACTCTGGAGGCTGAGGCAGGAGGATTGCTTAAGCCCAGGAGGTTGAGGCGAAGTAGCTATGATCACACTGCTGCACTCCAGCCTGGGTGACAGAGAGAGACCCTGTCTAAAAAATAACAAAAGAACCCAAATAGTGTGTATGAAAAACCTAGGAGCTGAAAGGGGATAGAGATGGCAAGTTAGGACTGAAATCAGTTTAGAGCTGTATTAGGAAAGACAGGCTGGGTGCTATGGCTCACACCTGTAATCCCAGCAGTTTGGGAGGCTGAGGCTAGAGGATGAATGGCTTGAAGCCAGGAGTTCATGACTGGCCTGGGCATCAGTAAGAATAGCTCTCTACAAAAAATAGAAAAATTTAGCCATGCGTGTACCTGCAGTTCTAGCTACTTGGGGGGCTGAGGTGGGAGGATTGCTTGAACCCAGGAGTTTGAGGTTATAGTGAGCTTTGATGGTGCCACAGCACTACATACTAGTGACAGACTGTCTCAAAAAAAAAAAAAAAAAATTGGCAGAGATGTCTAAGGGGCTATTAAGGAAACATCTTTTAAGATACCAAGGTTTGGGTAACCACCAAAATACAGTTTGAACTTCAGTGAGCTGTATTTCCAATCTAGGGTCCTTCTACACACTATCTGTAGAATGATAACGATTTACATGATTACTCAGGTAATTTGGACAAAGCAAAATCCACCACACCAATAATGTATTGACATAAATTCAGAAGGAAAGAGTAGTGATTACATGGGCCAGTGCTATTAGAGTCAGTCATTAAGATGTGGGTTTAAAGTACATAAACAAGAATTTCTTTTATGGCTAATATTGTGTAAGAATTTTTTTATGACTAGTCGAACTTTAAAATATCTTCTGAAATCCAACTGGACAAATCGAACCCATTTTCCCTTTTTGAGGTTAAAATGAATGCAATTAAATCACGTAGCCCAGAAAATGTAGCTCTGTATTTGGTTCGATACCACTATAGCCAGCGGGGTGGAGACTATGACTTGGTGAAAATAAGAGGTATCATCTGAGAATGTTTTGTTTTGTTTCGTTTTGTTTTTTTGAGACGGAGTCTCGCTCTGTCACCCAGGCTGGAGTGCAGTGGCGCCATCTCGGCTCACTGCAAGCTCTGCCTTCCGGGTTCACGCCATTGAGAATGTTTTTCTTATGCCTGTCTTTGTCTCGGCTGGCATGACTTTTTTTTTTTCTTTTTTTTTAATAGCGATGAGGGTCTTGTCCTGTTGCCCAGGCTGGTCTCGAGTTCCTGAGCTTAAGCGATCCTCTCATTTTGGCCACCCTAAGTGCTAAGATTACAGGTGTCAGCTACCATGTCCAGCCACTCTTTTCAAAAAAGGAACTTAAATAATTATACTAAAAGAAATTATGATACTCAAATGCCTGCAACTCCACTTTCCATGGCCAGTTGACTACCCTCTTCAAATTTGTAACAGCTGCCACTCCTTGCCATGACTGTCCCAAAATCTTTGGTGTTGGCCGGGCACGGTGGCTCATGCCTGTAATCCCAGCACTTTGGGAGGCTGAGGCGGGCCCCTGATCACGAGGTCAGGAGATCAAGACCATCCTGGCTAACGTGAAAACCCCATCTCTACTAAAAACACAAAAAATTTAGCCAGGTGTGGTGGTGGGCACTTGTATTCCCAGCTACTCGGGAGGCTGAGGCAGGAGAATGGCGTGAACCTGGGAGGCGAAAGTTGCAGTGAGCCGAGATTGTGCCACTGCACTCCAGCCTGGGCGACAGAGCGAGACTCCATCAAAAAAAAAAAAAAAAAATCTTTGGTGTTGTGACTTGGTCTTTCTTTCCCACTTTCTTTCTTCTCTTCCAGCACATCCAAATATGTTTGTTTGAAACAGTGAGCCAAGTCAGATCCTGAAATTTGTCCTCGTTTTCTTCCAAATAATGGAAACAACAGTTTCTGTGACATTTTTTGTAAATATTTTGTGTGCTGTGCAGCTAAAGGGTGACCAGAGTGCTGCTTGTACATAGTAGATCTGAAAAGGAGTATGGAGGCATCAAAATTATTTGGGGCTCTTTGTCAAATTACTCAGCCTTTTTGGAGATTTCAGATACAGCTCAACCCTTTAAGAATCTTTGTTGTCTTAGTGAACTGGTGTTACTTCTTTAAATATGTTTTATATCTCTGTTTTGATGGATGAAGAACAAAGTTATCTAGGAACCGAGATTATATAATGAAGATTAAAAAGGGCTTTTATTTCTCCTCTAATTTTTTATTTATGTGAATTTAGTTGCCTTTCATACCCTCAGACTTCTTTTTCATCCAGGTGCCCCTCCCTCAAATTACAATCCTTTCGTCTAGTTTTCTATATTAAGACCTGCCATTTGTGATGTTGTGGACTCTACATCAAACAATCCTGACCTTTCCAAAAATTTGCTTTTTGACGGCCAGCACGTTAACTATAAGGAATGATCTTTTATTGTGGAATTCAGTATCCCCTGGTGCTCCAGAGTGAAATAGGGGTGACTGGGGAATGGGCCACAAAATAAATGCACCCTTCAAATTTAAGTTTTCTGTTAATGCCTGTTGGGCCTTTGTTCTCACAGCCCTGTGTATGTGTTTCTGTTTATAGGTACATACCCACAAAGCAGTATGTTCAAGGCTGCTGACCTTTGTGTTAGAAATGCAAAATGCTAGGCTATGCTAGGCTTGGCGTGATGGCTCACGCCTGTAATCCCAGCACTTTGGGAGGCCGAGGCAGGCAGATCACCTGAGGTCAGGAGTTTGAGACCAGCCTGGCCAACATGGCAAAATCCTGTCTCTACAAAAATAGAAAAATTAGCCTGGTGTGGTGGCACATGCCTGTAGTCCCAGCTACAGGGAGGCTAAGGCAGGAGAATCACTTGAACCTGGGAGGTGGAGGTTGCAGTGAGCCGAGATTGTGTCACCACGCTCCAGCGTGGGCAATAGAGTGAGACTCCGTCCTCCCCCCCCCAAAAAAAAATGCTATTCTCATGCAAATGATGTGATAATTGGGTCACCAGGGAAGGCTTTGCAGGTGAAATGACCTGGAAGAATAAAGAAAAGCTATTTAATAGCTCTTGAGCATACGTTGTATTCCAGGTACTGTTCTCATTACTGAGTTACAACAGTGAACAAAACAAAAATTTCTGCCTGCATAGAGCCTGCATTTGCAGGAGGGACACAAAACGGCCAAATCAGAGTGATAAATGTTACAGAGAGGAAGTAGGGAAGGAAGATTAGGAGTTCTGAAGTGGGATGGCTTTGCAGTTTTTGGTAGGATGGTCACAATGCCTCGCTGAGGTGATGTTTAGAGATCAGATAGGTAAAGACGCAGGCCATTTGGATATGAGGGAGGAGAATTCCAAGCAAAGGAATAACAAGACTGGACCTTTCAATAAACAGTAAAGAGCCTTGTGGCTGGAGCAGTGTATGCAAGGGAGGAAAATGGTAAAGTAATTCAGAGAGGTAATAGTCAGTGAAAATGGCTGAGGATTTGCTACAACAGGGGAAACACAACAAGCCTATGGTCTTGAACCCAAGTTGGATAAATATCGAAAACCAAAATAAGTGACTGAGGCGTAAGTCTCAGTCATCGAGGTTTATTGAGCTAGCTTGAGGGCATGCCCAGCGGAAAAAGAACTTGTGAAAACTTGTTTCACGGATGTATCTGCGCCTATTCTTTTCCCAAGAGGTTCTCAGGAGGTTTAGTATTTATACGTTTTCCTTTAAAAGTCTGAGGAGGGTGAGGGTGGCAGCAAGATGAATGATTACAGACTTATGAGACTTTAGTTAGTGCCCAGTAAATCTACATTTTACACAAGGTAAGGTGAACATTTGAAGAAATAGGAATAGAGGAAGCAGAGGGGTGAAGGACTGATTAATCTTGTGTTTGTTCTCCCCCTGGGGAGATAAGCTAGTAATCGACATTATCAATGTGGCGTCTTGAAAGGGCTGCTTTCTGGTTAGCCCTTGGGGAGGAAAGTCTAATGGCATTTGGTGAGGGAGTACGTATAATGAGGCATATTGGACCTCTCATCCCCTCATAGCTATGAACTCAGTTTCCCAGGTTTCTCTGGGGTCTCCTTGGCTAAGAGGCGGTCCATTCAGTTGGGGACCTAGAATTTTATTTTTATTTCTCAATATAAAACCACAGCTGGCCAAGTGTGGTGAATCTCATGCCTCTAATCCTAGCACTTTGGGCTGAGGTGGGCAGATCGCTTGAGCCCCAGGGGTCCGACACCAGCCTGGGCAACATGGCGAAACCTGCCTCTACAAAAAATACAAAAATTAGCTGGGCATGGTGGAGGGCACCTGTAGTCCTAGCTACTCCGGAGGTGGAGGTGGGAGGATCACCTGAGCCTGGGAGATTGAGGCTGTGGTGAGCTGTGATTGTGCCACTGCACTCCAGCCTGGGTGACAGAATGAGACCTCATCTCAAAAAAATAAGTAATTTTAAAAAAAACCACACTTGGGCACATCGTAATAAAACTTTTGAAAACCAAATAAAATCCCAAATGTATGGGAATTTCTAATTACCTTTTTATTATCTATTTCTAACTTAATTCCACTTTCTTTAAAGAGCATTCTCTGTATAGTTTCAATCACTTAAAATTTGTCGAGAATTGCTATTGAGCCCTGCATATGATTAAGTTTGGAAACTATAGGCATGTGGCCCTGAAAAAAAAAAGTTGATTCTTTAGCTATTATATGCAGTTTAGCTTGTGCCAATTAGGTCAATTTTATTACTTGTATTATTTAAATCTTTTATATCCTTACCAAGTCTTTGTGGGCTTGTTTTATCACATACCAAGGGAAGTAATGTTAAAATCTCCCACTGTGATTTGTGGATTTATCTTTCTCCCTTTTTTTTTTTTTGAGATGGAGCCTAGTTCTGTCCTGTCGCCCAGGCTGGAGAGCAGTGGCACCATCTTGGCTCACTGCAACCTCCGCCTCCTGAGCTCAAGCGATTCTCCTGCCTAAGCCTCCTGAGTAGCTGGGATTACAGGTGCCTGCCACCATGCCCAGCTAATTTTTATATTTTTAGTAGAGACGGGTCTCACTGTGTTGGCCAGGCTGACCTCGAACTCCTGACCTCGTGATCCACTCGCCTCGGCCTTCCAAAGTGCTGGGATTACAAATATGAGCCACCACGCCCGGCCTCTCCTTTCTATTTTTATTTTACATATTTGGAGGCTATTATAGTAGGTGCATATATATTTAAAATTGCTTTATCTTCCTTATGAATTAATCCTTTAGGAATTTTCAGGTATCTGTATTCCAAACAAGGCTTTTGTCTTAAAGTCTACTTTGCCTGCCATTAGTATAGCTACTTAACCTTTCTTTGGGATAATGTTGCTATGGTTTATCTTTTCCTATCCTTTTACTTTCAAGCTTTCTGTAATCCTTTTATTAACAATGTGTCTTATAAGCAGGTTTAAAAAAAAAAATTAGGACAGCGTTTGTCTTGGCAGTCTGCTTAAGTTTATTGACACGTTTAGGTTTAAATCTAGCATTTTACTAATTGCCTTTTTTTTTTTTTTTTTTTTTTGAGACGGGAGTCTCATTGTCACCCAGGTTGAAGTGCAGTGGTGCAATCTCGGCTCACTGCAGTCTCCACCTCCCGGGCTCAAGTGCTTCTTCTGCCTCAGCCTCCTAAGTAGCTGGGACCACAGGCCTGCACCATCACACCTAGCTAATTTTGTGTATTTTTGGTAGAGACAGGGTTTCACCAGGTTGGCCAGGCTGGTCTCAAACTCCTGAGCTCAAGCGATCCAGTTAAATACATCCATCCACTTCGTCCTCCCAAAGGGTTGGGATTAGAGGCGTGAGCTACTGAGCCCTGGCTAATTGCCCTCACCCCTGCCTTTTTTTGTGTTTTGCCTATTTTGTGTTTCTTTTTCTTTTCTTCCTTTGAACTGGATGAATAATTATTAATCTGTTATCCCCCTCTGTTAAATTGATACTTGTGCATTCTTTTACAGTTGCTTCAGTGGTTTTCAGTTTTCCTAGAATTTACAACACACATCCATGCATGATGCAAGACCCTTCGAACATTTTAGTCCATTTATGGTACTTTTTCTATGTAGCTTGTCTACTTTTATTTTAAGCCTCACAATACATTATTATTGATTTATACAACATTCAGTATTCACTTATTGAATACTGCTTTTTAACATTGCTTTTCATACCTTCTTACATCTGTGGATCTTGGTCTGTTGCCTAGGGTGGAATGTAGTAGTGCAATCTCGGCTTGCTGCAGCCTCGACCTCCTGGGCTTGAGGCTCCCAAAGTGTTGGGATTACAGGCTTGAGCCATCACACCCAGCAACTTATGATTTATTTATTGTAAGAACATTCAAAATACTTTCTTCCAGCTATTTGAAATACACAATGCAGCCTGGGCAACTGGAAAAAACCCCAGCTCTCCAAAACACACACAAGTTAGCCAGGCCTGGTGGCATGCACCTGTCGTCCCAACTACTCAGGAGGACAGGGTGAGAGGATCGCTTGAGCCCAGGAGGCAGAGGTTGCATTGAGCCAAGATTGCGCCATTGCACTCCAGTCTGCGTGACAGAGTGATACCCTATCTCAAAACAAAAAGCAGAAAACAAAACAATACCTTATTGTTAGCTATAGTCACCCCACTGTGCAACAGAGTACCAGAACTTAGTCCTATTTAACTGTAACTTTGTACCCATTGAGCAACGTCCTTCCATTTACCCCCTCCTCCTATTCTCCCCAGTCTCTGGTAACTACTATTGTATTCTCAACTTCTATGAGGTCAGTTTTGTTTAGATTCAACACATGAGTGAATGAGGTCATGTGTTTTCTGTCTTTCTGTTCTTGGCTTATTTCATTTAATGTAATGTTCTCCAGCTCATCAATGTTGTTGCATTTGACAGGATTTTATTCTTTTTTATGCCTGAATAGTATTCCATTGCTTATACATGCCACATTTTCTTAGCCTGAAGAACATCTTTTAGAATTTCCATTAATGTGGATCTTCTGGTGATATTATCTCAGTTTTTGTTTGTCATAAAATTACTTCACCTACCTTTGTGAAGGATATATTTGTTCAGTTTGGAGTTCTATTGGTGAGTATTTTCTTTCACAATTTGAATTATTGTTTTAATTATCTGTTTTCTGCGTTCCATTGTTTGTGTTGAGAAGCCACATGACAGTCTCATCTTACACAAAATATTAGAAGATTAAGTCCAGCCATATATGAAGAGGATACACAATGGTGTAATATTGAACACTTTCCCCTTGAGATTGGGAACAAAATAAGATATCCACTATTCCTGCCTGTATTCAACATTTTACTGGATGAACCATCTTAGTGCAATAAGGCAAGAAGATGAAATAGATGGGAGGAAGACTGGAAAGGAAAAATGAAAACTGTCTACGCAGAAGACCATAAAAGATTGAGACAATTTTTAAAAGAAATAGGTAGAAGAATGTAACAGGCTCAATCCTTAGAAGATTCACTATAATAAAGATGTTAATATTTCATCAAGTTGTTCTTCAGATTCAATATAATTCCAGTATAGATTTCAGCAGTGTGTTTAGGAAGAGGGAGGTGAGGTATGAGAAAATGGACAAGCTGTTTCTAAAATGTGCGTAAGAACAGAAAAGGTAAAGAACTAAAACAACCTTGAAGAACAAAGTGAAGACTTTCTCTACCAGACAGCAAGACTTTTAGGCCAGATGCAGTGGCTCATACCTGTAATCCCTGCGCTTTGGGAAGCTGAGGCTAGAGGATCACTTGAGACCAGAAGTTCAGGACTAGCCTGGGCAACATAGCGAGACACCTTCTCTACAAAAATTTAAAAAAAAAAAAAAGCTGGTTGTGGTGGTGCACTCCTGTATGTAGTCCCAGCTATTTGGGAGGCTGAGGTGGGAGGATCACTGGAACTTGGGAATTCAAGGCTGCAGTGAATGGTGATTGTGCCACAGTACTCCAGCCTGGGCAACAGAGCAAAACCCTGTCTCAAACAAAACAAAAGAAAACAAAACCTTATTCTTCAATATAAACAAATAAAAAGATTATTATTCCAGCTATCCCCTTTTCCTGTTACTGCAGATTTTTTCATGAAGAAGGGGGGAAATTTCAATGGAGGATTTGTTTTTTTTTTGAGTTGTGGGTGGAGGGTGGGGGAGAAGAGAGTAGAGGATATAGTGTGGCCTTTGAAAGATTTTAATGTACTTGCCATGACTAGTGCTGTTTCAACTTGTTCTCCAAAATACCTCTTACATGTAGGGAAAAAAATGCCCCCAAATGGAGTAAAAGGATGAGCTCAACCACAAAACTTCGTTTTTTGAAAGTTCAGGTTTTATTTAAAAATACACACAAATTTGTTTCTGCAAAGACTCCTTTATCTCATCTTCTGCCTCTAGTTTGAGAAAAGTTTCCTTGGGATCTCAGAAATAATTTTAAGAAGATTTTATTTTTACATTTTACCCAGTTTTGAATGTTTTCAGCGGGATGGTTTATGTAAGTGTATAGTTTCTCATATTACTGGAAATAGAATCCAACATAATTCAACAAATATTAAGTACTTATATATCAGGCTTTAGTCTAGGTTTAGGGATACAGTATTGGGGAAAAAAAATTCTGCCCTCATGGGGCTTACATTCTTAACCAACATCTCTTCAAATACTGCTTGTGTCCCATTCTGTCTTTTCTCCTTGAATTCAGCTTAGACATGTTATACCTCAATCTGTTCTAAGTATTTTTGAATCTTTCACATTTCTATGTCTCTCTATTCTGAATTCTGTATAATTTCTTTATATAAATTTTCTAGTTAATTTATGTCATAGAATTGCACGTGTTTCCCCTTAATGAATATTCAAACCACTGTTATTTTATTTTGTTTACATATGTATGTGTACACACCTCCTCACATATGGAATCTGCCATTTAATCCCAGCACTTTGGGAGGACGAGGTGGGCAGATCACCTAAGGTCAGGAGTTTGAGACCAGCCTGGCCCACATGGCGAAACTCTATCTCTACTAAAAATAGAAAAATTAGCCAGGTGTGGTGGTGCATGCCTGTAGTCCCAGCTACTTGGGAGGCTGAGGTGGGAGAATCACTTGAACCCAGGAGGTGGAGGTTGCAGTGAGCCAAGATCATGCCACTGCACTCCAGTCTGAGCGACAGAGACCACATCTCAAAAACAAAACAAAACAAAACAAAAAACCTCCAAATAAAAATATAGAAAACTCTTTAGAAGCAAAAGTTTTGATGAGAGGTACTCTTGGAAAATGTTACATAAGCTGGGTGTACATTTCAAGTGCACAGTAGCCTCAGTGCCAGCTACTACTCCTGAAGTTTTGCTTGTAGTAGGTTTGGCTAGAACTATGCATTTTTCCTAGTTAACTCCAAGTTCACTGAAAATTTCATGTATCTTGTTAAAAATGTATTTTCTTTGCAAATTAATGTCTTCTCAGTTATCATAAATTTAAATATGACAAAGAATAAGCAAAATAAGTCAATACAATTTGTAATTCACCTTCTAATACCATCATGTTGGGGGTTAGAATTTCAACATATGAATTTGGGAGAGACGCAGATATTCAGACCATAGCAAAGTCATAATTCATTAGTATGTAATTTTTTCAAACAGAATTCACTTTATCTCTACTTGTCATCCAGTTAAAACATTTTACTATGTAATATTTCAGACAAGAAAAAATAGCCAAAATTATAGCAAACACTTACGAACTTATCCAGTGAAATAAATAAAATGTGATAAAAAATTAAGGTATCCTCTAATTTTATTTAATGTGTTCCTCATTTCCCTTCCCCCAACCACCCAGAGTCAATTATGTTTTCTTACGTCTTTGAGTATATTAAATCCATCACTTTATAATGTCTTTCAATAAGAGCACTTTTCTCATCTTGCCTAAATTAATTAATTACTCTCAGAGCTTAACCAAATTTTCTCCAATAATATGTGAGCTTCACATTTATTCTCCGGCAATTTTTTTTTGCAGGGACGGAGACAGAGTTTTGCTCTTGTCTCCCAGGCTGGAGTGCAATAGCAAGATCTCGGCTCACTGCAACCTCTGCTACCGCACCCAGCGTCTCCCAATTTGCAATTAAGTGGAAGCGCGAAATTATTTCTGGCCAATAGAAGTAAACAGAAGAGGCCAGGTGCGGTGGCTCACCCTTGCGATACCAGCACTTTGGGAGGCTGAGGTGGGGGGGATCACTTGAGCCCCAGGAGTTCGACACCAGCCTGGCCAAGGTGGCGAAACCTTGTCTCTGTCAAAAATACAAAGATAATTAGCCGGGTGCGGTGGCATGCACCTGTAATCCCAGCTATTCAGGAAGCTGAGGCAGGAGAATTGTTTGAAGCCGGGAGGAGAAGGTTGCAGTGAGATGGCGCAACTGCACTGCAGCCTGGGTACAGAGCGAGACTCCTTATTAAAAAAAAAAAAAAGTAAACAGGAGTAATAATATACACCACTTCCGGGTTCCAGGCCTGGTCTTTTTTTTTTTTTTTTTTTGGAGACAAGGTCTCACTCTATGTCGCCCAGACTGGAGAGTAGTGGCGCAATCTCAGCTCACTACAGCCTCCTTCTCCCAGATTCAAGCGATTCTCATGCCTCAGCCTCCCAGCTAACTGAGATTACAGGCACACGCCACCACGCCCTGCTAATTTCTGTATTTTTAGTAGAGACAGGGTTTCGACACCTTAGCCAGGCTGGTCTCAAACTCCTGACGTCAAGTGATCTGCCCACCTCGGCCTCCCAAAGTGCTGGGATTACAGGCATGAGCACTGGGCCCGGCCAGGCCTAGGTTTTGAGTTCTTTAGTTCTTTTTGCCTGCCATGGTGACCTTGGATAACTCAACTTCCAGATGGTTTAGCTACCGGTTAGCTGCTTAAAGGACAGTTCACATCAGACTGCACTGTGAAGAAGAGACAAACTTTTGTTGTGTTAAGCCATTGAGATTTCTGGGTTATTTGCAACCTTAGCTAATGAATTACCTTGATAAATACACATTGTGGGGATAATGCTGTATTAACTCCTGCTTTGTGTAACCTCCTTAAGTATCCATATTTGCCATTAAAGAAGTTTTGTATTCTGTAACTGTTGGTGGATTTCCACCATCAGTTATGGATCATAACTGTATCATATGTTATAGATCATAACATATGTTAGATCACATGTTATAGATCATAACATATGTTAGATTATATGTTATAGATCATGACACCATCCCTCAGTGTTGGCCATTTGGTAAACAAAATGTATCATGCAGCATGATTACTTTTGGTAGTTTATCAGATGTGTAGGAAACAATGGTTTCTCTTGTATTCAAAAGTAAAGAAACTCTGGTTCATAAAGTGGCAAACTCCCTTTTCAGAAACCTCACTGTGTGAACAACTGTGGAGTCTTCCAGTGCTTCCACTGCAGCAAATCAGCATTAGCAATGTGACATAAGTGTAATCTTCACCCTCCGCTGCACTACATTCTCCTCACTTCCATGTGAGGGGAGCACTAAGACCACTGCGGTCTGATACTATACAAGTATCAACTGTTTCCAGCCATCACTGTAGATATATAATTTTTCTGCTTTTTGATATTTAAGAGTATACAGCAAGGAATATTAAGACCATGCTTGTTTTGCTTGTGAATAGTGTGATTTTCTAAAATCCCCAAATCATACTACAGGTTATTTTGAGACTTCAAATCTGCTCCCATTCCCACTCCATCCCCTATGTTGGCATACACTATTTTAGAAGCAGAACTAAGTTTTAGAGGAGGCACTGGCAATTTGGAATATGAAAGAATGTGGCTGGTTTTACCTTGGCTGTTCTTGAATGGCTATTCTTATCCGAGTAAGGCAAACCCAGCATGGGTAGGCGCCCTGGAAGTGGACAAAATAAACCTGTGCTTGTGTCAATTTCTATCTCCTCGTGCTGTTTCCTATATGTCTTCTTTCAGAAAAACTGAGGAAATTGACCGGACTTTTGTTTTGTTTTGTTTTGTTTTTGCGACAAAGGCTTGCTCTGTCATCTAGGCTGGAGTGCAGTGGCACAATCTCGGCTCACTGCAGCCTTGACCTCTCGGGCTCAGGTGAACCTCCTGTCTCAGCCTCCTGAGTAGCTGAGACCACAGACACATGACACCATGCCCAGCTTTTTTTTTTTTTTTGTGGACATAGGGTCTCCCTATGTCGCCCAGGCTGAGACTTTACAAAAAAAAAAAAAAAAAAGAAAAATCTCTGGCCAGGTGCGGTGGCTCACGCCCATATTCCCAGCACTTTGGGAGGCCAAGGCGAGCAGCTCACTTGAGGTCAGGAGTTCGAGACCAGCCTGGCCAACATCGTGAAACCCTGTCTTTACTAAAAATACAAAAATTAACCAGGCATGGTGGCGTGCACTGGTAATCCCACCACTCAGGAGGCTGAGGCAGGAGAATGACTTGAACTGGGGAGGTGTGGAGGTTGCAGTGAGCCATGATCATGCCACTGGACTCCGGCCTGGGCGAGACTCCATCTCAAAAAAAAAAAGAAAAAATATCTAGGGTCCCCGGCCTCACGCCCACCTTGCTGCTCAACCTGCTGGCTGGCCCCCAAAATGTTGCAGCTAAATGTGATCTCTCCTTCGCCTGCCCCAGAGGATTCAAATGCTGTGGCGACAGCTGCTGCCAGGAGAAAGCGTTCTTCCCTGGCCCCTTGAGGATCTTCGTCATCATCTTCCTGGTCATCCTGCCCCTCTTGTGCATCTGTGACCTGGCTAAGCGCTTCTGTCCCAACTGCAGAGACCTGGACCCAGATGCCCTGACGGATTGCCGGGGTCCCGGGAACCACCCTCCATCATCCCCCTAGAGAGCGTCAGAGCATCCCTCTCTGCTTCCCCACCCACCAACCGTGAGGTGATTCTGAAGCCTACCCGGCGCCTGACTCCTACAGAGCCACCCCCTCCCTACAGCTTTAGGCCTGAAAAATATACCGGGGATCAGAGGGCCATTGACAACCCGGCCTTCTGAGTCACCTCCTGCCTAGAATCTTGCCATCAGCAACCTCCTCCCCAGTGCCTCCTGGATCAAGCTAGAGACTACCGGCACCCCAGGAATGTCCCTGCCCATCCTTCCATGTCTCTGTTCATTCTTGGATTTAACTTATCGCTTTTTCTGCTTCTGTTACCAACCCAGCTGCCTCTCTTGTCCTGAGGGTTAGGCTGGAGTGACAGTATCTGCCCACCCCGCAACCCAAGAAAGAGGCTGCTGGAAGGAAAATGCCGACCATTGGAGGTGCCTGACCGCAGAATGGGCTACTGTGAGGGGTAGTAAGAGCCCCATTTCTGGAGGTATGTAAATCTTGACTGGACAGCCAGCTCTGAGATTTTATCAGGGCACTTCTATACCTGTGGGAGACTGGACTGGATGAACTCTGAGCCAGCTTCCAATCCTACCTGAATAGAGAACTCATTGTACCCACCCCCAACACATGATAAACACACATCCTCACTGAAAAAAAAATCTCTGATCTGTGTGAAATTTTTTATAAACTATAAAGCCACTAAAAACACTAGCTCTTCCACTTTCTTTTTTTTTTTTTTTTTTTTTGTTTTGAGACAGAATCTGGCTCTGTCCCCCAGGCTGGAGTGCAGTGGCACCATCTTGGCTCACTGCAAGCTCTGCCTCCTGGGTTCACGCCATTCTCCTGCCTCAGCCTCCCGAGTAGCTGGGACTACAGGTGCCCGCCACCACGCCCGGCTAATTTTTTTTGTATTTTTAGTAGAGACAGGGTTTCACTATGTTAGCCAGGATGGTCTCGAACTCCTGACCTCGTGATCCGCCCACCTCGGCCTCCCAAAGTGCTAGGATTACAGGCTTGAGCCACCGCGCCCGGCCAGCTCTTCCACTTTCAATGAATTGACAGTTAAACCTATATAGAAAGTCATTTCATTCAGTTGCTTAAGTGTACATTTTGCAACTCTTCTTATCCTGAAGAGTATACTAGAAAGATATATTGCTCAAGTTAGATGCTCTGTGGTTGCTTTAATGCTCATATGAAAAAAAATTAATGACTGATATGAGCATTTGGTTAACACTTTTTAAGACTTGAAATGTTGCTGCCATGTTCTGTACCTGTGTTATTCAATATGGTAGCCACTAGCCACATGTGACTATTGAGCCTCTGAATTGTGGCTAGTTTGACTGAAGAATTGAATTTTAAATTTTATTTGATTTAAAATAACTTAAGTTTAAATAACCATGTAGATAACACAAATGTAGAATGCTTCTGTAATATAAAAAGTAGTATTGGATAGCACTATTCTACAAAAGTGCCCATAAATATTTGTTATTATTTAGAACTATGCTGTCTGATATGTAGCCGTTGGTTATATATAGCCATTGAACACCTGAAATGCGGTTATTCTGAATTGAGAAATGCTGTCAGTTAAAATACATTAGATTTCAAAGGCATAGCATGAAAAAATGAAAATATGTAAAATGTCTTAATAATTTTTATATTGATAATCATAGTAGGTAGAATAATGGCCCACTGAAGATCTCCATGTACACATCTTGAAAACCTGTGAATATGTTTCATATATTACATGGCGAGGGGGAATCAAGGCTGTAGATGGAATTAAGGTGGCTAATCAGCTGACCTTATAACAGTGAGAATATGCTGGATTATCTGGGTAGGCCCAATACAACTACAAGAGTCCTTAACAGTAGAAAAGAAGATGTGACTACAGAAAAAAGACATAGAGGCTGGGCACCATGGCTCACACCTGTAATCCTAGCACTTTGGGAAGCTAAGGTGGAAGGATCACTTTAGCCCAGATGTTTGAGACCCTGTCTCTCCAAAAAAAATTTTTTTAATTAGCTGGGCGTGGGGCTGGGCGCGGTGGCTCATGCCTGTAACCCCAGCATTTTGGGAGGCCGAGGCGGGTGGATCGCAAGTTCAGGAGATCGAGACCATCCTGGCTAACACGGTGAAACCCCATCTCTACTAAAAATACAAAAAATTAGCCTGGCGTGATGGCGGTGTCTGTAGTCCCAGCTCCTCGGGAGGTTGAGGCAGCAGAATGGTGTGAACCCGGGAGGCAGAGCTTGCAGTAAGCCAAGATAGTGCCACTGCACTGCAGCCTGGGAGACACAGCGAGACTCCATCTCAAAAAAAAAAAAAAAATTAGCTGAGTATGGTGGTGCCCACCTGTAGTCCCAGCTTCTCAGCAGACTGAAGTGAGAGTATCACTTGAGCCCAGAAGGTTGAGGCTGCAGTGAGCCATGATTGTGTCACTGCACTCCAGCCTGGGTGACAGAGATGGACCCTGACTCAAAAAAAGAAAAAAGACACAGAGATGCAACATTACTGGCTTTGAAAATAGAAGAAGGGGGCCTCTAAGAAGCTGAAAAATACAAGGTAATTTATTCTCCCCTAGAACTTTAGAATAGAATGCAGTCCTGCTGACACTTTGGTTTTTGCCCAGTGAGACCTATGTTGGACTTCTGACCTATATAAATAGGAATGAACAAATGAATGGGCCATGCGTGGTGGCTCATGCCTGTAATCCCAGCACTTTGGGAGGCCCAGGCAGGTGGATCACTTGGATTACTTCAGACCAAAGAGTTTAAGACTAGCCTGGGCAACATGGTGAGATCTTGTCTCTACCAAAAAAAAAAAAAAAAAAAGAAAACATTAGCCAGGCATGGTGGCGCATGCCTATACTTGGGAGGCTTGAGATGGGAAGATCGCTTGAGCCTGGGAGATTGAGGCTGCAGTGAGCCATGATCATGCCATTGCCCTCCAGCCTGGGCAACAGTGTGAGACCCTGTCTCCAAAATAACAAACTAAAACAAAAAAGTCCAAATGAATAAAGAAGTAAGTTTGTTTTAAGCTACTGTTAGTAGTAATTTGTTACAGCAGCAAATAGACAATGAATACAATAATATTAAATAATATCTCGTATATAGTGACTTAAGTAAAATATAATGTTGAAGTTGATTTCACCTGTTTCTTTTTACTTTAAAAAATATGGGTACTAACTCATATATTCATCACAGCACTATTCACAATAGCAAAGACATGGAATCAACCTAGGTATCCATCAAAGGTGAAGTGGATAAAGAAAATGTGGTACATATACACCATGGAACACTACACAGCCATAAAAAAAGAGTGAAATCGCACCTAGCTCCTTAGGTGGAGCCATGATTGATGGACAGTCAGCTTTTGCCAGTGAGACCCTCAGTAAGGCTCATGGCATGAATACTATAGACGAAGGGATGGCAGCACTGAAGTTGGGTAGCACAGAAGTTGCAAGCAATGTTCCAAAAGTTGTAGGTTCTGCTGTTGGTAGTGGGTCCATTACTAGTAATATCGTGCCTTCCAACAGTTTGTCTCCAGCCACCATTGCTCCTCCAAAACCAGCATCTTGGGCTGATATTGCTAGCAAGCCTGCAAAACAGCAACCTAAACTGAAGACCAAGAATGGCATTGCAGGGTCAAGTCTTCTGCCACCCCCGATAAAGCATACTATGGATATTGGAACTTGGGATAACAAGGGTCCCATTGCAAAAGCCCCCTTACAGGCTTTGGTTCAGAATATAGGTCAGCCAACCCAGGGGTCTCCTCAGCCTGTAGGTTAGCAGGCTAACAATAGCCCACCAGTGGCTCCGGCATCAGTAGGGCAACAGACACAGCCATTGCCTCCACCTCCACCACAGCCTGCCCAGCTTTCAGTCCAGCAACAGGCAGCTCAGCCAACCCACTGGGTAGCATCTCGGAACCATGGCAGTGGGTTCGGTCACAATGGGGTGGATGGTAATGGAGTAGGGCAGTCTCAGGCTGGTTCTGGATCTACTCCTTCAGAACCCCACTCAGTGTTGGAGAAGCTTTGGTCCGTTAATAACTATAACCCCAAAGATTTTGACTGGAATTTGAAACATGGCTGCGTTTTCATCATTAAGAGCTACTCTGAGGACGATATTCACTATTCCATTAAGTATCATATTTGGTGCAGCACAGAGCATGCTAACAAAAGACTGGATGCTGCTTATCGTTCCATGAATGGGAAAGGCCCCGTTTACTTACTTTTCAGTGTCAACGGCAGTGGACACTTCTGTGGCATTGCAGGAATGAAATCTGCTGTGGACTACAACACATGTGCAGGTATGTGGTCCCAGGACAAATGGAAGGGTCGTTTTGATGTCAGGTGGATTTTTGTGAAGGACGTTCCCAATAGCTAACTGCGACACATTTGCCTAGAGAACAACGAGAATAAACCAGTGACCAACTCTAGGGACACTCAGGAAGTGCCTCTGGAAAAGGCTAAGCAGGTGTTGAAAATTATAGCCAGCTACAAGCACACCACTTCCATTTTTGATGATTTCTCACACTATGGGAAACGCCAAGAGGAAGAAGAAAGTGTTAAAAAGGAACGTCAAGGTCGTGGGAAATAAAAGGCAGTTCTACACAGACTGCAGCAACGGTTGCATCTGCATGTCCTAAGAGGAAAAAATGACCTTCAAGAGAATTAGGACTTTTTTCTTAATTTCACTGACTTCAGAGACGATTGCAGACTTGCAGTTTAAGTATTGGAATTTCACAAAAGACATAGGACTTAACTGGAAAATAAAAAAAAAAAAGAAAAAGAAAAAACTAAACAAAAAATCCCTCTAGGTAGTTTAGGTGAAAAACGTCCCTTTTATTTTGGCTTTGGTTGTGATTTCAGAGCATAATGCTTTTTTTTTTTGTCTTTTTACTATGTTTTTCGGATTTTTAAGTCCGTAAGTGCATACAGTTTTCTCTAATTTTTAAGCCCTTTCCTCCTCCCATTTTGACATTTGCACTTGGAGAACACTTGAGTTGTGAAGGTTTTGGGCATCCACCCCAGAAAGTGGGAATTTGATTTTATTCTTCTGAACTGGAAGAACATTTTTATGAAGAATTTTTGTCTAGGAGAATATAACAGTGTTACCCAAGGTTGTGTCTTTAAGGGTGGTTCATTTTCTCTGACCTTTTGTTACCCAAAGTAAAGTACTAGGAGTCCTAAGAAGTGTTCTGTTCTTGTACATTATACTGATTAAGTCAGGATTAATTTGATTTCAAAGCTAAGAACAGTGGTAAAAACTCGTTTACAGAAATGCATTTTGGAAGAGAAAAATACTGTAAAACGTGTAGTGAATGTTTCTTCAGTTTCTTGTTCAGCCAATGAGGAAAGGGCATTGCCTTTCTTTTTACCATTAATCACTTCTGAATAAACGTGAGATCCTGTTGAGCATCAAAAAAAAAAAAAAAAAAAAAGAGTGAAATCATGTCCTTTGTAGCAACATAGATGCAGCTGGAGGCCATTATCCTAAATGAATTAAAACAGGAACAAAAAATCAAATACCGCATATTCTCATATATAAGTAGGAGCCACTACTTTGGGTACACATGAACATAAAGGTGGCAACAATAGACAGTGGGGACTACTAGAGGGAGGAAAGAAGGAAGTGGGTGTATTAGCCCGTTCTCACGCTGCTGATAAAGACACACCCGAGAATGAGTAATTTATAAATGAAAAAGGTTTAATTAACTCACAGTTCAGCACAGCTGAGAAGGCCTCAGGAAACTTACAATCATGGCAGAAGGGGAAGCAAACACATTCTTTTCACATGGCACTAGCAAGGGGAAGTGCCAAGCAAAAGAGTTTAAGCCCTTTGTAAAACCATCAGATATCATGAGAACTCACTCACTGTCTTGAGGACTGCATGAGGGTAACCGCCCCCATGATTAAATTACCTCCTACTGGATACCTCCCATGACACGTGGGAATTATGGGAACTACAGTTCAAGATGAAATTTGGGTGGGACACAGCCCAACCGTATCAGGGGAGCAAGGGCTGAAAAACTACCTATTGGGTACTATGCTCACTACCTGGTTGATGAGATCATTCCTACCTCAAACCTCAGCATCACGCAATATACTCATGTGAGAAACCTGCACATGAACCCCCAAATCTAAAATAAAAGTTGAAGTTATTTTTTAAAATAGCAGAGAAAAATTCCCCAGTGGTATGTTCCTATGTTGTACAGCCAAAATTTATTATTAAAAAAATTACATGAAAAAAACCTGTATGCAAATATTTTTAGGGACTTTATCCATAATCACCGAAAACTGAAAATAACTCAAAAGTCCGTCAACTAGAGAATGGATGAACATCCTGTTGTATATCCATACAAATGGACTACAGTTCAACAATAAAAAGGAATGAACACACACAAAGTAAAATGTGGCTACTAGAAAATTACACATGTGGCTCACTCTGTCTCTCTCTTTTTTTGTTGTTTTTGTTTTTTCTTTAGAGACGGGGTCTTGCTGTGTCACCCAGGATGGAGTGCAGTGGCGCAATCGTAGCTCACTGAGCCTCCATCTCCTAAGCTCAGGCAATCCTCCCACCTCAGCCTCTCATCACTCTCTATTTCCATCGGACAATGCTGATTTAGAGGTTTTTGGCTCTATCTTTTTGTGTTGCAGCAAAAGCCAAATTACTTTTTGAGAAGATTCTTGGGCTGGCTCCAAGTGCTCCTTTGGCTTACTTTCAAGGTGGAGTTGGTAAGTGACTTTCTATTTAGTCACTCGACCTCTTGAACTCCCTACCTTTCATAAGATATCAGTCTTACCTCTACTCGGCTGAGAGTTAAAAGTATATGATTCAGCACTTAACAGGCCATATAGAAAGTTACAGTCTACATATTGTCAGTGAACATGACCTTAGACTCACAGTTGTTTGTTCAGTACTTATCAATGTGAACAAAATGACAGTTTCATGTTCATTTAAAGAAGTCATGGCCAGGTATGGTGGCTCATGCCTGTAATCCCAGCACTTTGGGAGGCCTAGGTGGGTGGATCAGTTGAGGTCAGGAGCTCAAGACCAGCCTGGCCAACATGGTGAAATACAAAAAATGCAAATAAAAATAAAAATAAAAATAAAAAATAAATAAATAAATCCCAGCTACTCGGCAGGCTGAGGCAGAAGAATTGCTTGAACCTGGGAGGCAGAGGTTGCAGTGAGCTGAGATTCCGCCACTGCACTCCAGCCTGGGTACACCATGAAACTCCGTCTCAAAAACAAACAAACAAAAAAAACAAAAACAAAGTTATGATAACTGCTGAAATTACAGAGGCAAAGATAAACATTTCATGCCTTTGGCAGGCCTAGTTCAGAAATAATGGTAGATATTTGCATAAAGCCATACTATAGAGATTTTGTGGTAGAAGCATTTCCTCCTGGGCACACATATCTTTTAGCCTTTCTTACAGTTAGATTATAGCCACGTGATTGCGTTCTGTCTAGTGGGAGTTGGCAGAGGGAATGTACTTTCAGACCTGACCATAAAATTCCATGCATGATTGTCTACACATCCTGTTTTGCTTCTGTGATGACCTCAGAGGCCACATGCTGAAGATGGCAAAGTCACAAAATGGAAGGACTCCAGATCCCTGAGTTACCAAAGGAAAGAAAGTCAACAAGGACAGGTGCATGACTGACTTTGTGAGTGAGAGGTAAGCCATTGTTGTTTTAAGTCACAGAAATTTTTTTTTTTTTTTTTTTTTTTTTTTGAGACGGAGTCTTGCTCTGTCGCCCAGGCTGGAGTGCAGTGGCGCAGTCTCGGCTCACTGCAAGCTCCGCCTCCCAGGTTCACGCCATTCTCCTGCCTCAGCCTCCCGACTAGCTGGGACTACAGGCGCCCGCCACCACGCCCAGCTAATTTTTTGTATTTTTAGTAGAGACAGGGTTTCACTGTGGTCTCGATCTCCTGACCTCGTGATCCGCCCGCCTCGGCCTCCCAAAGTGCTGGGATTACAGGCATGAGCCACCGTGCCCCGGCCCATCAGTAGTATCTTGTTAATCAGTAAGAGTTTAATGAATTAAAATATCATACGCTTGAGACAAAAAAGAATTAAAACTGAGAAATATTGTGTGCTGTTGCAACATAAGAAAGGAGATGATAAAGCCTATTACCTCATTTAAAAATGATGTCACGCTTATATTTGAGGTTAGTCAGAGGGTACATTTTGTTGTTGCTTTTAAAACTAGGTAGGCTTGTGTCTAGTGGGTCATTGAGTGTTATCCTCTGGACATAGGTTTAATGGAAGATATTAATAACCATGAGTGCTTGAATAAGAGCACCACCTGCTGAATCCACTCCGTCTCCCTTCTCGTCTGCTCCATGAAGCCACCTGGGGAGGTGAAGCCAGTAGCCACAGTCCAGAGCCCCCTGTACCCTCCCACCTCATTCCGCCCTCGCCGGAGGCTGCAGAGACTGAGGCTTCTGTTGTTCCTCCCTTCCTCACCTTCCTCTTCTCTCTTCTCTTCTCTTCCTCATGCTCTTCTCTTCCCTGCCCACTGTCCCTCTCTGCCATCACTTCATTAGGAGAAGCCTAGTTGGAGGACAGTTACATAAAAGCAGACAGACAGTTACCTGGCAATGTATTAGGACCAGAATGAGTCATGGAAATTATTTTCATGAGAAATAACATTTTAAAAAGCAGTTACTTTGTTTTTAAATGTATTTTATCACATTTGAGGCTTCTAATAATTTGTTTTTATTTTGCATTTTTTTGTACCCTCAATATTAGATTCACGTGATTGATCTGATTCTTCACTAATGACAAAAAGCCACCAAGATACATCTATTTAAGCTTTCTCGCTTTTGAACTGATGGAAAGGCTCAAAGGTAACCTTTATTGGAGCATTATCTTGCAGAGATGAAGAAACAAATATATGTTTATTTTGCTTTCAATGATCTTATATATTATTTCTATTCTGCTAAAGGGTTGATAAGCCTCATGAAGAGAATCAGCAAAGTAAGAATTCTCCGCATAATTCAGATATGTTTTCAACTTAAATGTTAACTTTAAAATGACTTTGGGCCAGCCACGGTGACTCACGCCTGTAATCCCAGCACTTTGGGAGGCCGAGGCAGGTGGATCACTTGAGGTCAGGAGTTCAAGACCAGCCTGGCCAACATGGTGAAACTCCATCTCCACTAAAATAAAAATAATCTGGACATGGTGGCATCTGCCTGTAGTCTCAGCTACTCAGGAGGCTGAGGCAGGAGAATTGCTTGAACCCCAGAGGAGAAGGTTGCAGTGAGCTGAGATTAATCGAAAGATATAATTGAATTTTTTTTTATCTTTTAATTGTCATTTTATAGCTCCCCACCGCAGCTGCCCCCCACCCTTCCCTTCGATGACAATGTTTGCAGGCTTCAGGGGGACCAGGGAACAAAGCTGGGGCCTGGCAGCCCCACTATGCTGCTAGCCGGGGAGAACAAGTCACAATTACAAATTATCACAACAATTAGCGCCTGTACTTGGGGGATCTGCAAATTGAGGAGGCCCCAGCTCCTCATTGTACAGGGGTCTATTTGGCAGTGACCTTGCTCTGGAGACGATGATATTCCTTCAACCTGAGGGAATTGATGTTGATGAACCCGGTGGCATCAGTTTGTTCATAATCACCCTGCACGTTCATGCTTACCAGCTCCTCGTTGTAGAGAGACAGTGGGGACTCCCGGCCGAGGATGTACACCTGACCCTTGAGGACGGACACCTGCACTTTCCCTTCCACTCGCTCCTGGGACTTGGCAATGCAGTGGCGGACAAATTCACACTCAGGGCTGTGTCAGAAACCAGTATACACCAGCTCAGCAAATTTCAAGCCCAGGCCTTGTTTGATTTTGCGCACTTCCCGGTCCATGGTGAAGTCCTCGGTGTCTAAATGAGCATGGTAAAGGATGGTGCCTGCTAGGGTCTCGTAGATACCTCGGGACTTCATTCCAATGAAGCGGTTCTCCACGATGTCAACACGGCCCACGCCGTGCTTGCCCGCGGCTTCGTTCAGGTACATGAAGAGCTCCAAGGAGGTCTGGTGGGTGGTGCCATCCTTGACGTTGGTCACCTTCACAGGGACCCCTTTTTTGAACTCGATCTCGAGAATGTCAGGGGTGTTGGGGGCTTTGGCTGGGTCCTGGGTCTTCGAGTAGAGACCTGGAGGCGCTTGGTTCTTGGGGTTCTCCAGGATTCCAGCCTCGTAGGTGATGTGCATGAGGTTTTCATCCATGCTCCACGGGTTCTTGGGAGTGACCGGGATGGTAATCCCGTGTTGCTTTGCTTATTCCATCAGGTCATTGCGGCCCTTGACCCGGTTGTAGAATTCGGGCATCCTCCAAGGAGCAATGACCTTTATCTGGGCGGCCAGCGAGTAGCAGGTAAGCTCAAACCGGACCTGATCGTTCCCCTTTCCCGTGGCGCCGTGGGACACATACTTGGCCCCCTCCCGCTGGGCGATTTCCACTTGTTTGCGGGCGATGCAAGGCCTGGCGAGAGAGGTGCCCAGGAGGTAGCGGTCCTCATACAGTGCGCTGGACTGGATGGCCGGCCAGATGAACTCCTCCACAAACTCCCTGCTGACATCCTCAATGAATACCTTTTTGGCCCCAAGCTTCAGTGCCTTCTTCCTGGCTTCCTCGAAGTCTTCCTTCTGGCCAATGTTGGCCAGATAGGCAATGACGTCATAGCCTTGTTCCTTCAGCCACACGAGGATGCACGAGGTGTCCAGGCCGCTACTGTAGGCCAGAACCACGGAGTCTTTGCTGGACATAGCGTCCGGCTCGGGCAGCGGTGGCAGGCGGCAGAGCAGGCGAATTTTTTTTGAAATGAGAGAGAGAGCAGTTGAGCTACACAACTCAGTACAGAATTTCCTTTAGTCATGAGGTATGACTTCTGGAAAAGGAATCACTTCATTTATTCGTTCATGCATGTATTCATTCATTCAGTAAAAAATTATTGTGTGATATATGTATTAAGTAATTTTTTTTTTTTTGGAGACAGAGTTTTGCTCTTATTGGCCAGTCTAGAGTGCAGTGGCGCAATCTCAGCTCACTGCAACCTCCACCTTCCAGTTTCAAGCAATTCTCCTGCCTCAGCCTCCCAAGTTGCTGGAATTACAGGCGCCCGCCACCATGCCCAGCTAATTTTTTTGTATTTTTAGTGGAGACAGGGTTTCACCATGTTGGTCAGGCTGGTCTCGAACTGCTGACCTCGTGATCCACCTGGCTTGGCCTCCCAAAGTGCTGGGATTACAGGCGTGAGCCACCATGCCCTGCCCTATTTATTAAATAATTTAACCTAAGAACCTAAGACACCTAAAGAATAAGTAGGAGTTACCAAAGCAAAAAAAAAAAAAAAGTTACATGATAAAAACACAAATCATATTACTCTCTTCCTTAAAACTTCCTATGGCTTCCCGTTGTACTTAGAATAAAACTCACACTCCACACTTCCACAGCAAAAAGTCCCTGCGTGATTGGGTTCCTCCTGTCTGTGCCTCTTGCTTCAACTCCTGTTAGAGTTTGGGGTTCAGAGAATCAAACCTGTGAAAGGAAGTGGCAGATAGCAGGGTTGGGCAGAGCGGGAAGTCAAACTGCAATGCAGGCCCTGCAAAGACTCACTCAACCCAACAGCAAGCTCTAGGTGAGAAATGCCCGTCAGGTTATCCCACATGAGGCTGAAATGACTCTGCATTTGTACTCTCTTGTTTATTCACTAGATTCACTGCATCACCCCGGACGGGGAGATCTTGGGTAAGGTCATATGCCAAATGATCCTGAAATGCAGGCTCTATTAGATTTTTTGAAGAATATAAAAATCTTAGCTCTGAGAGAGCAGGCTTCCTACTGATCATTGTTTTTGGAAAACAAACAAACTTCCTTTACTTAGGACCTTGAATGCAAAAGTCCTTCCTTCACTTTAGCTTGCTCAGGAGCTGGGTATTTGTCTCTGCAGGTGCTGGCATAGGTCTCTGCAGCTGAGGCAGGCCCTGACATAGCTGCCAGTGGAGGCTGTTTGCTGACTGTACTCCCTGTAGGTGGGCAGCAAGTCCTATCTTGGAGAGCGGATGTGGAGGGCCATCTCCACGTCTTCCCCACAAGTCTAAAATCTTAATCTCTCCTGGGTCTTATCTCTCACTGCACACACATCATACCATGGAACTATTTCCAAAGGCTCTATCCTCATCCATAGTAAAATACCTCTAGATTAATCGGTTCTCCTTATCCTAGTACCTTCTAATTAAATTTCTGTGTCTTATAAATTGCCAGAGTAACAGGCAGATGTTGGAGGAA
The DNA here is from genome assembly GCF_006542625.1 of Nomascus leucogenys. NCBI lineage: Eukaryota > Metazoa > Chordata > Mammalia > Primates > Hylobatidae > Nomascus > Nomascus leucogenys. Next base: position 98,281,904 of record NC_044381.1, read on the forward strand.
ATATGTTCCCACTTTAGGAAATCTGAGATACTAAGAGAGAAGACTGTACTATATATATAGTATCAGAAATAACATCACCAAGCAGTAGAAGGGCAGCATTCATGATTCTGTCTTTGTATTCTCGTGGAAAGGGTTGCTCTGTGATTCTATCTCTAGGTACTGAATATATGTGGCTTTGAGGGTTCATTATTATTATTATTTTTATTATTTTTGAGACAGACTCTCGCTCTGTCACCGAGGCTGGAGTGCAGTGACACAGTCATAACTCACTGCAGTTTTGAACCGCTGGATTCAAGAGATCCTCCTGCCTTAGCCTCCCAGGGAGCTAGGACTACAGCATGTGCCACTACGTCTGGCTCATTTAATCTTTCTTTTTTTGTAGAGATGTGATCTCCCTATGTTGCTCAGGCTGCCCAGGCTGATCTCAAACTCCTGGGCTCAAGTGATTCTCCTGCTTTGGCCTCTCAAAGTGCTGGGGTAACAGGCATGAGCCGCCATGGCTGGCTGATGATTCATTCTTTGGCATTATGCAGTAAGTACTCTTACTTCCCATATGGTTTGTGAAGAATAGTATAGGCCTTCCAAATCAGTATTCCTGAGTTGTGTTACCATGACGCCCTCCTCAGTATTAACATTTAGCATTACATTGGATGAATTTGATATATTCTGCAAAATGCATCAGCAATTAGATACTATCTGGCTAAGTTAATATGACTATTTTTCACAGTGAAAGTCACACTTTGGTTTCTTCTAACCAAATGCTCTTGTCCCTTTCACGTGCCATCTCCTCATCCAGCTTTGTTAGAGACAGTTCATCAACATTGTGCTACCACATTTTCAGATATCTTGTTAAATTATAATTTAAATAATGATCTGAACATAAAATGAGATCATCTGAGTGCATTAAGTAGCACGAGTGTGGAAGCATTTCTAGTAGGAGCAAATCTCTCCAGACCGGCATCTTAGGCAAAAATTTTTCTTGACTGAAATCTTCCTCAGGCCAATGAATACCAAATTTAGATTTTGCTGGGCTCTTGCTGTTCTTAACTTAGAACATGATTAAGTCAATTACTTCTGAATTTATCCATAAATTCTTTACATTGTCTTTAATATTTAAAACAAAAACAAGGAGAGTTAAACTACATTAATTACTAAATGTTCTTGATTTAATACTGGATTTGGTAATATAAAATATGCAAATAACCCTGAGCTAAATTTTGACGCTGAAGAGCTGATCCTTCTTTAAATGTCTTTAACAACACAGCTAGTAGATTTGCAAAGGTACTCAAGAAACTAACCTACATCTTTTCTAAAAAAATAGAGACAGGGTCTCACTCTGTCACCCAGGGTGGCATGCAGTGGTGTGACAATAGCTCACTCAGCCTCAAACTCCTGGGGTCAAGCAATCCTCCCGCCTCAGTGTCTCGAAGTGTTGGGATTACAGGTGTGAGGCACCTGGCCTAACCTACACCTTTTTGTGTATGTATGCATACAACTGTGCAGTGCTCTGTTGCAAGCGAAACGATCCTGAAAGGCATGCTCTATCAGATTCTTTTGAAGGATATCAAAATCTTAGCTCTGAGAGAGCGGGCTTCCTACTGATCACTGTTTGTTGAAAACAAACCAACAAACAAACTTCTTTTACTTAGGATCTTGAAAGCAAAAGTCCTTCCTTCACTTTAGCTTGCTCGGGGGCTGGGTATTTGTCCTATTTGTGTCAGGCACTAGAGGGGAGTGTGACATCATACAAGTGCTGGGTTCTGACCTAAGAATCAGAAGACCAACTGTGTGCCCACTGGTATGCCCAAATACAGTGAAAAAGGACAGCAAAGGAGGGCTGAGACAAATCTTTTCCCAAGAATGAAATTGGACAACCATGGCTTCTGAAAATCGACTGAGACCTACAGTTTTACCCAAAAATTTCCAATGTGGGATTTTGATCCTTTTTGAGCGACAGCAACCTTCAAATGACTGGATTTTCATAGCTTTATTTTATTATTTATTTATTTTTTCATTATTATTATTTTTTTGAGATGGACTCTCTCTCTGTTGCCCAGGCTGGAGTGCAGTGGCGCAATCTCAGCTCACTGTGACCTTTGCCTCCTGGGCTCAAGCAATTTTCCTACCTCAGCCTCCCAAGTAGCTGGGATTACAAGTGCCTGCCACAACACCTGGCTGATTTTTGTATTTTTAGTAGAGATGGGGTTTTACCATGTTGGCCAGGCTGGTCTTGAACTCTTGACCTCAGGTGATCCTCCTGCCTTGGCTTTCCAAAGTGCTGGAATTACAGGTATGAGCTACCGGGCCCGGCTGATTTATTTTATTTTATTTTTTATTTTTATTTTTAAATTTTATTTATTTATTTTTTTGAGATGGTGTCTCGCTCTGTCGCCCAGGCTAGAGTGCAGTGGTGCCATCTCGGCTCACTGCAAGCTCCGCCTCCCAGGTTCAGGCCATTCTCCTGCCTCAGCCTTCCGAGTAGCTGGGACTACAGGCGCCTGCCACCACCCCTGGCTAATTTTTTCTATTTTTTAGTAGAGACGGGGTTTCACTGTGTTAGCCAGGATGGTCTGGATCACCTGACCTCATGATCCACCCACCTCGGCCTCCCAAAGTGCTGGGATTACAGACATGAGCTACCGCGCCCAGCTGATTTATTTTATTTTAAAATAATATACGGGCCAGGTGTGGTGACTCATGCTTGTAATCCCAGCACTTTGGGAGGCTGAAGCAGGAGGATCACTTGAGTCCAGGGGTTCAAGATCAGCCTGGCCAACACAGTGAGACCTCGTCTCTACTAAAAATAAAATATTAGCCAGCTGTGTCCTGCATGCCTGTGGTCCAGCTAATCAGGAAGGGGAGGTGGGAGGATTGCTTAAGCCCGGGAAGCCCGCCTGGGCTAGAGTAACACTCTGTCTCAAAAACAAAACAAAACCAAAAAAGATATATGCTTTCTTTTTTAAAAAAGAAAGCCAAACAATATAGAAAAAGTCAAACAAAATAGGAAACTACAAAGAAGAAAATAAATACCACCGGAAATCATGCTATATACTGCTACCATGTGGGGGGGCACTTATTCAGATATCTCTCTTTCATTCTCTGTCCACTTACGGAAATATGCACACAGTTTTTAAAGCATGGAGTAATACTCTACCTGCTGTTTCTGGAGTAGTATTGTTGTTGACAGAGTGACATCTTTCAATGGCAGGCGACTTGATTCTTGGTGGTAAAACAAGTGGTTGGTTATAAGTATGGGGTCTCATCGTGCCTAGGTTAACATTTCTTTTCCACTCACTATGTGCCATTGAGTAAGGGATTTAACCCATCTCTCTGTGCCTCAGTTTCCTTATATACAAAAGTGGGGACGATAATATTACCTACCTCAGAGAGTTGGTGTGAAGGTTATATCAGATCACATATTTAAGTACTTACTTAAGACAGTACCTGGAACATAGTAAGTACTTACTACATTTTAACTGTTGTTCTTAACAAAATAACTTTTAACTTCATAGTAACAATAAGGGGTTTTTAAATATAAAAGTGGAATCTTTTTAAAAATACTTTTCACCATATTTCGAAGCCATTCTTTTAACATAAATTATTACTCTTTTTGCACACAACTATATACATTATCCACTGAAATTAGTATTTGCAGGTAACTACCCTTTTGCGGAGGCCTACTTAAAAACTATCCTGTTGAACACAAGGTACCTTTAAATGAGACGGTTTTACATGGGCTTCCTTTATAAGACATTAGTCCAACTAAAAATCCTTGTTAATTATTAAACCCTTAGGTATTACAGGAATACCTGACACTGCAGATTGAAAACAGTGTTTGTCTCTCAAGTTAAACCAACAAGCTGATAGAAAAATGTAGTTATCAAGAGATTTTTAAAACTTCAATCCTTTTTCTCTTATAGTTAGTGAAGAGAGTAGAATATCTCCTGTTTTGGCTGACATCTCTGCAACCTGAACAATTGGCTTAAACCTCACTTGGGATTCCCGGTTGCTTCTTTCAGCATGGCGAAATTTGGCGTTCACAGAATCCTTCTTCTGGCTATTTCTCTGACAAAGTGTCTGGAGAGTACAAAACTGCTGGCAGACCTTAAAAAATGTGGTGACTTGGAATGTGAAAGTAAGTTTGCTTCCCCCGCTTCTTCTCCTCCTAAATTGAGGCTCTGAAATGACATAGAATCTTATTGTGGTCATGCATGATAAAAATGAGTATTGATATCATTGAGAAATATTTGGATTATGAAGTATAGCTTGGTATAAAAAAGAAATGTTGGAAGCAAAGCATTTTGTGGTAGTATTTAATGCAAATATACAAATAGCAAAAATCAGTCTGCTATAGAAATATACCAGAAGTTAAAAAACTAATCAGCTCTTTTACTATTTTTAAAGATAAATCTAGGAGTCTCTGAGCCTATTCTGGCTCAGAAGGCTGCCCATTTAAAAAAAAAAGATAAATCTAATTGATTCATATAAAAAAAGACATCAGGCTAATTTGATAGGCCTTTATTTATGAAGGCCTTTTACTTTTTAGTTTCTGTTTCACACTCAGAACTTTGTGATTCTCATGACGTTCCTAAAAAGTGTTTTTATTTCAAACCATCATGATTTATTCTTCTAAACTTTACCAAATGTTAATCATTTCTGTATTATTTATTATGTAAAAATACTGAAATCAGGGCTAGAATATAAATTTTTTATTTATATCATTGAATATAAAGCTTTCTTTACTATAAATGGAAATTAATTTCCATTCCATTGCTAAAGAACTTATTTTCTGTTATTAGTTTTATGGTGCAAAATAAATTACATCCCAATATATTAGAGTTGCTTTAAATAAGTTATTTTTCCTTTTGTTTTTATTTTATAATAAATAGATATATTTTCTCTCTCAGCAGAATCAAAAGTTGCTTTAAGTAAATTCTCCCTTTTTGTTTTTTTTTTCCTCTGAGATGGAGTCTTGCTCTGTCACCCAGGCTGGAGTGCGATGGCACCATCTCAGTTCACTGCAACTTCTGCCTCCCAGGTTCAAGTGATTCTCCTGTCTCAGCCTCCCTAGTTGCTGGGATTATAGGGGCACGCCACCACACCCGGCTAATTTTTTGTAGTTTAGTAGAGATGGGATTTCACTGTGTTGCCCAGCCTGAGCTCACGGAATCCACCCGCCTCAGCCTCCCAAAGTGCTAAGATTACAGGCATAAGCCACCACGCCCAGCCGTGAGAATTACTTCTAATTTGCAACATGAAAATTAAAAATGAAAAATGTTATTAGTATAAACATAAATAACTTTTAAGTAATAATTTTGAGTAAACATTCTTCCTTAACTTTTTGGACATATACTGTAATATACGGAGAAGTTTACTAGATGATGTTTTATTATCATAATAATCTTTTGCTGGGTGTGGTGGCTTGCACCTGTAATCCCAGCACTTTGAGAGACTGAGGTGGGAGGGTCACTTGAGTCCAGAAGTTTGAGACCAGCCTGGACAACACAGTGAGACCTCATCTCTACAAAAAATCAAAAAAGTTAGCTGGGCATGGTGGCACAAGCTATAGTCCCAGCTACTAGGGAGGCTGAGGTGAGAGGATGGCTTAAACCTGGGAGGTGGAGGCTGCAGTCAGCTATCATTATGCCACTGCACTCTAGCCTGGGCAACAGAACAAGACCCTGACTCAAAAAAATATATATAAAGAAAAAAAAAATCAGGACGGGCGCGGTGGCTCACGCTTGTAATCCCAGCACTTTGGGAGGCCGAGGCGGGTGTATCACGAGGTCAGGAGATCGAGACCACGGTGAAACCCCGTCTCTACTAAAACTACAAAAAATTAGCCAGGCGTGGTGGCGGGCGCCTGTAGTCCCAGCTACTCGGAGAGGCTGAGGCAGGAGAATGGCGTGAACCTGGGAGGCAGAGCTTGCAGTGAGCCGAGACTGCGCCACTGCACTCCAGCCTGGGCGACAGAGTGAGACTCCGTCTCAAAAAAAAAAAAAAAAAAGAAAAAAAAATCTTTCTTTCCCTCTTTATATTACAACCTCGTTTTCCTTTCCTTAGGGCCAGACATGGAACATGAAAAGGGAACATTCAAATTTATAGAAATTTATAATGTTATTTTAACTTTAATTGCACAACAATAAAAATATCTTATTTTACATATGTTAGTATAGTTATAATAGATAATATGGTGTGTATATTACTTCATGTGTTGAACTGTTGAATCTGGCATATGTGGCTGTGATTCGTTCATAGTTATTGCGGGCCTACTACATGTTGGGTTGGGCAGGGGGCAGGGGCTATGCATCTAAGGGGAATAAAATGAGATGTAAGATAAGTTTCTTCCCCTTCAGAAAATTTAATTTTAGTGAAAGATGACAAGACAGGTTAAAATGAAACAGTAAATAGTGATGCAGCCTTGTAAGGATAATAGGTAATATTCAAGTTCAGAGAAAGGGCAATCACAGTAGGCTGGAATAATCAGGCTGCCTCATAGGGGAAGCAGGACATGACTTAAGCATGAAGGGGGCAAAATCGTGTCTAGGTTGGGGAAAGGGCAGAAAGAAAAGCTCAGAATAAGGAAGGGGATTTTGCAGTGGGAAGAACCTCAGGGCAAATCGGGCTCCACTAGGGCTGTGTGACCAATTCTCTGAGCCTTCACTAAAGGCTCATTTATTAGACTGAGATGAAATTATTTACCTCATATATCTGTTTTGAGGATTTAATAAAATAAAAATATGAGAGCACTTATCATAATGCCTAGAATATGGTAAGTGCCAGGAAGAAAACTGATTATCTTTTGTCCTTTCCTACAGACTAGAGAATGATAATGATATGTTCTAGGGACAATGGATAAACAAGCTTGAGTGTAGCCAAGTCTGTGTGAAGGGGTAGGAAGAGGTCCTTTCAAGTAGAGAAAGGGAACCAGGTTATGGACAGCCTTGGATACCAGGCCCAGAGGCTTAGACTCGATTCTGTGTGTAATGGGAAGGCTATGTAGGTTTTTGAGGCCATAAATGATATAAAGAAATTAGCATTTGGAAACATATAGGATGCATTGAGGGAGAGCAAGATGAAAGGGGGAGAAATATCATTTTAATTTAAAGTGTGTATTTTTCTTTACATGTTTTACATAGCTTTAATAAGCAGAGTCTCAGCCATGAGAGATTACAGAGGACCTGACTGCCGATACCTGAACTTCACTAAGGGAGAAGAGATATCTGTTTATGTTAAACTTGCAGGAGAAAGGGAAGATTTGTGGGCAGGAAGTGTAAGTAACAACTTTTAAAAATTGAATGCGGAATAAATGACCAACTTGCACAAGGATTCCTTCCTTTTCTTTTCTTTTTTTTTGGAAACAGGGCCTGGCTGTGTCACCCAGGCTGGAATGCAGTGGTGCAATCACAGCTCACTACAACTTCCAAATTCCAACTCCTGAGCTCAAGCCATCCTCCCACCTCAGCCTCCTGAGTAGCTGGGGCTACAGGTGTGTGTCACCACACCTGGCTAATTTTTGTATTCTTGTATTTTTGTATTCTTGGTATTCAGCGTTTCACTCTGTTGCCCATGCTGGTCACAAACTCCTGAGCTAAAGTAATCTGCCTGCTTCGGCCTCCCAAAGTGCCAGGATTACAGGTGTGAGCCACTGCGCCCGGCCAAGGATACCTGCTTTTCATCTTTAAAGAAACGTTAAGAATTTCAAAACACTTTATATATATTAAGAACTCTTAACGTATTTAAACAAACAAAAATGATCATGTTCAGTGGTGGTTCCAATATTTCTATAAAAGAGGCTTTTTGGGAAGGCAGTATGGTTGGGATGGATGGCTGAGAGAATGCCTTGAATTTATTTTTACATAGCATGCAGTGTTTTTAAAATTAGATTTTTATATTTATTTGGAGGGACTTCATATTATGGGATGGCTAGGCAACCCCAGTCATTTCTTAGTGCTGCCAATGGTCAAGGTTTTTGTTTGTTTGTTTTTTGAGACAAAGTCTCACTCTTGTTGCCCAGGCTGGAGTGCAGTGGCGCGATCTCTGCTAACTGCAACCTCCGCCTCCCGGGTTCAAGCAACTCTCCTGCCTCAGCCTCCCGAGTAGCTGGGATTACAGGCGCGTGCCACCACGCCCGGCTACTTTTTGTATTTTTAGTAGAGATGGGGTTTTACCATGTTGGTCAGGCTGGTCTCAAACTCCTGACCTCAGGTGATCCACCTGCCTTGGCCTTCCAAAGAGCTGGGATTACAGGCATGAGCCACTGCGCCCTGCCAATGGTCAAGTTTTAAAGCGACTGCAAAGTTTTAGTTAATCAGATTAAAAGACATGTCTTTCTCAGCAATTGAAGGACTGAGTTGTTACTGAAGAGATCCCCAGAAAGGTTGGTAGCTAGGGAAGCTAGGTATGTAAGTTTTTTTTTTTTTTTTTTGAGACAGAGTCTCGCTCTGTCACCCAGGCTGGAGTGCAGTAGTGCGATTTCAGCTCACTGCAACCTCTGCTTCCCGGGTTCAAGCGATGCTCATGCTTCAGCCTCCCAAGTAGCTGGGATTACAGGTGCCTGCCACCACGCCTGGCTAATTTTTGTATTTTTAGTAGTGACGGGGTTTCACCATGTTGGCCAGGCTGGTCTGGAACTCTTGACCTCAGGTGATCCACCTGCCTTGGCCTCCCAGCGGGCTGGGATTACAGGTGTGAGCCACCATGCCCGGCCCTAGGTGTGTAAGTTTTTTTTTTTTTTGAGACGGAGTCTCGCTCTGTCGCCCAGGCTGGAGTGCAGTGGCGCGATCTCGGCTCACTGCAAGCTCCGCCTGCCGGGTTCACGCCATTCTCCTGCCTCAGCCTCTCCGAGTAGCTGGGACTACAGGCGCCAGCCACCACGCCCGGCTAATTTTTTGTATTTTTAGTAGAGACGGGGTTTCACCGTGGTCTCGATCTCCTGACCTCGTGATCCACCCGCCTCGGCCTCCCAAAGTGCTGGGATTACAAGCGTGAGCCACCGCGCCCGGCCGGTGTGTAAGTTTTTTATAGAGAAAAATAACAGCTCAGGCCAGGCGCAGTGGCCCACGCCTGTAATATCAGCACTTTGGGAAGCTAAAGTGGGCAGATCACTTGAGGCCAGGAGTTTGAGACCAGCCTGGACAACATGGCAAAACCTCATCTCTGCTAAAAATATAAAAATTAGCCGGGTGTAGTAGTGCATGCCTGTAAACCCAGCTACTTGAGAGGCTAAAGTGGGAGGATCGCTAGAGTCCGGAGGTAGAGGCTGCAGTGAACCGTGATTGCACCACTGCACTCCAGCCTGCGTCACAAAGTGAGATCCTGTCTCAAAAACAAAAACAAAAACAAAAAAAAACCCCCCAAACAACAAAAAAACCCAGCTGATAGAGCCTTTTATTTGGCCCAAAGCTTTAGTGTGCTGAAATCCCTAGAAGGTTAAATCATCTCTGAATGTATAACATGGGAAAATTAATGATTAATACTTTCCATTGAAAAAAGGCTTATATTTGATTGTATCATTATGGTTTACAATGAAAAGGTGCTAGGATAAGCACTTTTACTGCCAAGCTGAACAAGCATGGTCAACTTGATACATGTATCACTTCCATATTACATATGCACCAGACCTGTTTTTTTGTATAGCCTCTGTGGTCACTGTTTGAAGGAGCAGATTTTATTTAAAAATTCTGCTTTTCCCATCAGGGGCTATAGGACTGGACTTCTAATTGTCACTGGCCAGAATTGCTTGTCTGGCCTCTGCAGTTCCCAACTTTCCTTACTCTTCTGGTGCCTTTAAAACGCCAGTCTAAGGCCAGGTGTGGTGGCTCATGCCTATAATCCCAGTGCTTTGGGAAGCTGAGGCAGGAGGAACACTTGGGATCAAGAGTTCGAGACCAGCCTGGGCAGCATAGCAAGAATACACACACACACACACACACACACACACACACATACACACACAAATTAGTGGGGTGTTGTGGTACCTGTCTGTAGTCCTAGCTACTTCGGAGGCTGAGGGAGGCTGAGGCGGAAGGACTGCTTGAACCTGGGATTTAGAGGTTACAGTGAGCTATGACTGCACTGCTGCACTCCAGCCTAGGCAACAGAGCAAGACTCTGTCTCTATTAAAAAACAAAAACTAAAAAACAATCTATATCTTGAATTCATTGGAGGCATCCAATGCAGCCGTACAAAAAGTGACATCTTAGGTGTCATAATAGGCAAAGAAAGCATTCTTTTTTATTTACTATATGTGAAAATAATGGTTCCACACAAAAGCAGTGTTTAATGTGTGGAGCCAGGGTAAAGTTTTAGGCACATTTAGTTTTGTGCATTTGATGTTTAGTTCATGCAGTTAGCTGTTTAAGGAACCACACTGTGGACCCACAGGCTGTCAGTTTCCAAACAGTTATAGCAACTGGAGAGCTGGACAAATCACAGTTGAGGTATAACGGTGCTGGATTAGAGGACCAAAAGAAATATGTTCTTTAAAACTTTAACAGGGTTAGGAAATGGGCTGAGGGTGGATGTGTAAGCCTTCACCCTTGGGGCACAATCTGCCTGTGCTTGAACCGGGTTAAAAGGATCTCTGTTATCAAGGTAGCCCCAGAAAAGTAGAATGGAACCAAATCCTCCCTGGAGGACTTGTAGACCTTTACTATCATGATGAATCCATTTGTGGCCCTTCAGAATTTAAACCGCCTGTCTGATTTTAACATCCTGAAAACATTGAATATGTCACTACTCCATCTAGCTTGGCTACTGCAACCATTGCCTTGCCTTTTGATATCCCAGGTGTACTAGTGTAAATCTGCAGTTGACCTGGACAAGAAAGGTCGTTAAAAAACAGAAAAACGAATAAAATGAGTAAGTGGAACAGGTTTCCTTCTGAAGTTTGAAACAGTGACATTTCATGATTTAGCTCTTTGTTCCTTAAATAAATGCTCTTCTTTTGAATAACAAAAGAATATTATTTCACTCTCTTTTATATGGAAGTTGATAGTCAAGCAATGGTTGCGATTCAGAGTAGATGAAAGCCAAGGACGTGGGACAAAATTAGGTTCAATAATTATTATTGCTTTGATCATTCTTCCTCGATAATCTTTGTTCTTCATTTTGACAGAAAGGAAAGGAGTTTGGATATTTTCCCAGAGATGCAGTCCAGATTGAAGAGGTGTTCATATCTGAGGAAATTCAAATGTCAACTAAAGTGAGTAAACTCATTCTCAGTTGTTAATTGAATTTAAAATTTCTTGGTTAAAACAGTTTTCCCAGGTATCAGTGCCTATTGGTTATGTACCTTTTATAGTGAATGCTTAAAATAGTTGGCCTGAGAACTTACTCCAGGAATAGCTTGAATATTTGAATAAAATTAAGTAAGACAAATTTGGTGACAGTAAAAGATTTTGCTTTCTGAACAATTAACAGACAGGCAGTAGAGTGTAGTAGTTAAGAGCATGGATTCTGGAGATGGACTGAGTTCCAAGTCTGACTCAACCACTTAGAAGCTATGTGGCCTGGTATGCCTCAATTTCCTTATCTGTAAAATGGGGGTGCTGAGTATAATATAGTGCTACCTTACATATACTGAAGAATAAATGAGTATACGTAAAGTACGTAGAACAGCACTAAGTGCTCAGTAAGTGTTTTATATTATTACTAATGCTATTGTCTTACTAAGATAAAAGTTTATTTTCCACCACACTCCTTAGTCTCATATCTGTACCTCCTCTTTTGCTGTTGGAGTTTTTCATGAGCATCATAATGTTGGGCTTCAAGGGAATCAGGAGGTGACTTTTCAATTAATAAACTTGGTTAGCTCATTTAATTCAGATTCTGGGTTAAGCCAATTTACCTTAAATAAGGTCAGTGAGAAGTGAGTCTGTCTAGTTAAACAAACTGCCTATTTTCTGGCTCTTTCCCATTGCAAACTCTGGGATTAGCTGTCTATTTACTATATAATAATTGGTCCCGTCAGTTCTATCTCTAAAATATATCTGGAGTATATTGTCTTCTCTTCAATTCCATTTTCACCCTAATTCAAGGCACCATCATCTCTTGGCTGGAAAGAAGTGGTACAATCAAACTGTACTACAGCCCAGAATTTCTGAGGCTCAAGCAATCCTCCCGCCTCAGCCTCACCAATGGCTGGGACTACAGGTGTGCCAACACAAGCAGCTTCATCTATTGATTAGAATACTAAATAGCCTTCTAACTATACTTCTTCCCTATACTTTTGCCCTCTTTCAATCCATTCTCCAAACAGTAATGAATCTTGTAAAAACAAAAAATCAGATTATGTCATTCTTTTGGTTAAAGCCCTTTAGTGGCTTTTCACTGGACCTGGAATAAATCCCAGACTTCTTACCCTGGCTTCACAGTCCCACATGATCTGCTCCTGCCTCCTTTGCTGACCCTGTCTCTGGTGCCACTCTCCCCTCACTCACCATGATCCTGGCTAATCTGGATTTTTGACTATTCTTAGAACATGCCAAACTCTTTCCCAGCCTGGGGACCCAAACAGGCTATTTCTTCTGGTTGGAATGCTTTCCCCAAATACTTCACTTGGCTAGTTCCTTCTTATCCATTAGGCATGAGATTAAACATCAGTGCCTTCTAGGAAACTTTTGGAAGCAAAGGATATGTTTTAACATCTGGATTGTGGTGATGGTAACACAAGTGTATACATTTGTTCAAACGCATACATTCATTATATGCAGTTTATGTATACCAATTATACCTCGATAAAACTGAAATGAAAGTATGCTGAGTTTGAAAATTAAAAATAAAAACCAGTGACTTGGAGAGGACTTTCATGATGATTCTAAAGGAATTATTGCTTCTTAATCACAGCTTTCTGTTTATTTCCTTCATAGCACTTATTGCATTTTTTTTTTTTTTTTGAGATGGCGTTTCGCCTCTTATTGCCCAGGCAGGAGTGTAATGGCACAATCTGTGCTCACTGCAACCTCCGCCTCCCAGGTTCAAGTGATTCTCCTTCCTCAGCCTTCCAAGTAGCTGGGATTACAGGCACCCGCCACCAAGCCTGGCTAATTTTTGTATTTTTAGTAGAGACGGGATTTCACCATGTTGGTCAGGCTGGTCTCAAACTCCTGACCTCAAGTGATCCACTCGCCTCGGCCTCCCAAAGTGCTGGAATTACAGGTGTGAGCCACCGCACCTGTCCTCATTTATTGCAATTTACAATTAGTTTTCTCTGTTGTTTGCTGCAGAATCCCAGCACCTAGCACAGTGCCAGGCATAAAGTAGCACACAGATGCCTCAAATTCTTATGTCAAGCTCCCTGGGAAACAGATATTGAGACAAATCTTTGCATCCACGAAGTTTGCTGGGTAGTACTCTTGGGAATAGCATCTGTGAAGAACAAAAGAAAAAGCGGGACTTGGCTGGGCACCGTGGCTCACACCTGTAATCCCAGCACTTTGGGAGGCTGAGGCGAGTGGATCACTTGAGGTCAGGGGTTCAAGACCAGCCTGGCCAACATGGTGAAACCCCGTGTCTACTAAAAATACAAAAATTAGCTGGGTGTGGTGGTGCATGCCTGTAATCCCAGCTACTTGGGAGGCTGAGGCAGGAGAATTGCTTGAACCCGGAAGGCAGAGGTTACAGTGGGCCAGGATTGCTTGCCCCACTGCATTCCAGCCTGGGCAACAGAGTGAAACTTTGTCTCAAAAAAAAAAAAAAAAAGAAGAGGAAAAAGAAAAAAGAAGCATCATGACCAGGCAGACAGATAAGTCAAATTGTGATGTAGTTGCAGTGAAGGTCTCAGTTGATTTCCTAAGGAGCCCTGGAGCTGGAATGGCCCTTTGGAGTTGTCTTTAATAGAGGGAGAGGCAAGATGATTTGGGCCTTTTATCCCCACATTTCTCATTGTATCTTGGGTACTGTAACTTTGGGCTGGGATATGGGAGTATTTACTAGAGACAGTTACTATTCTAAACACTTGACTCATTTAATCCTCACAACACCTCGGTAAAATAGGTACTGTCAATTTCCTTGGAGGTTTCAAGGAGGAAATTTCCCTCTGAAAGTCAGATGAAAAGTCAACTTGCAAAAGGAAGATTAATAAGTGAAAAGGCATACAAATTTATTTGATCACAATTTTACGTGGCATAGGAAACTTCAGAATGAAGAATCAGGCTGGGGGTGGTGGCTCATGCCTGTAATCCCTGCAGTTTGGGAGGCCAAGGCAGGTGGATCACCTGAGGTCAGGAGTTTGAGACCAACCTGACCAATATGGTGAAACCACGTCTTTACTAAGAATACAAAAATTAGCCAGGTGTGGTGGTGTGCGCCTGTTTTCCCAGCTACTTGGGAGGCTGAGACAGGAGAATTGCTTGAACCTGGGAGGCAGAGGTTGCAGTGAGTGGAGATCGTGCCACTGCACTCCAGACTGGACGACAGAGCAAGTCTCCATCTCAAAAAACAAACAAGAAAAAGAATGAAGACCCAAAGATACAGAGGAAACTGTCCATTTTTATGCTTAGCTTCAATAAAGTATGGATAGCCCTGTAGAGATATGACTGAACAAAAAGGGTATGATCTAATGCAGTAGACTGAGTGGAGGAAAAGCCTGTCTGTCTAGATTCTCCTTGGCTTTGCTGAGCATGCATTGCATCTTTCTGGCTATAGGGCAGGGCCTTCCCTGGAATGGGGGTCTTATGCCCTACAATCAAAAAAGTTAGGTCAGATAATTTATGAATAGCTTTGCATAGAAAAGAGGAGGAAAAATTAGAGTAATAATTTTAGATTGTATGGCTGGCTTTGGAGAAAAGAGGTTCTGGTTTCTATGACCTGCCTTGGGAAAGAGGGATTCTACTTTCTATGACTAGCCTCAGGGGAAAATGAGACTGAGAGGTGGAGAATAGGAGAAGGTCAGAAAAGAATTTTGCTTCTGATGCCTTCATTTCAGGAGTATTTCTGAGCCCCAACATCCTCATCTTACAGATGAAGGAGACTGAGGCATAGAAAGATCATAAAATTCACCCAAGGTCACAGAAGTAGTAGATGGCAGGGTTGGGCATTGAACCCAAAGAGTTTGACTCCAGAGTCTGTTCTTAACCATGTACTAGACTGCAGTGCCAAGTATATATTGTAAAATTGCAATTCTAAAGCTTATTCTTTAAAAAACCTAAACTTTATTCTCATTTCATAATGGTAATATCCAAAGGCAGCACACATCACTATTTCTAACATTCGGATTAAAAAAAAAGTCTTCGTCATGTTTTTTCTTAATGGTTTGGTGGTTCTGTGAGATGTGCAAGTAGATCCTCACTTCCATTGGCTGTATGCAATATCTCAATAAATGACGTCAAATTGTTTTAGTGCAAATTTTTTTTTTTTTTTTTTTTATTTAAAAAACAGGGTCTCACTCTGTCACCCAGGCTGGAGTGCAGTGGCACAATTATAGCCCACTGGAGCCTCAACCTCCCAGGCTCAAGTGATCTTCCCACCTCAGCCTCCAGAGTAGCTGGGACTACAGCGCATGCCACTATGCCTGGCTAATTTTTGTATTTTTTTGTAGAGACAGGGGTTCTCCATGTTGCCCAGGCTGGGTATAAACTCCTGGGCTCAAGCAGTCTGCCCACTTCAGCCTCCCGAAGCACTGGGATTATAGGCATGGGCCACCGCACCTAGCTAAATTTTTTTTTTTTTTTTTTTTTTAAAGACAGGATCTTGCCCTGTTGCTCAGGCTGGAATGAAGTGGTACAATCATGGCTCACTGCAGCCTTGACCTCCTGGGCTCAAGTGCTCCTCCTGCCTTGGCCTCCCAAAGTGCTGGGATTACAGGCATAAGCCACTGTGTCCAGCCTTTTGGTGCAAATTTTTACAAGGTTTTCATGCTTTAGAGCAGAGGTGTCCAATCTTTCGGTTTCCCTGGGCCACCCTAGAAGAAGAAGAATTATCTTGTGCCACACATAAAATACACTAACACTAATAAAGCTGATGAGCGAAAAAGAAATATTGCAAAAAAAAAATCCCACAGTATTTTTTAAAAGTTTATGAATTTTTGTTGGGCCGCATTCAAAGCCATCCTGGGCTGCACGCAGCCTGTGGGCTGCAGGTTGGACAAGCTTGCTTTAGAGTCTCTGGTCTGTCTGAGCTATAACCGTATGCTGTGAAATTCCCCTGTTAGTCAATGTTGTGCTGCTATAACAGAATACCAGAGACTGGATAACTTATAAAGAAAATAAATTTATTTCTCACAGTTCTGAAGGCTGAGAAATCTTCTTGATGCAACATCTCATACTGGAAGGCAAGATGGGGAGAAAGGGAGAGAGAGAGTGCAAGACAAGCGCCGAACTGGTGGTCCTTTTATAAGGGAACCCACTCCTGTGATAACAAGCCCACTCACGCAGTAATGGCATTAATCCCACCCATTCTGCCCTTATGGACTGATCATCTCTCACCAGGCCTCACCTGTCAACAATATTGCATTTGGGATTAAGTTTCCAATATACGGTTTTTGGGGCCACAGTCAAACCATGGAACCCTATCTCAAATCACTGCAAACACACGTGTGTTCAGTCAGTGTGTTCTTAGGAGGTAGAAGATTTTGTGGATATGCGTGCCTTTTCATCAGATTTTGTTTGCAGAATACACTGAAAGCATTGATTGCCTCTGCTTCTCAGAAATTTCAATTATTTTTTAAAATTTTTATTTATTTATTTATTTTTTTTGAGACAGAGTCTCACTCTGTCACCCAAGCTGAAATGCATTGGTGCGATCTTGGCTCACTGCAACCTCTGCCTCCTGGGTTCAAGCAATTCTCCTGCCTCAGCCTCCCAAGTAGCTGGGACTACAGGCGCCCACCACCAGGCCTGGCTAATTTTTGTATTTTTTAGTAGAGATGGGGTTTCGCCAGGTTGGCCAGGCTGATCTCGAACTCCTGAGCTCAGGCAATCCACCCACCTGAGCCTCCCTAAGTGCTGGGATTACAGTCGTGAGCCACCATACCCGGCCCCAAAATTTCAACTATTTAATAACAAAGAAATCATAATGGGCCTGGTGTGGTGGCTCACATCTGTAAACCCAGCGCTTTGGGAGGCTGAGGCGGGATGAATGCTTGAAGCCAGAAGTTCAAGCTCAGCCTGGGCAACATAGACTCTATCTTCACAATTTTTAAAAATTAGCTGGGTATAGTAACAGCTACTTGGGAGGCTGAGGAGGGAGGATTGTTTGAATCCTAGAGTTCAAGCAAGCTGTGGGCTATGCTCCAGCCTGGGCAGCAGAGCAAGACCCTGTCTCTAAAAACAAACAAAGAAACAAAAAACCATAATGTAAAAGGTTTTTCATTTATGTTTACATAATTAGCCTTGAAGTCAGTTGTGATACAAGTGTTTGAATTTTTGCTCTGCTGTTGAGCTAGTCATGTGTCTTGGGAATATCATAATCATCCATTTTAAATGACACAGGGAGAAACAAGGAGCTCTAGTACATTCATGTTAATCATATACTTATTTTTTCCTTTTAGGAATCTGACTTTCTTTGTCTTCTTGGAGTAAGTTACACATTTGACAATGAAGAGAGTGAATTAAACGGTGATTATGGTGAAAATATGTATCCTTATGAAGAAGATAAAGATGAAAAATCTAGTATATATGAAAGTGATTTTCAGATAGAACCTGGATTTTATGCAACTTATGAAAGTACTTTGTTTGAAGACCAAGTTCCAGCATTAGAGGCTCCTGAAGATATCGGAAGTACCAGTGAATCAAAAGACTGGGAAGAGGTAGTTGTGGAAAGTATGGAACAGGATCATGTTCCAGAAGTGCATGTCCCACCATCTTCAGCTGTGTCTGGAGTCAAAGAATGGTTTGGATTGGGAGGAGAACAAGCTGAAGAGAAAGCTTTTGAATCAGTTATTGAACCTGTACAAGAAAGCTCATTTCGGAGTAGAAAAATAGCAGTGGAAGATGAGAATGACCTAGAGGATTTAAATAATGGTGAGCCTCAAACAGAACATCAGCAAGAATCTGAATCAGAAATTGATTCAGTGCCAAAGACACAGTCTGAACTAGCATCTGAGTCAGAGCACATTCCCAAACCTAAACCCGCTGGTTGGTTTGGTGGTGGATTTACAAGTTATTTAGGTTTTGGAGATGAGGATACAGGGCTTGAATTAATAGCTGAAGAAAGCAATCCACCACTGCAAGATTTTCCCAATTCCATATCATCTGATAAAGAAGCCACAGTTCCATGTACAGAAATATTAACAGAAAAAAAAGACACACTCACTAATGATAGCTTGAGTCTCAAGCCAAGTTGGTTTGATTTCGGTTTTGCTATACTAGGCTTTGCATATGCCAAGGAAGAGAGAATTATGTCAGATGACAGGAAAAATGAAGACGATGGTGGGGCAGATGAGCATGAACATCCTCTAACAGGTGAACTAGACCCTGAAAAAGAACAAGAAATAGAAATGATAAAAATTATAGAAACAGAAGATCAAATAGACAAGAAACCAGTCTTAGAAAAAACAGACGAATCTGATACTATACCATATTTGAAAAAGTTCTTGTATAATTTTGACAACCCTTGGAACTTCCAGAACATTCCAAAGAAAACAGAATTGCCATTTCCCAAACAGATACTGGATCAAAATAATGTAATTGAAAATGAAGAAACTGAAGAATTTTCCGTTGATAATTACCCCACTGATAATACAAAAGTTGTGATGTTCAAAAGTTCATACAGTCTGTCAGGTTGGTATGAAAATATTTATATTAGCATTTATTTTATTTTTAAACATAATTTATTTTTATAAGTGCAAATCAGATGAAAAAGTCCAGGAATCCACGTTTTTCAAAATACTTAGCTTTTTCATCAATTTCCGGTTTACTCTGGAATTTAGATCTTAATATTATAAAATAAAATCTCAACAGAAAAACAATGATTGGAGATCTAAAGATGTTCCAAGAAAATCTTAAAGTATTTTACAATAAATTTTAATTTTTATCAAAATATTGTATGTAAATAGTTTAAAATTTGAAATAGTGCTAAGGCATATTTTTTTTTGACAAAAGCAATTTCTGTTCTCTCCATCTACCTCCACTCCTACTGCTTTCCCAGAGACAGTAATTTTCTTTTTTGTTTTTAAAGCAGTATCTTTTTAGTATTTAAGAGTTTTCTAAATAGAATCTTTATACTGTCCTGCTTTGATTATCCTATTTTAGATAATGTCTATTGATTTCCTATTCTGGTAGGTGTGGATTTTCTCATTCACATTCGCTTTTTAGCCCAATAACACCTTCCCAATACAACTATATGTGAATGATTTTCTTAGAAACCTAAGCTAAGGGAAACTTTTTTTTTTTTTCCAGACAGTGTCTCACTTCATCGTCTAAGCTGGAGCGCAGGGGCATGATCTCAGGTCACCGCAGCCTCGACCTCCTGGGCTCATGCAATTCTCTCACCTTAGCCTCCCAAGCAGCTAGGACTATGGGCACGTGCCAACACAGCCGCTAATTTTTGTATTTTTTGTAGAGACGGGGTTTCACTATGTTGCCCATGGTGGTCTCGAACTCCTGAGCTCAAGCGATCTGCCCCACTCAGCTGCCCAAACTGCTAGGATTACAGGTGTGAGCCATTGTGCCTGGCCAGCTAAGGGAAACTTCAATTAAATAGTTTTGATTATTAAATTAGATCTTATTCTAGGTCTGCAGTTTTGTTTTTCCTAAGAAGAACTATGATAACAAGAGTTTTCTTTTGTTTTTGTTTTGAGAGAAGGTTTCACTCTGTCGCCTACCCTGGAGTGCAGTGGTGCAATCACAGTTCACTGCAGCCTCTATCTCCAGGGTCAATCTATCGCTCGACCTTGGCCTCCTGAGTAGCTGGGACTACAAGTGTGCACCACTACACCCAGCTAATTTATTTTTATATGTTGTGGAGATGGGGTCTCCTTTATGTTGTCCAGGCTGGTCCCAACTCCTAGGCTCAAGGGATCCTCCCACTTCAGCCTCTCAAAGTGCTGGGAATACAGGCATGAGCTACTGTGCCCAGCTGATAACAAGGGTTTTCTTTAAGTTTCAAGGTAATAAGAAAACTCAAGCAAAAAAAAAGGGAAAAAGTTTTCAACTTTCTCCTTCAAGTCCCTCAGTTCTGAGAGTTCAACAGTGGGCAACAGAATATAAGATAATACTTTCAGATCTAGATGTCCAGGTATCTAGCAACTCCTATGATTAAAAACATGTGGATGGTATTTTAAGTAGAAAACTTTATGACTTTCTGACATCTCCATCCTTATGACTCTATGATGGACAGAATATAAACGCAGCAAATATTGACCAATAATACGAAAACAAACCCTAGAATGACAGAAAAGCTTTCACAGGAAGAGGGCAACAAACTCAGAAGGAAACACATTTCCATTAGAACCAGGTGATTTTTTTGAATTTCCAGAACTATACGTAATACCTTAACATTCCCTAAAATATGAGCTCTCTATTCAACATCCTCAACCAACATATAGATATTTAGATTCTAACCCTTTTCCAAATGAGAAAGGTGTAGGTGTGATGCTTTTTATGACTAAAAAGCTTAGAGACCTTTTTAGGTTGTTAAAGGCGAATTAAAAGGCAAATTATCTTGTTCTGAACTTGTTAGATCCTAAAGGAATATTTATGAAAAGGCAGATCACAGTAATTAGAAGGAAGACAGACTACAACCAAACAATATTAGATCCAGAAATCCAGATGATTCCAAAGATTGATATATAAAAATATTTTAGAGCACAATCATAGAAACTCAAGGAATACAAAAGGATTTCACAAAAAAATCACTTTCTTACATTTTATTTAGCTGGGAGTGTTGGTGTGATCCTATAGTCCCAGCTACTTGGGAGGCTGAGGTGGGAGATCACTTGAGCCTAGGAGTTTTGAGGCTGGCCTGGGCAACACAGTAATCTTTTTCTCTGAAAAAAATATTGGCGGGGTGTGGTGGCTCATGCCTGTAATCCCAGCACGTTGAGAGGCCGAGGCAGGCAGATTACTTGAGGTCAGGAGTTCGAGACCAGCCTAGCCAACATGATGAAACCCTGTCTCTACTAAAAATACAAAAATTAGCCAGGTGTGGTGGTTTGCCCCTGTAATCCCAGCTACTCCGGAGGCTGAGGCATGAGAATCACTTGAACCCTGGTGGCAGAGGTTGCAGCGAGCTGAAATTGCACCACTGCACTCCAGCCTGGGCAATAGTGTGAGACTCAGTCTCAAAAAAAAAAAATGTGTATATATATATATATTTAAAACTTATCATTTCATATAGAGATACTGGAAGAATTTCTAAAATTGGTAAATAGTTAAATGAGAATAGGATGTTCCTGCAATTTTAACTAGTTTTGAGGAACTTTTATGAAAATATTCAGAAATTCTTTTAAATTTCAGAAAAAAAGACGTCATTTATTAACAAAGTGGGTTATTCCAAAACACTACAATATTAAATAAAAATTGAATGAAAAGCAACATGAGATCATGCAAAAATTTGTTTTTAAAAAAGCATCCTAAAAGAGAGATTTCTATAAAGCCACAGGCCCTATTTTCTGGATATTAGAGAAAGAGTTAAACAGCCAATCTTTTCAGATTCCAACAACTCTTTCAGGGAGTAACAAATGAAAACTTGCTGTAATTATAGTGCATAAGCAAGATGAATCGCTGATCTTGAATCTATGTTTGTGAAAGGCTCAGACTTGAGATAACCACATTTACAGAAAACTAACATACTGATTTAGGAATTTACAAAATGGGTAAATTAGGGAACAGTTATTTATATTACAATGTGAATAACTATTTTACAAAAGGATTCCAATTGTGCATACTTAAATAATGAGTTTCCCCAGTACAGTTAAATATTAAAAATTATTTTATTTGACTTAAAATTCTGCTAATAAGCAATGATAAAGAAAAGCATATCTGTATTTAATATAAATCTTAAAGATTAGGTTTAATTGTGTAAATAATATCTAAAAATATAATTAAATATGAAAATGGTATAGGGAATATTCATTTTTCTTATATATTTATTTCAAATGCAGTTTAAAACAGTATTTTAAAATAATCAATATAGCTACATATAAATTTGAGTATAATTATTGAATAATCCTTTTTGTCTTATAGTATTAAACATTATTGTAGATCACTACTTGAGTCCTGTATGTACGATAATCCCTTTGAATTCAGACTCCTGATTTGTATGCTCTTGTTAAGTATTATCATCCACAGGTGCTATTACTAAATTACTGATATGCGTTTGCTCAATTGGGACTTTCATCTTTTAAACAATGATAAATAAATGAAAGTGTCAAAGTGCTATGTTAAGACTCATAAGTTCAAAGAGCAAAATTAGACATTGAACAATTCACTTACTACTCTTTATTATTGTTTTTCAGGACCACACTGATAGTTTTTTTTAGATATTACACCTTCTGTTTAACAAATGCATACATAGCAGGAATGAAATCTGAAGGGAATCTATGTGTTGCCTTATTCTTAGTTATATGTACTATATATATACATATATAGTACATCAGAATTGTTGACAGTTATGTTGGTTTTAGGGTTTTTTAAAAGTAATTTTTAGGACACAAAGGCATGTAGAGAATAGAATTATATATAGCTTTTGTAATTCTTCCTTGGCTGAGGAATAAAGAAAAGGCTATGTAGTAGGCTGACTAAAAGCCCCCTAAAAGGTGTCTATATCTTAACCCCCAGACCCTGAGAATATGTTACTTTACATGGTGGAAAGGACCTTGCAGATGTGATTAGGGATCTTGAAATGGAGAGAGTATCCTTGTGTGTCTAATATAATTACAAGGCTCCTTATAAGAGGAAGGCAGGGGTCTCAGAGTAAGAGAGACAGAGATTAGAAGATGCTACACTGCTGGCTTTGAAAATGCAGGATGCGGCCATTAGTCAAGGAATGCAGGAAGCCTCCAGAAAGTAGAAAAAGCAAGGAAATGGATTCTGCCCTAGAGCCTCCTGAAGGAATGCAGCCTTGACAACTTCAACACCTTGGTTTTAGAATTTCTGACTTCCAGAACTCTAAGAGGATACATTCGCATTGTTTAAACCACCAAGTTTTGGTAATTTATCTTACTAGCAATAGGAACTAATACAGGATACAATTTATGTTTTAGTGTATCCTTTCTTTAACGAAGTATCATAATGACCTACAAAAGTTCAGAAAAATGACTTGCCTAGAAAGCAAAAGGGGAGCCCTCAACAAAGCAAGTATTTTGGAAAAACACATTTCTTTTTATTTATTTGTAGATATGGTCTCTAACATAGAGTTACCTACGAGAATTCACGAAGAAGTATATTTTGAACCCTCATCTTCTAAAGATAGTGATGAAAATTCAAAACCATCAGTAGACACTGAAGGGTCTGCTCTGGTGGAGACAGACAGATCTGTGGAAAATACCCTGCTAAATAGTCAGATGGTTTCAACTGATAACTCTTTGTCTTCTCAAAATTATATTTCTCAAAAAGGTAAGAAACAGGTTATTTATTCTCTAACGCATCAATTAAGGAAGAAATTAGAATCAGAAGTTATATAATATCATGCTAACATATTTTTATTTATAAATCAACAGAAGATGCTTCTGAGTTTCAGATTCTGAAATACTTATTCCAAATTGATGTTTATGATTTCATGAATTCTACATTTTCACCAATTGTAATTCTTACAGAAAGGGTAAGTTTGCCTTTTAAACCTTTTGCAATAATTTTACCTATTTTGCTAAATATAAGAGTGGCTACAAAATATGTTTGAATGAATCCTCCCTGTTCAATGTTTATATAATGTTTCTCTTTCCATGACGTCTTACCTGTAAGATTTCTCTTTATATGAATGTTTTGTTAAAAGGATATTGATTTTTAAAAACATTTCCCTAATGTTGATGTTGATCTTGAGCGGTGTTTGCTTTTTACTCCACCCTCCCCATTTTTCAAATTAGGGAAAGTTATGTACTAAATAAGTTAACTCAGGAATAATAGGAACTAGAGCTGGGTGTGGTGGCATGTGCCTGGAGTTCCCACTACTTAGGAGGCTGAGGCAGGAGGATCCTTTTACTGAATGTAACAAGGAGAATAAAAGGGAAGAGTGAGCCCAAGGGTTTGAGACCAGTCTGGGCAACATAGCTAGACCTTATCTCTAAACAACAAACAAACAAACAAAAAAACTGAAAATGAAAAGCAACTTGTTTGTATTCAATTGAGAGTTGTAACCTCAAAATGGTATAATGTTGGAGTACAAAAGCAACTAATATATATTAAAATTTAACCAAGCTGTAACTGAAATTCCAAATTCTATTTTCACTTGTAAATTTTACTATTAAATGAGATGTTGCAAAAGGACTAGCTGTAGTACTTGGCATATAAGAGGCCTTTTACAAATGTTCCTTTCCTCATCTACTGCTATGATAGAAATAATTGAGGAAGCACTTTTATCTTCTTATTTATATTTTAAGCTGAAATTTAATAGTGGTTGTCTTCAAGGAGCTCACTCTAGTTGGAGGACACAGATAAAAAAGTAATAATTTTAATATAGTGCTATAATAGTCGCAGGGTGCTACTGATATGCAGGAGTAGCTGCCTAGTAGATTGATTGGGAGTGTTAGGTAGAGAGGGTGGGGAGAAGGAGGCTGGGAGAGTGTCCCAGAGAAGATCATATTTGAGCTGATTTTGAAGGAAGAGTAGGAGTTAGCCAGACAAAGAAAGGATAGGCATTCTAGGTTGAGAAGAGCTCTTTTAAAGTAGTGAAGTGGGAGAGAATATGGCACTTTGGAGCACAATAAGCTATTGAGTTTGATTGAACACAGGCTGAAGTTGAAGAAGTACAGATGGGTCAAATAACAGAGAGTTCAACTCTCTCTTGTAGATGATGGGGCACTATTGAATTTTAAGCAGGGAGTAAAATGAAAAGGTTTGATTTATAAAGTCTATCAATGCTGTCAAATGAAGATTAAAGGGGGAAAGACCAGAGGCAGGGGGTCCAGTCAAGAAGCTGTTGCGTTAGTTCTGAAAATGAGGAAATGGCGAAAGTCTAAATCAGGGTTTACTAACTCAAATGAAATCAGTGAAGTGTGGGTAAAAGTGAGAACTGTAGCCAACTGGAGATTGTATGTGCTGTCTAAAGGATAAAGGTACTACTTACCTTCAGCCTAGTTTCTCAGATATTCTGATTTTCAAGAAAAGCTGGAAATCTGGATTTTTGTGTGTGAAATCTCGCAGTTTTTAATACTGGCAAGTATTCAGAGTAAAATAAAACACCATGCAGTTCAGAAAAAAACATTCTGTGAGTGGGATTTGGCCCACTAGCCACATTTTTTAGCCTCTGGCCTAACATCCAATGGTGGTAGTCAAAATGATTGGAAGGACAAATTGGATAGATATTTTGTAGATAGAATCATTGGATTTACTGACTGACTGAATGCAGCATGGAGAATTACAAGGAAAAGTGAGGATACCATATTTCCAGCTTAGGGACCTGATAACTTAAGAGGTTTCTAGCTTGGGGGACCTGTTAGATGGTGGTGCCACTGAGTCTTTGTGAAAACTTGGCTTAATAACATACATCATTTTGCTTTCAGACGCCGCTTCCTCACTTAATTTTTTTTTTGCTTGGTTCAAGAAAGTTGACAGTACATGATAAATAAGCTCAGAGAAATCATTAATTTATTCTGTATGATTTGATGTTGAAGATGTTGATTATTAAACGTTAGTTAGGCCGGGCATGGTGACTCAGGCCTACAGGCCTGAGTGTAATCCCAGCACTTTGGGAGGCCAAAGTAGGTCGATCATTTGAGGTCAAGAGTTCAAGGCCAACCTGTCCAACATGGTGAAACCTCGTCTCTACAAAAAATACAAAAATTAGCTGGGTGTGGTGGCGCGCATCTGTAATCCCAGCTACTTGGGAGGCTGAGACACAAGAATTGCTTGAACCTGGGAAGCAGAGGTTGCAGTGAGCCAAGATCATGCCACTGCACTCCAGCCTGGGCCATAGAGTAAGACTCTGTCTCAAACAAACAAATAAAACAAAAACAGAAAAAGTTAGAAATCTGTCCCAGGTTAGGAGAAAAGAAAACCTAACAATAATGATAATTACAAAATAGTCCATAATAAAACTTTCAGCTCCCCATGGAATCAATTCTACTTTTTGGTATGTCTTGCTGACCTCTTAACCCCCTCCTCCACAAATTATATGAATGAAGTTAAATAATTGAACAGATAATTTGCTGATCAACACATGATACTTTTATATAAAGTGCTTATTTAATAAAGTCTATACTAAATATGCTTATTTTTGTGGACTCAGTAAACATAGTCAAATACATTTTACTTGGACCATTTTGGTTGAAATTATTTAGACATGAAAATATTGAATTTAAATTTATGTTAATTATCTTGTGATCTTGGAAAGTCACTTATTGTCTGGGAAGGAGTTCCAGTTTGAAAACTCCAATATCAGAAGCCGAGATGAGATCACAAGCTGCTGGTCAAAACTGGCTTTGTATTGTCTAAGAAACTTATGAATCAATTGTCAACATTTAAAAGGTGAGCTCATATTAAAATCTGAATTTCTGGGTTCTCTTGAAAAAGTAGAAGACTGTGATACATAGTTGCCAATTTTTCTTGAGCAAAAAGAAACTCAAGTTGGTTAGTGCTTGCTTACATAGACATGGACTCCCCATTTTCCTACATTTATGTCAACTGCTTGGTCTCTACAGGGCTTTAAGTTCATAATCTTCAGACTAAATAATCTGAGAGTTCCTGCCAGATCTAGGATTCTAACAATCCGAATGTATCTATTAAGCACCCGTAATATAGATTCGAATAGCTGTAGTAAATGGAAAATTTAAGCAATTTTCCAGTTACATTTAGGTGAAAGGTTTCCTTTTCTTCTTGTCTGAATATTTTAGGTAATTCTTGCAATTCACTGCAGTTTCAGGTAGATTTTGTGCAGAACATACTTTCTTTGTAATGTTCAAGTACTAGGGATCAACACTACATTTTTCTTTTGAAAATTAAAATGATATTTCTTAAATGATTCCATCACATCAAAAGCAATGGAAAATTAAAGGAGGCAGCTTTTTTTAAGTATAACAAAGAAATTATGAGAAAGCAAAAGGTTTTGGAAAAAAATGATTTTTAATTTTTAAGATTCCAAAAGTGTGAAGAAATTGGAATCAGCACTACTGAAAACTGAATAAGTGTTTTGAAAGTTCAAATACAGAAACTATCTAAAAGAGAAAATAAACATAAATAGAAATTATGAGTAAAAAAGAAAATATAGAACAAGCCAAGAGACTTATGCCAAGAATAGAATTTCCAGAAGGAGAGAAGGTAAATGAAGAGAAGGAAGCAACAATTCAAGAAATTTTAGAAAGAAAACTTATCTGAGCTTTAACAGTAATCAAGTTGGTTTTGAGTGAGATTCTTAATCCTGAGTTCTAGTTTGATTGCACTGTGGTCTGAGAGACTGTTATGATTTCCATTCTTTTGCATTTGCTGAGGTGTGTTTCACTTCTAATTATGTGGTCGATTTTAGAATAAGTGCTATGTGGAACTGAGGAAAATATTCTGTTGATTTGGGTTGGAGAGTTCTGTAGATGTCTATTAGGTCGGCTTGGTCCAGAGCTGAGTTCAAGTCCTGAATATCCTTGTTAATTTTCTGTCTCGATCTGTCATAATATTGACAGTGGGGCGTCAAAGTCTCCCAGTATTATTGTGTGGGAGTCTAAGTCTCGTTGTAGGTCTGTAAGAACTTGCTTTATGAATGTGAGTGCTCCTGTATTGGGTGCATATATATTTAGGATAGTTAGCTCTTCTTGTTGCATTTATCCCTTTACCATTATGTAATGCCCTTTTTTTTTTTATCTTTGTTGGTTTCAAGTCTGTTTTATCAGAGGCTAGGATTGCAACTCCTGCTTTTTTTTCGCTTTCCATTTGCTTGGGAAATCTTCCTCCATCCCTTTGTTTTGAGCCTATGTGTGTCTTTGCACGTGAGATGGGTCTCCTGAATACAGCACACTGATGGGTCTTGACTCTTTATTCAATTTGCCAGTCTCTGTCTTTTAATTGGGGCATTTAGCCTATTTACATTTAAGGTTAATATTGTTATGTGTGAATTTGATCCTGTCGTCATGATGCTAGCTGGTTATTTTGCATATTAGTTGGTGCAGTTTCTTCATAGTGTCATTAGTCTTTATATTTTGGTGTGGTTTTGCAGTGGCTGGTACCAGTTGTTCCTTTCCATATTTAGTGCTTCTTTCAGGAGACCTTGTAAGGCAGGCCTGTTGGTGACAAAATCCCTCAGCATTTGCTTGTCTGTAAGGGACTTTATTTCTCCTTCACTTTTGAAGCTTAGTTTGGCTGGATATGAAATTCTGGGTTGAAAATTCTTTTCTTTAATAATGTTGAATATTGGCCCCCACTCTCTTCTGGCTTGTAGGATTTCTGCAGAGAGATCTGCTGTTAGTCTGATGGGCTTCCCTTTGTAGGTAACCTGACCTTTCCCTCTGGCTGTCCTTAACATTTTTTCCTTCATTTCAACCCTGGTGAATCTGATGATTATGTGTCTTGGGGTTGCTCTTCTTGAGGAATATCCTAGTGGTGTTCTCTGTATTTCTTGAATTTGAATGTTGGCCTGCCTTGCTAGGTTGGGGAAGTCCTCCTGGATAATATCTGGAAGTGTGTTTTCCAACTTGGTTCCATTCTCCCCGTCACTTTCAGGTACACCAATCAATCACAGATTTGGTCTTTTCAAATAGTCCCATATTTCTTGGAGGTGTTGTTTGTTCCTTTTCATACCTTTTTCTCTAATCTTGTCTTCACGCCCTATTTTAGTAAGTTAATCTTCAGTCTCTGATATCCTTTCTTCCTCTTGATTGATTTAGCTATTGATATTTGTGTGTGCTTCACGAAGTTCTTATGCTGTGTTTTTCAGCTCCATCAGGTCATTTGTTCCTCTCTAAAATAGTTATTCTAGTTAGCAGTTCCTGTAACCTTTTATCAAGGTTCTTGGCTTCCTTGCATTGGGTTAGAACATGCTCCTTTAGCTCAGAGGAGTTTGTTATTACCCACCTTCCGAAGCTTACTTCTGTCAATTCATCAATCTCATTCTCTGTTCAGTTTTGTGCCCTTGCTGGAGAGGACTTGCAGTCATTTGGAGGAGAAGAGGCATTCTGGTTTTTGGAATTTTCAGCGTTTTTGTGCTGGTTCTTCCTTATCTTCATAGATTTATCTACTTCTGATCTTTGAGGCTGGTGACACGTTGGATGGGGTTTTTGTGTGGGGGTCCTTTATGTTGATGTTGATGTTGCTTTGTCTGTTAGTTTTCCTTCTAACAGTCAGGCCCCTCTTCTGCGGGTCTGCTGCAGTTTACAGAGGTCCACTCTAGACCCCGTTCGCCTGGGTATCACCAGTGGAGGCTGCACAACAGCAAAGATTGCTGTCTGCTCCTTCCTTTGGAAACTTCATCAAGGGGCACTGGCCTGATGCCTGCCGCAGCTCCCCTGTATGAGGTGTCTGCCGACCCCTGCTGGGAGGTCTCTCCCAGTCAGGAGGCGCAGGGGGTCAGGAACTTACTTGAGGAGGCAGTCTGCCCCTTAGCAGAGCTGGTGCACTGTGCTGATAGAATCCCTCTTGTTAGGATCAGCAGCTCTCTTCACAGCTGGCAGGTAGGAACGATTAAATCCACAGAAGCTCTGCCCACAGCCACCCCTTCCCCCAGGTGCTCTGTTCCAGGGAGATGGGGGTTTTGTTTGTAAGCCCCTGAATGGGGCTCTTACCTTTCCTTCAGAGATGCCCTGACCAGTGAGGAGGAATCTACAAAAGCAGTTCTGCGCAGTCCAGACTGCCCAGCCAAGGAGGCAGATTTTGGACAGCTACTAGTACACTGACTCTCCTGATTCAACAATGGAAAGAGAAGGAGAGTATCTCTTTCAAATCTCCACAAGGAGCCTTGGCAAGAGTAATCTGAAAATTTAATGGATGTCTTTTGAAAATTTATTCCCCTTAGCACTTTTCTTTTCTCTCTCTCTCCCTCTTTTTTCTATTTTTTGAGATAGGGTCTTGCTCTGTCAACCAGGGTGGAGTGCAGTGGCCCTATCAGAGCTCCCTTCAGCCTCAGCCTGCTGGGCTGAAGCAATCCTTCCACCTCAGGCACCTGAGTAGCTGGGATTACAGGCATGTGCCACCATGCCTGGCTAGGTTTTTTTTTTTTTTTTATACTTTAAGTTCTAGGGTACATGTGCACAACATGCAGGTTTGTTACATATGTATACATGTGCCGTGTTGGTTTGCTGCACCATTAGCTCATCATTTACATTAGGTATTTCTCCTAATGCTATCCCTCTCTTATCCCCCCCTGACATGACAGGCCCCAGTGTGTGATGTTCCCCACCCTGTGTCCAAGTGTTCTCATTGTTCAGTTCCCACCTATGAGAACATGCAGTGTTTGGTTTTCTGTCCTTGCGATAGTTTGCTCAGAATGATGGTTTCCAGCTTCATCCATGTCCCTGCAAAGGACATGAACTCATCCTTTTTGATGGTTGCATAGTATTCCATAGAGTATATGTGCCACATTTTCTTAATCCAGTCTGTCATTGATGGATATTTGGGTTGGTTCCAAGTCTTTTCTCTTGTGAATAGTGCCGCAATAAACATACATGAGCATGTGTCATTATAGTAGCATGATTTATAATCCTTTGGGTATATACCCAGTAATGGGATTGCTGGGTCAAATGGTATTACTAATTTTAGATCCTTGAGGAATTGCCAGACTTTCTTCCACAATGGTTGAACTAGTTTACAGTCCCACCAACAGTGTAAAAGCATTCCTATTTCTCCACATCCTCTCCAGCACCTGTTGATTCCTGACTTTTAATGATCGCCATTCTAACTGGTGTGAGATGGTATCTCATTGTGGTTTTGATTTGCATTTCTCTAATGGCCAGCGATGATGAGCATTTTTTCATGTGTCTGTTGGCTGCATAAATGTCTTCTTTTGAGAAGTGTCTGTTCATATCCTTCGCCCACTTGTTGATGGGGTTTTTTTTTCTTGTAAATTTGTTGGAGTTCTTTGTAGATTCTGGATATTAGCCCTTTGTCAGATGAGTAGATTGCAAAAATTTTCTCCCATTCTGTAGGTTGCCTGTTCACTCTGATGGTAGTTTCTTTTGCTGTGCAGAAGCTCTTTAGTTTAATTAGATCCCATTTGTCAATGTTGGCTTTTGTTGCCATTGCTTTTGGTGTTTTATTCACAAAGTCCTTGCCCATGCCTATGTCCTGAATGGTATTGCCTAGGTTTTCTTCTAGGGTTTTTATGGTTTTAGGTCTAATATTTAAGTCATTAATCCATCTTGAATTAATTTTTGTACAAGGTGTAAGGAAGGGATCCAGTTTCAGCTTTCTACATATGGCTAGCCAGTTAGCCTTCTACATATGGGTAGCAGTTTTCCCAGCACCATTTATTAAATAGGGGATCCTTTCCCCATTTCTTGTTTTTGTCAGGTTTGTCAAAGATCAGATGGTTGTAGATGTATGGTGTTATTTCTGAGGCGTCCGTTCTGTTCCATTGGTCTATATCTCTGTTTTGGTACCAGTACGATGCTGTTTTGGTTACTGTAGCTTTGTAGTATAGTTTGAAGTCAGGTAGCATGATGCCTCCAGCTTTGTTCTTTTGGCTTAGGACTGTCTTGGCGATGTGGGCTCTTTTTTGGTTGCATATGGACTTTGAAGTAGTTTTTTCCAATTCTGTGAAGGAAGTCATTCGTAGCTGGATGGGGATGGCATTGAATCTATAAATTACCTTGAGCAGTATGGCCATTTTCATGATATTGATTCTTCCTATCCATGAGCATGGAATGTTCTTCCATTTGTTTGTATCCTCTTTTATTTCGATGAGCAGTGGTTTGTAGTTCTCCTTGAAGAGGTCCTTCATATCCCTTGTAAGGTGGATTCCTAGGTATTTTATTCTCTTTGTAGCAATTGTGAGTGGGAGTTCACTCATGATTTGGCTCTCTGTGTGTCTGTTATTGGTGTACAAGAATGCTTGTGATTTTTGTACATTGATTTTGTATCCTGAGACTTTGCTGAAGTTGCTTATCAGCTTAAGGAGATTTTGGGCTGAGCCGATGGGGTTTTCTAAATATACAATCATGTCATCTGAAAACAGGGACAATTTGACTCCCTCTTTTCCTAAATGAATACCCTTTATTTCCTTCTCCTGCCTGATTGCCCTGGCCAGAATTTCCAACACTATGTTGAATAGGAGTGGTGAGAGAGGGCATCCCTGTGTTGTGCCACTTTTCAAAGGGAATGCTTCCACTTTTTGCACATTCAGTATGATATTGGCTGTGGGTTTGTCATAAATAGTTCTTATTATTTTGAGATACGTTCCATCAGTACCTAGTTTATTGAGAGTTTTTAGCATGAAGGACTGTTGAATTTTGTCAAAGGCCTTTTTTGCATCTATTGAGATAATCATGTGGTTTTTGTCTTTGGTTCTGTTTATGTGATGGATTATGTTTATTGATTTGCATATGCTGAACCAGCTTTGCATCCCAGGGATAAAGCCAACTTGATCTTGGTGGATTTTTTTTGTTTTTTTTTCCTAAATTTTTTGTAGAGACGAGAGCTCACTATGTTGCCCAGGCCGGTCTGGAGCTCCTGAGCTCAAGGGAATCCTTCTGCCTTAGTCTCCCAGAGTGCTCGGATTACAGGCTTGAGCCATCATGCCCAGCATCTTTCTTTTCTTTTCTTTCTTCTTTTCCTTTCCTTTCCTTCTCTCTTATTTTCTCTTTTCCTTTATTTTCCTTCCTTTTTTCCTCTCTCTCTTTTCTTTCTTTCTTTTTTTTTCTGAGAGTTTCACCCAGTCACTGAGGCTGGAGTGCAGTGTTGTGATCTCAGCTCACTGCAATCTCCGCCTCCTGGGTTCAAACGATTTTCCTGCCTTAACTTCTCAAGTAGCTGGGATTACAGGTGCACACCACCATGCCTGGCTAATTTTTTGTATTTTTTAGTAGAGACGGGGTTTCACCATGTTGGCCAGGCTGGTCTGGAACTCCTGACCTCAAGTGATCTGCCCACCTTGGCCTCCCAAAGTGCTGGGATTATAGGTGTGAGCCAACCACGCCCGGCCCTTCCTTTCTTATTTCCATGTTTATTTTGGATTCAAGGGGGTACATGTACAGGTTTGTTACAAGGGTTATTTCGTGATGCTGAGATTTGGGCTTCTATTGATTCTGTCATCCAGATAGTGAACATAGTATTCAGTGGGTAGTTTTTCAGTCCTTGACCTGCTCCCTCCCTCATTTTTGAGTCCCTAGTGTTTATTTTTCTCATCTTTATGTCTGTATGTACCCAAGATTTAGCTGCCACTTATAAGTGAGAATACGTGATATTTGGTTTTCAGTTTCTGCGTTAATTCACTTAGGATAATGGCCTCCATCTGCATCCATGTTGCTGCAAAGAACATGATTTCATTCTTTATGGCTGCATAGTATTCCATAGTGTATATGTACCACCTTTTCTTTATCCAACCCACCATTGATGGGCACCTAGGGTAAGTCCATGTCTTTGCTATTGTGAATAGCGCTGCGATGAACATAAGAGTGCATGTGTCTTTTGTTAAACAATTTACTTTCTTTGGGTATATACACAGTAATGACATTGCTGGGTCGAATTGTAGTTCTATTTTTAACACTACTTTTTTTTCTATTTTACAATTGAGGAGCCTCTTTGAGTTCTAACGTTTATATATTCTTAAGTAGAATGCTTCATTTATTCACAGAACATACAATGGAAATTACCCAGCTATTGTTCAACAGGTAGTTCCTGATTGAACTACCTGTTCTGAGAACAACTCTTACATCATTAGTACAGAGATTAAAGATGTGGCTCCACAATTTTGATTTTCTTCCAAAGGAGTAAATCTTAAAGTCTGTGACACTGCCTGTTTAATTAAAAGGGAGTAACTAGTACTTACAGCTGTGCAATGGGGCCCTTCATGGGGAAATCATTGTCTAGGTTGTGAACAAAGTTTACTGGTTAGCATGTTTCCGATGTCCTCGGTTGTTTTCTAGTATCTATCACAAACACTAACAGCATTTGTTCTAACATCTGCTTTAAAACAGGTACTATATAAGACCAAAAAAATCCCATGTCTACTTATGGAGGACAGTCTTTGAATATCTTTTAAATGATAGAGATCATGTACTCTATATGAATAGGCTATAGAATAAAACATTTTAGTTTTTATCAGTTATCAAATTCAGGATTTTTCTTTTCAATTATAGATTGTAAGAGGGTAGTAATATGTACGACATTTAAAAAACATATATAGGTGCGTATATATGTGTGTGAGTATATATGTATACTTAACGAGTGAGGTCCATGAAATTGGGTTATGGGTTGGCAGTCACAACTCCACCTGTAGCACCCCTTTACCACACAAATTGTCAAAACAGGATCACAGTGTGGAAACAGAAGAGTGCAGGATATATTAGAATCTGAAATCTTTCTCAAGGATATGAGGTGCCTGGTAGAACTTTATTTACATGTTAGGAAATTTTAGTATGAGCTTTTCAAGAAATGGAATTGAAGAGTCCAGAGGAAGAGGTGAGTTTGTAACTATTAAGCATACTGAAAAAAAATGAGGTTTGGAGTTTTGCACTAAGTTTCTTAAGCTTTACTGTGTTTTTGCTATGGGGGAAACTTGGATTTTTCTTTTTTTTTCATTTTATCCTGTCCTTAGTATTTTTAATATTTGGAATGGTAATTACTGAAAATTGGAGAGGGACATAGAGTGACTTAGGGAGGGCATAGGGAGGTTTTTTTTGTTTGTTTTTGTTTTCTGCAAGTTCTAAAACCTGAAAATAATTCTGGAGTCTCCTGAAAATGTTCAGACACATTGAAGAATTTTTACTGAGTAATACAATGTTCCAATTGAGGCATACATATTATTCTAGGAGTCTGTGAAATTCTAAAGATAAAAGTTTGATTATGCTTCTGTTTTGACTTTAATAAACTATTCACATAGTGTAATTTTAATACACACTGTCTAACACGTATGAAAGTTGTGTAATACCTTATACCTTAACAATGGAGAATTACTAAGCAATTTCGGCTACTCTGATATTAGCATTTCCTGAAACTCCTCAGGCTGATGTGGCAAAAGAGAAATAGCAATCCGAGTTCTGAAAAGCTAGGCCGCATTTTGGTCCTGAAAAATCACTTGCTGTGAACTTGGGCCAGTTTTTGATTTTTTAAATGGCATAACAATTCGTTGCTACAAGAGGTTACATCAGGAAAATTTCCTAAGGATTTAAGATTTTGTTCATCTATTGAATTCTTTTGGGTGATTTGTTTAGGAGGAAATATCTGCTCCTTTTTGAGTTGCTTCACCAAAGACTTGAGTGAGAAGGCAGAATATAATGAGAATGATTATGCTGGCAAGGAAGACATATATATGAGATGGGTTATCCTTTACACCTACGTCAGCTAAAACTGTCTCCTACGAACAAATCCAGCACTTGGCACTTTATTCGACGGTCCTAAAAATAGGGTCCTAAATTTATAAGGCGAGGTGCTACTTTTAGCTCCTCTTCTCGGAGGAAAACAGCACGCGCCGCGCCAGGCCAAGGTCTACGGGGATTTGATTTAGCATTTGGGTAACTGGGCGCTAATGGAACTGAAGACAGCTGGGCCTAACAAGTGCCCCAGGTGACTCAGGTAAGCGAGGAAACCCGATCGAGGTTCTCTTGCGTGGGACGGGTTAAACTCTGACCAGACCACAGCTCAGCCAGGACGCCTTCCTGTCCAAAGTCCAAAGTCCGGACATGGTTGGCAGGGCGCACCGGCGCGTGCCCCGCAGGCCATTTTTCTGACTGGAATGACGGCGGCGGCTGGCTTCTCAGGGCTGCCGAGGGCTGCCGGGGTCTCCCGGGGTACGCCGCCGTCAGGACTTCTGCAGGGCGCAGACGGCAGGCTCCAGCGAGGCTGCGGAAGGAAAGCCTTGGGTGTCGGGGCTGGGCCTGGCGCCGGCCCCTGGGTCGAGGGGGCGGGGTTGCGCCGAGACGCCTCTAGGAGAAGCCTCGCCGCCGTCGCCGCCACCGCGGCCACCCGAGGCGGGGGACCTTAGGACATAGCCCTAGTCTTTGGGGTTGTGCGGCTCACACGACAGCGCAGAGTATGAGGCTGAATCCCATCCTCTAGTCCCAAGCCTCTCCACTACCAGGGATGGGTGGCTTCGCTAGGTAGAGCGGCGGCCCCTTTAAGAGCGAACGACCGGGACACGTCTGCGAAGCTTGCGCGAAGAAGGGGAAGTTTGCGGCTGTCCGCGCCTCCCCGCCTGCTCGCGGCTGCCCGGCCGAAACCAAACCGAGGGGTGGGGTGGCGAGGACAGGGTACGTCTCAGGCTTGTGCGGGTCGGGCTCGGACCTGCGCTGCCTCAGGATGTAAAGTAGAACAAGAGGGTCGGGATGGGCAGCGTAGGCCTGTGAGGCCTGTGGGTGCCCCCGTCCCCCAGCTCCCCCCGGAGCCGGCTCCGCAGTGGTCCGCTCCGGTTGCCGGGTGCGGATTCGGGTTCCGGACCGAAGGCTGTGTGTTCTCTGCCGTTTATTGTGGCCCCGACAGGCCGGGGTTACTGTGGCGACCACGAGAGCAGCCTTGGCGCTATGGAGGAGCCCGGGGCTACCCCTCAACCGTATTTGGGGCTGGTCCTGGAGGAGCTACGCAGGGTGAGTCCAGGCGCCGATGAGTGTTACGTGGCGCAGGGGTCGCGGGAGCCGCCGGGGGAAGGAAGCAGTAGAACGGCTTTGGGGTCTAAGCCGCAGTGGTCGGAGGTCCAGAGGCCAGTCCTCGTCTGCTGCCCGGCTCCGGCCTGTGTTCGAGGCAGTAGTCAGGCTCGTAGGGCGCTTGAGTGGTTTTTGTGTGATGGAGGAGGACCTGGGGCTCTGGGAAGGTGAAGAAAGCACTTGCATAGCTGGACTTTGCAAAGATGTAAATGTTTCCCGATTCCTAAAACTAATTAGCCTCTCCGCTATGTTGTTTATTTTGAGCAGAGACACGTGGTTCCTTCGACTGTGAGAAACTTGAGGACTGTTCCTTTAAATTAGTCACATTTAGTGATGTAACTTCTCGTTGAACCTTGAAAAGACACCTGAGGTTGGGCGGGGAGTTGAAATTTTGATTCTGCATTTTTTTTTTTTTTTTTGGTAAAGAATGTCCTTTTGAGATGCTCTATCGTGAGTGAAATTGTTCTTCGCTTCTGTCTTGTTAATGTACAGTCTAGAGATAGTAAACTCCTAGCGTTCAAATTTTGTTTTTTTTTTTTTTTCAGGTCTAGTTTATAATTAGGTTGTAGAGATTTTTCTCCTTAAGTGTTTCTAGGTATCTTTGTTGATATGTGTAGGAGCATTTATGTCGCCGTGTTTTTAAAAACTGGATTAAATCTTTAAAAAGACCACTTAATTATTGAGGAAATTATTTTTAATTCACATAACAATTATGAATTTAATTCACGTAACAATTATGTTTTCTTGTTATGTGAATTAAAGGTAGTGTTGCCATGGTGTTTATGAGTTCATAGTTTGTCTAGTGCTTATGCATATGTTTGTATTTAATAAGAAAAGAGTACCTTTATGGAGATTCTAAATGGAGTAAGACTTAGTTTTGGCCACTAGCATCATGTTGTCTGTTAAGAGAGAGAAGACAAAAAAAAATAGTACGAAGTAGAACTGATGAAGTGCTTACCTAAGCATACACTCAAAGTGCTTGGGAAATTGAGGAGTGGGAGACACTACATTTTCTTGAGCGTTAGGAAAGTCTTTCCAGGTTGAGCAAATAACTTAAGCAGAGGAGGCAGGAAACAGCACAGTGTGTGCAGGGAACTAGGAGCTGTATTACTTAGAGTGTAAAGTGGGCTTAGGGAGTGATGTGCAGTGATGCTTGCCGGAGATGTAAGTAGGTTCCAAGTGCTGTAGGTGTTGGAGAGCTGTTGAAGGCGTTTCCGTAGTTAGACTTTTGGTTTAAAATTTAAGCTCTTCTTGATAGTAGCATGTAGATTAGATGTCAGGGAAACAAAACTTGAAATAGGGATTAAGGGAGAGGTGACAGTAGTAGGGATAGGAAAGAGGGTACTTTGTGGAGAAATAGCCTCTAAGAGCTAAAATATGTTTGACTTTATTGATTGCATGTGAGGGGTGAGAGAGAAGGAATCTAGGACTCCCAGGTTTCTGGCTGTGGTAACTTATTCATGGAGGTAGGGTTTATAGAAAGAGAAGCATATTTCCCTTTCTTCAGTAAAAACAATAATAATTAACATTTAGTTTTTATAGGACTGCCAATTTACAGGGACATGGAGAAATGCAGCCAGATTTTGCAGTTTTCTCTAGTCTGGTGCGTTGTACCTTCACCTGCACAGTTATTTTTTTTTTTTTTTGCTAAATGCGAGTACCCTGGCCCGGGGGCTAGGATGGCGCAACATTGTTCTGCTTTAAATTTTTTTTTATTTTTAAAAATTATTTTGTATTGAGATATATTCACACAACATAAAATTCATCCTTTTATAATGTCCATTTCAGTGCTTGTTTGGTATATTCACTATGTTATGCAACTGTCAGCCCAGTTCAACATTTTTATTACCCCAGAAAATAAACTCTGTACTGATTAGCAGTCTTTTTTTTTATTTTTTTATTTTTTATTTTTTATTATTACACTTTAGGTTTTAGGGTACATGTGCACAATGTGCAGGTTTGTTACATATGTATCCATGTGCCATGTTGATTTCCTGCACCCATTAACTCGTCATTTAGCATTAGGTATATCTCCTAATGCTCTCCCTCCCCCTTCCCCCCACCCCACAACAGTCCCCTGAGTGTGATGTTCCCCTTCCTGTGTCCATGAGTTCTCATTGTTCAGTTCCCACCTATGAGTGAGAACATGCGGTGTTTGGTTTTTTGTCCTTGCGATAGTTTGCTGAGAATGATGTTTTCCAGTTTCATCCATGTCTCTACAAAGGACATGAACTCATCATTTTTTATGGCTGCATAGTATTCCATGGTGTATATGTGCCACATTTTCTTAATCCAGTCTATCGTTGTTGGACATTTGGGTTGGTTCCAACTCTTTGCTATTGTGAATAGTGCCGCAGTAAACATACGTGTGCATGTGTCTTTATAGCAGCATGATTTATAGTCCTTTGGGTATATACCCAGTAATGGGATGGCTGGGTCAAATGGTATTTCTAGTTCTAGATCCCTGAGGAATCGCCACACCGACTTCCACAATGGTTGAACTAGTTTACAGTCTACCAGATCTAACCAGCCCAAGGCTTTATTTTATTTTATTTTTTTAAAGTTTTTTTTTTTTTTTTTTTTTTTGTAATCCCTGCACTTTGGGAGGCCAAGGCAGGTGGATCACCTGAGGTCAGGAGTTCGAGACCAGCCTGGCCAACATGGTGAAACCCTGTCTCTACTAAAAATATAAAAACTAGCCGGGCATGGTGGTGGGCAGCTATAATCCCAGCTACTCAGGAGGCTGAGGCAGGAGAATTGCTTGAACCCAGGAGACGGAGGTTGCAGTGAGCCTACACAGTGCCACTGTACTCCAGCCTGGGCAACAGAGTGAGACTCCGTCTTCAAAAAAAAAAAAAAAGTTTTTTTTAAAAAATTATTCCTTAATTTCTGTGTTTCCTTAATCCTTTTTTTTTTTTTTTTTCCTTTGTGACAGAGTCCAGAGTCTTGCTTTGTCACCCAGGCTTGAGTGCAGTGGTGCGATCTGTAGCCTTTGCCTCCCAGGTTCAGGTGATTGTCCCACCTCAGCCTTTCTAGTAGCTGGAACTACAGGTTACAGGTGCCTGCCACCATGCCTGGCTAATTTTTGTATTTTTAGTAGAGACAGGGTTTTGCCATGTTGGCCAGGCTGGTCTCAAACTCCTGGCCTCATGTGATCCGCCTACATTGGCCTCCCAAAGTGCTGGCATGAGCCACTGCGCCCGGCCCTAGCTCAGTGCTTTAAACTAGAATTTACCATATCCTTTTAGAAGAGAAGAGCTGATAAAATGTGATTGAATCTAAGAAATATTATTGTACTAAAGATACTTACGTATTTGATCTGAGAGATGCTTTTGGAATTGCCTTTTAGAGTAGAGTATCATAGGTCATATTGATTACACGATTTTTGAGATAGTGTGCATCTTATGTGTTGAATACGTTAGCTAAAAGTAAGATGCTTAGAAAATGTGTAAACTGTGCAGAAAACTTTTCTCCCTGGTATTGTGTATTGAATGCCTTTTTTCCCCAATGGCAAAAATAAGTATTTTTTTTTTATCATTAATTGCCTGTAATGATATTAGATTTCTGTGAACTGGTAACTAGGGTAATGTAGGGAGAGGCAGAAGCAGAGATCAGGGTAAAGGGATATTTTTTAGAAGTATGATCAGGTTTGTTTGGTACAGGTTAATGAAGTATAGTTAGTACCTTGGAAGGAGTACATATTTGGATTAGAGTTATAAAAGATTTTGGAGAGGAAAATAACTGTTAAACACTGTTCTTATAGGCAGAAAGGGCCTTCAAGGAAGATTTGCTGTAGAGGTTTTGGGTTAAAGCCTGAAAAGAATCAAACCCGATCATACTTCAGATTGTTCTTAAAATGGCATTTTTCTTTTTTCCCGTTACCTTTCCCCTTTTCTTTTTGATCAAGTAATATCTTAGGCCTGGTAACAAAGAGCAGAATAACCCCATTAGGTAAGGATGAGTAATGAGCTGACCCAGGGAAAGGTGAAATATAGAAGCAACAGCAACAGCCTTAGGCTGTGTTGTGCTGAAGGTCTGCTGTGGGGAGAAGTAATGTGGAAAGGCCATGGTCAGAAGATCAGGGTCTTTGGAGGAGATAATAGAAGTAATTACCATTTATTGAGCACCTATCTGGCATGTTTAGACAGCATTATTCTCATTACGCATAAGAGAAGGGACTCACAGAGGTAGGGTGGAGACATTCAAACTCCAAACCCAAAGCCCTATCCAGTGGTGTTCAAAACTTTTTTTTATTTTTTGAGACAGGTCTTACTTTGTTGCCCAGGCTGGCTTTGAATCAAACTTTTTATTTTTAAAGCTGCAAATTGATTTTTTCTTCCTGCAGGGAAATTGTATATTGGGAAACTGATTATACTTTACAGATAAAACCTGAACTGGTTGAAATCAGGGCAGAGTACCGGAACCCCAGTTCACTCAGTTTTTTTCTTTGGCCTTCTCTTATTCTCATCCTTGGAAGCTTTAAGTCACCTCTGCAGAACTCCAGTTTGAAGATAATTGCATTTCACCATACTGCTGTTCTTTACTTGGCGAAAGTGATTGAAAGTTGACAAAAAAATGTACTCTGATGCCTTCTGTTTGGTGTTAGTCTGGCAGCCCATTTTGTGTTGAC
This sequence comes from Nomascus leucogenys, assembly GCF_006542625.1. Taxonomy (NCBI): domain Eukaryota; kingdom Metazoa; phylum Chordata; class Mammalia; order Primates; family Hylobatidae; genus Nomascus; species Nomascus leucogenys. The sequence continues at coordinate 98,323,342 of NC_044381.1, forward strand.
CGCATAAACTTGTACCTATGTTTGTAATCAGTATTTTTAACAAAAGTGCATTTTTAAGAACTGACTTTTCTTTATCTTGAAGGTTGTGGCAGCACTGCCTGAAGGTATGAGACCAAATTCTAATCCTTATGGTTTTCCGTGGGAATTGGTGATATGTGCAGCTGTTGTTGGATTTTTTGCTGTTCTCTTTTTTTTGTGGAGAAGTTTTAGATCGGTAAGTAACCAGTGCTATACTAAGAATGTTCATTTTGTCACTGGGCTGAATGAATAATATGAGAAACATATTTGTTATTTTAAGTAAACAAGTTAGAAGCTACATAGGGATTCAGAGGTTTTTTTTTGTTTGTTTGTTTTTTTTAAAAGAGATGAGGGTCGGGAATCAGAGTCAGGCCCAGTGCTGTGGCTCCCACCTCTAATCCCAGCACTTTGGGAGGCCAAGGCAGAAAGATCACTTGAGCTTAGGGGTTTGTGACCAGCCTGGGCAACACAGTGAGACCCCATCACTACAAAAAATACAAAAATTAGCTGGAGATGAGGACACCCATCTGTGGTCCTGGCTACTCAGGAGGCTGAGGTGGGAGGATTGCCTGATCCTGGGAAGTCCAGGCTGCAGGGAGCCATGATTGCGACACTGTACTCCAGCCTGGGTGACAGAGAGAGACCCTGTCTCAAAAATAAAGAGATGAGGGTCTTGTGTTGCTCAGGCTGGTCTCAAACTCCTGGGCTCAAGTGGTCCTCCTGCCTCAGCCTCCCAAAGTCTTGAAATTGCAGGTGTGAGCCACCATGCTCAACTGGAATCTTTTAATGTAAGATCTTTTATATATATATTTATTTATTTATTTATTTAAAGAGATGGGGTCTCCCTGTGTTGCCTAGGCAGTAGTGCAGTTGCTATCCGCAGATGCGATTATAGTGCACTACAGCCTCAGACTCCTGGGCTTAAGCAATCCTTCCTCACCCTTCTGAGTAGTTGGGACTGCACAGGTCCATGTCACTCTGCCCAGCTTCATCTTTTTTTTAATTCTGGGAAATTTTATCTGAGACAGGGTTTCACTCCTGTCCCCCGGGCTGGAGTGCAGTGGCACGACCTCGGCTCACTGCAATCTCTGCTTCCTCTGCTCAAGCAATTCTCCTGCCTCAGCCTCCTGAGCAGCTGGGACTAAGGCGTGCACTACCATGCTTGGCTAATTTTTGTATTTTTTTGTAGAGACGGGTTTCACTGTGTTGCTCAGAACTCCTGGCCTCAAGTGATCTGCCTGCCTTGGTCTCCCAAAGTTCTGGGATTATAGGCATTAATCACCACGCCTGGCCTAATTTTGGGAAATTTTTAATGCATTTTTGGGACTGCTATTTTTCAGATGTTGCCCCTTTTAATTCTGACCTCCCTACCTCTTAACTTCTGTTTTTCAATTTCTTTATGGTTTTCTCTACCTTTTGAGAGTTCCTTAATCTGAGGAACTGAAATCTATTCTTCACCTACACTCATTGTAGAGTATCTTGTCTTTTAAAGGTTTTCCCTTTTATCTCTGTCCATATTCTGTAGATGATTGAAGTCCTCATTTCTTTTCTACTTGTTTGTGTTACCTCAGCCCTAAGGCTGATCCTTTTACAAATGAATTCCCACCTGCTTCATTATTTGAGAGAGAGGTTAAGGAAGAAAAAGGTTTGGTTCACCATTTCTTTAGTCAGTTCAGATCTATGGCCCTATGGTAACGTTTCTCAGGCTGTTTTATTTTGGATATTAGCATCAGGGGATATGATAATAGGGGCTTCTTGAAATTATTTTTTTAGGGTCAGATATGTTTGGGGAGCAATGGGTTAAATGAAATTAAACAAATATCTTTAGAGTGAAGTTATTTCAGAGCCTTTAATATGCTAATTCACAATGTGAATCTTTAATAGGGAGTCTTTAATAAGTAGTATTTAGGCTGGGCGTGGTGGTTCACGCCTGTAATCCCAGCACTTTGGGGGACCCAGGCAGGTGGATCACCTGAGGTCAGGAGTTCCAGACCAGCCTGGCCAACATGGTGAAACCCGGTCTCTACTAAAAATATGAAAATTGGCTAGGCATGGTGCCACCAACCTGTAATCCCAGCTACTCAGGAGGCTGAGGCAGAGGAATTGCTTGAACCCAGGAGGTGGAGGTTGCAATGAGCTGAGATCGCATCATTGCACTCCAGCCTGGGAGACAGAGCAAGGCTCTGTCTTCAAAAAAAAAAAAAAAAAAAGCAGCATTTATTTTCTTATTGGAAACAGAATACTTTTGGCTTGCATTTATACAAAGGCAATAAGAAACCCATATTTCTAAGTTGGCAGTAGAAGTTAAATAAATTGATGTATTTGAGAGCATATTTGTTTTAATGTAATTTTTGTTAAAAATTTATTTCAGGTTAGGAGTCGGCTTTATGTGGGTAAGTTCTTTTTTCTGCTTTAACTCTCGTTGTGATGTAAAAACTTATACTAATTTACTCGTGGTAATATTGACTTGACTTTTTTAGGAAGAGAGAAAAAGCTTGCTGTAATGCTTTCTGGACTAATTGAAGAAAAAAGTAAACTACTTGAAAAATTTAGCCTTGTTCAAAAAGAGGTAAGATATTTTTGAAAATAATATTCATGTTAGAGTCAGAGAACTTTATACTTCTCACTGTAGGTACTTCTGTGTAAATTTAAGATTATGAATGCTTTGTTTGCAGAGTATGAGAGTTCTCTTGCTCTTCATATTCAACACTTAACCAGTCTTACTAATTTTAACCATCGTAGTAGGTGTGCAATGGTGTCTCCTTGTGCTTTCCTTTTGAGTTTTCCTCACTGATGAGGTCAAGCACACAAACACATCCTCTGCATGTGCGCATTTCTGGTATCTGTGTATCCAAATGTTCTCTTTTCATAAAGACGCCAGTCAGATTGGATTAGGGCCCACCCTAACAACCTTATTTTATTTTGACCACCTCCAAAGGCCTTGTCTCCAAATACAATCACATTCTGAGGTACTGGGGTTGGAGCTTCAACATATGAATTTGTGGGGACCCAATTCAGTCCATAATAGTCCTTAATACATTTGAAATCAGATCTGTGAGGGGGCAGTCGAGGGTGTTTGTGTGTGTGAAGATTCATTTTTTCTCCTGGGCGTGTTGAGTTAATGCCATTTATTGGAAGGACCATCTTTTCTCTGTTGTTCTGTACTGTCATCTTCTTAAGTCACTGAATGTATGTGAGTCTGTTTGTGTTAAATCTTCTATTTTGTTGGGCTTTTTCTTGTTTGTTTTTTGCCAATAACATGCTTTTTTATATCCTGTAGTTTTATAACAAGTCTTAGTATCTGGTATGTTAATTTACAGTTCTTGGCTATTATGAATAAAGTTACTGTGAACATTCTTCTACAAGTTTTTTTTGTGGGCATGTATTTTCATTTCTCTTCAGTAAGTAGTATTGGAATTGGTAAGTCATTAGGGCATTAAGGCAGGTATAGTTTAACTGTATAAGATAAGAAACTGGCTGGGCATGGTGGCTCATGCTTGTAATCCCAGCAGTTTGGGAGGCTGAGGCGGGCAGATCACGAGGTCAGGAGATTGAGACTATCCTGGCTAACATGGTGAAACCCCATCTCTACTAAAAATACAAGAAAATTAGCCAGGCATGGTGGTGGGTAGCTGTAGTCCCAGCTCCTCGGGAGGCTGAGGCAGGAGAATGGCGTGAACCCAGGAGGTGGAGCTTGCAGTGAGCCGAGATGGCGCCACTGCACTCCAGCCTGGGCAACAGAGCGAGACTCCTTCTCAAAAAAAAAAAAAAAAAAAAAAAAAAAAAAAAAAAAGAAATCTACTGGCTATTTTTATCGTTTTTTCTTGGTTTTGGCTTTCAGCAGTGTTACTATGATTTGTCTAGGTGTGGTTTTTTTCTATTTGTCCTTATTGGGGTTTATGATGCTTTTAGAATCTGGCTTAATGTCTTTTATTAGTTTAGTTTTTTTTTTTTTTTTTTTTTTGAGACAGTGTCTCTCTCTGTTGTCCAGGCTGCAGTACAGTGGTGTGATCTTGGCTCACTTCAACCTCCACTTCCTGGACTCTGGTGATCCTCCCACCTCAGCCTCCTGAGTAGCTGGGACTACAGGCATGCGCCACCAAGTCCAGCTAATTTTTAAAAATTTCTTGTAGAGATGGGGTTTTGCCATGTTGTCCAGGCTGGTCTCGAATTCCTGGGTTCAAGTGATCCTCCTGCCTTGGCTTCCCAGAGTGCTGGGATTACAGCTGTGAGCCACTGTGCTCTACCTTTTATTAGTTTTGAAACACTCTTGATTGTTACTTTTCCACATATTGTTTTTGCCCTTTTTTGTTCTTTCTTTCTGGGACTGTAAAAATGGGTAGTTTAACTTTTTATTATATCTCATCTGTCTCTTATGTTCTTTTCTGGGGTTTCCATCTTTTTGTTTGCCCACACTTCAGTCTAGAGATATTCTTCTTTAACTTCCATGTTACCAATTGTTTTCATTTATGTCTAATCATCTTTTAAGCCATCCGTTGAGATCTTAATTTCATCTCTTTCCTTTTTCAGTTCTGCAGTTTTATTGTGGCTCTTTTTGTAGTTCTTTTTCTCTGGTACAGTTTTATTTTTTAATTCCACTTAGACATTATGCTCTCTTATTTTTGTTTTGTTTTGTTTTGGTTTTTTTTTTTTTGGAGACGGGGTCTCCCTCTGTTGCCCAGGCTGGAGTGGAGTGCGATAGTGCGATCTCGGCTCACTACAACCTCCGCCTCCCAGGTTCAAGTGATTCTCCTGCCTCAGCCCCCCGAGTAGCTAGGACTACAGGCACACGCCGCCACGCCTGGCTAATTTTTTGTATTTTAGTAGGGATGGGTTTCACTGTGTTGCTCAGGCTGGTCTCAAACTCCTGAGCTCAGGCAATCCACTCACCTTGGCCTCCCAAAGTGCTGAGATTACAGGCGTGAGCCACCATGCGTGGCCTATGCTCTCTTATTTTATTTATTTATGTGTTATTTATATTTTCTGATTTTCAGAATATATGCTGCCGACAAATATGCTTTCTTATTTTAATGACTACTGTATTATCCAGTAGTCTATTTCTGGTGCTCATTTTTTCTCTTGTTTCTCAGTCAAGTCTTGTCCTTTTGAATGCCAGGTTATTTTATATCAGGTGTCAGTGATAATATAATAAAAATTGTAGAGATAATTTTGAAGCTGTGGGTGCTGTCGTCTCTCTTCAGTGAGGATTTACTATTGCTTTTCATAGGCAGCTAGGCTAGGGACATTGGAAATTTCAGATAGCTTTATTTATTTGAGTTTCTTTTTTGTAAAACAAGTTTTATTGTGTATATTTAAGGTATAGAAATTTCAGATAACTTTGTTTCTTTTTTGTAAAATAAGTTTTATTGTATATATTTAAGGTATAAACATGATGAGATACGTGTATAGTAAAATGGTTACTATAGTGAAACAGATTAATGTATTCTTAATCTCTCATAGTTACCCCTTCCCTGCCGACCCCTCAAGGGCAGCTATAATGTACTCATATAATAAAAATCCTGAATGCAATACACTATTATTAACTATGGATCTCATGTTGTACATGAGATCTTTTAACTTGTTCATCCCATATATTTTCTTTTCTTTTATTGAGACGGGGTCTCATTCTGTCACCCAGGCTGGGGTGCAGTGGCGTGACCTTGGCTCATTGCAGCCTCTATCTCCTGGGCTCAAGTAATCCTCCCACTCAGACTCCTGGGTAGCTGTGGCTACAGGCACATGATACATGCTTGCCTGATTTTTAAATTTTTTGTAGAAATGGGGTCTCCCTATGTTCCCCAGGACGGTCTCAAGCTTCTGGGCTCAGGTGATCCTCTCGCCTCAGCCTCCCAAAGTGTTGGGATTACAGGCGTGAGCCACCATGCCCGGCCGTATTTTCTGCTTTGTATTTTCTGACCTACGTGTTTCTTCCCTCCTACCCAACACTGCTAACCACTGTTTTGTTCTCTATCTCTATGTATTTGACCTTTACAAAAATTCCGCATATAAGTGAGATCATGCAATATTTTTCTTTCTATATCTGGCTTATTTTACTTAGCAAAATGCCTTCTAGGTCCATCCATGTTGTAGCAAATGGCAGGATCTCCACCTTTTTATGCTGAGTAATATTCCATTGTAAATATATACCACAGTTTCTTTATTCATTTGTTCATTGATGGATACCTAGGTTGTCTCCATATTGGCTACTATGCTGCAGTGAACATGGGCATGCAGCTGTCTGTGCCAGTTTCATTTTTTTCGGATAAATATCTGGAAGAAGGTTTGCTGGATATAGTAGCTCTAAATTTCTTTAGGAGTCTCCGTACTATTTTCTGTAATGAGTGTACCCATCTACATCCCTGCCAATAGTGTACAGCAAGCCCTCAATGTCCTTGATAGATTGTTGAAAATTGACTTTAAGTGAAACAGTGTATACTGAATTCAGTTTTTTTTTCTCATCTATGTTATGATGAAACAATGTTGAAGAAAACAATGTTATTCAAAGGACAAAGGACCTGCTTTATGCCTTTCTCTTTTCTTGTCTAGAAAAAGGGTTCCCTTTTTTTTTTTTGTAACTTTTAAGTTCAGGGGTACAAGTGCAGATTTGTTACATAGGTAAACTTGGGTCCTGGGGGTTTGTTGTACCAGGGTTCCCTTTTCTCCACACCTTCACAAATGCTCGTCATCTCTCTTGTCTTTTTGATAATAGCTATTCTAACAGATACGAGGTAGTATCTCGTTGTGTTTTTGATTTGCATATCCTGGATGATTGGTGATATTGAACACCATTTCATATACCTGTTGGCTATTTTTATGTCATCTTCAGAGAAATATCTATTTAAGTCCTTTGCCTGTTTTTACATCAGGTTGTATGTTTGCTTGCTGTTGAGTTGTATGAGGTCTTTTAAAATATTGAATATTAACCCCTTATCTGATATATTTTTTCTAAATCTGTAGGTTGCCTTTTTATTGTGTTTACTTGTGTATATTTTTATTTTTTTACCTTGCAGCTTCACCTCAAAGGAACTTTCATTTTATTTTTTCTTTTGCTGTGTAAAAGCTTTTTAGTTTGATATAGTCCTGTTCACTTATTTTTTGCTTTCGTAGCCTAAGTTTTTGATGTGATATTCAATAAATTATTGCCAAGACCAGTATCAGGGAGCTTTTTCCCTGTGTTTTCTTCTAGGAGTTTTGTAGTTTCAGGTTTTATGTTTAGGTCTTTTATCCACTTTGAGTTGATTTCTATGTATTATATAAAATAAGAGTTCAATTTCATTCTTTTGCATGTGAAATCCAGTTTTCTCAGTACCATTTATTGATGAGACTATTCTTCCTGCATTGTGTATTCTTGGTGCTCTATTGAAAATTTGACCATATCTATTTGGATTTATTTCTAGGCTCTGTATTCTGTTCCACTGGTCTGTGTATTTGTTTTTATACTGGTACCACACTGTTTTTATTATTATAGCTTTGGAATATAATTTAAAATGAGTTAGTCTGATGCTGCCAACTCTATTTTTCTCAGAATTGCTTTGACTATTTGGGATCTTTTGCTATTCCATATTAAATTTAGATTAAAAAAATTTCTGTGAAGAATGCCATTGAGATTTTGGCTGCCTTTCCATTTCCTTGTGTGCGCCTCAATTTCTTTCATCAATGTTTTATACTTTTCAGTGTACGGATCTTTCACCTCCTTGGTTGAATTTATTCCTAAGTATTTTATTTTTTTCGATGCTATGTAAATAGGATTGTTTTCTAGATTTCGTTTTTGGCTAGATCGTTATTTGTGTATAGAAATGACATAGTTTTGTTTTGATGTTATATCCTGCATCTTTACCGAATTCAGTTATTAGATCTGTATTTTTGATGACATCTTTTGGGTTTTCTACATACAGGATCATGTCATCTCCAAACAGATAATTTTACTTCTCTGATCTGGATATCTTTCCTTTTCTTTCCTTATCCTTCTCTTCCTTCCTTCTTACTTTTTTTGTTTTTTTTTTTTTTTGAGACAGGGTCTCACTCTGTTGCCCAGGCTGGATTGCAGCAGTGCAATCTCAGCTCACTGCAACCTCTGCCTCCCAGGTTCAAGTGATTCTCCCACCTCAGCCTCCCATATTGCTGGGATTACAGGTGTGCACCACCGTGCCTGGCTGTTTGTGTGTGTGTGTGTGTGTGTGTGTATTTTTTGGTAGAGACAGGGTTTCACCATGTTGGACAGGCTGGTCTCGAACTTCTGACCTCAAGTTATCTGCCCACCTTGGCCTCCCAAAGTGCTGGGATTACAGGCGTGAGCCACCATGCCAGGCCTTTTATTTCTTTTTCTTGTCTAATTGCTCGACAGTACTTCCAGTACTATTTTGTTTTTGTTTTTTTGAGACAAGGTCTCACTCTGTTGCCCAGGCTGGAGTGCAGTGGCCCCAGGTTCAGGTGTTTCTCCCACCTTAGCCTCCGAAGTAGCTGGGACTACAGACATGCACCACCACACCCAGTTCATTTCTTGTATTTTTTTTGTAGAGATGGTGTTTGGTCAAGTGGCCCAGGCTGGTGTCAAACTCTGGGGCTCAAGTGATCCGCTTGTCTCAGCCTCCCAAAGTGCTGGGATTACAGGTGTGAGCCGCCACACCCAGCCCTTCCAGTACTGTTTTGAATAGAAGTGGTGGCTGTGGACATCCTTGCTTTGTACCAGATCTTAATGGAAAAGGTTTCAGTTTCTCCCCACTGGTGATGATATTTGCTGTAAGTTTTTCATAAATGGCTTTTGTTATGTTGAGGAACTTTCTTTTTATTTTTTTCATTATTTTTAAAATTTTATTATTTATTTATTTATTTATTTATTTTTTTTTGAGATGAAGTCTTGCTCTTTCACCAGGCTGGAATGCAGTGGCTCACTGCAAGGCTGCCTCCTGGGTTCAAGCAATTCTTCTGCGTCAGCCTCCTGAGTAGCTGGGACTACAGTCATGCGCCACCACGGCTGGCTAATTTTTTGTATTTTGGTAGAGATGGGGTTTCACCATGTTGGCCAGGATGGTCTCGATCTCCTGACCTCATGATCTGCCCACCTCAGCCTCCCAAAATGCTGGGATTACATGCATGAGCCACTATTATTTAGTTTTTTGAGACAGGGTCTCACTTTGTTGCCCAGGATGGAGTGCAGTGGCATGCTCATGGCTCACTGCAGCCTCAACCTCCTGGGGTCAAGTGATTCTCCCACCTTAGCCTCCCTAGAGTAGGGAGTGTGTGTGCCACCAAGCCTGGCTAATTTGTGTATTTTTGGTAGAGACGTGGTTTTGCCATGTTGCCCAGGCTGGTTTCGAACTCCTCGGACTTCCCAAAGTGTTGGGATTACAGGCGTGAGCCACCACACCTGGCCAGAACTTTACTTCTATACTTAAACTGTTAAGGGTTTTTATCAAGAAATGATGTTGGGCTGGACGTGAGGGTGTGTGCCTATAGTCCCACCTACTTGGGAGCCTGAGGTGGGAGGATGGCCTGAGCCCAGGAATTCAAGTCCAACCGGGGCAACATAGGGAGAACCTATCTCTCAAAAGAAAAAAAAAATGGATGTTGAACTTTATTGAATGGTTTTTCTTTGTCAATTGGTATGATCATGTGGTTTTTGTCTTTCAGTCTGTGAATGTGATGTATCACATTAATTGATTTGCGTGTATATATATATATATTTTTTTTTGTTGTTGTTACGGAGTCTTGCTCTGTTGCCTGGGCTGGAGTGGAATGGCGTGATCTCAGCTCACTGCAACCTCCGCCTCCTGGGTTCAAGCGATTCTCCTGCCTCAGCCACCTGAGTAGCTAGGACTACAGGTGCCCGGCTAATTTTTGTATTCTTAGTAGAGTCAGGGTTTTACCATGTTGGCCAGGATGGTCTGGAACTCCTGACCTTGTGATCTGCCCGCCTCGGCCTCCCAAAGTGCTGGGATTACAGGCGTGAGCCACTGTGCCCGGCCAATTTGCGTATATTAAACCGGCTTTGCATGCCAGGGATAAATCCCACTTGATCACAATGCATAATCTTTTTGATGTATTGTTAATTTCAATTTGCTGATACTTTATGATTTTTGCATCAGTGTTCATCAGAGATACTGACCTGTAGGTTTGTTTGTTTATTTATTTATTTATTTTTTGTGGTTTCTTGGTCTGGCTTAGGTATCAAGGTGATGCCGGACTCATAAAATGTGTTAGAAATATTCCCTCCTGTCGTTTTTCTTGGAAGAGTTTAAGAAGTATTGGTAATAATTCTACTTTAAAAATTTGGTAAAATTCAGCCGTGAAGCCATCTCTTCCTGGGCTTTTCTTTGTTGGGAGGTCAGATTACTTTAATAACAGATTGAGATATTTGGAAGCTAGGCCTCAGTTCAGAGGATTAGTCTGTTTTTGGTTTCGACTTTGTTATTAGGTAGGCAGGTTTTCTTTCTTTCTTTTTTTTTTTTTTTACAGTCTTGCTACGTCACTCAGGCTGGAGTGCAGTGGCATGATCTCGGCTCAGTGCAGTTTCCACCTCCTGGGCTCAAGTGATTCTTGTGCCTCAGCCTCCCAAATAGCTGAGATTACAAGCACATGTCACCACGCGCAGCTAATTTTTGTATTTTTAGTAGAGACAGAGTTTCACCATGTTGGCTCGGCTGGTCTTGAACTCCTGACCTCATGGTCCTTGTGATCCAGCCTCCTAAAGTGCTAGGATTACAGGTGTGAGCCACTGCGCCCTTCCAAGGTACCAATTTTGGTTGGTAAGGACATCAATTTCCTTTGCTGCTGTAACAAATTAGTGCAAACTTATTGGTGTAAAACAACACACATTTATTCTCTTAACAATTTTGAAGGTCAGAAGTCTAGAACTGATCTTTTTAAAAATATTTTGTTGTAGAGATGGGATCTCACTATGTTGCCCAGGCTGGCCTTGAACTCTTGGCCTCAAGTGATCCCACGTTGGCCTCCCGAAGTGCTGGGATTACAGACGTGAGCTACTATGCCCAGCCTTAAAACCAATCTTGGGGGCAAAATTTAAGATAGCAGCAAGTCTGTTTCTTTATGCATGTTCTAGGAGAGAATGTGTGTCTTGTGTCTTATATGGAATCTACCAACATTCCTTGGCTCCTAACTACATCACCCCAATTTCTGCTTCTATCTTATATCATTCTTTTCTAAGTTTGGTCCTCTTGCCTCCTCCTTTTAAGGACCCTTGGCATTATATTGGGCCCACCAAAATAATTCTGGATGCTCTTTCCGTCTTAAGATCCTTTATCACACCTGGACATTCTGGGGAGCAGAACATAGACATCTTTGGACAGATCATTGTTTAGCCAAGCACAGGGTTCACCTGACTTGGCAGGTCTCAGCTTCTGATTCTCCTGAAATCTCTGCTTAGTTTCTTAGCCCATCAGCCTCTTCTTCTAGGGGGAGTAGAAATGTCAAATACTAGACTTGCCTTTCTGGGGATTCCCACTTCTCTCACAAATTCTCACTGTTTTGATAGCTCTCTGAGGCTTTCAGACAGACAATTTTTTTTTTTTTGGTATTTTTCATCAAGCTTTTCTTGTTCTCGCCAGAAAGGTGGATCCCGAACAACCTAGTCTTCAATTTAATCACTTATTTTTGAATAATTGAAGTGCATTTTGCCAAATCTTATAGCGTTATATATTTTATTGTTCTTTTCATTTTTTGATGGTTGTTCCCTACCTTTTAAAGATTTTTATATTCCCCACTTGGTTTATTTGTTGTATGGTATGAATTAAAAGTGAAAAGTTTTGATGGTCAGTTACTATAAATTTCTCTTTAATGAATAGGCTTAAAGAAGAGGCTTACTTGTTTGGGGCATAATTAGACAGCTTACATAAAAATACACTCTTTGAGTAAATCTTTGGATAATCTTTAGTGCAATCTTACCGTTAGAATTTTTACCTCATTTTTAGTAAAAGATGCTAATATGAGTTATAGTCCTATGTTCTCTGAGAAGCAGACTTTACTCTTAGAGGGGAAGTTCTGGCATTTGTTGCCTGAGCTAGTGGTTTGTGATGTGTTAGCTGCTCTGGCATTGTTTGTTATAGTGGTCAGATTTAAAAAACTTAAAGCTAAGTAAATCCAAGTAAATTTAATGTACATGTGGAAATGGATTCTGTCTGCTTCTTAGGCATCTATCCAGATAAGATTTAGAATAAAATTGGTAGAGTTTTTACTTGTGATGTTGCTCTGTTTCAGTATGAAGGCTATGAAGTAGAGTCATCTTTAAAGGATGCCAGCTTTGAGAAGGAGGCAACAGAAGCACAAAGTTTGGAGGTAAAAAATCAAATGGTATAATTTTAAAAGCTGGGGAAAAAGTACTAAGTAACAAAAACTTAAAAAATGTATCTTCTGAAAACTATTTTGAAAGAAATGTGAAAGAGCCTCTCTGGATGTTAAAACTTAAAGAAGAAGATTAATATAGGAAATGGGACAATAGTAGGTAGCATAAAATATTATAAAAATTTGAGCTTTTATTGCTAACTTGTTTTGAGTCAGGCATGTTTATGTTAAGGAATCAAGAAGTATATAGAAACTTCATTCGGTCATTCCTGGGAAACGTATTAAGGTGATCATTCCTTTTTTGACTCAGTTTGCTCTAGAAAGGAGAAATAAGATTCATTTTTACAAACTTAGGTATAGTTGGCAACAATAACTTATGTAAATTATGACAATATTTGCTTTGTTTTCATCTTGAGGATATTAAGAGCTAACTAGAATTAGGCCAGAGGTTTACATTATAAGTAATGGTATGTTGGTAAATGTTTAACACCTTTTTTTTAAAAAGCAGCCTTATTTGTAGCATTTGCTGCGTTCTGTAGTATGAATACTTCCACCGTGGCCAGTTTCAAGCTACCAACATGATGTCACTGAATGAGGAGTCTGGGAAGATACTGCCTAAAGTAGGCTTTCCTGAGCCAAGTGTGATTTGGTTGATTTTTAAGGAAGGAAAATATGGTAATTTGTAATGTAGCTAAACTAAGACAGATTAGGGTAAGTGATGGGAATGGCTTACTACTGTTTAGATATGGACGTATTGTAAAAAGCACAGTAGTGACAAAGGATAGCAGAGGACACCTTTGTCTGCAGGTATTAAAATAGAAAACAGTAGACCTTGTACCTTTGATAAGTGTCCAGTACAGTGTGGCAGTTCTCGATCACTGCTATCTGTAATCATCAGAAACTCTATGTGTTATGATTCAGAATTTTCTAGTAGAGTCCAAAGGAAGTTATAAATTGGATTCCAAATAAGTTTCTTAATATTTTCTTCATTTGTTGCCTATTACTATCTTCAAGCACTTGTTGAAATTATATTTTATTTGCTGACCCTCTGTCTTAACTACCCTCCCTGTAGTAATTTATTTATTTATTTATTTATTTTTTGAGATGGAGTCTTGCTCTGTCTCCCAGGCTGGAGTGCAGTGGCGCAATCTCGGCTCACTGCAAGCTCCGCCTCCCAGGTTCACGCCATTCTCCTGCGTCAGCCTCTCTGAGTTGCTGGGACTACAGGTGCCCGCCACCATGCCCGGCTAGTTTTTTGTATTTTTGGTAGAGACGGGGTTTCACTCTGGTCTCCATCTCCTGACCCCCTCGTGATCCGCCCACCTCGGCCTCCCAAGATGCTGGAATTAACAAACGTGAGCCACCACCCCCGGCCATAATTTATTAGTTTGATAAAAGAATTTTAGAAGGCATTTGGCATGCTAACAGAAGAGCAAAAAGTAGGTAGCAAAGACATTTACTCAAGCTTGGTAATACTGAGGATAAAATATTACAAACCAATTTATTTTCAAGGTAAGGAATTATTATAGGAGTAAAATTAGCTGAATTTTTAGCTGCATTCAACATTTTGGAAAATTTTCTTCAATTTTAGTAATTTTTTAGCATAGTATTTTCAGTAATAGTAATCATAATTGAATTCAAACTATAATGTGATGCAATTTAAAAAAATATGATAGCTGAATCTGTAGATAAAATCAAACCAATAGAGTAATTTTGATTCAGGTCAGGGAATTCCTAGAATGAAATATTCAAATTTGAGGTAATATGTATAAACAAGTTTTTAAATCACTGTAATGTAGTATGTATTTTTTTTGCTCTTATTTTGGCCTGCATTAAAATCTTTGAATCTTTTGGTTTATTTTTCTCTAACAAGTTTGTTGAAGGATCACAAATATCAGAGGTATGTTTATTATAGTATTTAAAGTCCAGTTGGAATAATCCAATAACTAATCATTTTAAATTAAAAAGGTCATAGAAAATAGGTCTTAATTCAATGTGGAATATTATCGTGAAGCAGCCTTGATTGTTTTTTTAGTTGATTTTTTATGTCATGCGTTTAATTATATTAAATTAGCTTTATTTCTCATTTTTTTCTTTATAGTGCTTTTAAGCAGAGGTTGGCAAACTGTGCCTAGTGGGCTCTCCACTTTTTTTTGTAAAAAATTGTTTTGGAACATAGCGATGCTCATTCATTTAAGTATTGCTTTTGTTTCTCACTACAGTGGCATAGTTGAGTAATTGCGACAAAGACTGCATGGCCTATGAGCCTAAAATATTTATTCTCTTGTTCTTTATAGAACTTTGTTGACCACTGCTACAATTGCTGTTATTTTGATATTATAAAAATGAGCAAATATATAAATGAAAGTTATTTAACTTACAGTACATATTTTTTATTATGCTCATCTGATTTCCCTAATGAAAAATTCTTGTATCTGTTTAATAAAGTTGGCTTTCTCTCTTAGGCCACCTGTGAAAAGCTGAACAGGTCCAATTCTGAACTTGAGGATGAAATACTCTGTCTGGAAAAAGAGTTAAAAGAAGAGAAATGCAAACATTCTGAACAAGATGAATTGGTAAGGCTCTTTTATTTGAGGAGAATATAAGAAAAATTTACCGAGGTTTAAAAAATATATATGATACTGGTTAAAGTATTACATTATTGTAAAAAATGTAAAGAATACAGAAGGTTGTAGAGAGGAAAATTGTCTAGATCCATTCTTTTCACTTCCCCCTGGATGTTACTGTGTTAAATTTCTTGCATATTTTTATAGAAATTTTCTGTATGCGTATGGAAGTAGCTCATGTAACTAAAAACTGAATAATCATGTACATAGTGTATATTTGTAATTAACGTGTATATTAACATTATAACTTTTTCTTTTAAAAAAACCTGTCTTCATGAAAATCTTCATGTATGTGAGATTATTTAGTAAAACATGTTAGTGGACTTATCTTGAGCCTATATAACTTAAATGTTATGGAATATTAAAGTTATGAGATACTATTGTTATGTAATGTTCATATAAAATGCCTTTAAGCATATGGCTAAATAAACTGAGAAGGTGTCTTAATTTGAGCTGTCACTTATGGAGCAAAAGTGTTAGGTTAACAGTATATATAATATATATGGCATTTTGAAACTAGAGTTTAGTAACTATTTATTGCCTGATACTGTCTTTCTAGATGGCGGATATTTCAAAAAGGATACAGTCTCTAGAAGATGAGTCAAAATCCCTCAAATCACAAGTAGCTGAAGTAAGTTCAATTAGTCTAGTAGGTCTGTTGCTTTTGAAAATAATTTTAGTTTAATTTTTTTAAATTAAGAAATAAGATATAATAATAGGATTTGAGATATAGGGGATCCCAGGTATTTTGTTTTTTGTTTTTTTTTAAACAATACCTGAATGAATTAGCATGGCTGTGTTGCCCAGGCTGGAGTATAGTGGCACGATCTTGGCTCACTGCAACCTCCACCTCCTGGGTTCAAGCAATTCTCCTGCCTTAGCCTCCTGAATAGCTGGGATTACAGGCATGTGCCACCATGCCTGGCTAAGTTTTGTATTTTTAGTAGAGGCAGGGTTTCACCATGTTGGCCAGGCTGGTCTTGAACTCCTGAGCTCAAGTGATCGGCCCACCTCAGCCTCCCAAAGTGCTGGGATTATAGGCATGAGCCACCGCACCCAGCTTGTGTTTTTTTTTTTTTACACGAAGTACTTCAGATAAGTTCATCTTTTCAATGGACAAGTGTTTATTGAGCTGTTACTATATATTGAGGACTGGTTGCTTGACACTTAACATTAATAGACAAAAAAGTCCCCAGGAAGTTTAAATTTTAGTAGGGGAGGCAGAATAAATAGTTATCAAAATTTGCTGCACAGTACATAGAAAGTTACAAGAGGTTTGTCCAAGGTCACGTCGTAGCACATTAGTGGGAGAGGCAGGACTAGACCCCGATTCTAGACAAGCGTTTTTTCTGCTCCACCATGCTGTCTCTGCTGTTAATATTGGCATGGTTTTGCCTTTGTTTAATTCTGTGTTCTAGGGAGTATGTGTAAGGATGAGCTATGTATTAAATTAATTGTTACAAACTTGACATTTTTTGTTTTACTTAGGCCAAAATGACCTTCAAGATATTTCAAATGAATGAAGAACGACTGAAGATAGCAATAAAAGATGCTTTGACTGAAAATTCTGAACTTCAGGAAAGCCAGAAACAGGTTTGTGCTCTGTAGCGACTCTTCAACTTGTGAATATGTAATTATAAATGTTCTTGGCATCCTCATGACTGACCCATGCTAGGGACAAGTATAGGCTTTTCCTTGAGAGCATGAGAGCCGAACAGCCTCCCATACATATTTCAGTGTCTGTCTCTTTTGTGTAGTATACAAAAGTGTATACTTTTGGCACCTTCTACCCCCAGGGCAGGGAAAGTAAGCCAGGGCATTTAGCATTTTGGTAATCATAACCAAGTTCTTAAAGCCAGACTGAAAGGGTATGGAGAATATGAGTGAGGATTTTTGAAGTTATATATCTGGGGTCTAAAGATAGAAGCAGTTCTGGTGGCAGATCACATAAGGATGTGACATTTGCCCTCTTTCCCTACATAGATACTCCCACGTATATTTCTTCTTCTGCTTTGCCAATGTAATTGTAACTTTTCAGTGGGAAAATTTTTCAGTGATTAAATTATTATAATTATCCAACTATTACTCACACCAGAGCAACATGGTTTGTTCTTTTTTTTTTATTTTTTTATTTTTTAGACGGAGTCTCACTCTGTTGCCAGGCTGGAGTGCAGTGGCGCGATCTTGGCTTACTGCAACCTCTGCCTCCCAGGTTCAAGCAATTCTCCTGCCTCAGCCTCCTGAGTAGCTGGGACTACAGGCATGCACCTCCATGCCCAGCTAATTTTTGTATTTTTAGTAGAGACAGGGTTTCACCCTGTTGGCCAGGATGGTCTCGATCTCTCGACCTCGTGATCCGCCTTCCTTGGCCTCCTCAAGTGTTGGGATTACAGGCGTGAGCCACTGCACCTGGCCTCATGGTTTGTTCTTATTACATATTCTGTCTTATTCAGTATTTGCCTTATGGTTAATAATTGTTTTGTTTCTTGTATACTTACCTGGTTCATCTGTATGCTGTCTTCTAGAGATACAGATATCTTACTCATGCCTTCAAATGCTTTGTTTAATCTGTTAATTTCATTTTTTTTTCTTGAAGCAGTTTTTTCTCGGGCCTCTCTTGGTTTAATAAGAACTTATTCTGTAGGTGTGTGTTCTGTTCTGTATCCTAAGATTTCACTTCATCCCCTCCTGTGTTAGATCTTCTGTTTCCCATATCTAAGCTCTTTTGCGGTTAATTCTTTTGGTTAACTTTCTGAGGAAGAGGTACAGGAGGTAATTTTTTTAGAGCTTACATGCCTGGAAATGTCTTGTTTCTCATACTTGTTGATATTTTGGTTGAATATATTCCGAGTTGGCATTTTTTTTTTTTTTTTTTTTTTTGAGGCAGAGTCTCGCTGTCGCCCAGGCTGGAGTGCAGTGGCGTGATCTCGGCTCACTGCAGGCTCTGTCCCCCACGGTTCACGCCATTCTCCTGCCTCAGCCTCCCGAGTAGCTGGGACTACAGGCGCCCGCCATCTCACCCAGCTAATTTTTTGTATTTTTAGTAGAGACGGGGTTTCACTGTGTTAGCCAGGATGGTCTCGATCTCCTGACCTCGTGATCCGCCCACCTCGGCCTCCCAAAGTGCTGGGATTACAGGCGTGAGCCACCGCGCCCGGCCTGGCATTTTTTTTTTTTTTTCCCTCAGAATTTTAACACTGTTCACTCCAGTGTCTTGACTTTCTAGTATTGCTTTTAAGAAGTCAGAAGCTATTCAGATAATTGGACATTTTTGGAAATCTGCTTTTTTCCTCCCTGGAAGCTTTCAATATCTTTTTATTGTTTCCTCTTCTCTGAAATTACAGACCATTACACATCTCTTGACCTCATGATCCACATGCGTCGGGCTCCCAAAGTGCTGGGATTACGGGTGTGAGCCACCGCGCCTGGCTGCTGGCGGGGTTTTCTTTTCTTTTCTTTTCTTTTTTGTTGTTGTTTTTTTTTTTGAGATGGGGTCTTGCCTTGTTGATCAGGCTGGAGTGCAGTGGCCTGATCTTGGCTCACTGCAACCTCCACCTCCTGGGTTCAAATGATTCTCCTGCCTCAGCCTCCCGAGTAGCTGGGATTATAGGCATCTGCCACCATGCCTGGCTAATTTTTTGTATTTTTAGTAGAGACAGAGTTTCACCATGTTGGCCAGGCTGGTCTTGAACTCCTGACCTCAGGTGATCCACTCGCCTTGGCCTCCTGAGGTGCTGGGATTACAAGCACGAGCCACTGTGCCCAGCTATTGGCGGGCTTTTCTATAGGATATATATTTTTTTGAGACAGTCTCACTTTGTCACCCTGTCTGGAGTTCAGGGTGCTATTTCAGCTCACTATAACCTCTGCTGCCCGGATTCAAGTGATTCTCCTGCCTCAGCCTCCCGAGTAGCTGTGATTGCAGGCCTGTACCACCACATCTGGCTAATTTTTATGTTTTTAGTAGAGATGGGTTTTCACCATGTTGGCCAGGTTGGTCTTGAACTCTTGACCTCAAGTGATCTGCCTGCCTCGGCCTCCCAAAGTGCTGGGATTACACGCATGAGCCACCGCACCTGGCCAGGTTAGAGTATTTCTAATTGGAGGATTCTCAGTTGTTGGTATCTGAAGAGCATTTCCACAGGGATGCGTCCTCTACATTTCCCATTTGGGAGGTGTAAGCCTGTTGGCCAACAGTCTTGCAACTCAGGTAAAGAGTGCTGGTGTCTGACTGTTCAGTAAGTCAGTTTCCTCTTAATACTTTCATGTTTTTAGTATGTTACTTCCACCTTCACCTGGATAGATGTCCTAGAGTCTCAGGTTCCACCTCTTCAAAGAATAACCCTGTAGGGTTTTGCGTGTGTGTGTGTGTGTGTGTGTGTGTGTGTGTCTTTGTGTGTGTGTGTGTGTGAAAGAGACAGAGATAGAGAATGAATGAGAGAGAATGAGTATATATTTATGTCATGGGAGGCTTTCCAACTGCTTTTTATACAGACTTTTGGCCAGTCCTCCTTTTTTCCAATCCTGCTTATACCCCTGGTATTTGTGCCTTCAAATCATGAGCCTTTCTAGGGTATATCAAATCAGCCTACTTTTGGGTGTTCTATCTTCTGGCTTAGATTTTAGTTCTCTCTAGTTGGTCGAGTCTTTTTATCACACTTTCCATTTTCTACTTCTACAATTATTTTTTGTCTCCTATTCTGTTTTTTCCTTGTGGGTTTATGCCTTTGAAAAAAAATCTGTTTTCGGGCATTTTAATAGATTTGAGTAGAAAGTGGTGGTAAACCCTGTGTTAAATTTGCCATGTTATGATCAAAAGTGGCTTTTTCCACCTTGGAAAATATTTCACCTAGATCAGTCTTACTCTTTACAGCGGTTTTCGTCTAACTCCCTTGTAATAATCCAAATTCTTGAAACAAACGATATTCACTGATGCCCTGTTCTAATGCACTCCTTCTCTAATGTTTTAATACTGTATGCTGTGTACTTAAGTCTCTTTGCTAACTCATGAGAGATGACCTAATCACCAAATGTGAATTTTTTCTTGAATTCTCATTTGTTTTTACCTGTATCTTCTGATTCTGTTATATATACATAGAAAAGGATTCGTTTTTCATGTGTTCGGAAATATGCCAATGAAGCCTTAGTTTTGCAGAGAAATCCAATAATTACTGTTCGGTAGAACGGAGTTTTAAAGACTAAATAAATTTAGATTTTTTCATATATATGAGCCATTTCTTTTGTGAATTGCCTGCTCAGTCTTTTTTTTCTTTGCCTATTTTTTCTTATTGACATCTAAGAGCTCTTTGCATGCTAAGGTTATTAACCTTTTGCTACAAATGTTACGAAAATTCCTTTCTTGGTGGGGTGCAGTGGGTCACACCTGTAATCTCAGTGATTTGGAAGGTCCAAGTGGGAGGATCACTTGAGGCCAGGAGTTCAAGATCAGTCTGGGCAACATAGCAAGACCTTGACTCTACAAAAAATAAAAATAAAAAAATTAGCAGGGTATGTGACATGTGTAGTCCAGTTGTTTGGGAGGCTGAGGTGAGAGAATATCTTGAACCCAGTAGTTTGAGATTGTGGTCCAGCTTGGATGACAGAATGAGACCCTGCCTCTAAAAAAAAAAAAAAAGAAAAAAAAAAAAGGGAAAGAATTCCTTTCTAGTTATTTGTCTTTAAATGTCATTTGTGTTATATTTGATTTGTGAAGCTTTTAAGCTTTCTGTAGTCAAGTTTACCTTTTATCATGATCTTTACTTTTTGTCATGTTCTGAAAGGTTTTCCTTTCCTGTAAAAGTATATATAGTAGAATACTGTTCGTGCAGAGTCTGATCTGTTCTAGATTAATGGTATTTCTTTTCTTTTTTTTTTTTTTTTTTTTGAGACGGAGCCTCGCTCTGTTGCCACGCTGGAGTGCAGTGGCGCAATCTCGGCTCACTGCAGCCTCTGCCTCCCAGGTTCAAGCGATTCTCCTGCCTCAGCTTCCTGAGTAGCTGGGACTACAGGCGCGTGCCACCATGCCCAGCTAATTTTTGTGTTTTAGTAGAGATGAGGTTTCACCATGTTGGCCAGGATGGTGGTATTTCTAAAGGTTAGTTATTTTAAGTACAAAATGGCACAATGATTTAAAAAATAAATTTTAATGCAAGTAAGGTGTATTTTATATGGGATATAAGGAATGGTAAGAAATGACCAAATCTAAGATATGTTTATCTCAGAAAACCTTTATTTGAGATAAATACAGGATATAAACTAGTTGAAGAATGTGTGTGTTATTTTACACTACCCCATTTTGAAAGTTCTTTGAAAACAGGAGCCATGTTTTTCTTTTTTAAGTAGCTACATAATGCCTTCTTAGTATCTTTTAATGATTCACTTATGTGATGAGCTGCATTTTAAAAATTTTCATTTTCAGCTTTTGCAAGATGCTGAAGTGTGGAAAGAACAAGTGAGTGAACTTAATAAACAGAAAGTAACATTTGAAGACTCCACAGTACACGCAGAACAAGTTCTGAATGATAAAGAAAATCACATCAAGGTAGATGGCTCTGCTGGTTTTAGTGACCAAGTTGGCTAGAATTTTACACTAGCTCTGAGATTTGAAAACCACTTTTTAGCAGCTTTTATTTTCACAACATATTTTCATAACATATTTGGCCAGATTGTCAAATGTTTCTTGAAGACTTACTGATTTGTCATATGTAGATACACATGCACACACACATACTTATATGAATATTCTGTGTGTCCTTTTTTCTTCTCTATATTTTAGCCTAGGTATTTAGTAAAGAAATAAAAATAATGGTTTTTACTGTTTCTCTTCAGGATGCTATCTGCTCTTGTTAGGAGGTTGGAAGACTGAGAAATTGGACATATAGTTATATATATTAATTGAATATCTTTAACTGGTGTATGTACTTTCATGGAGAGGAATACTTTTAAAAAATAAATTTAATTGAAACTTGACTCCAGTCGTAAGAACAAAAGGATTTTTTGATTTTTTTCTTTTCCTACTCATCTAAAAAAATCTTAATGCTGGTAAATACAGATACTCAAGTATATCAAATAATGATACGTAAAACTAACGTTCTATAATTTACACAGTGATGTGGATGTTGTCATATTGAAAGTGATGCTCTCAGTCATAGGTGAGAATTGAACAATGAGAACACATGGACACAGGAAGGGGAACATCACACACCGGGGCCTGCTGTGGGGTGGGGGAAAGGGGGAGGGATAGCATTAGGAGATACACCTAATGTAAATGATGAGTTAATGGGTGCAGCACACCAACATGGCACATGTATACATATGTAACAAACCTGCACATTGTGCAATATACCCTAGAACTTAAAATATAATAAAAATATCTGTATATATAAAAAGAAAGTGATGCATCTGTGCTAGTTAAGTTGCTGCTAAGAATATTTTCAAAATTCCAGCTTTCTCAGTTTTATTCAGAATTTGGCATACACACACACACACACACACACACACACACACACACACACACACACACGAGATGGAGTTTCAATCTTGTCACCTAGGCTGGAGTGCAATGGCACCATCTCGGCTCATTGCAACCTCTGCCTCCTGGATTCAAGTGATTCTCCTGCCTCAGCCTCCTGAGTAGCTGGGACTACAGGCATGTACCACTATGCCTGGCCAATTTTTTTTGTATTTTTAGTAAAGACGGGGTTTCACCATTTTGGCCAGGATAGTCTTGAACTCCTGACCTCAGGTGATCCGCCCACCTCAGCCTCCCAAAGTGTTGGGCTTACAGGCCTGAGCCACCGTGCCTGGCTGTGGCATATTTTATTTATTTTTTCTAAACTTCCTCTACTAAAGGCTTTGGGATTCTCTTAAAGATAACAAGAATGAGATGGTAACCTCAAGCTCTGCTGAAAGGTACAGACCATGTTATTTGTGCCTGGAGCTCTGAAGAGAGGGAGGAGGTCGAAGGGTGAAAATTGTAGAGCAGCACATTATTTTTAGGTGGTTCCCTCCAGAGGAATACGTGACACGTCATTTGATTATCTGTAGTGTTAGAAAATATTTCTTTATTCAACAAAATTCAAAAAGTACTTTTGGAAAACCTCTAATGTTCCATTCAAATTCTCTTTTATAAATGTCTTTATTTCAGTTGAACTCCTCAGCTAATTGTTTCCTTGAATAAATCAAGTAAAAATCTACGATCTTTTTATACATTATGTATGTCACTGCAGATGTGTTTGGTGTCACACAGAATTTACTCTCATGTTAATTAGGCCACTGTTATTTGTGGCATGTGAGAAATGTCATATACAAAAATATTTTACTACTTTTTAGTTGCGTAATATTAATATGTACTATACTTGATTTGGGAATAACTAGTTTTGGTTTTCATCTTGCAGAGTTTAGTAGTCAATAAATGTTACCATTTCTCAAGACTTTACAATGTCTTAATAAGAGGTGGAAAATAAGAGCTCTTGTGTTGTTATTTATGTGGATTGATTTTTAAACTATAACTGTACATTCAGAAGTTGTAAAGCTGTTAGCATAAGGCATTCCCCTCTCTGTTTTTCCCCTTTGTTAAATGTGAAGACTCTGACTGAACGCTTGCTAAAGATGAAAGATTGGGCTGCTATGCTTGGAGAAGACATAACGGATGATGATAACTTGGAGTTAGAAATGAACAGTGAATCGGAAAATGGTGCTTACTTAGGTATTAAGTCATGACTCATCTCCTTTTGCTAAAATGGTGACTAGCTCTTCTATTTCCTTTTTGTTCCCTGTGTGCACCATGTTCTTTATATGCTTTTACTTTGGCACATTCTGTCTGTCTGACACACTGTCCTTTCTCACCATCCCCTATAGTTTAGCTTCAGCTGGAGCACTGCCTTTTCAGTAAGTCTTTTCCAGCTACTCAGACACACTTACAGCCTCCTCCCTTTGTTTTCTTTGTGTATTGTACATATCTTTATTATAGCCGTTTTCAAAATTACATCATAATCATTTCAATGCCTGTTTTTCCCTGTACTGTAAGCTAATCAGATGAATGACTAGTTTGAAAAACAAGTGTTCTATAAATGAATACTTAAGGATACTTCTTTTGCTTTTGTCAGAGGTTCAGATGGTTACAGTACTTTTAATCTTAGCCATTCAAATTGTTATTGGCCATTGCTGGTTGTGCTCTGAAGTTGGCAAAAGTGGCAAAATTTAGTTTCACTATGGCCCCTTACTGTATTCTCACACCAATTCCTTTGACCTAAAAAAAACCTTTTTTTTTTTTGAAATATGGCATCATAGGAAGTTCTAAAACTAGTACAGAGGTCCCATGTACCCCTCTCTCATTTTACCCCAGTGGTAGTTCTTCAGACTTTTATGTCCTGTTCCCTAGCCCCCTGCATAATTAACAGATTTATTAAGGAGGAAAAAGTGTGATTAAAAATTTTTTTTGTGATAACATTAATATGTTGGAAAAAATTACATCCCTAAAATAAGTATATAAAGTTCTGTTTGTACTTTTCCATTTCTACTTTATTATATATAAAATAATCCTTTCTCTATTTGAGAAAACTCATGCTTATTTAATGTTATTTTAACTTGGGTTATAATTTTACTCATATTTTGCATGCTGTAAGAATCCAAGAATAGTTAATGATTGTGGTCTATATTTAGATGAATATCTAAGCCTTGTTATAACTCTGTTCTTGGAGTTAGAGCTGAAGAACCTTGTTAAATGGTATGACACTTCAGTGCTTTTATTGTTTAGCTTCCTGGGAGCAGGTCCAAGGCCATTCTGCTTTATACCAAATTCTTTATTGTAGCAAGAAGAGGGATTATAAGTTTCTGGTTTAGTGAACTGATAAAATCATTTTGATGTCTGTTGTCGTATTGCACTATTTTCTCAAATCGTTGTTGTGCTTTTGATTTTCACTGTAGATAATCCTCCAAAAGGAGCTTTGAAGAAACTGATTCATGCTGCTAAGGTTTGTGCTATTAGATACATATAAAGAATAAGGAGGAAGAAAGAGAACGTGGATTACTCATGTCTCCTTAGTAATTGTTTAAAAAGTCCATTTTATTGTTCACATACAAATATATTTAAAAATTATCAGAATTTTCATCATCAATTGCTTT
The DNA here is from genome assembly GCF_006542625.1 of Nomascus leucogenys. NCBI lineage: Eukaryota > Metazoa > Chordata > Mammalia > Primates > Hylobatidae > Nomascus > Nomascus leucogenys. The sequence continues at coordinate 98,348,409 of NC_044381.1, forward strand.
TTACTTTCAATTATTAACTTTAGAAATTCATATAATTTTTGGAATTTATCAAAATAAAAAATTCTAAGTTCTGTACTCATTTTTTCAGATAAGAATATATTTAAAATGTTTCCTGTATTTTATCTTGTACTTCCCTCAGTGCATTCTTTTTCTTCTAGTCTCAGTATTTTCTTACCCCTTCTGCCCTATATCCTATTTTAAGTAAATACTAGATTCCTTTTTTTCTGGCTTATTCCTTCTCTTTTCCACCCTAGTAGTGGTATCCTCATTTTTGCTGATGTATGTGAAGTCTTGGTAATGTAGTTTGAAGGCTGTTTTAATAAAAACTTTTGTTGAAAGTAAATAGAATGAAAATAGTCACTTTCTTAAGCATCCAGTGAAAAGCATTCACTACTTTTTCCTACCCTTTGTTCTGAGACTTACAAGTATTGATGACTTTGCTGTTTTTTTTAAGATAGAAGCTGCATTATTGGTTTCTGTATTCCAGGTGATAATTTCATCAAAACAATAAAATCGCTTAAAAAGTGTAAGGGGTGTTATAGTGAGGTTTTATGGGTTTTTTTTTTTTTTATAACTGATTAATGTTACTTTTTTCCTTCTTCCCTTCTTTAAAGTTAAATGCTTCTTTAAAAACCTTAGAAGGAGAAAGAAACCAAATTTATATTCAGTTATCTGAAGTTGATACAACAAAGGAAGAGCTTACAGGTAGGTCATTGACATACACACTTTTAATGTTTTTCTAAGTAAGTACATCTCCTTGCAGAGAATGGCAGAAATTAATTGAATTAACTTTGGGAAGATCCAGTTTTATGTTTTTTAACTTTTGTTCTTGTTGGGTGTTTGTGAAACATTAGTCCTGGTTTTTGTTGTCATTGTTGCAAAAGGCATATCGATTTCCTCTATATTTATGTGAAGTTAAGGAAATTTTTAAAAAAACATGTAAAACCGTATTCATCTTTGAATTACAGTGTTATGTGTTTGAATGGTTTTAGATGTTAAAAAGTAGCAAATTGAAACTTAATGTTTAAAGTCTTTGTTAATTGAAAAATTGATCTTCAGTAGTGGTACTGTTTGCAGTATGATTTGTTCCTTTAATGTACATACGTAGTATATTAGTACATACAAGAGTGATGTTAGACCTGCAGAAACGAAGGTTTTGTTTTAATTGAAAACATTTATGTTTATTTTGCTGATAGTGTTTGTATTTTCAAAAAGTAAACAAGTTATGTCAATATGTTTGAAAATTTTTAAAGTTGGGATAAATAGCATCTCATTTTGTAAAAATAAAAAGTATAAAGATTTACCATATACATTTGCATCAGAAAAGACTGGAAGGACATACTCAAATGTCAACAATGATTACCTCTGAATATGGGATTATAGGCAGATGTTTGTATTCTTTTTACTTATCTGTATTTTCAAAAACTTCTACAGTAAGTGAACTGCATTTATAATACTGTTTTAAAAGATCGAACCACCAAAGATAGAGGTTATTAAAAATTATATCCCTACTCACATGATTTTAGTAATTGGATTATTTTTCGATTTCAAGAAACATTAGTATTAGTTTAAGAGAATGTTGCTATATGTAAAGCATTGTACTAAAAACCATGGGAGATTCACAGAAGGAAAAGATAGCTTACTTTCAAGGAAGCTGTATTTCAAAAAATGTGTGTAGAAAGTGCCAGAGTAGCAAGGAAATTTGTTCACCAGTTATCCCACTCCTTAATACAGTTTCCTGGCAAATCTTTGTTTTTTTCTTAGACTAATATTTGGAGACTCTTTGTCGGCCCGTACTCTTCTTCCAGATCTAACTTTGTTTTTTTAATGGATCTTGAAAGATAAATTTCTGTAATTGATCTTTTATTCATAGCATGAAGATTTTCCTCTAAACTGTTTCTTCCTTTTCTGGTAATCATTTACAGTGGTCTTTAAGTTACAATTTGAAACAAAATAGCTAGAGTAGAAGTACAAAAATATGGCCAGGCGTGGTGGCTCACGCCTATAATCCCAGCACCTTGGGAGGCCAACGTGGGTGGATCACTTGAGCTGGGGAGTTCAAGACCAGCTTGGTCAACATAGTGAAACCCTGTCTCTACTAAAAATACAAAAATTAGTCGGGCGTGGTGGCACATGCCTGTAGTCCCAGTTGCTTGGGAGGCTGAGGCACGAGAATCACTTGAACCTGGGAGGTGGAGGTTGCAGTGAGCCAAGGTTGCACCACTGCACTCCAGCCTAGGCAACCCAGCGAGACTTTGTCTCAAAAAAAAAAAAAAAAAAAAAAGAAAAGAAAAAGAGTACATAAGTGTATTAAAGAATTAAGTGTTGGGTTGTAGTTTGCTTGTTTGTTTTACAATAGGGATGATTAAATTTTAATAGAGATAATACCCAATGTTAATTTCTTTACGTGATTGTTCTTGGCAATGGCTCAAAGCCTAGGTCAATGAATTTTTTTTTCTCATGTAGATTAAAAAATTTCTGTGGAAAGATAGTTATGTACAATTTCCTATACATTTAATCATTTAATGTTTAGGTATTTATGTAAACTGTTCTTTGGTTTGTATGTTTAGTGGGTTATATTAGTCCATTCTCACATTGCTGTAAAGAACTACCTGAAACTGAGTAGTTTGTAAAGAAAAGAGGTTTAATTGGCTCATGGTTTTGCAGGCTGTACAGGCTTCTGCTTCTGGGGAGGCATCCGGAAATTTACAGTCATGGTGGAAGGCGAAGGGGAAGCTAGCACATCCTACATGGTGGGAGCAGGAGGAAGAGAGTGAAGGGGGGAGGTGTTACACACTTTAAAACAACCAGATCTCATGAGAACGCTTATCACCTGGGGGAGACAGCACTAGGAGGATGGTGATAAACCATTAGAAACCACCCCCTTGGTCCAATCACCTCCCATCTGGCCCCACCTCTAACATTGGGAATTACAATTCAACATGAAATTTGGATGGGGACACAAAACCAAACCATATCATGAGGGTTTTAGAATAATTAAATACCATTACATGTAATTACTAAAATTTTCATGCTTGTTAATACTATTTCCAAAACTCCCCTCTTTAGGCAGAGTGAGTTTTGTCTTTTAAGATTTGTGGTGGTGATTCATATACATGTTATGAGAGATGATGCCTTCCTTCATCTTAGAGGAGTTGAGGTTATTATCTTGGTACCTTAATGTTAGAGATGTTCAGAGTTGGTACTTCAATTTTAGAGGAGCTCAGAGTTGAGGTAATTACTTAGAAGAGAAATGAGGTTTTTAAAAAAATTGGTGCATAAATTATAAAGCATTCATAATTATTTAGAATGATTCATTTTTATAGATTTTTTTAAAGATGGTTTAGCAGTTGAAACAAAGCTTAAATTTGGTATTTTTCTCTCTGGTCTTGATCTGTTTTAAACTAGGAGTATGTTTGGGCATTTGTTATGAGAAGATCTAGATTTCTGGCTTGACTTATGTCAAAATTTTAGCTTAAAAGGGAGGGCTAGGTAGAATTTAAGTATTATTGAGAGATAAAGTTTTTACTAGATAAAAACAGGCATTATTCATCACCTGGAAATTGTTTTACAGGGAATGTTGAACTACAGTATCTCCCTTTAAAACGCTTATCTCCAAAACCTTCCTGAGAACTTCAGTGGCATTTAGCTCTAAAATTGAAAATTAGATGCTAGAATTAGAATGTTGAAGGTGTTGGAAATCCTATAAATAATAACAAAAGTTAAAAGAATTTTTTTTTTTTTCCAAGACGGGGTTTCCCTTTGTCACCCAGGCTGGAGTGCAGTGGCGTGATCTTGGCTCACTGCAAGCTCTGCCTCCCAGGTTCAAGCAATTCTCCTTCCTTGGCCTCCCAAGTAGCTGGGATTACAGGCAAGCCCCACCGTGCCTAATTTTTTGTATTTTAAATAGAGACAGGGTTTTGCCATGTTGGCCAGGCTGGTCTTGAACACCTGGCCTCAAGTGATCCACCCACTTCGGCCTTCCAAAGTGCTGAGACGTACAGGCCTGAGCCACCGTGCCCGGCCAAAATTAAAACAATTTATATGGCTCCTTAATTAAGATATTAATACACTCAATGGAACACTATTCAGCCATCAAAAAATAATGGGATCCTGTTTTGTGGCAACATGAGTGAGCCCATTTTAAGTGAAATAAGCCACACCAGAAAGAGAAATGGTGCATGTTCTCATTCATATATGGGAGCTAAAAAAAGTTGATCCCATACAAGTACAGAGTGGAATAGTAATAGTAATATGAGGGTGGGAAGTATAGAGGGTAGGGGGTTAGGGAGAGGTTAGTTAGCAGATACAGAATTATACCTAGATAGGTGGAATGATTTCTAATGTTCTATAGCACTGTAGGGTGGCTAGTTAACTTACTGTATATTTCTTTTTCTTAGATCTACTTTATTTGTCATATTGTTATTTTTGAATAGCTAGAAGAGAGGATTTTGAATGTTCATAACATAAAGAAATGACAAATGTTAGAGGTGATGGATATGCTAATTACCCTGATAGGATTATTACACATCAAATACCTGTATTGAAATATCACACTGTACCACATAAATATGTACAGTTTTTATGTGTCAATCAACTAATAACAATAAAAGCATTTAGGTAAACAAAATACCTTATAGATTTTCTGTTATTGGAAAGGGTTTAGATTATTAATAATCTATTATTTTTAGTAATTTTTATCTTTCTGAAATGTTAATATGCAACTCAAAATGTTTACTCCTTTAATTATGACTTAAAATTTTTATATAGAGCATATTAAAAATCTTCAGACTGAACAAGCATCTTTGCAGTCAGAAAACACACATTTTGAAAATGAGAATCAGAAGCTTCAACAGAAACTTAAAGTAATGACTGAATTATATCAAGAAAATGAAATGAAACTCCACAGGTAATAAAAATTATGTTAACTCCACTGAACAGCAAGTAAAATAGCTTTAGAGATATATGTTACATAGTTAGCTGTAGTGATTATTGAAAGTTCTCAATTTATGATTAGATTGTATTTCATCAACTTATTTTTAAGAAAGGTATTTGATCTGGAAACACTTTTTTTCAACAAAGAAAATATTGTAAGTGATGTTGGAATTTCCAAGCTAGTTAACAGAATCCTCTTTAGCTTCTAGTAAGTAGTCAGAAAATTATTGCCTTAAACTTCTTAATACTGGCAGGGAATCTGAGTAGACACTCTTGATTAAACTGCCCATTAATTCCATCTCTGATATATGTAAAACTGATTTTTCTGTTCTGTGCAAGTTGCTTCTGCCCAAGTGTTCCTTGTCTTAGTAAATGGCAGTGTCGTTTACTTAGTTACTTAGGGTGGCTCCTCAAGCCATTTTTGACTTCTCTCTTGCTTTTATATCTCCTATTTGTTCTGTCATTAAATCCTATCAGCTTTTTTATAGCCTGAATCTGACCACTTTTTACCATCTTCCATATTAGCCTAGTCCCAGTCATCAACAGTTAATACTTGGCTTATTATAGTAGCCTTATGAGTAGTCTCCTTCTTTCCACCCTTTCTCCTGCACTGTGTTTTCTCTGCAACATGCAGGGTGACCCTTAAAATATGAATTGGGAGTATGGTCACTCTCGTGCTCAAAATCCCTGAATGCCTTTATATCACACTCAACCCACAGCTTTTATATCTTGGCTTACAAGACAGTACAGGATTGGACCCTTGGCCACCTCTTTAATTTTAGCTTATTCATGTTCTTTTTCCTCTCAGTACCCTCCGTCCAGCACGGGCCTTTTTGATGCTCTTTAGCACATTTACCTCAGGGTCTTTTGTGCTTGTTCCTTCTGCCTGGAATAATGTTTCCTTATATATTTGAATGGCTCAGTTCTTCATTTTATTAGGCCTGGGTTCAAATGTTACCTCAAAGAATCCTTCCCTGGCTGCTCTAACTAAAATAATACCTGCCACTCTTTATCTGCTTCTTTTGCCTCATAGCTCTTATTGTCCTCTGATGATTGATTGCTTTTATTTCTTTTATCTTCCTTATGTTAGATATAAGCTCTGAGAGAAAATTATTTTCTTCACTTCTGTATTCCCAGTGCCTAAAGCTACATGAGACACGTGATAACTGTTCAGTACATGTTTGTTGAATATATATGTACAAATATGTTCAGTGCCTTTATATATTGGAGTGAAGGAGTGTGTGTGTGTATGCATGCTGTTGCCTAAATGCCTAAGTACACTGAAGACCCTTGAGATATCTGAAGACTCTAGATTTTCAAATAGTACCATAGCACATATTGTTTTCATCATAAAGGGTAATAAAATGTAACAGACTTTCAGGTTCCTTTAGGCTCTTAATGATAGTTATTACAGTTGTTCCTCATTATTTATAGAGTCTGTATTTGTGAATTCACTTACTAGCTAAAATGTATTTGTAAATCAGATCAGTACATGCAGAGCTTCTGTAGCCATTCATGGACATACTCAGAATGATGAAAAATTTGAGTTGCCCAATGTGCATGTTCCCAGCTGAGGTCAAACAAGGTGACACTCTGCTTTCTTATTTCAGCTCTCATTCTGTAAACAAGTGTCCTTTTTACAGTATATTTAGTACCTCATTTTTTACATTTTTATGCTTTTTGCTGGTGATTTAGCTGTTTAAAATGCCCCCTAAGCATAGTGCTGAACTGCTATGTAGTGTTTTGAAGCACAAGAAGGCTGTGATATGTGTTACGGAGAAAATACATGTGTTAGATAAACTTTGTTTAGGCATGAATTACAGTGCTTTTGGCTGTGAGTTCAATGTGAATAAATTAACAATATGTATTAAATAAGGTATCTTTAAACAGAAGCACACGAAAAACAGGGTTATATATTGATTGGTTGGTAAAATTGTTGTGACCAGAGGCTGTAGCAGGAAGCTAACCCTTTATTACCCTTAGGAGCAGTGATCTAGTGTTTGCTAATTTACGATTTACAGTGACTTTATGGAACATAAGTAGCACAAATAATGAGAATCTATATATTTGGAAACTGGTAGAGAGTACTAATGCTTCTTTGAGACCAGGATGCTGGGTAGTGCTTGGCTCATTCACTGCCAAGTGCTATACTTCAGTCATGATTTGGATTCAGTTCACAATTAAAAAGTTGTTATCTGTTGTGGACCTTTGGCCCTTTGGGACTGCTCAGGGTATGCAAGAGATTAAACCTGACAAAATGGAAGAATTACAGTATAACCTCAGGGTTTTTCAGCCAGTATACCTAGGAGTTGGGCCCTTCTTTTTAGGTTAGAATGAAAGGTATTAAAGTAAAACTTGGATATAAAAGTGATTGAGGTGAAAAATATTTTTGAGTGTATCTTTTGAATAAAAAAAGTATATGGTTGTTTATAGAATTTTGATGAGTAATGTTTAACATTTCAAAGAAAAGGTATTTTCTTTAGCTTTTTAAAGGAAGGATAGGAAACTGAGTAGTACCCTAGTTGTGTGTGTTGTTCCCATGATTTCATTCGTTAGTTTAAAATTATTTTAAATTCCTAAAATATTTTACATTTCCTTGTTATATTTAACTAGCAAGTAGTTTATATTAACTAGCAAGTAGTTTAACTACTTGTTACTGAAATTCAATGAATTATGCCATTGGCACTTCTTGAGAGTAGAATATTGAGTTGATAGTACCAGTGAAGTGTTAAATTTGTATTCTTGCTGCATATAGTATAATTTAAGTTGAGTCTAGATGTTGGCTTGATGTTTTTCGTGACTGATATACCATTTTCCCAAATTTAATAATGGAAACAAATGAAATGGTTAGGACCTAGAAGCTTGATGTGTCCCTTTTTTTTTTTTTTTTTTTGAGTTGAAGTCTTGCTGCGATGCCCAGGCTGGAGTGCAGTGGTGTGATCTCGGCTCACTGCAACCTCCGCCTCCCGGGTTCAAGCAGTTCTCTTGCCTTAGCCTCCTGAGTAGCTGGGACTACAGGTGTGCGCCACCACTCCTGGTTAATTTTTTTTTTTTTTTTGTATTTTTAGTAGAGATGGGGTTTCACCATGTTGGCCAGGCTGGCCTCAAACTCCTGACCTCTCGTGATCCTGCCCACCTTGGCCTCTCAAAGTGTGGGGATTACAGGCATGAGCCACCATGCCTGGCCCTTGATGTGTTATTTTAAATATATACACGGTTTTTTTTTTTTTTTTTTTTTTTTTTTAGATAGAGTCTCGCTCTGTTGCCCAGGCTGGGGTGCAGTGGCATGATCTCGGCTCACTGCAAGCTCTGCCTCCTGGGTTCAAGCAATTCTCCTGCCTCAGACTCCCGAGTAGCTGGGATTACAGGCGTGCGCCACCATGCCCAGCTAATTTTTGTATTTTTAATGGAGATGGGGTTTCACCATGTTAGCCAGACTGGTCTCGAACGCCTGACCTCATGATTTGCCCACCTTGGCCTCCCAAAGTGCTGAGATTATAAGCATGAGACTCTGCGCCCGGCCAAGATGTGATATTTTTAAGTCATATCATCAGGTCTCCTTTCACAATGTAATTTATATTATTAGTAGGCCCACCCAAATTCAATGGGAAGGTACATAGACCTCACCTTTTATCAGGAGAGGTGGCAAAGAATTTCTGGCTATCTTCAGTCTACACAGTCTGTAAAAACACATCTCTCTTCCATATCCATGCCTGTTGCACTTTTGTGCTTTTCCTAAGGAGATGACTTATTTTGTTACAACATCCATGAAAGTGATTGACCTTAGGGAATGCTTTCTAAGCAATAGGTAATGTAGTGTGTAGAATACAAAACATTTACTGCCACACGGCAAGACTTCTTCAGTAGTTTGTCTTGTTCCTTCTCAAAGTTCATGAAGGAGGGTAGATATCCATTTAGGACTCCAAATGTGTTTTCCTATGGTGTTCAACAAATATTTCTTAGGTGACCAAGGTTGTTAATAATAGTATGTGAAGTGAAACCACATGGGTATTATAGCATAAAAGAGTCACTGCTTATGAGCTCCAGGCTTTGGTTTAATTATTTCTCTGTGCTTCATTTTCGTTTTTGTAAGATGGGAATAACAGTACCACCCTTCTTGTAGAGCTGTTGTGGTAATTAAATAATACATGTAAAAGTCTAAGAACAATTTTTGGCACATACTAATGGCTCAATAAGTTATCTATTATTATTATTAATAGAACTAGATGTAAATAGGACTGCTACTACTACTGTTTACTTTGGGTTCATTGTAATTATAATTATGTGTGTGTGTGTGTGTGTGTGTGTGTGTGTGTTTACTCACCTGGAAGCCTAATCACTAACCAATATAAAAATGAACGAAACACATTTTATTGGTGACTTCTTACTAGCAAATGTGATGCTTGTTTATACAGAAAGACTTGATAAGTGATAGTCATAATAGTTTTTATTGAATATATCTTTGATCCTATTTTTAAGACAAATTTATATAGAAAACTCTTGAAACTATTAGTAGTTCTGTATTAGACACAGTGCTTTACAATTTCAGTTTATAATATTAAATTCCACACCAGGTTTATTTATACAGGTACTTTTTTTTTCCTTGTAGGTGATGTTTTCAGTGGTATTTTAGAAATCATTTTACAGGAATCATCAGTTTTGATACATTAAAAAGATAGAATTGATTATCTTATGACATGTATTAAGAGAATTATAACTTTTTTGTTTTTAAGGAAATTAACAGTAGAGGAAAATTATCGGTTAGAGAAAGAAGAGAAACTTTCTAAAGTAGATGAAAAGATCAGCCATGCCACTGAAGAGCTGGAGACCTATAGGTATTAAATACATTTTCCTGGTTTCTTTTTTGGGATGGGAAGAGTATCTAAAAAACTTAATGCCAGAAAAAATAATAAATCAAATGAAAATAGAAAATATTTTAAAGTCTAACAGGTGGTACAAACAGAAAAAAATGTATTTTTGTCTCATCACTTTTCATTCAGATTTCTTGGTCTTGAGCAATTATACAGAAAATATAAAGAGGAAAAATGTTTTCCTTTCAGGTTGTGTGATTTTTAAAATTTCTCAAAGTTGAATATGGACAATTCTATTTTATGTTAGTGTCAATATAAATGGATATTGATTTTAAGGTTTTTCCTCATTGGTTCCAGTTGACAAGAATGTATGTAATATTAGTGACTCAATAGGTGTGCCACAAAAAGAAGAGTGAGCCATAGAGCTTTCTGAAGTATTTAAAAGACTATAAATCTAGATTTTACCTTGGTTTGATCCTTACTAGATCCCAGGAAATAGAAAATATAGAGAAAAAAAAGGGGCAAGATTCAGCAGTATCCCAAATAGTTGTGATACTTCATTTTACCATGTAGTAAATGGTAAATTGAGCAAGCTTGAGTTTTATCCAAAATAAGTTATCTTGTTAGTCTCATAAAAGTAACAAGTAACATTTTACTTCACAACGATTGCTAATTTTCTAGAATTCTATTAAGACTACCCACATCTGGCCAGGCATGGTGGCTGATGCCTATAATCCCTGTATTTTGGGAGGCCAAGGTGGATGGATCACCTGAGGTCAGGAGTTCGAGACCAGCCTGGTCAACATGATGAAACCCCATATCTACTAAAAATACAAAAAATTAGCCGGTCATGGTGGCGGGCACCTGTAATCCCAGCTACTCAGGAGACTGGGGCAGGAGAATCATTTGAACCCTGGAGATAGAAGTTGCAGTGAGCCGAGATTGTGCCACTCCATTCTGGGCAACAAGAGTGACACTCTGTTTAAAGAAAAAAAAAATGACCACCAACATCTGAATAAATCTTCTAGGATCATTCTTCTTAAAAATAAAAATAAAAAAAACACAATATACCACGTAAATATTTGTGTGACTTTTGGTTTAGGTAAACTCAAGTAGTAGTATTAAGTTGTAATCAATGTTAAAATTAGTTTAGGAAAAAATATACTGTAGAACCTGTTAGAGGTGATTATTTATTAATGTGGAGTTCTGGAGTTTTTTTTTTCCTTCATGAAATAGAGCATTCTGGGTTTTCTAATAAATACTTTTTTAGTAGAGAGTATGTTCTGTCATTTCATATTACATGTTAATAGTAGAATAATTATTCATTCCATTTAGAAAGCGAGCCAAAGATCTTGAAGAAGAATTGGAGAGAACTATTCATTCTTATCAAGGGCAGGTATATATATATATGTGTGTGTGTGTGTGTGTGTGTGTGTGTGTGTGTGTGTGTATATATATAATTTAAAACAATTCTGATTTCTTTGAACTGGTGCAGGAATATAATTACTGGACCCGTTGTACACCTCTTTTGAGGTGTTGCATGTGGCTGTGGGACATTTCCCAGGAGCCAAAGATTCTGAGATAAGAAATCTTTTTTAAAATTGCCATATTGGCTGGGTGCAGTAGCTCATGCCTGTAATCCCAGCACTTTGGGAAGCCGAAGTGGGTGGATCACTTGAGGTCAGGAGTTCGAGACCAGCCTGGCTAACATGGTAAAACCCTGTCTCTACTAAAAAAAAAAAAATACAAAAATTAGCCAGGTATGGTGGCACATGCCTGTAATCTCAGCCGCTTGGGAGGCTAAGGCAGGAGAATCACTTGAACCCTGGAGGCGGCGGTTGCAGTGAGCTGAGATCACGTCACTTGCACTGCGGCCTGGGTGACAGAGTGAGACTCTGTCTCAACAAATAAATAAATAAATAAAATTGCCATATCTCCTGCTGCTTTGGGAAGGTAGATTGCATCACATAAACGTGTATCAACAGTGGAGTCTCATACTCAGTCAGGCTAGTTATATGTTAACTGGCAATTCCTAAAGTAAAAGTTTACTAGACAAAAAATTTAATTGTCTTTACATTCAGTTTTTGTTTTAAAATATAATAGATTATGTAGACATGAAAATTTGCTGTAAAAATGTTGCCTACTCTTCAGAGATGCTTGGGATAGTTTTGAGTTGCACGCTACATCACAGTGGTAGATGTGAATGTTTTTTACTTAAGAAAAATAATTGTCAGTAGCATTTTAATTACTTTCTTTTTCAGATTATTTCCCATGAGAAAAAAGCACATGAGAATTGGGTAAGTTTTAAATTTCTTTAAGTCTCTTTTGTCAAATTGTATTTTGTTTTCAGAAGATACGTTGCTTATTTAAATTAGATGAAAATAAATATAGTATTCTGAAAAATCAGTTTCTTTTAATTTTACAAGTAGTGAAATTATGTTCCTTGTGAACTAAACAGTTTGTTCCAACACAGTTATTAGAAAAATCTGATTTTTCCTTCTTTGCTTTTATCACATTGCTTCTTTGAAAGGAGTTTGTACTCCATGGGGAAGGTGATATAATGTTCATGGATTGATTGTTTCAGGGCACTGGATTGCCACTAATTAGTTGTGGACAAACTACTTAAAATTCTTTGGGACTATTTCCTCATTTGTGTAACAGTGGGATTAGATTAAGTGATCTTCAAAGCCCTTTCGAGTTCTAAAAGTTGTAAAATTCTGTTACTTGATTGTCAGTGTTGAATTACTGGGTACACATTAAGAAAAGGGTCATCTTGAGAAATAGTGTATTTGTGCTCCAGAGGAACTAACTGTGTGAGGAAGTGATGAGGATGCAGATTTTGACTAATTATAAGAAAGACACTCTAACATATAGGACTGTTGTAATAGCTGGTCTTTGGAGTACTTGTCACTAGGAGTCTTCAACAGTAGGCAGTTTGCACAGTGGGTGAATACATGGAGTCTGGAGTTAGGTTGTCTTGGCTCGTGTCCTGGCTCCATCACCTATCATCAGTTTTCTTATGTGTAAGATAGAGATAGCAGTAGTACCTATTTCATAGGGTTATTGTGATGATTACATTCATGTAAGGTTGTTGCCAAATGCCTGACACACAGTATACACTCAGCAAATGTTAACTGTTGTTACTGTTGTAGTGAAGCGTGGTGGATATTTCTTAGACATGTTGGAGTGGAGATTCCAGCCTAGGGTGAGAGGTTAGGTATGTTGAATGTCTAGGTCCTCCTCAGTTGTAAGATTCTGTATGCTTTGGTATTGAGGGTTCAAATGAAAATTTGTTACTAAATTAAGCTGGGCTTGGAGATGAATTTAGTTAACCACTCCTCACCGCTTGTAAAATACTTAGATGTAGATTACTCTTTGAAGATGCAGAGGTCCGCACACAGTCCCAGGGTAAGATGGTAACCAGGCTGTTTCTAGAAGGGCAGCAGGAACATCTTACAGATCTTAGAGAGACACTGACTTGCAAAGATTAGGATGAAAACCACAAACAACAATGGCCAAGAAGGGAATATGCTGAGGCCCAGAGGTAACAATTCCACATGCCTTCCTCACCCCTGCGTATTTAGTGAAGTCTTCTAAGGTAGATAAAGGTTATCTCAGACGACATGGGTATAGGCTGCAAAGAGACAGTTAAGCAGTTGGATATAAAGATCGGGACAGCCAGATGACACCTAGGATATATCTGTCCTCACGTGTTCTAGAGCACAGGGCAGGCAGGAAAACCCAAGGAACCACAGGCTAAAGAATTATATATCAGGAAGGTCACTTGGGAGAAGCTCCACAGACAAGATGTGTTTTTAGCTGAATTGGGATTGGTAGAGGGAATGAAAGTGACACTGAGCAGTAGCTTGTCACACGCTCCAGAGCTGAGCTACCCACAGGAGCAGACTGGGGTCTGGGCAGAAGACAGGTAATAGGAGAGTCTCATATTAGTTTCTGAAAAGTCACGTGGTAACAGAGTTTAACTTGTTTTTTAGGGAAAAAGTGTTCATTTCAACGAACTAATCACCCAATCAGATAGAATCCAGGCTGGCTGAGTTCAGAGTCCATGAGGCTCTGAACGTTTGACCCCAGGATGGATGGGGACAAGGACATGGCTCAAACTGTCAACTTTAGAGATTTGAGGGTAGGGGGATAATAAAGTCTCAACTACACAAAAATGATGTTTATTAAAATCTCTTGTGTTCTAGGCACTCTACTTAAAGGCCTTTTACATACATTACTTGTTCAATCTACTCAGTAACTCCGTAAAGTAGGTATTGTAATCCCGGATTTATAGATGAGGTAACAGCCTAAGGTCGTATGACTAGAGGTTACGTAAAGAGTGGATATAGAAATGCTGATCTTTCAGAGTCTAAGTCTTACACTTTTTCTTACTTCAGTGATTATGATTTGTATACCATTGCTGTGATATATATATATTTTTTAAAAATTTAATGAATGTTTATATTGACATATTTGTGCTTATTTTTTAAGTTTATATAAATGTATTTTTAAAATGTGTTATTTTCTTCAAGTTGGCAGCTCGGAATGCTGAAAGAAACCTCAATGATTTAAGGAAAGAAAATGCTCACAACAGACAAAAGTAAGTATCTTAGTGGGAACATTTAAAATTAGTTATTCTGTTATTTCATTAATTAGGTAATACTTTTATAAGGTTAAGTAAGAAAACTTGCAGTGCATCCAGCATATCTTGTGAGATAGTTTTACTAGGAATGTCTAGTTGTTTTTGTTTGTTGAAGTACTGTCTTAGGTCACTGAGGTGGCACTTGGAGGAAACTGTTAACAGATTATTCTGCAAAAAGTGTAACTAAAATTTTTTTTTAAACCAGTGTAGATGGATGGAGGTAAAAATGGATGGAAAGAGAAAGGATGAATCTCTCTGACATAGTAATGCCCAGAATATCAGCCTCTTTTAATGGATAAGTAGATAGAATAATATTCATTAATATCTCTCATTTCCTGTTTTTGTAGTATTGGGTGACGTTGTTTTACACTAATAAAATGAAAGGTAGAATAAAAGTATACAATATACAATAGCAGGGAAGAGTATGCTTTTCTGTGAAGATGATCACAGTCTTCCTAGAGTGTTATAATTTCTTGTCACAATGTACTGTTAACATTATCCAATATTAGTTTTTAGTCCTCTTGCTTGTCTTCTAGTCTCAGAAATTAACATCAAATTATTAAATGTTTTATTTTATATCTCCTGATTAAGAACTAGAAATAAGATTCTTTTAAAATGTCACATTTGTAGGATAAAAAGTTTACGAGTAAGATAGTAGGACAAATTAATGGGATTTCCAGTGTTATAACTGGAATCATGAGTGTCACGTTACAATAGAAAGCATACATGACTCAAAGCCAGGAACCCTGTGTCTTAATCCAGTCACTTTCATTGTGAATAAATCATTTAAACTCCTAGTCTCAGTTTCCTTAGTTGTAAAAGGGTAGACTGGTTGACCTTGGAGGACTCGTATTTCAAAAATTTGGATTCTGTGATACAGTACTCATGGTAGTCTAGTTTTGAAGAAGAAATAAAACAATTGTAAGTCTCCACAACACATCAGTATCTCTAGGGCAGCAAGAAACTGATTACCCTAGTTAATAAGCAGTGGGAGATAAAGGTGTTTTGGTCAGAATAATTTTAGAGGATCTGTTTGTTCTGTGTAGATGTTAAGATAGCGAAGAGTAGCTTGTAGTTGGTAGAGGCATTTTTTCTTGTGCTTCTCTTGGATGGGTAACTTAGAGATGTTTGTTCTTTATTTGCAGATTAACTGAAACAGAGCTTAAATTTGAACTTTTAGAAAAAGATCCTTATGCACTTGATGTTCCAAATACAGCATTTGGCAGAGGTAGTGTTTTTTTTTTACCCCTCATTTAAAATACATATTTTACATATATATATATATCGCACATATAGTTTCTATTAGTATAAGTTAACACTGTTATTTATATAAATATTTTAGATTTTAGAACCAAGGTTCTAGTCTAAGCTTTCTCATAGAGTCACAAGTTTCTAGGTTTTGTTTCCTGTGCAATAATGAAAATTATTGTTGCTTTTATTTCTCAGTCGGATTTTGTAAGATGATATATATTTACTACCTTGAGCTCCTTGAAAAGCCAAGTGCTTGGCACATAGTAAGGTACTCATTAACAATTTTCTCTGAGATTGAATGAATAAGGAGTGCTTACATGGAATAGCATTGTGACTGTTTATATATTAACTATACTTTGGAATTTGCTTAATAATTAAAAAATAGTTTCTAATTATTTAAAAGTACCAATTTAAAATGTGGGAAAAAGTCTGAGGTTTGATTGCTTTAATTACCTTCAAGGGCAGACCAATTTTTTTTGTAAGATATATTTAATATTTCTGTCCATTGTTGAGTTAGGGTCTGCAGTGATCTCAAACTATTGCAAACGGTTTAAATTTTTTCGTAATAATTTTGGCTGAATTGGAATTAAGCTTCTAAGGTAGTGAAAAATAAATCTCTATATAGGTAGAATTCCATTTTAATAACCTTGGAAAGTTATAAAAATCACTTTTGAGAGTAAAATTTCATTAAAATGAAAGTCTTTCTACATTTAAAAAATATTAGATTATTACGAATTTCAGGTAGTAACAAAGTTTGGATTGGGGTGAAGTATATAGAAGGATTTTTTTTTTTTTGTCTGAATCCAACACAAAAGTTTCAAGGAGAGTAAATAATGCTTTGATCTTTTCTTGTAGCTGGTTTGAATATTATACCAGCTACACTCATGTTTTAAATTTAACATGTTTTAAAAATGTTATTTTGGTGGTTTTTGTTTGTATTTTGTTTTTGATTTTTGACTTTGGAAACAAAACCATTATTTGAGAGTGGTGAAGTTTGTAAAGTGGTAGGTGGCTTGGCTGTATAGATTATAGATAAAGTGATTTATTTGATAAATTAGTATTTGTAAACTGACTTTTTACTGGTAATGAATCAGAAGTAAATTGTGATCTTGCTTCAGAGTATTTTATGCATTTTTCTCCTCTTCATAATCTGAGCATTATTTAAATAATTCGTGGCCCAATAGAGCCTATTTGGCCCTGATTTAAACTGAGTACTTCTATGTTGCAACCCTCACCAGCTGAAATGTCTGGGTGCGTACTGCCAGTAAAAACAAACCAAAAAAAAAATCTAACTTTATGCTCCTATAACTCCAAGATACATCTCCAATATCCTTTGCTTAATATAAATGATTATTTATCATGATCTTTTTATTCCCAGTTGGTTAATGTTTTTATTGCTTAAAGTGTCTATTTGATAGACAAATATTGAAAACACCAGGGTCTGTATTTAATTCTGTTCTGTATTAGCAAAATCAAAGGATACATTCAGGACATAGATTAAACTTAAATTGGCAATAGGATGACCTGATGGTAATTGTTGAAATGGGATTCTGACTGTATAGTGTAGCTAAGTGAAACTATGAATTTAAATATGCTGTTTTAATTATTCCAGAGCATTCCCCATATGGTCCCTCACCATTGGGTTGGCCTGCATCTGAAACAAGAGCTTTTCTCTCTCCTCCAACTTTGTTGGAGGGTCCACTCAGACTCTCACCTTTGCTTCCAGGGGGAGGAGGAAGAGGTATATTGTTTAAACATCTTTATTACTCTAGATTTCTTCCTTACTTTATATTTTCATCTCAACTTACCTTAAAAATGATCTGTAAAATAAACATCTGGAAAATACAGGCATTCCTTGCACTTACTGTAAATAACTTTTATTTGGAAAAGGAGCTCTATGACATCTAATTTTGATGTATTTTTCTCTTAGAAACAATGCTATATTAGATAACATTTTGATCAAGGACTTGATGTGTATCTTTTAATTTATTTTTTATTTATTTTTCTTTTTAATTTTAATTTTTATTTTTTGAGACGGAGTCTCGCTCTTTCAGCCAGGCTGGAGTAGAGTGGTGCTATCTCGGCTCACTGCAGGCTCTGCCTCCCGGGTTCATGCCATTCTCCTGCCTCAGCCTCCCGAGTAGCTGGGACTACAGGCACCCACCACCACGCCCGGCTGATTTTTTTTCGTCTTTTTAGTAGAGACGGGGTTTCACCGTGTTAGCCAGGATGGTCTCGATCTCCTGACCTCGTGATCCACCCTCCTTGGCCTCCCAAAGTGCTGGGATTACAGGCGTGAGCCGCCACGCCCGGCCTGATACGTATCTTTTTAAACCATATTTTTGACTTCTTAAAAGCTAAATATTACATGATGTAATATAAAATTTTATAAGACTGCATGAAATACAATAACAGTATAACCGTTATTTATATACAGAAATTCTCAACAACATATAAGGGGGTGACAGCAGACAACTGTGGCTTGGTTTCCCAATGTATTTTTTTTTTTTTTTTGAGACGGAGTCTCGCTCTGTTGCCAGGCTGGAGTGCAGTGGCACTATCTCGGCTCACTGCAATCTCCGCCCCCCGGGCGTTCAAGCAACTCTCCTGCTTCAGCCTCCCAAGTAGCTGGGACTACAGGCGCCCACCACCACACCAGAATAGAATAGAATATATTATTCTATATATAGAATTTCCGCTATAACAATAGCATAAAATTATATATGTGTATGTATATATATATGTAATTTTTTTTTTTTTTTTTTTTGAGACTATTTTCACTCTTGTTGCTCAGGCTGGGATACAGTGGTGTGATCTCGGTTCACTGCAACCTCCGCCTCCCAGGTTCAAACGATTCTCCTGCCTTAGCCTCCTGAGTAGCTGGGATTACAGGCACACACCACCACACCTGCCTAATTTTTTTTGTATTTTTAGTAGAAACCGGTTTTGCCACATTGGCTGGCCAGGCCGGTCTCGAACTCCTCACCTTAGGTGATCCACCTGCCTCAGCCTCCCAAAGTGCTGGGATTACAAGTGTGAAACACCATAAAATTATATTTCGATGAAGCATTAGAATTTGGAATTAAAAAAATTTACATTAGTATCATGATCTTTTTATTGTAGAAAATTAGAAAGTGAAATAATCTTTTTATAGACTCAAGGAAATCAGTAGTGCTCTTGTAGGCAGATTTTTGATGGGAACCTTTACTGTGGTGTACATCATTTGTTAATACACTGGGGGCCGGGCGTGGTGGCTCATGCCTATAATCCCAGTATCTTGGGAGGCCGAGGGGTGCAGATCATGAGGTCAAGAGATCAAGACCATCCTGGCCAACATGGTGAAACCCTGTCTCTACTAAAAATACAGAGATAAGCTGGGTGTGGTGGTGGGCGCCTGTAGTCCCAGCTACTTGGGAGGCTGAAGCAGGAGAGTTGCTTGAACGCCCGGGGGGCGGAGATTGCAGTGAGCCGAGATAGTGCCACTGCACTCCAGCCTGGCAACAGAGCGAGACTCCGTCTCAAAAAAAAAAAAAAATACATTGGGAAACCAAGCCACAGTTGTCTGCTGTCACCCCCTTATATGTTGTTGAGAATTTCTGTAGGTACCTCAGGCCTAATCATTAGCTATTCTACATTTATCTCATCAGCATCACCCTGGTGTTACAAAAGGCCCTAGTACTTTTGAAAACTCCTGCGTACCTGGAGTTCTCCTTTTTTGATCTCTCACCGTACTTTCTTTTACAAGTTCCTTTAAAGTTTTCCCTTAATTTGTGGCAAAATTCAAAGATATAGGGCCCTGTTTATTTCAAAATCAAAAGTCTTACATTTTCAGTTCCAAGTATGCGTTTTATAAGAGCTGATGGCATTCTTCACCAGTGAAACATTCCCACCCTTTGTATCAGTGATTTTAACAGATTGAATTTGAGATAGGAACATAAAGTAATGAATCTAAATAAAAACACCAAATTAAATCCAACAAATCAAAGTTCATATACTCAGATGGATATTACTCATCTAAATAGTATCTCAGGAAGTCTATGTACTTGTTAGTTGAAGCTGCCATTACTCCAAATATTTTTGGAACTCTTCCTTTGGAATTGCCTTCAAAGAATATGAGAAAATCAACTTACTACTGTATGGTCATGAGATATTCTCCCTTTGCCCATATCCTGTTTGTATCCTCTTTCTCCACCCTCATTTTGCTTCACTTAGAACTGTTCCTGTCCACCTCCCAGTCCCCCCAAGTAGATTGGGCCACAGCCTGGGGTCGCTACAGAGCCTCTGCTTGTGTTGATTTTGAACTGGAAGCTCCTAGGGAAAGGGACTGCCCTATAGACTGATACTTAGAGCCTTAGGGAGGCTTTGCATTGAGCACTTCAGGAAAGAGACTGATTTTGACATTGACATGTCTGCTGCAAGCTTATGACTTAGTTCTCTAAGTCCACCCCACCCCTCTATTTTTTACCTTGGCTTACACTAAGAAATGTATTTTATATCATGTCATATTGTACACTAACATAAATATGATTGAAATATAATTGAAACCAGCTACATGAAATAGTAGTTACCATTACAGTTTTGATGCTTTCTATTCAGTTTTATCCCATTTCATTAATTTAATCTTAATTAGCATTATTTTTTAAACTTCACACATCACAAATGAGTAGGAGCTAGCAGTCTGAAAAAACAGTGCCCTAGAAATAAGGGTATAATTGGCTAAACTGCAAATATGAGTCACTGGAAATTGAATTACATAAGTCAAGGATTGCTTATAGTCAATTGAATATTTGGAATGATTAAAATTTACATTTGATTTCT
The DNA here is from genome assembly GCF_006542625.1 of Nomascus leucogenys. NCBI lineage: Eukaryota > Metazoa > Chordata > Mammalia > Primates > Hylobatidae > Nomascus > Nomascus leucogenys. The sequence continues at coordinate 98,368,869 of NC_044381.1, forward strand.
CCTCTTCTATTTCCTCTCCTATTTAATTTAAAGATACAGTGTGTTTAGAATATCTGCAAGGGTGTTTTACTATTTGTTTAAAAAGCTACAGAAGTTCTAGGTAAGTTGTCATCGGGTCTTACAGAGTTGATCCCAACTAAAAGTTTCCATGATACACCAGAGGAGGTTGGAGAGTACCCGTTGTTTTTCCTTACTTTTATTATCTTTTTAATTTGAAGTTTGGATGACTGGTTTATCTGAATGATATTGAGTACAAGTAAAACAATTTCTTCTTAAATTGTATGTAACTGGATTCGAATAGAAAACTTTAACCATTAGAATTTTTAGGTTTGTAATATTCACTGGGTAGTCAGTTGGCCTGTAGCTTTGGTCTTCTGGAAGTAGGCAATCAGGAAGGAAAGCCTTTGAATGTCTCCTTTAAATCTCTGTGCTTCATTCCAGATGAACTCAGCCTAAGTGACGACTTGCACATTTTCTGCTTTCCCAGCCTTCTTCTTCTAATGAGCTAATTATTAGGATGAAGAAGCAAGAAGGAAAGATTTGGGGAATTTAATAGAATTTAATAGAATGTATACTCATAAGGAAAAATGATAGTTACCTCCTGATGTAAAAGCCAGTTGATCTGATTCTACTAAAGGGAGTAAATGGAAAATTTGTTTTAAAGATTACTATATATTAAATGTGAATGCTTATGCTGATTTGTACAAATTACCAAGAAAAGTTAAAATTAATTTTGGTTTGTTCTCTTAAAGGAGGTACTGAAATAGAGTAAGCATTTTTGTTAGACTTCTTTTTTTTTATATTTTTTTTTTGAGATACAGTCTCACTGTGTTGCCCAGGCTGGAGTGCAGTGGCACGATCTTGGTTCACTGCAACCCCTTCCTCTCAGGTTCAAACGATTCTTCTTCCTTAGCTTCCCGAGTAGCTGGGATTACAGGCATGTGCCACTATACCCAGCTAATTTTTGTATTTTCAGTAGAGATGGGGTTTCACCGTGTTGGCCAGGCTGGTTTCGAACTCCTTACCTCAGGATCCGCCCACCTCGGCCTCCCAGAGTGCTGGGATTACAGGCATGAGCCATCACGCCTGGCTATTTTAGTTAGGCTTCTATGGAAAAAAAATTGTTCACTGGGTGCAGTGGCTTACACCTATAATCCTAGTACTTTGGGAGGTCAAGGTGGTGGGATTGTTTGAGTCCAGGAGTTCAAGACCAGCCCGGGCAACATGGCAAAACCCTGTATCTACAAAAAATACAACAATTAACGAAGTGTGGTGGCACATGCCTGTTGTCCCAGCTACTTGTAAGGCTGAGGTGGGAGAATTGCTTGAGCCTAGGAGGCGGAGGTTGCAGTGAGCTGAGAATCGCACCACTGCACTCCAGTCTGGGTAACAGAGTGAGTGAGACCTTGTCTCAAAAAAAAATTATTTTTAAGCTATTCCTTGAGAATAATAAGCTTTTGTTTTCTGAACAATGTAATTTTGAGAAGACCCCCTTTTCCCTCCCAATGACAGATACATGAGGTATTAATATATTTTATTGAATGTTAATTTTTTTTTTGAGATGGAGTCTCACTCTTTCCCCCAGACTGGTGTGCAGTGGCGTGATCTTGGCTCACTGCAACCTCCTCCTCCTGAGTTCAAGCCATTCTCCTGCCTCAGCCTCCTGAGTAGCTGGGACTACAGGCACCTGCCACCATGCCTGGCTAATTTTTTGTATTTTTAGTAGAGATGGGGTTTCACCCTGTTAGCCAGGATGGTCTCGATCTCCTGACCTTGTGATCCGCCTGCCTTGACCTCCCAAAGTGCTGGGATTACAGGCGTGAGCCACCGCGCCTGGCCAAAATTTTTTTATATTTGTCTTTTCCATTTTAATTGAATATGGGTTTTGTTTTTTGTTGAGATGGGGTCTCACTCTGTCACCCAGGCTGCAGTGCAGTGTCACGATCTTGGCTCACTGCAACCTCCTCCTCTTGAGTTCAAGCCATTCTTCTGCCTCAGCCTCCCTAGTTGCTGGGATTACAGGCACCTGCCACCATGCCTGGCTAACTTTTACACTTTTAGTAGAGACAGGGTTTCACCATGTTGGCCAGGCTTGTCTCAAATTCCGGATCTCAGGTGATCCACCCTCCTCAGCCTCCCAAAGTGCTGGGATTACAGGCGTGGGCCACTGCGCCCAGCCCTGTATATGGGTTTTTAATTAAGGTACTATCTTTTCTGTGGTCGTAAGAAGGAAACCTTAAAATTACTCCCCTTTGTAAATGTAAACATACCAGATTTTCTTATCCAAATGAATGTTAGCTCATTTAAAGTGATTATTTCAACAGTGCTGTTGTTTTCGAAACTATCGTTTTAGACTTGTCTTCAGAACTTACAAATTCTTCTTTTGAATGTGAATTTGATATTTAGAAATTACTAAAAGCCATTTAGTGCCAGTTTATCTGTTGTACATAATGTTTTAAATCAGGCTATTTAAAATCATTTTGGGGCCGAAGTATTTATCTTTTTTATCTTCTCATTGACTCCTAACACTATTCAGTGAATTTGGGCAGAAGTAGAGAGTCATGTTTTAACGTTGAGATGCAGTTTTTTTATGTGGCTCTTAAGTTAATCTGAGTGCATTTCCAAAAGAGTTTTTCTGAAAAATACTTCAGTAGCAAAATTACTAGAATAGATATAGAACTGCTAAGATGACTGTTTTAAAGGAATCATGCTCATTTGGACTACTGATGTATTAGTTTAAGCAACAAAATCATTTATATTTTTATTTAATCATTTATTATATTTTATATTTATTTTACATATTTTATATTTATTTTATATTATATTTTTTATTTAATCAGTTCTTATAATTACTTTATAATTATCCTGTTACATCAAGCATAGGAATCAAAGCAATTTACTTTCTACACTGTTATTTTTCAGACTTTGTATTTATAATTTATGATTTAACCACTGATTTTATATGTAAAACAAGTATATAAGACTTTTTAAGATGAAACAGATTTGTATGTTTTTTTCTTTAATTAGGCTCACGAGGCCCAGGGAATCCTCTGGACCATCAGATTACCAGTGAAAGAGGAGAATCAAGCTGTGACAGGTTAACCGATCCTCATAGGGCTCCCTCTGACACTGGGTCTCTGTCACCTCCATGGGAACAGGACCGTAGGATGATGTTTCCTCCACCAGGTATGTGAAGACAATAGTTATTATTTCTCTTTGAAAGGCAGTTGGGATGTGGGATACCCAGGAATGGGAGAAGAGAGGAGTATATGTTTGTTCTCTCTTAAGAAAAATCATCGTACATTTTTGAAAACAACAATGATAAATAATCTAAACAGAATGATTTGAGATAATTGTTCATATTATAGAAAGCTGTTTTCTCCCTAAATGGAATGTTTTTATTGTTTTTGTTGCTTATAGAGGTAATAATGCATGTTTACTTTAGAAAATCCAAACAACACAGAAATGTGTAAAGAAGTGAAAAATCCCTTTTGTCACCTTAGCGTGTCCTTCCCAGAATTTAGTTGTAGGTATATATCTTTTAGAGATTTTTTTGGGCATACACTTATACACATAGCTGTTCAAATTCTTTTAATCACTCATTGCAGTTGTACCATTCACCCTCTTTTGTAATTGTCTTTTTTCACTGACCATTTTATCTCACCAAAATAAATATATTTACCAGAAGAGTCACAGCAGAATATCTGGAAATAAGATAATAACTGCCGTTCAACAGCTGCATCATCTACATTAGGTGTTTCTCCTAATGCTATCCCTCCCCTGGCCCCCCACCCCCAGACAGGCCCTGGTGTATGATGTTCCCCTCCCTGTGCCCATATGTTCTCATTATTCAACTCCCACTTATGAGTGAGAACATGCGGTGTTTGGTTTTCTGTTCTTGTGTTAGTTTGCTGAGAATGATGGTTTCCAGCTTCATCCATTTCCCTGCAAAGGACGTGAACTCATTCTTTTTTATGGCTGCCTAGTATTCCATGGTGTGTATGTGCCACATTTTCTTTATCCAGTCTGACATTGATGGGCATTTGGGTTGGTTCCAAGTCTTTACTATCATGAACAGTGCCGCAATAAATATACGTGTGCATGTGTCTTTATAGTAGAACGATTTATAATCCTTTGGGTATATACCCAGTAATGAGATGGCTGGGTCAAATGGTATTTCTAGTTCTAGATGCTTGAGGAATCGCCGCACAGTCTTCCACAATGGTTGAACTAACTTACGCTCCCACCAATGGTGTAAAGCGTTCCTATTTCTCCATATCCTCTCCGGCATCTGTTGTTTCCTGACTTTTTAGTGATCACCATTCTGACTGGCGTGAGATGGTATCTCATTGTGGTTTTGATTTGTATTTCTCTAATGACCAGTGATGATGAGCTTTTTTTCATATGTTCGTTGGCTGCATAAATGTCTTCTTTTGAGAAGTGTCTGTTCATATCCTTTGCCCACTTTTTGATGGAGTTGTTTGTTTTTTTCTTGTAAATTTAAGTTGCTTATAGATTGTGGATATTAGCCCTTTGTCAGATGGATAGATTGCAAAAATTTTCTCCCATTCTGTAGGTTGCCTGTTCACTTTGATGGTAGTTTCTTTTGCTGTGCAGAAGCTCTTCAGTTTAATTATATCTCATTTGTCAATTTTTGCTTTTGTTGCCATTGTTTTTTTTGTTTTAGTTGTGAAGTCTTTGCCTATGCCTGTGTCCTGAATGGTATTGCCTAGGTTTTCTTGTAGGGTTTTTATGGTTGTAGTTCTTACGTTTAAATCCTTAATCCATCTTGAGTTTATTTTTGTATAAGGTGTAGGGAGGGGGTCCAGTTTCAGTTCTCTGCGTAAGGCTAGCTATTTTTCCCAATGCAATTTATTAAATAGGGAATCCTTTCCCCATTGGTTGATTTTGTCAGATTTGTCAAAGATCAGATGGTTGTAGATGTGTGGTGTTATTTCTGAGGCCTCTGTTTTGTTCCATTGTTCTATATGTCTGTTTTGTACCAGTACCATGCTGTTTTGGCTACTGTAGCCTTGTAGTATAGCTTGAAGTCAGGTGGCGTGATGTCTCCAGCTTTGTATTTTTTGCTTAGGATTGTCTTGGATATATGGGCTCTTTTTTGCTTCTATATGAAATTTAAAGTAGTTTTTTCTAATTCTTTGAAGAAAGTCAATGGTAGCTTGATGGGAATAGCATTGAATCTATAAATTACTTTGGGTAGTATGGCCATTTTCACGATATTGATTCTTCATATCCATGAGCATGGAATGTTTCTTCTTTTATTTGTGTCCTCTCTTATTTCCTCGAGCGGTGGTTTGTAGTTCTCCTTGAAGAGTGGGGATATAATTTAGAAGCAAAATAGTGATGTAGTATCTTGAGACCCGATTAAAAAAGACTTGGTGTTCAGGTTTCCTTTCATCCCCTCGTCCAGCTGCACCATTTAATTAGTCTTGTGTTTGAAGTAGAAAGGGAAACTGAGTTTAGATCTCGGTGATTGGTATTGACCTTTTCTTTCATTAGGGGAACTCAAACCCTTTGAAACAGCTCCTCCCTAGGATTTTGAAAGGGTGTGTAAATGAGCCTTCAAACTATCTGGATCTTTCTCTCCTCAGTCACATCTCCCGAGCATTGGGAGCTCATTAAATATCATTCTTTTTATTGACTCTGGTTGATGCCAGGTGGTTTCTTTGGTTTTGTGTAGGAGAGATGATGTGTCAATAAGGTCCCCTGTGGCAGAGTCAGTTGAGGAGTGATATATCCAACACTGATTGTATAAAGTCAGTTAGAGGCAATTTGGGGTTGTTCATGTATATCTGTAATAGGATAGGGGAAAGTTACACAATTCACCTTCTTTGATGTTCTCCTTATTTTTGGCGTTGGACACACGCATACCTAATCTAGCAGTCTGCCATCACCTTTCAAGAATGAGAAACTACCTATACTTTTTCAAGAGTGATGAGTTCCACAAGGACCCAGGAATTATTAAACCACAATTACTTTTGCATCAACCTCATACCATATTGTCATCATAAATCACCCCTGGGGACAAAGGAGGGCGGCTGTAGAAGCACTTGAGATAGTTGGTGTCCAAATTTGTGTCTCTCCAGATGTTCTTCATTTCAGCAGTGGTACTCATCTGTTGAGTCAGAGCTTTCCATTTAGTTTGTTTTTTAGTTATTTTCATTTATTCATTTATTTATTTTGAGATGGAGTCTTGCTCTGTCACACCGGTTGGAGTGCAGTGGCATGATCTTGGCTCACTGCAACCTCTGCCCCACCGGGTTCAGGTGATTCTCCTGCCTCAGCCTCCCGAGTAGCTGGGATTACAGATGTGCACCACCATGCCTGGCTAATTTTTATATTTTTAATAGAGACAGGGTTTCACCATGTTGGCCAGGCTGGTCTTGAACTCCCGACCTTAGGTGATCCACCCGCTTCGGCCTCTCAAAGTGCTGGGATTACAGGTGTGAGCCACCATACCCATCTCTTTCCATTTGGTTTGGATTAGATACTAAATTCCAAAATGTCAGTATTACTAAAAGTTTGACAGTGATGACCTCTGAATGATACTCTTTCTGCTTTGATGACAAATTATCACCTGTTCTGGTAAATTTCTTGCTGTGCTTACGTTTTTTCTCTTTACTTTTTCCTTATTTTGGTAGCTGTTTCCTGGGTCTTTTTTGATATATTGATGTATTTACTTACATGCATTATTAAAATGGAAAGTTAATTTACATATATATAAAGCTAAAATCTGTTTTCACATATTCTAATTTACACATAGTAATTGAAACTTTCAAAATCCAAAGTAGCAGATTATGCCTGTGTTTACTATAAAAGTTATTGCCTATAGTAAAATATGCAATTCTTCTGAAATTGTCTACTGTTGTCAACCAAGAAGATGATGAGTTTAAGTGTTAGAATACAGGTCAACAGTCTTAAGTTCAATACGTTAAACTTAAGTAAACTTGATTTATATTTACATTAATGAAGACTTTTTAAAAACTTATTTTCTAGGACAATCATATCCTGATTCAGCCCTTCCTCCACAAAGGCAAGACAGATTTTGTTCTAATTCTGGTAGACTGTCTGGACCAGCAGAACTCAGAAGTTTTAATATGCCTTCTTTGGATAAAATGGGTAAGAAGTACTTTGTGCTTTTCTTCTTTAAAAATTTTGGTGGCACACTAAAGAACTGGAAGTTAGAATAAAGACGAATATAATTGCTATCTCTAGTAGTTCCTAAGGCCAAAATCTCTTTCCTGAAAATGTCCTGGTTTTATGTTTCTTGTTATATTGTACACAGACATGGCATCCAAATATACGTTGGTGGGTTGGTTTGAGCACCATGGAAATAGGTTTACTCCATATACCTATGATGATAAATTTTACTCTGTTCTGTGACTAATTTTCTAATTTTTCTAGTCCACTTGCATGTGTCCTGTTTAGTAATCAGGGAAATAAGCCAGGCAAATGTGAATGGGTACATAAAAACCCACCAGAAAACAATTTAGATGCATGCTCTGTTGATATGGTAATCAGTTATATTATTTAAACATTTCATGCTTAGATATAGCTAACATGTACTGAGCAATCTACTATTTGTCAGGCTCTCTTTTACTTAAACTACCTCATAGCAACCCATTAAAGTTGAGAAATAGATGTATGCAGTATATCAACCAGAAGTACACAACATTAAGAAAATAAAAACTTTTTTAAAGTCAAGATTTAAATGTGTTGGTAAAAGGTTTCCTCAGGAAAGGACATATATTTATATATTATTAAATATATATGTGTGTATATATATAAATATATAATGTTAAATATATAATTTTAAAAATAATATTGATTTTCTGACATAGTAAACTTTATAGTATAGCTGGGACTACAGGTGTGCACCACCATGCATGGCTAATTTTTTGTAAAGATGAGGTTTTCGACATGTTGTTGAGGCTGGTCTTGAACTCCTGGGCTCAAGCAATCCACCTGCCTTGGTCTCCCAAAGTGCTGGGATTACAGGCGTGAGACACCTTGCTCGGCCTGGAAAATCAGTATTTTATTTTATTTTTTTTTTAATTATTATTTTTGAGACAGAGTCTCTGTCGCCCAGGCTAGAGTGCAGTGGCTCCATCTCGGCTCCACTGCAACCTTCGCCTCCTGGGTTCAAGAGATTCTCTTGCGTCAGCCTCCTGAGTAGCTGGGACTACAGGCACCCACCACCATGCCCAGCTAATTTTTGTATTTTTAGTAGAGATGGGGTTTCACCATGTTGGCCAGGCTGGTCTCAAACTCCTGACCTCAAGTAATCCACCCTCTTTGGCCTTCCAGGGTGCTGGGATTAGAGGCATGAGCCACTGCGTCTGGCCAAAAATCAGACTGTAAAAATAACAAGCAAAGAAAGCAGTCCCAAGGTCTTACACAATTATAATTAATTCTTTCTGTTTGGCTTTAGAAATTGTTTTCCCCCCATTAAATCAGGTTTAATGGAATGAAAGTAATGTGTGATTAAACATCCATTTCTATGCTATTTAAAAATTTTTGTGTTTCCATTTTTTAATACTGGTTGACCAATACCTAATATGGCATAATAATTTTTAAGTGCTACTGTTTGTAGTTGAATGTTGTCAAGCACAAGTGAAAAATGACCAGTAAGACAAGGACATTTATAACTGGCTGAAGTCGTGGACTTTGGAGTCTAGTTAATTGGGGAAGGAAGTGAGGGAGGAAACTCAGTGGTCAGAAGCATCAGTGACTTCCAAGGACAGATGTAGTGAGAATAAATGAGAAAGCTACAAGAGGAGAGGTAGGTAGTTGTGGTCAGAGAGGATTGCATTTCTTGATGATAACAAAGTTCGGGAACATTTATTTAGGAACAGTAGCTAAATTCCAGTAGCTAGTCTCTCTTACTTAATGGAGCAATAAGGATGGAAGGAAGAAGGGGAGGAAGGAGAAGACGATAGGAGGGAAACATAAAAGGAGGGAGGAGGAAAAGAAGGAAGGAGGGAGATGCTTCCTCCCACATGTCTTCTTAGCATGCTGCTCCAGCAGGATTGCTTAGGAACTAGCCAGAGAAATCACTGCCACGTGCCATCATAGAACTCTGAGTCTGCCAGAATTTCTAGGGACCTCAAGCTGTTCTTGTGGCCGCAGTATAGGATATTGTTTTCCAACTGGTTTATGTGCCAATAAGGGGAGTGGGAAAATACCAATTTTGTGATCTGGAAATACTCTAGGAATAAACTGATAAATCATGTACTTTTCATGGTTTAACTTTTATGTCTAGATGGGTCAATGCCTTCAGAAATGGAACCCAGTAGAAATGATAGCAAAGATGATCTTGGTGTAAGTATTGAAAGAGCGGAATTGTATCCATGTATTCAGAAGCCTTCTTTTTTTTTTTGAAATGGAGTTTCACTATTGTTGCCCAGGCTGGAGTGCAGTGGCGCTATCTCGGTTCACTGCAGCCCGAGTTCAAGCAATTCTCCTGCCTCAGCCTCCTGAGTAGCTGGGACTACAGGCATGTGCCACCACACCCAACTAATTTTTGTATATTTAGTAGAGATGGAGTTTCACCATGTTGGCCAGGCTGGTCTTGAACTCCTGACCTCAGATGATCCGCTCGCCTTGGCCTCCCAAAGTGCTGGGATTACAGGTGTGAGCTACTGCGCCTGATGCTGAGCCACCGTGCCTGGCCTGAGTCTTCTAATCTCATGGTACTAGAATAGAAATAGAGCTAATAATCTAGGTTTTGATATAAAGCTGATTTTCTCGTTTTGATTAATATACTTTCTACTTAGCATGAAAGCTGTTTCTTTTGTAGATGGTAACCTATGGTGATAAAATACAATTTGCAGACTAGGAGTTTGAATTAGTTTAGTAGTTAAACAAGATTTTAGTTCCCCCCCCCTTGGATTTTTATTTGAATATTTTAAAGTATATTTTTGTTTATTAAGATACTGATTTTTGGAAAATATAAACATAGACATCTTGCTTTTTCTTTTTTTCCAGTGTATATTTGATAAAATAGTATATATTTTAGTGCTCTTGGGTTATATTTCTGTTTTATCTTTAGCCAAACTATTATTTTGTTGGTTAAAGCTGTTTTCTGTTGACTTAATAAAATATTTATGATAACTAAAATGTGACAGCTGATACATTAATGTGGAAAGCTGTTTGAATCTTTCTCTAGAGCTTTCTAAGACTATCATGGAATGCTTTCTGTCTAGATGATTTCTTCTAAGCTGAGATTTTCAGGAAAACAATTGCAAATTTGCTGTTTTAGTGACTGCCATATGTCAATTTGTTGTAGAATTTAAATGTGCCTGATTCATCTCTCCCTGCTGAAAATGAAGCCACTGGCCCTGGCTTTGTTCCTCCACCTCTTGCTCCAATCAGAGGTCCATTGTTTCCAGTGGATACAAGAGGCCCATTCTTGAGAAGAGGACCTCCTTTCCCCCCACCTCCTCCAGGAGCCATGTTTGGAGCTTCTCGAGATTATTTTCCACCAAGGGATTTCCCAGGTCCACCACATGCTCCATTTGCAAGTATGCTTTTTTAAACTTTTTTTTTAAAGCTCAATATGTGTTTTATTAATGAGAGATTTAATTTTACTATCTGTTAATGTAGTAACACAGTGGAGGAAAAATTTTTCTAGCATTCTGTGAGTGTACCATTACTTTTCCGAATTGGGAAGGCAGCCAGCCGTAAGTGGACTGTAATGAGGTTTCAGCTTGATTCATCCTAATAATATAGAATTATTTCTGTATTTTGGTAGTCAAGAAAATAATTGATTTTTGCAGGTCTTACGATAAAACTGAAATTATCTGTACCTTATTTGGTAGCAACTGGTTATTCTGGCAGTTAGTGAAAATAGTTAAAACTTATATTCTAGCATTAAAATTACTGGCTAAGATATTTTTTAAAGTCTTTTTCATAAGTAGTTCTGATGTAGTCCTACTTATTTAAAACTTAAAGTATATTATGTTTGACCTAATTTTTGGATTTATTGAATTCTTTTAAAGCTTCACATAAGAAAAAGGGAATAATATGTTGCTTTTATATTCATACTTCACTGTTTTGAACTATAGGGTTCTGCAGAATAAATTTGTGGTTACCAAATACTAGGCTATGCCTATGAATGTCTCATATAGTCTTTCCTTCCCTTGCTTCTCTTCTCTTTTTAAAGTTAAAGGTGAATTAAAATGAATTTTGTTTGGGGGAATTTTAAGGTGGCCTTTGATATTACTGGAAATGTTTTACTATAATATCAAATTAGAATTGGGAATCACTGATAATGAGTTTTAAGTTTGTTGAAAATTGTATTACATGAAAATGTTTTTTGAGAAGGACTTTGATAATGAAATAAAAAAATGTTATTTTTACAGTAAGTTTTACATATTTTGAAATAATTCCTCTTTTTTAAAAAACAGTTGTTAAGATAGGACAAAAATTACATTAAAAATTAATGATATTTCCTTTAGTCATCTGAATTTGAAGAGGTTTATTTTTCTCAATGTAAAAATTAATTTGTTAGATCAAGTAATTATCTAGTGTCAATTCTCAAATAACAGAATAGGTAATGGAAGTTATAAACTTAATGATTTATTAGGGCACAGTATAGGTTCTTAAAGTTAAAAAATGTCTTTTACCAATCTCTTTGAACAGTGAGAAATGTCTATCCACCAAGGGGTTTTCCTCCTTACCTTCCCCCAAGACCTGGATTTTTCCCCCCACCCCCACATTCTGAAGGTAGGAGTGAGTTCCCTTCAGGTTTGATTCCACCTTCAAATGAGCCTGCTACTGAACATCCAGAACGACAGCAAGAAACCTGACAATATTTTTGCCCTCTTCAAAAGTAATTTTGACTGATCTCATTTTCAGTTTAAGTAACTGCTGTTACTTAAGTGATTACACTTTTGCTCAAATTGAAGCTTAATGGAATTATAATTCTCAGGATAGTATTTTGTAAATAAAGATGATTTAAATATGAATCTTACGACTAAATTATTTCAATTTTATTTTAGATGGTATAACTGTTTCAATTTGATTAATTCACTATTATATAAACAATAGTGGGAGTTTTATATATGTAATCTTGCAGATGGGGAGGCTTTAAATTCTGAAATCTGTGTCTTTATGCCAAGAACTGTATTTACTGTGGTTGTAGACAAATGTGAAAGTAACTTTATGCTTAAATAAATTTCAGTTGATTTAAAGATTTGTTTGGCATTGATAATAATAAAACAAGCTAGTTTTTCTATAACTATGGCTCAATTAATTAACTTTTTTCCTTTTACCAATAACTTTGAGGTGCAAGACTCAAACTTATGTGGGTCTTTTGTGTTCAATCATGTTATGACAAATGGGTTTTCTTTCTTGTAAATGGACATGAGTGGCCCAAAGCAACAAATTAATACACTTTTAAAAGTCAAAATTGATTATATTTTGAAGAACACCAGGATATTATCTAATGGTGAATTGTAGAATTTTGATCTTCTTATTCACTGAGTTTCTTGCATGGTTTCCTTATTGCTTTTTTTTCCCGCCTCTTCTTTTGTAAGGTGTTTACTATCTTCTGTGGAGAATATTGAGATTTACTACAGGATAACTGTAGTGAATGATGTGTCATCATTTTGAGCTTTGGACTCAATATCTTTAGTGTTTCCCTAAATCAGATTTGTAGGTCATGTTAAGCTTCTTGCACATTAATATGATTATGGAAGGAAAGGCAGTGAAGCATAACTAATAAACATCACAATACTTATGTTGCCCAGTTGGTTGTTTTAGTATTAGACTTTTTTTTCAATGCCAAAAGATAGAAGATTAAATATTCTTGAATAAAGCAGTGATACATTTGTGACTGGAACACTTCACGCCAGCATTTCCCCAGGTGTTGTTTGGAACACTGATCTTGTGAAGTATTTTTGCTCCCTTTGTATTCTAACCCTCACCTCAAAAAAAAAAAAAAAGGCTAAAAAGAAATACTTGAAATGAAATGAATGCTTGGTTAAAATATTAAGTAAAATGAAGACTGTGAAAATGTAATTACATTTAGTGCTTGCCGTGGTCTGAATGTGTTCCCCAAAGTTCTTATGTTGAAATACTAACCCCCAAGGTGATGTATTAGGAAGTAGCCTTTTGGGAGGTGGTTAAGTTATGGGGGTGGAAACTTCATGAATGGGATTTGTGCCCTTATAAAAGAGGCTCAAGGGAGCTTGTTCACCCCTTCCACCTGGCAGGAGTATGCAGCAAGAAGGTTCCATCTCTGAGGCAGGGAGCTAGAAACCTCACCGCAGCCTCCCAAGTAGCTGGGACTACAGGCGCCCGCCACCACATCTGGTGAATTTTTTTTGTATTTTTAGTAGAGACAGGGTTTCACCATGTTAGCCAGGATGGTCTCAATCTCCTGACCTCAGGATCTGCCTGCCTCGTTCTCCCAAAGTGCTGGGATTACAGGCGTGAGCCATCGCGCCCGGCCAGTTTATATTTCTTTCTCAGTAAATCCAGTGTCGTAATTCCTGAGTCACTCAGAGGGGAATGTTCTTAAACATCAAAGTCAAATGACCGATTTTTTCTTACCTTTTATTTTATTTTTCCCTCATTTGGCAGTAATAGGCTAATGATACATTTAGTTTGCTTTATACTTAGGCCAGGTGTACAATTTCCCCTTCTTACTGTTCTGATGAATTTTCTTCTTCTTTTTTGTCTCCTCAAATTAACCTTTATTATATCCTGATTTAAAAAAAGTTCTCTTCAATATTGTTTTTGGCTTTTTTTTTTTTTTTGGTTGAATACTTTCATCATGGAGGCCTGCTGCAAACCATACTGGTTGCTCTCTTGACCTGTGAACAGAGCCTGCCTTTTTACTAATTTCTTGGGATTGCTTCTCTGTTCCATGTGAATCATCTATCTTGGTGTTTTTATTTCTTTATTCTATTTTATTTATTTTGTCTTTGGTTTTGTTGGAGTTCACTCTCAAGTAAAATCCTAAAAAAGGGTATATGGAATATAAAATGTGAATCCTTTGATGTCTGAAAATCTCAATACCCCTTCTTCCTTTTATTGGTGTTAGTTTATCAGGGTATGAAATTGTAGGTCAGAATTTGGAGTATAGTCATCTCTTTGGTATCTGTGGGGGATTGGTTCCAGGACCTCCACAGATACCAAAATCCATGGATGCTCAAGTCTCTTATGTAAAATGGCTTAGTATTTGCCTATAACTGTACTTCTTCCCATATATTTTAAATCACGTCTATTTTACTTATTAATGCTATATAAATAGTTGTTATACTGTGTTTTTAAATTACATTTTTAAGGTTATTTAAATTGAATAGAAGTGTATATGTTGTACACAGAAAGATATTTTGAAGTATGTATGCTTGTAGAATGGCTAAGTTGAGCTAGTTAACATATATTTTACCTTGGATACTCATTTTTTATATTGAGAATATTTCAAATTTAATCTTTTTAGTGATTTTTCAAGTATTAAGATATTGCTATTAGGGTCTTCAAGTTGTACAGTAGATCTCTTGAACTTATTCCTCCTGCATGACTGAAATTTTGTATCCTTTGACCAATATCTCCCCAGTCCCCCTTCACCCCACCCCATCCTCTTCCACTGATTCTTTTTCTTTTATCGACACATAATATTTTACGTATTAGTGAGGTACATGTGAGTGTTACTTGCATAGACTGTGTAATGATCAAGTCAGGGTATTTGGGGGTATCCACCATCTTGAGTATTTGTCATTTCTGTACATATGGTATCATTTCAAGTCCTCTTTTGTGATTACTTTGAAATATATAAAATATTGTTACTAACTGACATCACTATCAAAATTATCAAAGATTAGAATTTATTTCATCTAACTGTGTGTTTGTACCCATAACCAACCTCTCTTCATGTTCCCCTCACACCCAACAAACCTTTCCAATCTCTGATATCTATCATTGTATTCTCTGTGTACATGAGGTTAAGTTTTTTAACTCCCCCATATGAGTGAGAACATGTGGTATTTATCATTCTGTGCCTGCCTTATTTCACTTAATGAACATTTCCATCCATGTTGCTGCAAATGATGTGATTTCATTTTTTATGACTGAATAGTATTCCTTTGTGTATATATACCACATTTTCTTTTTTTAAAATTATACTTCAAGTTTTAGGGTACATGTGCACAATGTGCAGGTTTGTTACATATGTATACATGTGCCATGTTGGTGTGCTGCACCCATTAACTTGTCATTTACATTAGATATATCTCCTATACCCTCCCCGCTTCACCCTACAGTGGGCCCTGGTTTGTGATGTTCCCCTTCTTGTGTCCAAGTGTTCTCATTGTTCAGTTCCCACCTATGAGTCAGAACATGCGGTGTCTGGTTTTCTGTCCTTGCGATAGTTTGCTGAGAATGTTGGTTTCCAACTTCATCCATGTCCCTACAAAGGACATGAACTCATCATTTTTTATGGCTGCATAGTATTCCATGGTGTATATGTGCCACATTTTCTTAATCCAGTCGATCATTGTTGGACAGCTGGCTTTGTTCCAAGTCTTTGCTGTTGTGAATAGTGCCGCAGTAAACATACATGTGCATGTGCCTTTACAGCAGCATGATTTATAATCCTTTGGGTATATACCCAGTAACCCAGTAATGGGATGGCTGGATCAAATGGTATTTCTAGTTCTAGATCCCTGAGGAATCGCCACACTGACTTCCACAATGGTTGAACTAGTTTACAGTCCGACCAACAGTGTAAAAGTGTTCCTGTTTCTCCACAACCTCTCCAGCACCTGTTGTTTCCTGACTTTTTAATGGTTGCTGTTCTAACTGGTGTGAGATGGTATCTCATTATGGTTTGGATTTGCTTTTCTCTGATGGCCAGTGATGATGAGCATTTTTTCATGTGTCTGTTGGCTGCATAAATGTCTTCTTTTGAGAAGTGTCTGTTCATATCCTTCGCCCACTTGGTGATGGGGTTGTTTTTTTCTTGTATATTTGTTTGAGTTCATTGTAGACTCTGGATATTAGCCCTTGTCAGATGAGTAGATTGCAAAAATTTTCTCCCATTCTGTAGGTTGCCTGTTCACTCTGATGGTAGTTTCTTTTGCTGTGCAGAAGCTCTTTAGTTTAATTAGATCCCATTTGTCAATTTTGGCTTTTATTGCCGTTGCTTTTGGTGTTTTAGACATGAAGTCCTAGCCCATGCCTATGTCCTGAATGGTATTGCCTAGGTTTTCTTCTAGGGTTTTTATGGTTTTAGGTCTAACATGTAAGTCTTTAATCTATCTTGAATTAATTTTTGTATAAGGTGTAAGGAAGGGGTCCAGTTTCAGCTTTGTACATATGGCTAGCCAGTTTTCCCAGCACCGTTTATTAAATAGGAAATCGTTTCCCCATTTCTTGTTTTTATCAGGTTTGTCAAAGATCAGATAGTTGTAGATGTGTGGCATTATTTCTGAGGGCTCTGTTCTGTTCCATTGATCTATATCTCTGTTTTGGTAGCAGTACAATGCTGTTTTGTTTACCGTAGCCTTGTAGTATAGTTTGAAGTCAGGTAGCATGATGCCTCCAGCTTTGTTCTTTTGGCTTAGGATTGACTTGGCAATGTGGGCTCTTTTTTGGTTCCATATGAACTTTAAAGTAGTTTTTTGCAATTCTATGAAGAAAATCATTGGTAGCTTGATGGGGATGGCATTGAATCTATAAATTACCTTGGGCAGTATGACCATTTTAACGATAGTGATTCTTCCTACCCGTGAGCATGGAATTTTCTTCCATTTGTTTGTATCCTCTTTTATTTCGTTTAGTAGTGGTTGTAGTTCTCCTTGAAGAGGTCCTTCACATCCCTTGTAAGTTGGATTCCTAGGTATTTTATTCTCTTTGAAGCAATTGTGAATGGAGTTCACTCGTGATTTGGCTCTCTGTTTTCCTATTATTGGTGTATAAGAATGCTTGTGATTTTTGCACATTGATTTTGTATCCTGAGACTTTGCTGAAGTTGCTTATCAGCTTAAGGAGATTTGGGGCTGAGACGATGGGGTTTTCTAGATATGCAATCATGTCATCTGCAAACTGGGACAATTTGACTTCCTCTTTTCCTAATTGAATATCCCTTATTTCTTTCTCCTGCCTGATTGCCTGGCCGGAACTTCGAACACTGTGTTGAATCGGAGTGGTGAGAGAGGGCATCTCTGTTTTGTGCCAGTTTTCAAAGGGAATGCTTTCAGTTTTTGCCCATTCAGTATGATATTGGCTGTGGGTTTGTCATAAATAGCTCTTATTATTTTGAGATATGTCCCATCAATACCTAATTTATTGAGAGTTTTTAGCATGAAGGGCTGTTGAATTTTTTCAAAGGCCTTTTCTGCATCTATTGAGATAATCATGTGGTTTTTGTCTTTGGTTCTGTTTATATGCTGGATTACGTTTATTGATCTGCGTGTGTTGAACCAGCCTTGCATCCCAGGGATGAAGCCCACTTGATCGTGGTGGATAAGCTTTTTGATGTGTTGCTGGATTCGGTTTGCCAGTATTTTTTATTGAGGATTTTTGCATCGATGTTCATCAGGGATATTGGTCTAAAATTCTCTTTTTTGGTTGTATCTCTGCCAGGCTTTGGTATCAGGATGATGCTGGCCTCATAAGATGAGTTAGGGAGGATTCCTTCTTTTTCTGTTGATTGGAATAGTTTCAGAAGGAATGGTACCAGCTCCTCCTTGTACCTCTGGTAGAGTTCAGCTGTGAATCCATCTGGTCCTGGACTTTTTTTGGTTGGTAAGCTATTAATTATTGCCTTAATTTCAGAGCCTGTTATTGGTCTATTCAGAGATTCAAATTCTTCCTGGTTTAGTCTTGGGAGGGTGTATGTGTCCAGGAATTTATCCATTTCTTCTAGATTTTCTAGTTTATTTGCATAGAGGTGTTTATAGTATTCTCTGATGGTAGTTTGTATTTCTGTGGGATCAGTGGTGATCTCCCCTTTGTCATATTTTTATTGTGTCTGTTTCATTCTTCTCTCTTTTCTTCTTTATTAGTCTTGCTAGCGGTCTATCAATTTTGTTGATCTTGTAAAAAAACGAGCTCCTGGATTCATTGATTTTTTATAGGGTTTTTTGTGTCTCTATCTCCTTGAGTTCTGCTCTGATCTTAGTTATTTCTTGCCTTCTGCTAGCTTTTGAATGTGTTTGCTCTTGCTTCCCTAGTTCTTTTAATTGTGATGTTAGGGTGTCAATTTTAGATGTTTTACTGCTTTCTCTTGTGGGCATT
The DNA here is from genome assembly GCF_006542625.1 of Nomascus leucogenys. Classification (NCBI taxonomy): domain Eukaryota; kingdom Metazoa; phylum Chordata; class Mammalia; order Primates; family Hylobatidae; genus Nomascus; species Nomascus leucogenys. Next base: position 98,387,136 of record NC_044381.1, read on the forward strand.
TAGTGCTATAAATTTCCCTCTACACACTGCTTTGAATGTGTCCCAGAGATTCTGGTGTATTGTGTCTTTGTTCTCATTGCTTTCTAAGAACATCTTTATTTCTGCCTTTACTTCGTTATGTACCCAGTAGTCATTCAGGAGCAGGTTGTTCAGTTTCCATGTAGTTGAGTGGTTTTGAGTGAGTTTCTTAATCCTGAGTTCTAGTTTGATTGCACTGTGGTCTGAGAGACAGATTGTTATAATTTCTGTTCTTTTACATTTGCTGAGGAGTGCTTTACTTCCAACTATGTGGTCAATTTTGGAATAGGTGTGGTATGGTGCTGAGAACAATATATATGCTGTTGATTTGGGGTGGAGAGTTCTGTAGATGTCTATTAGGTCCACTTGGTGCAGAGCTGAGTTCAGTTCCTGGATATCCTTGTTAACTCTCTGTCTCATTGATCTGTCGAATGTTGACAGTGGGGTGTTAAAGTCTCCCATTATTATTGTGTGGGAGTCTAAGTCCCTTTGTAGGTCTCTAAGGACTTGCTTTATCAATCTGGGTGCTCCTGTATTGGGTACATATTTATTTAGGATAGTTAGCTCTTCTTGTTGAATTGATCCCTTTACCATTATGTAATGGCCTTCTTTGTCTCTTTTGATCTTTGTTGGTTTAAAGTCTCTTTTATCAGAGACTAGGATTGCAACCCCTGCGTTTTTTTGTTTTCCATTTGCTTGGTAGATCTTCCTCCATCCCTTTATTTTGAGCCTATATATGTCTCTGCACATGAGATGGGTTTCCTGAATACAGCACACTGACGGATCTTGACTCTTCATTCAGTTTGCTGGTCTGTGTCTTTTAACTGGAGCATTTAGCCCATTTACTTTTAAGGTTAATATTGTTATGTTTGAATTTGATCCTGTCATTATTATGTTAGCTGGTTATTTTGCTCGTTAGTTGATGCAGTTTCTTCCTAGCCTTGATGATCTTTACAAGTTGGCATGTTTTTGCAGGGGCTGGTACCAGTTGTTCCTTTCCATGTTTAGTGCTTCCTTCAGGAGCTCCTGTAGGGCAGGCCTGGTGGTGACGGAATCACTCAGCATTTGCTTCTCTGTAAAGTATTTTATTTCTCCTTCATTTATGAAGCTTAGTTTGGCTGGATATGAAATTCTGGGTTGAAAATTCTTTTCTTTAAGAATGTTGAACGTTGGCCTCCACTCTTCTGGCTTGTAGAGTTTCTGCAGAGAGATCAGCTGTTAGTCTGATGGGCTTCCCTTTGTGGGTAACCGACCTTTCTCTCTGGCTGCCCTTAACATTTTTCCCTCATTTCAACTTTGGTGAATCTGATGATTATGTGTCTTGGAGTTGCTCTTCTCGAGGAGTATCTTTGTGGTCTCTGTATTTCCTGAATTTGAATGTTGGCTTGCCTTGCGAGATTGGGGAAGTTCTCCTGTATAATATCCTGCAGAGTGTTTTCCAACTTGGTTCCATTCTCCCCGTCACTTTCAGGTACACCAATCAGACGTAGATTTGGTCATTTCACATAGTACCATATTTCTTGGAGGCTTTGTTCATTTCTTTTTATTCTTTTTTCCCTAAGCTTCTTTTCTCGCTTCATTTCATTCATTTGATCTTCCATCACTGAAACCCTTTCTTCCCATTGATTGAATCGGCTACTGAAGCTTGTGCATTCGTCACGTAGTTCTTGTGCCATGGTTTTCAGCTCCGTCAGGTTTTTTAAGGACTTCTCTGCATTGGTTATTCTAGTTCGCCATTCGTCTAATCTTTTTTTCAAGGTTTTTAACTTCTTTGCCATGGGTTCGAACTTCCTCTTTTAGCTCGGAGAAGTTTGATCGTCTGAAGCCGTCTCTCAACTTGTTAAAGTCATTCTCCGTCCAGCTTTGTTCTGTTGCTGTTGAGGAGCTGTGTTCCTTTGGATGAGTAGAGCCTCTCTGATTTTTAGAATTTTCAGTTTTTCTGGTCTGTTTTTTCCCCATCTTTGTGGTTTTATCTACCTTTGGTCTTTGATGATGGTGACGCACAGATGGGGTTTTGTTGTGTATGTCCTTTCTGTTTGTTAGTTTTCCTTCTAACAGTCAGGACCCTCAGCTGCAGGTCTGCTGGAATTTGCTGGAGGTCCACCCCGGACCCTGTTTGCCTGGGTATCAGCAGCAGAGGCTGCAGAACAGCAGATATTGGTGAACAGCAAATGTTGCTGCCTGATTGTTCCTGTGGAATTTTTGTCTCAGAGGAGTACCTGGCCGTGTGAGGTGTCAGTCTGCCCCTACTGGGGGATGCCTCCCAGTTAGGCTACTTGGGGGTCAGGAACCCACTTGAGGAGGCAGTCTGTCCATTCTCAGATCTCCAGCTGCATGCTGGGAGAGCCACTACTCTCTGCAAAGCTGTCAGACAGGGACGTTTAAGTCTGTAGAGGTTTCTGTTGCCTTTTGTTTGGCTGTGCCCTGCCCGCAGAGGTGGAGTCTACAGAGGCTGGCAGGCAGGCCTCCTTGAGCTGTGGTGGGCTCCACCCAGTTCGAGCTTCCAGGCAGGTTTGTTTACCTGCTCAATCCTCAGCAATGGCTGGCGCCCCTCCCCCAGCCTCACTGCCACCTTGCAGTTTGATCTTAGACTCCTGTGCTAGCAATGAGCGAGGCTCCGTGGGCGTAGGACCCTCGGAGCCAGATGTGGGATATAATCTTCTGGTGTGCCGTTTGCTAAGACCGTTGGAAAAGTGCGGTATTAGCATGGGAGTGACCCGATTTTCCGGGTGCCATCTGTCACCCCTTTCCTTGGCTAGGAAAGGGAATTCCCTGACCCCTTTGCGCTTCCCAGGTGAGGCGATGCCTCGCCCTTCTTTGGCTCACAATCAGTGTGCTGCACCCACTGTCCTGCACCCACTGTCTGACAATCCCCAGTGAGATGAACCTGGTACCTCATTTGGAAATGCAGAAATCACCCTTGTTCTGCGTTGCTCACACTGGGAGCTCTAGACTGGAGCCGTTTCTATTCGGCTATCTTGCCCCAGCCCCCTATACCACATTTTCTTAATTCTTATGTCCACTGATAGACGCTTAGGTTGATGACGTATCTTTGCTATTGTCAATAGTGCTGTGATAAACACACAAATGCAGGCCTTCTTTTGATATGCTTATTTCTTTTCCTTTTTATAAAGACCCAGTTGGTGGCATTGCTGGATCATACAGTAGTTCCATTTTTAGTTTTCTGGGAAATCTCCATACTCTTTGCCATAGTGGTTATACTAATTTACATTCCTACCAACAGTGTATAAAAGTTCCTTTTTCTCTGGATCCTCTGCAGCATGGTTTTGTTTTTTTTTTTTTTTTGTCTTATTAATAGCCATTCTGGCCAGGCACAGTGGCTCATGCCTGTAATCCCAGCACTTTGGGAGACTGAGGATGAGCTCAGGAGTTGGAGACCGCATGGCCAACATGATGAAACCCTGTCTCTACTAAAAATACAAAAATTATCTGGGCATGGTGGCGCCTGCCTGTAGTCCTAGCTACTCGGGAGACTGAGGGATGAGAATCACTTGAACCTGGGAGGCAGAGGTTGCCATGAGCCAAGATTGTGCCGCTGAACTCCAGCCTGGGCAATAGAGCCTTCTCCAAAAGAAAGCCATTCTAACTGTGGTAAGATGATATCTCACTGTGGCTTTGATTTCCATTTCTTTGATGATTAGTGAGGTTGGACATTGTTTCATATACCTGTTGGCCATTTGTATGTCTTTGAGAATATGAATTCATGTCCTTTGCCCATGTTTTAATGTTTTTTCTTTTGTGGTTTGTTTTTGTTTTTGTTGTTGTCTTTTTTTTTTTTTTTTATCCATTGAGTGCCATGTGTATTCTTGTGTATTCTTTATATAAGCCCTTTGTTGAATGAATAGTTTGCATGTATTTTCTCCCATTCAACCAGTTGTCTCTTAATTGTTGATTGTTTCCTTCTGCCCTTCTGCTGTGCAGAAGCCTGTTAGTTTAATATAGTCCCATCTGTCCATTTTTGTTTTTGTTACCTGTGCTTTTGAAGTCTTAACCAGAAAATCTTTGCCTAGATCAATGCCCTATAGTGTTCCCCTTATATTTTCTTCTAGTAGTTTTATAGTTTTGGGCCTTATGTTTAGGTATTTAATCCATCTTGAGTTTAATCCATATGGTGAGAGATAAGGGTCTGGTTTCATTCTTCTGCATATGGATATCCAGTTTTCCCAACTCAATTTATTGAGAGTGTTCTTTCTTCCAATGTATGTTCTTGGAAACCTTGAAAATCAGTTGGCTGTAAATACATGGATTTATTTCTGGGTTCTCCACTCTGTTTTATTGGTCTGTGTGTCTATTTTTATACCAATACTATGCTGTTTTGGTTACTGTAGCCTTGTAATATATTTTGAAGTCAGATAATGGGATGCCCCCACCTTGATTCTTCTTGCTCAGGATTGCTTTGGCTAGTTCTGGCTCTTCTTTGGTTTCGTATGAATTTTAGGATTGCTTTTCTATTTCTGTGAAAAATTATGTTGGTATTTTATAGCAATTTCTTTGAATTTATAGATTGCTTTAGGTAATATGGACATTTTAACAATATTATTCCAATCCCGTGATGGTGGTATGGGATCTTTCTGTTTATAGCCTCTTTAACTTCTTTTATTGGTGTTTTGTAGTTTTCCCTGGGAAGGCCTTTCACCTCCTTGTTTAAATTTATTCTTTGGTGTTTTACTTTTTTCTTCGTGGCTGTTGCTCTGACTAGGACTTTTAGGACTATGTGTGTTTTTTTTTTTTTTTTTTCTGAGGCAGAGTTTCACTCTTGTTGCCCAAGCTGGAGTGCAATAACACCATCTCGGCTCACTGCAACCTCTGCCTCCCGGATTCAAGCGATTCTCCTGCCTCAGCCATGCGAGTATCTGGGATTACAGATGTGCACCACCACGCCCGGCTAATTTTGTGTATTTTTAGTAGAAATGGGGTTTCACCATGTTAGTCAGGCTGATCTCGAGCTCCTGACCTCTGGTGATCCACCCGCCTTGGCCTCCTAAACTGCTGGGATAACAGGCTTGAGCCACCACATCTGGCCTTTTAGTACTCTATTTGATAGGAGTCATAAAATTGTCTTGTTACAGTTCTTAGAGAAAAGGTTTACAATTTCATTTTGGTATGATGTTAGCTGTGGGTCTGTCAGAAATAGCCTTTATGATGTTGAAGAATGTTCCTTCTATATTTAGTGTTTTGAGTGTTTTTATTGTGAAGGGATGTTTAATTTTATCTTCATCTATTGAGATGATCTGTTTTTTGTCCTTCATTCTGTTCATATGATGTATCACATTTATTGATTTGCATATGTTGAACCATCCTTTTACCTGTGGGATAAAACCCACTTGAATATAGTTTATTACTTTTTGATGTGCTTTTTGATTCAGTTTCCTAGTATTAATATTTGTTGAGTTTTACGTCCGTGTTTATCAGAGATATTGGCCTATAGTTTTCTTTTTTTGTTGTGTTTTTGTCTGGTTTTGGTATCAGAATAATGCTGACCTAATAGAATGAGTTAGGGAGAATTTCCTCTTCTTCATTTTTTTGGGAATAGTTTAAGGAGAATTGGTGTTAATTCTTTATAAGTTTGCTAGAATTTGGCAGTAAAGCTGTCTCATTCTGGGCTTTTCTCTGTTTGGAGACTTTTTATTACTGATTTAATTTTGGTACTTGTTATTGGTCCGTTCAGATTTTTGCTTTCTCATTCAACCTTGGTAGATTGTATTTGCCTAGGAATTTATCCATTTCCTCTAGGTTTTTTCAGTTTGTTAGCATATTGTTCATAATAGCCTCTGACGATCTTTTATATTTCTGTGCTATCGGTTGTAATTTCTCCTTTTTCATTCCTGATTTTCTTTATTTGGGTCTTTTTTTTCTCGGTTAGTCTAGCTAGTAGTTTATCAGTTTTGTTTATCTTTTCAAATACCCAACTTTTTGTTTCACTAATCTTTGTATTGTTTTTCCAGTCTCTATTTTGTTTAGTTCTGCTCTGATCTTTGTTATTTATTTCCTTCTAATTTTGGGTTTGGTTTGTTCTTCCTTTTCTATTTTCTTGAGGTTCATTGTTAGATTATTTGAAATTTTTCTACTACTTTTATATAGATGTCTGTTGCTATAAAATTCCCTCTCAGCACTGCTTTTGTTGTATTACATGGGGTTTGTTGTGTTGTGTTTGTGTTTTCACTTGTTTCAAGAAACTTCTTTATTTCCTTCTTAATTTCTATGCTGACCCAGTGGTCTGTCATTTAGGAACATGTCATTTAATTTCCATGTATTTGTATAGTTTTCAGAGTTCCTTTTTAAAGTTTCCATGTATTTGTATAGTTTCCAAAGTATTATTGATTTCTAGTTTTATTCCATTGTGTTCTGATAAGATATTTGGTATAGTTTCAAGTATTTTAAATTTGTGGCCTAATATATGGTGTAACCTGGAGAATATTCTATGCCAGTGAGAAGAATGTATATTCTACAGCTGTTGGATAAGATTTTCTGTAAATATCTGTTAGGTCTATTTGGTCTAAAGTACAGTTTAAGTCTAATGTTTCTGGCCAGGTGCTGCGGCTCAAACCTGTAATCCCAGCACTTCGGGAGGCCAAGGTGGGAGGTTTTCTTGAGACCAGGAGTTCGAGACCAGCCTGGCCAACATGGCAAAATCCTGTCTCCAGAAAAAATACAAAAATTAGCTGGGTGTGGTGGAATGTGCCTGTAGTCCCAGCTACTCGGAGGCTGAGGCATGAGAATCGCTTGAGTCTGGGATGTGGAGGTTGCGGTGAGCTGAGATTGTGCCTTTGTTCTCCAGCCTAGGTGACACAGCGAGACCCTGTCTCAAATAAAAAAAAAAAAATCTGATGTTTCTTTGTTAATTTTCTGTCTGGATGATCTGTCTGATGCTGGGAGAGCAATGTTTTGTTTAAGTCCGTAACTATTACTGCATTGGAGTCTGTCTCTCCCTTTGGATCTAATAATATTTGCTTCAGATATTTCTTCTAGGTGCTTCATTGTTGGGTACATATGTATTTAGAATTGTTATAATCTCTTGCTGAATTGATTCCTTTGTTTTGTAATGTTCTTCTTTGCCTCTGTATACTGTGTTTGACTTAAAGTGTGTTTTATCTCATGTAAGTACTCTTGCTCGCTTTTGGTTTCTCTTCAAATGGAGTATCTTTTTCCAGCTTAAAAAGCTGAAGAGTAAAGCTTTCAGTCTATGTGTCTTTACAGGTGATGTGATTTTCTTGTAGGCAGTATATAGTTGGGTTCTGGTTTCTAATTCATTCAGCCAGTCTACACCTTTTAAGTGGAAAGTTTAATCTCTGTGTTCTAGGTCATTGTTCATATGTGGTGAACTTATTTTTGGCATTTAAAAAATTGTTTTCTGGGGCCGGGTGCGGTGGCTCATGCCTGTCATCCCAGCATTTTGGGAGTCTGAGGGGGGTGGATCATGAGGTCAAGAGATCGATACCATCCTGGCCAACATGGTGAAACCCCGTCTCTACTAAAAATACAAAAATTAGCTGGGTGTGGTGGCGCGTGCCTGTAGTCCCAGCTACTCAGGAGGCTGAGGCAGGAGAATTGCTTGAACCCAAGAGGCAGAAGTTGCAGTGAGCCGACATCATCAACATCATCGTGCGACTGCACTCCAGCCTAGCGACAGAGCAAGACTCTCTCAAAAAAAAATTGTTTTCTGGTTATTTTGTGTATCTCATGTTTCTTTCTAGTTTATTGTGGTTTGTTGGTTTTTTTTTTTTTTTTTTGTAGTGGTAATATTTGAATCCTTTTTGTTCCTTATTTGTATTTGCTTTACCAGTCAGTTTTATACTTTTGTATTTTCATGGTGATAGATATTGTCCTTTCCCTTCCATGTATAGGACTCCCTTAAGCATTTCTTGTAGGTCTCTTCTAGTGGTGATGAATTTTCTCAGTTTTTGCTTATCTAGAAAAGACTTTATTTTCCCTTTAGTTACAAAGGAATACTTTGCTGGATATAGTATTCTTGGCTGATAGTTTGGTTTTTTTGTTTTGTTTTTGCACTGCAATATACTATCTCATTGTCTCCTGGGCTATAAAGTTTCTGCTGAGAAATCTGTGGTTATTTTGATGGGGATTCCCTTTTATATAACTAGATTTTTTTTTTTCTTGTTGTTCTTGGAATCCTCTCTTTGTTTTTGACTTTAAACAGCTTGACTATAATGCGCTGTGGAGAATACCTTTTTGGGTTTTATGCATTTGAGAACTCTGAATTTCCTGTATCTGGATGTTTAAGTCTCTTGTTATATCTGAGAACTTTTCAGCCATTATTTTATTAAATAGGTTTTCTTTTTCTTTTTTTAAAATAATTGGGATTTTTGTTCGTTTGTTTTTTGTGATGGAATCTCACTGTGTTGCACAGGCTGGAGTGCAGTGGCATGATCTTAGTTCACTGCAACTTCCATCTCCCAAGTTCAAGCAATCCTCCTACCTCAGCCCCCCAAGTAGCTGGGATTACAGGCATGCGCCACCAAGCCTGGCTAATTTTTGTATCTTTAGTAGAGACGGGGTTTCACCATGTTGTCCAGGCTGGTCTCGAACTTCTGACCTCAAGTGATCTGCCTGCCTCAGCCTCTCAAAGTGGTACAGGCGTGAGCCACTGCACCTGGCCATTAAATAGGTTTTCGGTGCCTTTAGCCTTCTCTTCTTTTTTCTGGAATACCCAGAATTCAAATATTTGGTTACACTATGGTGCTGTGTACGTCACATAGGCTTTGTTCATTCTTCTTATTTTTTCTTTTTTTTGCATGTGTGTGTTACTGAGTTATTTCAAAATGCCTGTGTTTAGGTTCTGAAATTCTTTCCTCTGGTTGATCTAGTCTATTGTTGAAGCTTTCAAATGTATTTGTAATTTCATATATTGAATTCTTTTATTCTAGGATATCTGGGTTTTTAAACATACCTATCTATCTGGTAATTTCTCATTTATATCCTGAATTGCTTTTCTGATTTCTTTGTATTGTTCATCTGTGTTCTCTTGCATCTCACTGAGCTTTAATAACATTATTTTGAATTATTTCTCCAGCATCTTAATAAATTTCATTTTTATTGGAATATAATGCTGGAGAATTATTTTGTTTCTCTGGCTGTGTCACATTTTCTTTCTTTTTTATGTTTTTTGTCTCCTTTACATTGATATTTGTATGTCTGGTGTAACAATCACTTCTTCTGATTTTTTGTATTGGCTTTTGTAGGGCCAGACTTTTTCCTAAAAGTGTGCCTGTGTTGTTAGTTGGGTAGGGCGCTTTGGCTTTGATTCTGGGTGCATGCAGTAGTGTAGTCTCTATGCAGTTTCTTAGACTTTAAGCAGCTTCAGTGGTGTTTGTGATTTCATCAGTCGCTTAGGCTGTAGTTGTTAGTGGAGACTGTGGTGAGGTTTTGCTGCATATAGGGATGCCAGGTGGGCCAGGCCGTCCTCAGGGCCCATTAGTGGGAACAGTGAGCTGAGTGTGCCTGTCTTTGGGCCTCTGGGTGTCCGTACACGGGTACAGGTATTAACAGGTCCAAGTAGCCTATTCTTGGGCTTCTGGGTAACTTTCTTGAGTGCTGGTAGTTGCATTGGTGGGCCAGGCAGGTGGGTCGTTGTGCCCCTGGGCAGTGTGTGTATCATGAGCAATGTCTGTAGTGGTGGTAAGACAACTTTTGAGTTTCCAGGTGGCACATACTTGTTTTGGAAATGGCTGTGTTGGGCTGGGTGGGCCATTTCCCAGGCCCTCAGGGCATGTGCCAGTGGGTACCAGCTGTGATGTTAGTGGCAGGCTAAGTGAGCCCATCTTCAGGCCCCTAGGAGGAGTGCACAGATGCCAGCAGTGGTGGATGGGATGGGCTGATCCCCACGCCCTTGGATGGTGTGTTTGGAAATAGCCTGTCCTCAGTCTGTCCTGTGGTATGCATGGGTGCAGTTTGTGGTGGACAGATCGGGGTGACCCTTAGGTTTCCTGGCAGAGCACTTGGATGGTGGCAGCTGCATTGTGGTGAGCGGAGAGAGCCCATCCTCAGGGCACACACTAGTGCACTATTGTCCTTTTGCTGGTAGGGATGGGGTTGCTGTCAGTACCCACACTTGCAGGTAGGCAACTCTTAGGCTCTAGGGAGGACAAACTTCAACCTCTGGCATTGGTGGCAACAGCAGAAATAGTTCTCAGAGTGTGTGCAAGTGCATGGCAGCTGTGCTGCTGAGGGGCAGAGAGTTGCTGCCAGTGGCTCACGCTTGGGTCCCTGGTGGCAGCAGCAGTGTGGCACACTGGAAAGCCACGCAGTTGTGCTGTGGCCCTGCTGCTGATGGAGGCAGGGTTTTTATCAATGGCAGTAGCTTTAGGCAGGCAGCTTTCGGGCTCTGGGGAACTTGCAGCACTTTGGCTCCATTTGTCCTGGGGGCAGCCTCCCTTGTGTGCTACAGTGCCCTATCCTTGGGGTGCAGGATACTATATGTGCTAGAGTGCTGGCGACCCTGTCATTCCACTGAGTCCAGTTGATGCTGTGCCACTGCAGTCATCCTGGTGAATGCAGGGGAATATCAGTGCAGCTTCAGGGGTGTGGAGATGCAGGGGCTGTTGAGCCCTAGAGCAGAAGGCCTAGTCTGGTGGGGCTGGATTTTGAAATGGTGCTGTGCTGCACAGCTTGGATTTCAGAGGCTGTGTGGTACTCCGCATGAGCTCCCTCTCTAGAGCAATGCTAACGTGCTATGTCTAGGCAGCTCTTTATGCTAGCTAGTCTGAGGGTTCTGTCCTGTGGCTAATGTTGCAGGAGTTTGCAGTGGGAATGTGGATGCCTGGGGATCCCTCACCCTTTTCCTACACTGGAGAGCCTCTTTGGGCACCCAGCTGAGCTGGCTGCCGGACTTCCTTCTCCTTCCATGCCTCAGGTATTTCCTGTCACTTCTCTATTCAATTCCAGTGTTTTCTCTTAGGTGGTCTATTCAAAGTGTGATTATCTACGTGCTATTTTGGTTCTTTGTGGAGGAGGCAAATGTCAGATGCCTCTAGTCTGCTGTCTTGAAGCCCCTTCTCTTCTCTATTTGTATTAGTTTTTATTGTTGTCTGTTTTTTTTTTCCAAATATTGTGATCTGTGGTTGATTGATTCTGTGGATTCAGAACTCACAGAATGAGGAACTACCACATATTGCTTTCTAAGTATCAATTAATATCAGTGTATTATCTTTTAATGTTGTTGGTGAGAAGTCTGAAGGAAATTTCATTTTGTTCCCTTTGTTGGTAATCTGATTTTTTTCCTATGGAAACTTGCTTTTTTTTCCCCCTTTATCTTTGGTGTTCTGACAATCACAATATAATGCATTTACATGTAAGACTCTTTTCAATTATTGTTTTGTTAAGGTTCTCTGAGAAACAGATTCCAAGATGGAATTAGACAATGAAGAGACTTATTGAGGAAGAACACCTGTGAAGGATTAAGGGGCGAGAGTGCAGAATTAGATTGGACAGGACCTTTGGACAGTGATTCAGGTCTGTCATCAGTGAATGGAGAGAGAGAAGGAAGAAAGATTGGGTGTAAACAGTCTTAGTGCATCTCTGAGAAAGTCTCAGGCAGGGCAGTGGCAATTCCCAGGGTAAAAATTAGAATAGTCCCTCATTAGGTAGGAATGGCTCTCTTCTGGTTCCCCTGCTGTGTTCTGTCCTTGGCTTGGAGAATCTCCCAGGAGGAACCTGGTTTTTGTGTGAGTGCTGAAGGCCAAAGAACTGTGCTCGTCATAGCAGGCTTTTTGCAGAGGAGAAACATGATTTGGTGTACCGTGGCTGCCACCTTGTGTTAAGGCACTTACTCTGAAGACTCATGTTCTGAAATTCTGTGAATTTTTTTTTTTTTAAATCTTTGGAAAATTCCTTTTCTACTTTTCTTACATTTTTAATCTCTCCTTTTTTTCTTTTTCTTTTCTTTTTTTTTGGTGATTTTTGACCTATAGGTAATTTAATCTTTCAACTTTTGTTGTGAATTTTTTTTTCAATTATATATTCCAGTCATTCTCTTGAAATTTTTTTCAGTAAACATATGTTTAATCTTCAAGAACATTTTTATACTTGTTTCTTTAGTTCATACGTTGTTTCACAGATGTTGTCCTTTTTGTAAAGATTTATTATCTTCTTCAGTCTCTCTATATTAGAGCTTTCTAAAAGTTGTCTTCTAAATTATCTGTTTCCTCTGGAGTTAATAATTAAATTCCATTTGCTTCTCTTGGGTCTTCTGTCCTCACCATGCTTGCTAAGCCTGAAGTTATCCATGTTTCAAAAGACAAACTAGTTAACTAGTACTGGCTCATATTTTTTTAAATGTAAGATGGACTGTTTTCCTGTTAGATGGCTTTCTCAAGTGAGAATTCAGACTGGGAGATCTTTTTTCTTGTGGGTAGGGCTTGGGGAGGGGAATCTGTGACTGACAGGGTTTGCCTTGGGTTGAGCAGATAGGGATCTGGTTGGCAGGCTGAAGGCCGTTCAGATGCCAGAAAGAGATCTAGTCGCTCTAGAAGCCCTTGCTTGTTCCAGTTTGATTTCTTTAGGGAAGATGTGTCTGGTGTTTTAGCTAGAGGCAAATCCAGGGTCACTGCCTTGTGCTTGGGATTATAGGACTAGAATGGTAGTACCAACAATTAGGTATTCTATGTACAGATCTTTAATCTCCCTCTTTTCACACTCATCCTTAATTCTGTGTATAGTATAGGGTACACATCTTCAGGTTCCATCAAGTAGACTGGCTTCCAGCCCCTGGTAACAGATTCTAGGCTGTGGCTCTCTCTAGTTATTTTATCTTCAACCTAATCCTCTCTGCTCCTCCTTTCCTCCAAAAAAATGGAAAACCTCTTATTTGTTGGTGGCCTCCTTTATTCTTTTTACTGTTACGGGATTTCGGTCAGCTCTTTGTGTTTTTTTCAGTGGGGTCTCAGGAGGGGCAGATGGTAAATGCATGTGCTTTGTCTGCCATCTTGAAGCTTAAGTTTTCTATTGTTGTTACCAGCTTCTGAAGTTATAGCGACATGAATAGGTAAAAGGTGAACTGAGCATTATTTTGTTTTGTTTTTCTCCCCCGTGTTGGCAGTTGTTTTAAAAAAACAACACCCTGTTTATTAGTTTCTTCTTTGTTCATCATTTTGCTTAACAGAAGTTACACAAAATTGGGGGGGGATATATTGTCTTTGCAGACTGTCATTTGCAGAGGAGTCATGAATAATGATTCCAAAGCCCCATTAGCTCCTGAATCAGACAAAGAATAAATGACAATATAAGAATGAATTCTGTTTACAGCAATATTATAATACAACATTGAATTACTGCAGTGAAGTGGTTGCAGTTTTCAAAATAAAATATTACTAGCCCAAACACTAGACAAACTAAAATCACCCGACTGCTTGCAAACCGAAGTGATCAGTGCAAGCAGTTGTTGGCCTCAATAGCGAAAAGCAAAATCGATAAGGCTTTTCTGGCAGTCTCTGACATGACGCTCCATCTCTGCTCAGCGAGGACCTGGGCAGCCACACTTTGAATCTTGGTCTTTCTTTTTATCTAAAAGGGTGGAGTAGATCCCCAGCTTTCTCAGTTCTCCCACCAGGTCCTCATTCTGGCACGTCTGCAGAAGAATGTTACAGCCCCTGACAAACTCTCCATTGAGGTACGCTTGTGGGATGGTGGGCCGGTTGGAATAGTCTTAATGCCCTGTTGGAGCTCGAGGTCATCCATCTCTTTGTAGGCCAGATAGTCATGGAGACTGCGCAGTTGTAGGATATGCACCACTGCGTTTCTGAAGCTGCACTGGGGCTGCTCCGGCGTCCTCTTGAGGAAGTCCAGCACCTTGTCCTTCACCAGCGCTTCTCTGCTGCCCGAGTCTGTTGCACGTGCTGCATGCCCAGCACAGCAGGGCCACCACTTCGCTGCTCATCCCCACACGTTTGCTGGAGCCCACAATGGCCCAGGCCCTCGAGCATTATTTTGAACTGATATACAGTAGACTTGAAAATTTCAAGAAAGACTACTTCTGGATTCTATTTGGATAATTTTTCCCATTGCTTTGATCTTATAATCTTTTAAACAGAAAACTAACACGTGGTCCTTGAAGAAAAGTTGGAAAATGGTCAAAGATAGAAGAAAAATCAATAATCCAAGGCCATCACCAAAGCAGAATTGCATTTTGCATTTACATATTTCCTTCAAGCTTTTATTCAGGTATCTTTTGAATTGTTGTAATTATGTGTGTCTGTAATTTTTTTTTCCTGAAACTTAATCCTCTAACGTAAATCATTTTTATGTTACGTAGTCTTTTGTAAACTTCACTTTTAGTGTTTGTAAATGGTCCATTTTGTGAATATAGTTTACTTGACTATTCTTTTCTTGGTGAGCACTTAAGCTGTTTTCATTTTTTAAAAGGATTTTAAAATATATATGATGATGTAATATTAAATATCTTTATATAATATCACTTTTGTTTTCTGGATTTGGGATAAGTTTAGGAATGTATTCCCAGAATTGGGGCCAGAATTTGGGGAAGGGGAGAGAGGGTAGTTAAGAAAAAAGGAGAAGATCATATTCTTTGGAACCAGGTTGGTTGCAAAAAAAGACAAGACTTTTTTAGGGCCAATTTGTAGACTTGGTTAGATGCTACAAAATTATTTTGTGAACATAGTGAGTGATTTTTAGTCTGTTTTTGCAGATGTGGTTCAGCGTTCATTGTGTGTCTGTTTAGACGAGAATCCAGTGTTATAATCAGGACAAACTAAACCTCCTGCTTTTTCAAAGTAGCAGCTACTTTTACAGATTTTGATATGAGTGCTATAAAAGAGATGATGGGTTTTTTGTTTAATAGGATAATGCTCTGATAATTTTGTATAAAGAGCAGTTAAGCGTGTTATACATTGTGTTAGGTTTCTTGCTTGCAAGACGGAAATACGACTCAAACTGGTTTGAGAAAAATAACTGAATATTGTTTTTTGTGACTAAGAGTTTCAAGGTTTCACGGTTACATCTAATGACTTAAATTATATTATGAAAACATGGTCTTTCTGTCCTAGTCTCTTGGGCTCTACTTTTTCTCTGTTAATTTCAGACACATTATTTTTCTATGTAGGGGCAGCATCTCTAAGCTCACATGGTATTTAGTATTTACTTCAGAAGGGGGAGAGAGTCCTTTTTTCGTTTTTTTTTTTTAAATTGGAAAATTTTAGGAAAAGTCTTAGGGATGGCTCTAACTCTTCTGTCTTGGGGTAAATTTCCATCTCTGAGCAAATCCCCTTGGCTGGGATATTGGATCGGGAGCTTCCTCCTGTGGCTGGTCAGGGTAATCCTCATCTGAATTATGTGGAATAAATTTCTTATAAATAGAGAGATTCTGTTATAAGAATGGAGTACTGCATAGGCAGAAACAGTAGGGTCTATTTTACATAGGAATAAGCTTATTCCTCTTTTCCTAGAAAGCCAGGTGTGTGTTTTAAAGGTTCCCACTTGCTGAGTAGTATTGACTCAGTTTTGTGTGAAAACGTAAAAAAAAAAAGTTGATGCAGGATAAATATGAAGTCTCATTTTTCAATTTAAATTATTTTAGAAGTTGTTCTTACATCAAAGATCTATGAGTTATAAGTGAGTAGAGCATAAGGTGAGTCAACAGTATAATGTGGAAGCTAGAACAATTAAGGATGTATATAATAGAAGTTCAGTATCGGACCAGGCAGCAGTTTTTGGAAAACTTTGTTCTATTCTGGGTGCCATATGTTAAATGTGCTTGCAGATTGCATGAACTTCGTAAATTTTAAATAACTTGAGCGTATGTTTAGTTGAGAAGAGGAATCTAAGAGTATAGGAAAGGAAAATATCCTTGGTGCCAGAATTACAAAAAGGATATTAAAACCTTTTTAATGAAAAATGATAAAGGGATATTAAAACCAGATATAAGTTGTGTGGACTAATGTTTTAATGTATAAATGGATATAGAGATTCCTGCACAAAGCTAGGACTTTTAAAGCAGTGCTAAAAACTCAATGTAACGTATCTGGAGTACTTGGCAGAAACTGTACTGTAGTAATACTTAAGACTAGTTGTGACTCACAGCTTGTCCGTAGACATGCAATTCCTACTGAAATTGAGGACTCAATAAAAAGTGTGTGTATTGTATATTTCAAAATACATAGAAGAGAGTAATTCAAATGTTCAAGGGAATTGGGTTTAGAGATGGAAATTTACCCCAAGGCAGAAGAGTTAGAGCCATCCCTAGCACAAAGAAAAGACAAATATTTAAGGTGATGGATATCCCAATTACATGGGTTTGATCTTGAACTACATGAACATATTAAATTAGCACATGTACCCTAAATATGTACATTTATTGTGTTTCAATGAAGTGAAAAAGGATTTAATTATGGTTTTAGGTTATCACTAAGAAAATATTCCAGCATGTCATGTCTTTTTAAGTGTATGTATCTGTAATTGCTTTATCAATGTAAATACATACTGGCTTTCTATGTTAAAAAGCAAAAAATTCTTGGCCAAAAAAAAAAAAAAAGTAAGCATGCCACTGAGGGAAAACCAGAAGACATAATAGACTGGAAAATTAGCAACCTACGTAATTGAATTAGAAGAAAAACTTGAATGAGATTTTAAAGTATATTTTAAAAATAATTTGAATGATAAAAGAACAAAAGCCACAAAGAGCACAGCATTATGAAAAAGGCTGAGGTATCGTTGATAAGAAATCAACTAGGATGTGTAGAAATGAGAAAATTGGTGGCTCATGCCTGTAATGCCAGCACTTTGGGAGGCCAAGGTGGCGGATCACCGGAGGTCAGGAGTTCGAGACCAGCCTGGCCAACATGGTGAAACCTCGTCTCTACTAAAAATACAAAAATTAGCTGGGCATGGTGGTGCGCACCTGTAATCCCAGCTACTTGGGAGGCTGAGGCATGAGAATCACTTGAACCTGGGAAGCAGAGGTTGCAGTGAGCTGAGATCATGCCATTGCACTCCAGCCTGCGTGACAGAGCAAGAGTTCGTCTAAAAATAAAAAATGAGAAAACAGTCATAAAAAAAAAAACAAACAAACTCTGGCCAGGTGCAGTGGTTCATGCTTGTAATCACAGCACTTTGGGAGTCCAAGATGGGAGAATCACCTGAGCCCAGGAGTCTCTTCCAGCCTGGGCAACATAGCAAGACTGTCTCAACAAGCAAACTCAAGGTGTGAGACTGGACCTAGCTAAAAAGAGAGTATGTGAAATTACCAGAGTATATTAACAGATAAATAAATGGAAATTATGGGGGAGGTTAAGGGACAGAACACAGAATGAAAAGTCCAACATGAGCCTTGTAGGAGTTCCAGACTGAAGACTGGAAGAGCAGCAGCATTCAAAGAAATGGTAGCTGAGAATTTCTCAGAGTTGATGAAAAATGTAATTCCTCAGATTGCAGAAGCACTTTGAGTCCAAAGCAGATAAATAAAAGTATATCTACACTTAAGTTCATGCCATTGGAAATCTACAGAATACTAAGGAAATTTGAAAGCAACCAGCAGGACAAATTACCTATAAACAGCAAACTAATAGCCTTCTCATCAGTAATGATACAGGTCCAAAATTATGTATATACAGATGCTAACACATGGTAAATGCTCAATGAGTGATAAAATATTAACTTTGAGAACAGACATGATTATGGCTGTCTTTTTTTGGAAAAAGGAAATGTGATCTTTCAAAAGGCAAAACATCAGAGAATCTTGGGGTTGGAGAAGACTGAAAAATGACTCAGTTCATTTCTGTGGATACAGAGTAAATATTTTGCTTAACCAGGGCCAGTGTGTGTTCATCCCATGAGATCTTGTCTAATATTCAAACAGGCATTTAGAGGAGGCTGTCCTCTTCCTATCAAGGTATGTGTTCACATGGAAATTGGGCAGCTATTTAACAGGTCTGAGGGATGTTTTTGTATTGAGACTGACCCAGTAGCCTCTGGGATTACTTCCAATAACATCTCTGGATGTTAGTAATATGAGAAACTCATTTTGCATGTAATACTTCATATTTTTCAAAACAATCCTGTGAAGGAGTAAGGCAGGTATTTGAATTCTCATTTTAGATAAAACCTTAGGAAGCAGCTCTTTTAAATTGGGTTTTATAACTAAAACTGGCTGATGATGATGTGCTTTAAAACTTTCAGAGTGTGCTTCATTTTTCACTTCTGAGTTATGAAGATTTGGATGTGGCAAAGAAAACCAGGGATTAGACTTGGATTGGTATGAGGTAAAGGAAATGTGTAATCAGGAAATAAATATTCTTCCTGCTGCTTGTTAGTAAGGGAGAAACATGTTCTCCCCATTAAAACTTAAGAGCCTTCTGTTTTCTAGATTGTTTTTCATTTATGGACAAAGCTATTCCTTCAATTCTAAGGAATTGGCTAGGCAGATGAATAATTGGCTCTGTTGATTAAAGTTGCATTTCTAGTATTTTTAATGGTATTACTGAGAATGTTGTCATTAGTTCATACTTTATTCATTATTTACCTTGGATAGAGTTTTTGCCATGTTAAGTTCAGCCTGAAATGGTAAAGCTTTTAGAAACCTTGTAAAATGAGAGCATTAAAAGTTGTGGATCCAGGCCAGGCATGGTGGCTCACACCTGTAATCCCAGCACTTTGGGAGGACGAGGCAGACGGATTGCCTGAGCTCAGAAGTTCGAGACCAGCCTGGCCAACATGGTGAAACCCTGTCTCTACTAAAAATGCAAAAAATTAGTCAGACATCGTGGCTCATGTCTGTAATCCCAGCTACTTGGGAGGCCAAGGCAAGAGAATTGCTTGAACCCGGGAGACAGAAGTTGCAGTGAGTGGAAATCAGGCCACTACACTCCAGCCTGTGTGACAGAGCAAGAGTCTGTCTTTAAAAACAAAACAAAAAAAAATTGTGGATCCAGTTGAGAGATGAGAAGTTCAAGGAACAACCTGAAAATTAATATTTTGTTATTGCTTCACTGAACAAAATCATGTAACTGAAGTTCATCTTTCATAAGCTATTGAAATTATGAATCTTGTTTAGAGAAAAACTAGTCTCATGAGCTTTTTAAAGTAGGATATTGTTACTTTAGTTATATAGCTTTTTTTGGTAACCTAAAGCAAAAAGTGAAAAATTGACTTTTTTATTTTTATTTTTATTTTTAGGCAAGACCTGGCTCTGTTGCCCAGGCTGGAGTGCAGTGGCACAATCTCAGCTCACTGCAACCTCCACCTCCTAGGCTCAAGTGATTCTCCTGCCTCAGCCTCCTGAGTAGCTGGGATTACAGGTGCCCACCACCATGCCCAGCTAATTTTTGTATTTTTAGTAGAGATGGGGTTTTGCCATGTTGGCCAGGCTGGTCTCCAACTCCTGGCCTCAAGTGATCTGCCTGCCTTGACCTCCCAAAGTGCTGGGATTACAGACGTGAGCCACTGTGCCCAGCTAAGTGGTTTTACATTTCTTTATCTATAAAGTGAGGGAATTAGACAAGTTGATTTCTAAATGATTTTTCAATATTGAAATTAAATGAGTTTAACGTGATAAATTATTGTGTCATTTTATGCTGTGGGTTGATTTAGTGTTTTTAAAAGTTAAACGTTTGAAACTAATATTTTAATATATAAACATTTTTAAAGATAGCTCTAGCATTTAAAAATTGTTTAATATCAATAGGTTTAATATAATAAATTTATGAAAACAGAAAATATGGCCAATTTTAAATCTTTATTAACTGAAACATAAGAGAATGTACTATTTCAAGCTAAAGGTGAACTAAGTATTTAAGAAGAGAGTTTGTTTTTTCAATCTCATGTAAAACAAAAAGTATGTGAGACAAATCTCAATCAGTTTAGAAGTTTATTGTGCCACGATTGAAGACACACCCAGGAGACAGATCTGTGCCTTTCTCCAAAGATGATTTTGAGGGCTTCAATATTTAAAGGGGCAAAGCAGGCTGGAGGGGAAATAGGGAGTGTAGGGTCACATTACTGAATCCACAGGTTGCAAGATAAAACCACATAGGGGAATAGTGAATTATGTATTCGTCTTATGCTCAATAAATCTGTGCTGTACATAAGATAAGGTGATAGAGTGGAGATATTTGACCTTTATCTGTAGCTATTTGCTTAGGAACTAAAGGAAAGGCAGTTGCTTGCATGACTCAGCTTTCAGCTTAAATTTTTCCATTTGGCCTAGTGAATTGGAGTCCCGAGTTTTTATTTTCCTTTCACATTTCTCCCCACTTTTCTTTTTAAAATCTTTCCGAGAAAGCATTTTAGAAGAAAACGACCCTCTGGTCTTGGGTATTGTCTGATCTTTTGTGTCTAGGACAGTTTATTCCTAGACGAATAGGTCTTGTGTTGTTAGGAAGCTAATTTTTTGGCAGGTTGTGAAGTCTCATGTCCTACAAAGAGAACATAAGTGGAGGAAGAAAAACAAACAAAAAAGAACAATCCTGGAAAACTGACAAAGGCCATATTACTCTGAAGTCCATTCATCAGTAGGCAGGTATGAAAGTGGTTTATGTATATAAATAGGTTGCTATTGTTTTCTTCTGCAGTTTAAGTTGTCTAGCTTCAGTTCACAGGGCTTTAAGAAAAGCAAAGCTTAATTTTTAGTGATTTCAAATCAGGAAAAATGGAAAAAAAGGAAAAGAAATAAGGAAAAGAAATTGGAAACATTATTTTGGAGAGTCATAGCCAGCAAAAATTTTAGAATTCAGTCCAAATTGTAGAAAATAATAAAAATGAAAACACTAGGCAAGGCTGGAGTCTAATAACAGGTATACTGTAATTTAATTTGAACAGGATTTTTCTCTCTCCAATAACCCAATTGTACTTAAAATCATAGAAGGACCAACTTACTTGTAAAATACATTTTAGACCTATTACACTTGGCTTGATTATTTGCATAAAGTACAGCAAGAATAATCATTTGTTATACAGGATCTCCATTGTTTTTTAAATTGGCTTTGCTGGAAACTTTTTTTTATAAGGAATCTAAGATTAGACTTTCTTAAAAGCCTTGAGCCCAGCCGAGGATTTATCTGTGCCTTTAAATACCTGTGTGAATTGGGTGAATTCTTCTCTTTTTGAGGTCCCAAGAAAATTTGGGGTTCCTGGGCCTGTCAGAAAGTGACATTCTTTACTTAGCACAGATCAGGACCCGGTAAAGAACGAGGTATTAGGCCAGTTTTTCCAAGGGGCTCCAGTTATGCACTTGTATAAAAGAAAATAGATTCTTACTGAAGTTATGCAAATAACTGTATTTTCATAAATTAAGAATTCTCACAAATTAGTTACCAAATTTTGGAGAAATTAGGTTGAGTGAAAGGAATTATGTTTTAAATTTTTTTCGTAAGAGTATACGTTACTGAATTATTAAAAGCTGCAAATAGCCTAAAAGAAGAAAAAGTTTTCTTGATTCTGAAAAACAAAAAGAATCAGCAAATGTGTTAAACAAAAAGTCATAAAAGATTATTTCCAGTCTGCTACTAGTTCAGCCTATGCAATTAACTCCTACTGTGCTCAGTATTGGATCAGCAAATCTCATGAATACATCAGCTCTTCATGAGAGTCCTGGAAGTTTTCCTCTTTATTCCAATGGCACCATCTCTAAATTTATCCATAAATCTATATTTAAGAGTACTCCTTGGAGTTCTATAGCTGATTATAAACTGCCTTATAAAAAGATCAAAGTAAAACAACAATTGTGGATGACAAAAGTCTTAGAACAGCCATGGTTGAAGACACAATTGACAATTGGCATACAATAATTTTACATAATCATAATTACTACTGATAACATATACTAAAACATCAGAATCACAGGAATCTCATAATTTTGGCACATATACTAATAACACATTTATATAAATACAATCCAAGGAAGGCTAAACACAATTTCATATTTGACAATACTTCCTGTATGAATTTATTACACCAAACAAGCCAAATGTGTCTCTTGGACTTAAGGGTACTTAATATCAAAAAATTAATGAAGACTGAATTTAGAATTTGATTTTGGAAAGTTTGTCAAATATAAAGAGTTTAAAATACTTGATATCGCAAAATAGGATCACAGGTCATTGTAAAGTAAGTCATTCATTTAGCCAAATTGATAAAGATTTTGTTTAAAAGGCAAAAATCTTTATTCTTTGAGAGGGGAGACTTAATTCCTCAAACAATAAGCCAAAATACAGCGTAAGGCCAATTAAATCTCTCTCTCAAATCTTATAAACCTATTTTAATCATCTTGACCATAAGGTGGAATTTCCATAGACCTTTTTATAGTCTTTTATAATTTTTTTTTTATTAAAAAGTGGGTTAATGCTCCAAGAAAACCTTGTTAACCTGACATGGGGCCCAGATGCTGGTCTTGCATCAGTGTACCTTTGGTACTAATGTTTGTAGAGAAACTTTGAACTAATTTTCTCTCTCAAAATCAGCCCTTACAATTGTATGCACCCACCTCTTTCAGGATAGTCCCTGGGCCTAGAGTGGTTGAGTAGTTTTAATTTCTGGCCCTGTGCCTCATGAATGCAGTTCATAATGTAATAACCTTAATTTAAAACCTTAAATCACCCTAAATTTAAAAATGTTTTAATCTCAGTTTTCCTAAGGCAAACTCCTCTCTCCCGCCGTACAAAAACAACCCACCACCTTCTGCAGTGTGATTGCTTTTCAATATGGGGAGTACATTTAGATAACTTGCAAGCTAGGCTGGGGGTGGTGGTTCATGCCTGTAATCCCAGCACTTTGGGAGGCTGAGGTGGGTGGATCACCTGAGGTCAGGAGTTCGAGACCAGTCTGGCCAACGTGGCAAAACCCCATCTCTACTAAAAATACAAAAATTAGCCAAGCATGGTGGTGCGCACCTGTAATCCCAGTTATCAGGAGGCTGAGGCAGGAGAATTGCTTGATCCTGGGAGGCAGAGGTTGAAGTAAGCCAAGATGATGCCACTGCATTCTAGCCTGGGCAACAGAGCAAGACTCTGTCTCAAGAAAACCCCAAAAACCTTAAATTACCTTAAATTAAAAAATGTTTTTATCTCAGTTTTCCTAAGGCAAACAAAAAACAACAACAAAAAAAACTCCACCACCTTCTGCAGCATGATTGCTTTTCAATGTGGAGAGTACATTCAGACAACCCACAAGTCAAAACTAATGAGAAGGATACTTAAATAGAAGGAATATGTCCTGAGTTGTAAGTGAAGGCTTTCTGTTTCATAAAATAATTTAGATATATTAAGCCAAGAGCATAGAATGTTATATTGGAAGAAAACACTTCCTTCAGACCTTTAAGATAAAACATTTTTAGCATCAGGTCACAACAGCAATTAAAACCTGAGGAAAAAAGAGGAGCTGGAGCAACTTATTATCTCAGGTCTTCTCCAAGGGGAGAGAAAGCTGAAAACAGAGAGACACAATAAAAGTTAAACTTTTGGGTCAAACAAAAAATTTTGCATACTAAAGGAACAACTCAAATGAAAATCAGATAGTGAAATTGACATCTCAAAGTATAGAGAGAAAGTCGGTGGGCTAGAAGGCAATTAAAAATCGATGCTGGAGTGCTGTGGCTCACACCTGCAATCCCAGCACTTTGGCAGGCCGAGGAGGGCAGATCATGAGGTCAAGAGATCAAGAGCATCCTGGCCAACATGGTGAAACCCTATCTCTACTAAAAAGACAAAAATTAGCTGGGCA
The DNA here is from genome assembly GCF_006542625.1 of Nomascus leucogenys. Taxonomy (NCBI): domain Eukaryota; kingdom Metazoa; phylum Chordata; class Mammalia; order Primates; family Hylobatidae; genus Nomascus; species Nomascus leucogenys. The sequence goes on from NC_044381.1 coordinate 98,410,851, forward strand.
TGGTGGTGCGCCCCTGTAGTCCCAGCTACTAGGGAGGCTGAGGCAGGAGAATTGCTTGAACCTGGGAGGCGGAGGTTGCAGTGAGCTGAGATCGCACCAGTGCACTCCAGCCTGGCGACAGAGCGAGACTCAGACTCAAAAAAAAAAAAAAAAAAAAAAAAAAAAAATCGGTGCCAAGTCAAACATACAATTATAGAAATCTACCATAGGATTGTATAAAGAGACCAATTTTATTTAGATTGCTAGTTTTAAATTTAGTCTCTGTCTTTGAACTAGATTTCTGAGCTCTGGGCAGAGCCCACACTGAAACCCTGATTCTCCAAAGAGAAACATATCATGGGCCTGTTCCGAAGAGACTAGGCCATGTAGTGCTTTTACAGTGCATTTTGTTACAAAGACTTTTCTGTAAGTCTCTGAACTATGTCCTTTCTTAAACACCCAAGAGCAGCCCCTGTGGTAATAACTATTTTAGTAAAAAAAAAAAAAAGGAAAAAAAAATCAGGTAACAATACAAAAGCAGGCAGTTTAAAAATCTGAGAAACTTGTCTGTTTACGCTCCTTGGGTATCATAAGAAAAAACAGAGCTTCTCCCTAAAAAGGAGTCTGGCATCTTCTTTGTTTTCATGAAGGAATCCTAGGCTGTTAGAAACTGTTTTAGGTCCTTCATGCAGCAGAAGGTGGTAAGAGGAAGGAAAGATAGGCAGAAGTAAATGGAGAAGACAGAATTCAGTCTACTGAGAAGAAATAAAACCTTTTTCTCAAAAAACAAGATTCTAGGAGAGAAAGAAAGCATAAAAGCCTTTTAAATACACACACACACATCTTGATAGCAGCTTTTATTTAGGCTGACTTTCAACCATCAAACTGTTGAAAACATCCTTTTATATCTCATTACCATATTTTAGCTGGGACAAATTGCTTATATTTAAAAAGTAACGTAAATATAAAAATATAAAGCCAGAAAGGACTTGATTTAAGAACCAATCCCAGCTGTCATGGTGAAAAAAGGGCAGAATTTTTTCTTATATTTAAAAAGTAACATAAATATGAAAATATAAAGCCAGAAAGGACTTGATTTAAGGACCAATCCCAGCTGTCATGGTGAAAAAAGGGCTAAAGAATGAACCACGGTGTGGGGTGATGGCTGAAGCTCTTTCGGTTTCGCTTGGCTAGCAAAAGGTGGCCTTGTTACATAAATAAAGTCCCTGTGTAGTCAATCTTTTTTCTTTGCTGGCTGTTTTTTTTTTTTCTTTTTCTTTTTTTTCCCTAGCTGTGGGAATCTAACCAATTCAGAGGCCTTATTCCTCCTAATTTGGAATGTTCCTTTGCATTTGATCAGGTCAGGTAGAGTTGGTCAAACCCAATGGGAAAAAGACTGAAAAAACAAAAACAACAAAAAAACCGGAAACAAATCAACAACAACAACAAAAACAACACAAATGATGCTTGAACAATTTATGTGACTACTGAGCTCTTAATGGTAAGGAGAAATTAAGACCAGTTGATTGTTAATCTTAACCTTTAGCTATTAAGGAGAATTTCTCAGACAAACCCTAGTTCAGCTAACTAGGAATGGGGTCCAGGCTGAAGACTGTTCTCTAGTGTCCTAGAAGCAGGAAAAAACTCAAACTTGCCTTCCCTATGGGAAGCAAGCTGAAACTCCAGAAAGGTATTGCCTGCTCTCCACCGTCATGGAAGCAGGAAAACTCACCTTTCTTGTTGGAAGCAAGTAAAACTCCAGAAAAGGAGTTGTACAGCAAAATAAACCTTAGATCTCAATCAAATTTTGGGAGATCAGGGATTCTCTGGAAGAGAGAGCTCAGAGGCCTCAGCAAATCATCCTGTTTGAGCAATAAAGATAGCCCAAGCTGGTACCAAGCATCGACAGGAAGTTTGTTAAAGGTCAGGGGGAACTCCACTGAGCCCCTTCCTGGTCACAAATTTGTAAACCAAAAAGTTCCTGAGCCAAGTCTCAACCAATTCAGAAGTTTGTTTTGCCAAGGTTGAGGACATGCCCAGGAGACAGCTTTGTGCCTTTCTGCAAAGATGATTTTGAGGGCTTCAGTATTTAAAGGGGAAAAGCAGGCTGGAGGGGAAATTGGGAGGGTATGGTCACGTTACTGAATCCACATGTTACAAGAAAAAAGGAGCAGGTAGGGGAATAGTCAATTATGCATTTGTCTCGTGCTCAGTAAATCTGCACTGTGTATAAGATAAGGTGAACACAGAGTGGAGATATATGACCTTTATCTGTAGCTCTCTGCTTAGGAACAAAAGGAAAGGCAGTTGCTTGCATGACTCTGCTTTCAGCTTCAGTTTTTCCTTTAGCATAGTGAATTGGAATCCAGACTTTTAATTTTCCTTTCACACTTATAAGAGATGTCTAGTAACAAAAATGTGTTCCAGTTTATTATTTGAAATGCTACTTATTATTTATAATTAGGTGCAATAACAAGATAAGAATTGAACACTCTTTACTAATTGAACAGCTTTTAGATGTGTATCTGCTATGGCCACAGTTTTTTTTTTTTGTAAGAGATATAACTTTTGTTTCTTACAGTAGTCCTTCTGTGAGTCCTGATACAATTCCCAAACAATGGTAGAAATTATAAAGAGACAGGTGATATGACTATTACCTGTAAATCATGACCAGAAATATAATACGACCTTCATTTTATTACATTTCATTGTGCCTCACAGATATTGTGGTTTCTTGTTTGTTTGTTTTAACACATTGAAGGTTTGTGGCAACTCTGTTGAGCAAGTCTATCAGCACCGTTTTCCCAACAGTTTGTTCTTGCTTTGTGTCTCTGTGTGACACTTTGGTAATTCTCACAATATTTTAGACTTTGCATTATTATTGTATCTGTTATGGTTATCTGTGATCAGTCATCTTTGATGTTACTATTGTTATTTTGGTGTACCACAAACCACATCTATAGAAAATAGCTAACTGAATTGATAGATGTATGTGTTCTGACTACTCTACTTTCCCCATCTCTCTCCCTCTCCTTGAGCCTATTTCCTAAGATACAATCATTAAAATTAGGCCTATGACTAACCCTACAATGACCTCTAAGTGTTCAGGTGATAGGAAAAGTCCCATGTCTCTCACTTCAAATCAAAAGCTAGAAATGATGAAGTTTCATGAGGAAGGCATGTTGAAACTAGGCCTCTTGTGCCAAACAGCCAAGTTGTGAATGCAAAGGAAAAGATCTTGAGGGAAAGCATAGGTGCTACTTCATTGAACACATGAATGATAAGAAAGTGAAATGGCCTTATTGTTGATATGGAGAAAATTTTAGTGGTCTGGATAGAAGATGAAACCAGCCACAGCATTCTCTTAAGCCAACATCTAATCCAGAGCAAAGCCCTCACTCTCTTCAAGTCTATGAAGGATGAGAGAGGTGAGAAAGCTGCAGGAGAAAAGTTTGAAGCTAGCAGAGGTTGGTTCATGAGGTTTAGATAAAGATGATGTTCCAGAGGTCTTGCCCTTGCTGGGGGTCAGGCTAAAGTCAGATTTTATACCCAGTTTTTCTGCAGTTGTATTTTTGGTAGAGGGTCCTTCCTTTGATAACTCAGTTGGTAATTTCTCTGAGGAATTTCTGGCCTCCAAAGTGACTGTGCTGGGACCATCACTGATAGATTAATCACAAGACTCAGACTCCGAGGAGGAACTGGGACTCTCTTTTGAGCAAACGCTTACGCTACGTTTCCTTTTGGCTTTAACAAGGCTGTTTCTAGCAGAACCTTTTGGAGAACTACATCTCTGATTGGCCCAGTCTTTTACTGCCTGTACTTCAGGAGACTTGGCATTCTTCGCCTTTTTTTTTTATATTCACATTTCTCCTTTTTCTTTGGTGATTTTCTTTTGGTCTCTTTGTTATCATCACCCGTGGTGCCACAGTTGGCTTTATTTTTTCTTTTTTTTTTTTGGCTGACAGTCTGATCTGTGACAGCTTTTGGTTTCAGATCCAAGACCTTCTCATTATTGTTATTGTTCTCTTGCCTCTTCCTGTGCTTCTTTGAATATTTGTAATCTGGTTCAGTTTCTTCATCCTCCTCTAACTGAAATGCCCGCTTCTTTGCTTTTCTAAGTGATAGATTAGTGTCACCATTACTGATGACTACAGAATAATCAGCAACTCCTCTCCTAATTTAAGTCTGAGGCGGTCGTTCTCTCTCACCAGGCGCACACTCTCTGCCCGGGGCAGGAGCCCCCGCTCCAGGTAGAGGCCTAGGAGGGCCCTAGAACTGAAGCTGAAGCACTGGCGGATGAGACTAATGAGATCTGTGACGACTCACATCTGTTCAAGTGGAACAAAAGCCAGAAGGCCGTACAGTGCAGGGTAGCTGGCGGCAGGTAATCAAATTGAAGCCTTGGCCTAACTGTCTCGGAGGCTGCCATCTTGCTCGGTGCTCAATAGAAGCCGACTTTCAAGTCTTATTGTTTAAGGAATACGTTTCATAAGACTATAGCTACCATAGATAGTGTTTCATCTGATGGGTTTGGGAAAAGTAAAGTGAAAACCTAAAAAAGATTCACCCTTCTAGATGCCATTCAGAGTATTTGTGATTCATGGGAGGAGATCAAAGTATCAACATTAACAGGACTTTGTAAGGAGGGGATTCCATGGATGGAATCCATGGCATGATTTTGAGGGGTCTAAGACATCAGGGGAAGAGGTCACCGCATATGTGGTGGAAGTAGCAAGAGAACTAGAATCAGAAGTGGAGCCTCACAATGTGACTAAAGTGCTGCTGCAATCTCATGATAAAACTTGAACAAATGAGGAATTGCTTCTATGGATCAGTAAAAAAGTGTGTTTTTGAGATGGAATTTACTCCTGGTGAAGATGCTGTGAACATTGTTGAAATAACAAAATATTTAAAATATTCCGTACACTTAGTAGATAAAGCTGCCGCAGAGTTCGAGAGGATGAGTCCAACTTTGAAAGAAGTTCTGTGGGGACAAAGCTATAGAACATCGTGGCAAACTACAGAGAAAATGTCCAGGAAAAGAAGGAATGGGTGCAGCACATTTCATTGTTGTCTCATTTCAGAAATTGCCAGAGCCACCCAACCTTCATCAAGCACCACCCCCATCAGTCAGCAGCTATCAACATGGAGGTGGCATCCTCCACCAGGACAAAGATTGTGACTCGCTGAAGGCTCAGATTGTTGTTAGCATTTTTAAGCAATATTTTAAAAGTTAAGATCTATAATGCGATTGCACACCTAATACATTTCAGTATAAACATAACTTTTATATGCATTGTGAAACCAAAAAGTTTGTGCGACTTGCTATGTTGCATTATTCTCTTTATTGTAGTGGTCTGGAACTGAACCTGCAATATCTCCAAGGTAGGGCTGTACCATAATGCCAGGTTCCTCCATCTGCTAATCATTTAGTGCCTTATGGAAAAACAATTGTTTTCATCAGAAATTAGAATTTAACTTTGGTCAATATACAAAGCTGTTGATAAAGTAAGGCATACCCATGTAGAGTATTTATTGACAGCTATCCAAACAATCTTACATTTTTTTGCTTCACGTTTTTCTTTTCAAAGAGGCAGTTTGTTTTATTTTGCTGCATTGTTACTGTAATTTCAAACTTTATAGTTTAAACCTGTTTTTTTCATGTCTTTCCATATCCCTTTAAGTCTAAATTTTATGTCCTTACCTGATTTCCCTCTGAAAAATGTTTTCCAGATGTAGTGATATTGTGATATTAATGCTAACCCAAATGTTAATATGCCATTCATTTGAGAAACATATTTGAGAGTCTTCTATGTGCTAGTGTGTCTGGAATTGGTGGCTTCTTGGTCTTGCTGCCTTCAAGAATGAAGCCGTGGACCCTCGTGGTGAGTGTTACAGTTCTTAAAGATGGTGTGTCCGGAGTTTGTTCCTTCTGATGTTCGGACGTGTCCAAAGTTTCTTCTTCTGTTGGGTTCGTGGTCTCGCTGGCTTCAGGAGTGAAGCTGCAGACCTTCACAGTGAGTGTTACAGCTCTTAAAGGCGGCACGTCTGGAGTTGTTCATTCCTTCCATCTGGAGTTGTTCGTGCCTCCTGGTGGGTTCGTGGTCTCACTGACTTCAGGAGTGAAGCTGCAGACCTTCCTGGTGAGTGTTACAGCTCATAAAGGTGGCACGGACCCAGAGTGAGCAGCAGCAAGATTTATTGTGAAGAGCGAAAGCACAAAGCTTCCACAGTGTGGAAGGGGACCCGAGCAGGTTGTCACTGCTGGCCCGTACATCTGTGCAGAAAGAAATGGGCTTTCATTTTCAGGAAAAGAAACATGGCCAGTGTGATATGGAGTGGAGTGAGCAAAGGAGAGCCTGAGAGATCAGGTCAAGAAGTAGACAGGGCAGGTCGTGCCTATCTTTTTTTTTTTTTCCCCAGTATCTGTATGAGAGATAGGTTATGCCTGTCTTGAAGGCCATGTTAGGAAGTTAGTATTTTATTCTAAGAACAACAAGATGCCAATGGAATATTTTTATATGACCTGACAACATATAAAATGAAAAGCACTTTTATTTGTGTGTGGAGAATGGACTGAAGGGGAGAAAGATGGAAAGTAAAGAAATAAACTGAAAGACTATTGAAATGGTACAACAGAGACAATGATGGCAAGAAGAGATGGAGAAGGAAGAGAAGTGGATGACCTTAAGATATATTTTAAAGTTATAGTCAAGGAATTGCTGGTGGATTAGATGTAGAGAGTGAGAGAAAAAAGGGATCAAGAGTGACTCTTGGTTTTTGATTTGAGAAATTGGATGAACAATAATGCCATTTATGGAAATGGGAAAAACTGGGGAGAAAAGTTCTGGAGGGGGTGAAAATCAAGAATAGAAAATTCTATTGAAGAATACAGAATAGAGATTAAGTTGGAGAGGCCCATTTAGTCATCCAAGTGGAGATACTAAGAAGGAAGTAAACTGTGAGTCTGGAGCTTGTGGAGGAGGGCACTTTAGGGCTGGGGAAGCTAATCTGGGAGTCATCAGCTTACAGGTAACCATGCCAGTGGATGAAATTATGTGGGGAGTGAATGTAGAGTTGTGAAAATTTTCACAGTTTACATCAAGTACGTATGGGAGTCGCTTAACACTTTCAATTTAGAAACCTTTGTGACACATCTGGGAAGGTAAAAAAAAAAAAAAAAAAAAGTGTCCTTGAAATGCCTGAAAACCGTGCCATCCCTTTCTGATAAATTTAAGCCTTGCAGTGCTTCTTCCAAGCCAAACATCCTCTGGCATGCTTTCCTCCTCCATGGGTCTAAAAGTTTTATGACAAAATAGAGAAATGTATTTTTAATTAAGGGGATTAACCTCAGAGTGAGTGAGAACCTTCCTGCTTAGATTTGATTACTGTTTCTGGCATTATTCTAGTAAGAGAAATTTTATTAAAGGGAATGAGTATCAGTCTGTCTCGGACTATGTTTTACTTTTTTTCCTGTCACTTAGCTTACTTGACTGATATGCTGCCGCTCAGTTTTAGGAGACCTTTGCATTAATCTGTTTCTCAGTAGGCTGTGCTATAGGTATGTCTTACAAACAGGCAGCATAATTTGGCTACATACAAAGAGAATCCTCTCAGGTTACTTTTCTGGATTTGGGTTTGACTTAGGAAACCTTGCATGAAGTGCTATTTATTTTCCTTCAAAGGTGAGGATTTACTGGGAATGGATTTTTTCTTGTGCTAGAACACCCATCCCAGATTACCTTCAGCTGAAACTATTTAAAACAGCATTTCAGAAGATTTAAAATATTTTAATATTTGAAAATATTTAAAATTCTGTCTGGAATGCTCTAGTAAGCCAGAAAAATTCTAGTGACAATGTTAACATTTATCCCATGAGGCTAAATGTGACCTGTATGTTCCAAAATATTCAGGTGCAGCACAGCTTGGAAATATGTAAATTAAAATGATTTCTTCCTGTATGTTTCAACTCCAAAGCTAGTTTTGATGCTTAAATTTCATGTATATTCTAACAGATTACATGATATTTAGTCACATGTTGAATTTGTACAATGCATTAGCTTTTAAAAAGTTTTCATACCTATTTGTGGTGTCTTTATATCCAGTGATTAGGCAGGACAGCTGTTAAAATTCCTGCCACAGACAGAACTAGTAATGTGCCTGGGCTGGAATCCAGAGTATATTTCTATAAAATAAGGACCCTTAAGCAAACAACAAATGTAACTACAATACCAGTGTCCACCATTTAAAATCCCAATAATTTCCTACCATCATCAAATATCACCTAACATCCAGTAACTTAATACCATAAGATCCATTCATATTTTTGCAATTGTCTTTAAAAATTTTTTTTTTTGTTTGAATCAGTATCTAAGTAAGGTCCAAATAGTATCTTCAGAGTGTCTGTTTTACTTTTGTCTTTAAATCTATGCAAAAAAATCTTAAAGTCTAACTTACATAGTGTTTTAGTAAGATTATAGTATAACTGTTATATATTATCAAAGAATCTACTATGTCAAAAGAGAATTTAATTTACTTTGGAGAAAAAAATCAGGTAACTATGTAGATCTGAAAAAGTTTGATCTGTCAGCTTTATAACCTGTGGATGACACGATGCCAAAATAGTCTGTTGATTTTATTAATCTAGTGGAAAACATGATCAATTCAGTCAGCTCAGGTATTAACCAAACTGCAAATTAATTAGCCTTTAAAAATGTCTTCTATTTGTTGGGTCCACAAATATAGCCAAGATAATATTTATAAAGGACCACGATTATATATTGACCACAGTTATGTATAAGACCACTTCAGGCCAGGTGTGGTGGCTCATACCTGTAACCACAGCATTTTGGGAGGCTGAGGGGGGAGGATCAAGAGTTTGGGAGATCGATACCATCCTGGCCAACATGTTGAAACCCCGTCTCTACTAAAAATACAAAAATTAGCTGGGTGCGGTGGCGTGTGCCTGTAATCCCAGCTACTCTGGAGGCTGAGGAACGAGAATCACTTGAACCTGGGAGGTGGAGGTTGCAGTGAGCTGAGGTCGTGCCACTGTAGTCCAGCCTGGCAACAGAGTGAGACTGTCTCAAAAAAAACAAAAAACAAAAACCACTTGAAAATCTTTAATAATGTCACCTCAGTTGAGTAGTTCTTAGCTTTCAGAAATAATTACAACTATAGTGCAGTGCCTATTCTAATTTTAGAGCTATCTTGTCTAACAATTGGCTCATCACATACCAACTGTGTATTCTTTTTTTTTTTTTTTTTTTTTGAGATGGAGTCTCGCTCTGTCGCCAGGCTGGTGGCAGTGCCGCGATCTTGGCTCACTGCAACCTCTGCCTCCCGGGTTCAAGCGATTCTCCTGCCTCGCCTCCAGAGTAGCTAGGACTACAGGCTTGCGCCACCAAGCCCAGCTAATTTTTGTATTTTTAGTAGAGATGGGGGTTTCACCATGTTGACCAGGATGGTCTTGATCTCTTGACCTTCTGATCCACCCGCCTCAGCCTCCCAAAGTGCTGAGATTACAGGCGTGAGCCATGGCGCCTGGCCAATTATGTATTTCTTATTAACAATTAGAATAAAATTATACGCATAGGTTATATAATACACACACACACACACACACACACACTTTGTATGTTAGATGTGTTAGGCATAAATTCATACACCTACATGATGATTATTCTGTTGCTTTGTGATTCCTTAGATTTGGTGATACTGATAAAAGTACCAAGGGCAGTTAATGCACTTCAAGAAATACAGAAAGAATACTGGTACGTGGAGAACATGGATGGAGCTTTAATATTGTAAATTTTACAAACTAAGTGGAAAAATAGAATTATCTACCTAATAGTAGAGTAATTGTAGTGTTTAGGCTCAGCAGGATAAAAGTCATATAATGTAGGAGTTCTATCCTCTGGGTTTAACTTCTACCCAAACTCTTACTGGTTTTACGACCTTAGACACAATTGTTAATTTTTCTATGCCTGTTTCCTTATATGTGAAATGAAATGATATCTACTCCAGGGTTGCTGTGAGAATTAAATGACAAAATACTTGTTTGTGAAATGCTCAAAATAGTGCTTTGCACACAGTAAATATTTAATACATTTAAGTTATGGTATTTCTTAGCCGATTTATCAACATTGTTTCTCAGAGAATTTACTTACGTGATTTTTTTTTTTTTTTTGCAGTGGTGCGGTGTCGGCTCACTGCAGCCTCCCCCTGCCGGGTTCAAGCTTCTCCTGCCTCACCCTCCTGAGTAGCTGGGATTACAGTTGCCCGCCACCACGCCCGATTAATTTTTGTACTTTTAGTAGAGATGGGGTTTTGCCATGTTGGCCAGGCTGGTCTCCAACTCCTGACCTCAGGTGATCTGCCTGCCTCGGCCTACCAAAGTGCTGGGATTACAGGCGTGAGCCACCACGCCCGGGCTTAAGTGTGTATTTTTTAGCTAAATGCTAGTCTTTTAAATACATACTTTTATTTTAGCCATCTTCAGTAGAAATATTTCCAAAATGTATTAAATGCTCCATTAATTTATGCAAATATTCTGAACACAGTGTAATATTTTTATATTGATTCAAGTTCATTACAAATACTTACCATTGCCCTGTAGTTCAGGCTTGTTATAGGGGTGTTGAAGTCTGTTTCAAACTCCAAAATGGCCTAAGACTGATTATGTTCTTGCTTTCACATGTGTAAGCTTCATGCCTTTGGCAGTCATCCCCTTCCTTTCCCTTTCTAATCCACTGTAGACTGAGAAACCTGATGAACAGGTTAATTAGAATTATGCTGAAAATAAGACAAAGTGAGCTAGAAGGAATTGGAAATGGCTCTTCTGAGGGTGACCCCTTTACCCATTAGTCAGGGACTAATCCAGCTCCACGAGTTTTTTATACTTATTTCTGGATCGTTGGCTACACTTCAAATAGCTGAGGTTGTTGGATATAATGTCCATATTAAATAAGTATTAATCTAATGACAATAGTGCTTTAAACTAAAATATGGTAGAGTCAATTACAGTGCCATTTTGCAGCTTTATTGAGGTGCGATTGGCAAAACTTGCATATATTTAAGGTACACAATGTGTTTTCATATATGTATATACTGAAATGATTACAATACTCAAGCTAATTAAAATATCCATCACCTCACATAGTTACCATTTTTGGTGTGGTGAGAACACCTGAGATCTACTTTCTTAGCAAATTTCAAATATACATTATTAACAAGTCACCATACTGTATATTAAATCTTCAGAATTAATTTTATAATTGAAAGTTCATACCCTTTGACCAGTATCTCCCCTTTTCCCCCACACAGTGACATATTTTGAAAGATCTATTTAGAACTTTCCTACAAACAACTAGGCCTTAAACTCTCAGTAGATCTTTGAGCCTCTTTCAAGTTACTGTGATTCAGTAATGCATGAAAGGATAGAAAGCAATACTCTGTCCTCCTGCCTTGGTCACTGCTGTGGTTTGAATGTGTTCCCTCCAAGATTCATAGTTTAATCCCCAAATACAACAGAGTTGGAAAGTGGGGTCTTATGGGAGAAGTTTATTTAGGTCATGAGGGCTTCACTCTCATGAATGGATTATTGCCCCTATAAAAAGTGCTTACAAAAGTAGATTAGCTCTCTCTCTTCTGCCATGTGAGATTACAATGTTGCTTCGGAGGATGTTGCATTCAAAGTGCCATCTTGGAGGTGGAGATAGGGCCCTCACCTGACACCAAACATGCTGGCGTCTTGATCTTGGGCCTCTCAGCCTCCAGAACTGTGAGAAATCAATTAATATTCTTTATAAATTACCCAGTTTCAGATCTTCTGTAATAGCACAAAATGGACTAAAACAGTTGACTTTAGACTCAGGATTATGAAAGAAGTCAGTCCATGAACATTCATTTGTTTGTAACTTGGATCAGCAAATTACAAATTATTTTTTAAAATAGGAAATAATAATAGAATGAATGCCCAGTTACAGATAAAATTACCTTCATGCCCATCCATACTGATCCTTGTCCTCATGCTTGCACTCTTGTGAAGAGGGTGTGAATGTTTTTTGTGAGAGAGTATATATTGAAGGATGCATTCAGAGCTAAAAGGCAAATAAACTGACAGAATATACAAGCTTAAGGAGGAAAATGAATGACAGAATTTCTAGTGATCAGGACTGAGTGAACTGCATTTTAAAAACAGATGGTAAGTAGGCTGGGTGCAGTAGCTCATGCCTGTAATTCCAGCACTTTGGGAGGCCAAGGTGGGAGGATCGCTTGAGGTCAGGAGTTCAAGACCAGTCTGGCCAACATGATGAAACCCCAACTCTACTAAAAAAATACAGAAATTAGCTGGGCTTGGTGGCATATGCCTGTAGTCCCAGCTACTTGGTAGGCCCAGGAGGTGGAGGATGCAGTGAGCTGAGATCGCACCACTGCACTCCAGCCTGGGTGACAGAGTGAGACTGTCAAAAAAAAGAAAAAAAAAGAAAGATGGTAAGTATTAAATTACTATAGCATTTAGATTCCATTATACATATTTCAAGAAGTCATGTATATAATTTACTTCAAACTGCTAATGTTTATATCTGCTAAGATTATGACCAATGTTAAATGTTTAACTTAAAAATATGCAAAGGGGTACATTTTTAGGGGCTAGGAAAACAAGTTAGAAAACATGGGATTAGAGAATACATCTAAAAGTGAAAATTCTGGGTTACAGGGCACAGGCAACTTCAACTTTACAAGATATTGTAAGTTTGCTTTCCAAAATGGATATATCAATTCAAGTTCCAGCTGTGTTTCCTCTTCCTTGCCAACACATGGTATATCTTGCCCTTTTAAAAAATCTTTCAGAAAGGATGATTCAAGTATCCTGAAAACTTACTCATAATACATCATCCGTTTATTTCCACAACCAGCAAACCAAATTAATTAGTATACTGTACCAGGGGTGATACCCTGTAAGGACACCTGATGAGTCCTGGGGTGGCTGGAGCCTGGGTTGCTTGCCTTCTGATGCTTTCAGGCTCTTCTGAGCAGTGGGAGTGGAGCTGATTCTGAAAGTATGCCCCGGACAGAGAGCAAACTCAGACACTCACTACTCCTGGCCAGATGAGAGAGTCCCTGTCCATCACAGAAAAGGGGGGGCATCTACAAAGCTGTGAAAAAAGTACGTTCCAGGTGTCCAAAGAGCAGGAAGGAAGCCCAAGTGTGAGGCCCCCAGGTGTGGCTAGTTGGATTTGAAAGGGTTGGAGCTGGATGTGGGAGGAGGGCTCCCTGCAGCCTCTAATTGCCTTCACATAGATATAAAGTTGGTGGCTGTTTACTCTTCAGTGGTGTCTCACCTAGCAGTAGGATTATGTAAGGGAGATTACAAATTAGAGCATAATGATTTTAAAGTAATTGTAATAAACATCAATTTGAATTTGAAATTAACTCACATTATTTCCCAAAGAAAGAAAAGGAAGCGTTAAATTTCTTAGTTTCAACTGCATAAATTAATTGTTATTTTTAAAAAAGACCTAAAAATTATTACCTGTTTGTGGGGTGTTTCTATTGGTGACAGTATTAAAACATTTTAATCAAATGTCAATTAAATCAGTTAAAACATCTGGCAAGATTTTATTTGAAAGTTCCATACAAATTCAGTATTTTTCCTCAAATCTTCTACATTTTATTTTTCATCAATTATATAATTTAAAAAAAGTAATTTTTTTCTCTAATCCTTTCTGGTTTATACCAGTATGATGTACAGTATTTTCTATGCGTGCTACAACATGACAAAGGTTGGGAAACATTGATACAATGTGGTATGGTCCCTGAGTATTATTCACATCTGCTTTGTTACTCCATTAGCACTGTGTTATGTTACTGGCTTCGTAAGGATCCAACCTGATTCATGCTCTAAGTCCCAAGCAAGTTACTGCATCTTTGTGTTCAATTTCTGCATCTTTGTGGTGGGGAAATGGAAAGTAATTTTAGATAGATATGTAAATTTCATATAGTTTAATAAGCTATGTTTTGAAAATATTTAATGCCTTTGTTTAAAGATGATCTCGTGTATCTGTGAGCTACTGAGCTAACAGCAGTGGAAAATTTCAATGAAGAATCGGAGTTTTAACTAGCCAAGTCCAATCCTTCATTTTAGAGATGAGGAAACCAAAGCTGAAAGAGGAGTTTGTGCTCAAGTAGAGCCAGAGCTTAGACTAGAAAACAGATGTCAAGCCTCCCAAATTTAGAGCTTTGCTACAATAACCTTAACTTGCATGCTATTCGTATTAGAAGACTTTCCTTTTTCATACATTTTGGGTACGTCTTAAATATATACTTAAGCATGTTCATTCATTCAAAGGACTCAGATATGTGCAGGAAGTAACGAAGTGGTAAGTATAAGGACAATTATTTGTGAACACCAGATTATTCCGAGATAAAGCAGTGCCTGGAAGAGTCAATGTCTGGAATGATAAGGGAAGATGGAAGGAAGAAAAGAAGTCCTTTTCTTTCTTATAAATAAGAGCTGTGAGTCTCAACAACCAAAAACAGAGATTAGAATACCAAAATAAAGGAATATAGGGGTTTATGAAGAATTTAATATTGGCATATCTAAGTATTTTTGCATTTGGTATAGGAATCTTTAAAAAAAGCAGCCCCTCTAGTGTATAAATTAAGTTTTACCATATTGATAATGTATTCTAGGTGCATAATATATGGAGATTTTGTGCTAAGAAATCCAGTGTCTGCTTTTAAACTTGTATTTTGTCAAAGTGAATTTTTGTAAAAAAATCCTCCAAACTATTCAGCTAAGAATTTTTATAATGTATTCTCAAATTTAAGCGTTGCTGCACCAGAATACAACCAGAATACTAACACATTATTATACACAATATAAGGATTATTGCAGTTTATTTAACACTAAAAGTAGTCATGCTTCATATACAATAAAATATATTACAATGATCATTTTTAATGCTTTATTCATTGATTAAAAGAATATACATTTAACATAAACCATACAACATCAGTCATCAGGTCAAACATTCAGCTGGTTTCCTTACAGTTTCTGTCAGGAGTTATTTTATCTGATCACATTTATAAGATAAAATCTCACCACATCTGGCATTTACACACACTGTGCCAGTGGATTCACACTACTGATGTACATATAAAATCCGCATGGTATGTGCTCACTGGAGACAAAACAGTGCACACCTGTCAAAAGGTCATTTTAATATAAGATGGTAAAACCATTTGTAAAACACATATAAACTTTTTTCCATAAATAGAATCATATCTGGACATCTGTTGCATAAATTGTGTTTCCAAAGCTTACAATAGAGCAGCCAGGTCTCAGCACTGCTGGGCACCCAGGTTGGCTACTTACTTTATTATTGCAGACTGTCCTTTAACATTAAATGCACAACATTCGTACCACTTAAAACTGGGGTCAGGTGGAAGTCTCACAGAGACCACGTCTGTACCGCGGTTGCCCTGAAACAGTTAATAGGCTTTTAAAGCCTCTCAGATATAACAAGGTTTTAAAACATACTTCATGGAATGTTCTTCATGTATCATAGCAGCTCATACCTGTGATAGAACAAGCTTTCAGTTTTTCCTTTCTTTCCTTTACATTCACTATTCACAGTGAAACAGGTGCATGTTTTTTTTTTCTTTTTTTTTTTTTGTTTTGTTTTTTCAGAGTTCTGAGGTTGCTGACTGAGCCACAGCACAGCTGTGTACCACAGGTCGAAATTCGACCTTAAATATTACAATCTAGCAGTATCTGGCTGGCCAGAGTGGGCCAGCCCCTGCCAGCATGTGGGCACTTCTTCATTAAGTCTATTCTTTGGCAGCTGACATGCGTGCTGACAGAGAAAAATCCAGTGACTTGTTGCTAGGGATTTCACGACTAATGTTTTTGCAAGCATGTGTATTTACAACTCTGTATTTTTATTTCCTTTAGAAGGTTTTACTCGGAAATACAGTTTCTTTCTTCCCCCACTATTTGAAATCTGGGCTAAATGAATGTGTAATGTAACTGATGAATATGTGTATGATGAATATATGAATGTGTAATGTAATTGATGAATATTATGTCAGATACAGTTTAAAAATCCAACAATTTCAGTATTCATGTTTACGTAAATGCATTTTTTTTTTTAAAAAAAGATTAAGCAATGTTCTAACCTAGTACTATACAAATTTCAAAATGGTAACTGGTGATACCAACTATTAGATATGTAATGAAAGTTAAAGTCTTGGCTTTTCTGTTACAGATAATTCATTTGGGATATTATTTATCTTCCATTTGAAATCAAAATTAACGAAATGCTATCAGAATGCATGGATGCAGTGCATTGCATATAAATCTACCAGGCTATGGATATATATCTATATATGTATAAAAATATTTTGGCTCCTGAGCTCTGAACTCTGACACACAAAGAATAAAAACGTCAAAAAGGCAGAGTAACTCAGTGAAAAAGTTAGCCAGCAACCTCAGACAATCTTCGGCTGTATATCCTTAAGGTTTGGTAACAAGTCCATTAACCGTGAAAGCCCTATACATTGTCACTTTGAACTTCTAAACCAATACCCGACTACGTTCTTTGATCAAGAAGTAGAATATACATATATAATTCTATAAAGCTAATACTGATTAAACACAGCACAAAAGGATTAATTCACACTACTGAAAAAAAAAAACATAATAGGACCCTACTTGCATATGTAACCACAGGAATTCTACATTAAAAAAAAGCTAAATGTCTTCACTGAAGCTTTGCATCTCTCTGTAAAAATGACGATTTGGTTCAGTGAAGACACTGAGTGATTCGATGTCCATGACTGCGTGCCAAGGTTGACCCAGGCCCAGGGATACCTGCTCAATAAGGTTATGCACTGGATCTACATCCTGGTCGGCCAGTTCACCTTGGTCAAAATCAATACTTTCTTCGGTGACTTCAAGCACTTTCAGATCAGAGCCCCGAAGACGAGCAATGGCAATGAGGTTGTGTGCCCACACCGTGTAACCTGAAAAATAAACAAAAGACAACACTGTCATTTTCTTGCATTTCCTTTTCTCTTTGATAAGTCTGTCTTTTCCTCATTCAAAACTTCTAGAGAAGCTTCAAATTTGTATCTCAGTTACCATTTTGATCTTTTTCCTTTAGAAATATATTGAAATTAATGCTAAATGATGAGTTAATGGGTGCAGGAAATCAACATGGCACATGGATACATATGTAACAAACCTGCATATTGTGCACATGTACCCTAAAACCCTAAAGTATAATAAAAAAAAAAAAAGAAAAAAAAAAAAGACATATATTGAAATTGGAAAAGGAAACATGCTTGTATAGCCCAGAAAAAAAAAGGCTAGAAGTTGTGTTCAAGAGTTAACAAACACTACAGGTGGTGAACTGGCAGGTGATCTAATCCTTTATGATACTACTTCATTCAGTAAAATAGACATTTAAAGTATATACAAATAAATTTGATAGCTTTGGGTAATGATGTACCATAAGGATGAAATTTTTTGTTCATATATGCATGTATTTGTTAACCACACACAGTAAATGTATTTTTCATTTGTGAAAAATCATCTCCTGTAATGCTTCACAAAGTTATGAAGTGACACTTTAAAGGTAAACTGTTAACTGTCAGTAGCAAATATGTAAATTATAAAACAATCATGGGAATGGTATGCACCAACTTCACAATACTAACTACTTCTGGGAAGGAATAAAGAGGAATGAATACGGGGAGCTTTAGCTTAAAGAAGAAAAAGCCTTTAAGGCTTTAAAAAGACTGGCTTAAATTAACTTTTAAATAACCTGATATGTCTTTACCCCATTGTGTTTACCACTTTCAGTATTGATCTAGTATTTTCTACTACCTCTGATGACTGGCATAAAGCAAGACTTGAAAAGCAAGGCATACATTCCCAAAAACAAATGCACACTAAAAAAACAATAATGAAACAGTGCTAGTAAGATAGCTAATAAGAGAGTTTAAGACATTCTTATAGACTACTTTGTAATTATCTTACAAGTATCTGAAAAGGAAGTAAATTTGTCAGAATACCAACTCTCGATCCAAATGAGAACAGGTCACGTTAAAATGAAAGAAGCATATCAATGGAACCATCGTTAAAAAAAATTATACACATTAATACTTTGATACCAAGAATCTAAAAGATGAGGTGGTGAGCATGAAAGAAATCATACGTTCTCTTCCCCCGTGCTATGTTTTAAGGGGTCGTGTGATTAGAGGAAATATATCTACCACAGGTATGTGTGCTTTCTTAGACAGCTAAATTAATTTCATTGATTTTTTTTCAAATACCGCCATTCACATGATGGACAAAAAAGTAACAGGGAAGCTGGAGCAGAACACTTAGGGTTGAATACGATTTTCCTTTTGTAAGTGATATATCTTGCAAACTTTAAAAAGCATAAGAATCTGTGTATCAACTTGATACAAGATTTCTTGATACTATAAAGGTCAGTGCTATCTCTTTACTGGCATAAAATGTTTTTGGTCTAATTCCAGTATCAGATTATAATGAAGAAGATCACCTACCATGAATTGCCAGAAGAGAGAGCTTTGTGCACCTCCATGCTAATAAAACCAACGGATCTTCATTTCGGTTGTCACTAAGATCTGGAAAACCAGATGTGTCAATCACATCATTCATTAAGATAAAATGAGTGAGGAACTTGTCATATTGCCTGGATATAAGATCAACAATAGCCCCTGAAACACAAGTGATATAGCTATCAAAATGAATCCTCTCTAGTGGTATACTGGGTTTCAGAATCTTTAACATATCTTCACTCTTGATATCAAAAGCCATTATATAGACCCGAAGGCTGGTGCTCTTTCGCGACAGGGCTTTCCAATGCTCATCATTTGGCATGTTGTCCAGAGACTTGTGCATTACGGAAACATTGTGAACCAGAAGAGACAGTCGTTGCAAAGGCACATGGTTGCTATCAGTTAAGACTCTTGCTATCTCCGCTGTAAAGTCACAAAAATCCAAGGCAAGTGAGTGCAGATTCACAAATCGCTCCAGTTCAACTGCAGTAATAAGAGTGCTGTTACCAGGAATATTATTGTCCAGTAAACTCAGGTGCTCCATGGTGTTGGCAACAGCATTAGAGAGAGATGACAGTGATGTTGGGGTTACTATTTCCAGCATAAACCCACAGGACAGCCATTTCAGTTGCCTACTATTACTCAGGATTTCTTCAAACAGTTGCTGAATTCTATAAGGAAAACACATGCCACAGTGATCCCATTAACATTTAGTTCTAATCTTTTAACACTGACTTTTGAAAATAGGCAATGAAAAGCCTATTGAGATCTATTTTTCCTCATTAGGTAATTTCTATTCAACCCACAGTAAATACCATTAAAATTCACATTAAAATATAATGAATAAGGTATATTAAACATACAGATCTATTAAACACATAGAAATATGTTCCTCATCCAAGAAAAGCACCACTTATACCCGTTTAGTAGAAAAGTATGATGACATACAATTTATATTATAGCAAAGGCAAGTAGAGAAATAATTTTAAATAGCAATAATTATCCACTAAGTTATTTGATTTGTCTTAAAGATTTATGAGATGGAATGGCAGATGCTGATCACTGTATTTCATCATTAAAACATTTCCAGGACCTATGTTCCTTTTAGGAAAAAAATCATTACTCTTCTGTATCTCATAATTTCTTAGAAGAAACATATTATTAATAGTACAACCTCCTTTCCATTAACCATATAACTTACTGTTTAATTTTTTTGCCATCAGGGTCCACCTTGCTGAGGTATGTATTTGACAAACTTCCTTGCTGTTGTAGAACACTTATGTCTCCAAAAAGACTAAACTTCTGAAGGTTCCTACAAGAACAATCATTTAAAATGATTTTCTAAATAATTTATACTTAAAAAATATAAATATAAAAAAAAGAATACGCAAAGGGGATATTCTAGCAAGGTTTCTATTTTATAACTCAATTAGAATCCAGTTAAGTACTTTCAGATTGCTTTATACTTATATTCAGATTTCTTTTTTTTTTTTTTTTTTGAGACGGAGTCTCACTCTTGTCACCCAGGCTGGAGTGCAGTGGCGCAATTCCGGCTCACTGCAGGCTCCGCCTCCTGAGTTCACACCATTCTCCTGCCTCAGCCTCCCGAGTAGCTGGGACTACAGGCACCCGCCACCACGCCCGGCTAATTTTTTTGTACTTTTAGTAGAGACGGGGTTCAGATTTCTTTATACATACAAAGCAACATGATACAGGAGAAGTGGCATAAGCTTTAAAGAACAAGGACTAGGATATAAAGATTGGTTCAGGAACTAAATTTACAATGACCATGGAAAAGTCTCTCAATGTGCCTAAGACTCAATTCTTCATCAGTAATAACAATACCTACCTTATAGGGTTTAGGGATAAATGACACAATGACATATGACAAACTATATAAGCTCTAAATTTTATAAAGATGATAATTACAATATAAACATTTCTCAAAGCAGTTAATTTAATCAACATGTTAAATGCTCCAGGATAAGTCGCTGCCCTGAAGATATCTACTCAGTAAGAAATATTCCTTAACTAAAATCTAAAGAGAACCTTCTCCAGTTTTATGATCAAACCATACAGCTTATGAACAAAGGAAGTAGAAAACTATGTAAGGCCAGGCCCAGTGGCTCACACCTGTGGTCCTGGCACTTTGGGAGACCAAGGCGGGGGGATCACTTGAGGCCAGGAGTTCGAGACCAGCCTGGCCAACATGGCGAGACCTTGTCTGTACTGAAAATACAAATACTGGCTGGGCATGGTGGCACATGCCTGGAATCCCAGCTGAACCGGGAGGCGGAGGTTGCAGTGAGCCAAGATCATGCCACTGCACTCCAGCCTGGGAGACAGACTACCTAAAAAAAAAAAAAAAAAAGAAAACTATGTAAAAATCTTTTGGTTTTAGATAATTTTAGCTACTAAACATAGTTTTCTAATAGTAAAATTGTAAATAAAATAGGAGAAAAACAACTGGATAAAGAGAAAACTCCTATGTCCAATAATAACCAACTAGATATTTCATTTATAACATAAAACTTAGGGACAATTTTAATTAAAAAATGTATCATCTACAACAGTGATACAAGATTTAAATAAATGAAAAATACCATTTCTTTTCCTTTTTTTTTTTGGAGACAGTGTCTCGCTCTGTTGTTCAGGTTGGAGTGCAGTGGTATGATCATGGCTCACTGCAGCCTCAACCTCCTGGGCTTAAGTGATCCTTCTAGTTCAGCCTCCTGAGTAGCTGGGACCACAGGCATGTGCCACCATATGTGGATAATTTTAAATATTTTGTATTTATTGGACTCTCAAAGTGCTGAGATTATGAGTATGAGCCACCATGTCTGGCCTGAAAAACACCATTTCTTGATGGTATGTCACATTTTCTCAAGTAAATCACCTTAATTTCACTGAAAAGCTCAATGATTCTAAAATTTAGCTTGAGGAATAATCATTAATTCGTTTATTCATTTAACCAACAATTCCCTGAGGGCCTACGAAGTACTAGGAACTGTGCTATATACTAGAGACACAATAGTGATTCAGTGCTGTGAAGGACAAGTACATGGTGCTACATATCATGGGCATATTTGACACTGTAAGTCAGAGAAGGCGTCCCTAAATTGATTAAAATGGATCTTAAGAATAAGTGGAAGTTTATCAGGAGAAGGAAGGTAGTGAGACAGTGTTACAGGGAAAAGGAAAAGCATTTGCAGCACCTGAAGAGACCAAAGCGAGCTGAAAGGAATCCAGAGTGACTGGAGTACAGACAGTGAGTGAACATGAAATGATGATGTAGAGGTAGACAGGGTTCTATGTCAAAAAATTTTGTAAGCTGCTCAACAGTCATTTTAAGAAAAGAATAGGCTGGGCGCAGTGGCTCACGCCTGTAATCGCAGCACTTTGGGAGGCCAAGGTGGGTGGATCACGAGGTCAGGAGTTTGAGACCAGTCCGGCCAACATAGTGAAAGCCCGTCTCTAATAAAAATACAAAAAATTAGCCGGGTGTGGTGGTGTGCACCTGTAATCCCAGCTACTCAGGAGGCTAAGGCAGGAGAATCGTGTGAACCTGGGAGATGGAGGTTGCAGTGAGCCGAGATCGCGCCATTGCACTCCAGCCCAGGTGGCGGTGTGAGATTCCGTCTCAAAAAAAAAAAAAAAAAGAAAAGAATAAAATGATTAAATTAAATTTATGTCTATGAAATGTTACTGTGGCATTAGAACAGCCTGGAAGGATGGCAGAGCCAAAGTGGAGAGATGAGTTAAGAAAGTATTTTAGTAATAGAGATGAGAGATATTGGCATCTTGAACTGGAGTTTTGTTGGTCAATGTAGAGAAAATGGACAGCCTCAAGCTACATATCAGAGGTAAAATGGACAGGAATAGGTGCTGGATTAGCTATAGGGGGTGAGGGGAGAGTAGGCAAGAATAACTCCTAAATTTTCTGGGTTGTGTTAATATGGTACAGTTTCTTACTGGGATAGGGAATATTAGAAATGAAAATCAGGAAATTTTTGGGGGGGCGGTGTGGAGGCATGGTGGTGGAGTAGACAATGAGCACTATTTTGCACATGTTGAACCTGAGGTGGCTTTCAGATAGTCAAGTCTTCCTAATCTTGGAATAGCAATAAATTAGAAAGGAAGCGATATATTTTTGACTACATAAAAATGAAAAACTTGATATCCAACAGCATACCTCACTAAAAAGGGCAAGCCAACATTGTGAGAAAAATGTGTAACAAATGCTACAGTTAAAAAAATTAATATATAAAATCACCCTACATAAGAAGAAAAATATGAAGACTCCAAGTAGTAAATAGGAAAAGGTTATAAAAGAGCCAATGTAGAACATGTCAAGGAAAACATTACAGGAATTACTAATGGAAATAATCTAATTTTTCTTGACCTTTAAAAAGTTTTAGTCACTCTGGTAAATCTAATCAACTTGACATGTGATTCCAAACTGTATTTTAAAAAAACATTTCAAAGACAGACATCAAACAAACAAACCACATTTTTTTTCTATTACAAAAAAGATATAAAACTGTTCTTGTGAGAATGGCTTCCATATTGGACTCCAAAGAATACATTACTAACATATGTCTGCTTTTAAGGTTTTTATCCTTTCTTTATTCTAAAGTTGCTACCATATCCATAAATTATAAAGATGTTAATTTGTTTTTCATAAGTTTTCTTAAAAAGAAAAATAAAAAAATTTAAAGACTTCTAAAAGAATGGATATTTGGCTTTGGAGAATATAAGGTTTTAGATAAAGTAGAAAAAATATGTCACACTCAATTTCTAATAATACTCAGAGGGGAGAGTCACAGTATTTTTCTCCTTTCAACTCAACTTTCATTTATTTGGTGGTATTAAAATACATATGTAAGAGACTTTTACTTCTTCTACAAAGAATTAAACACTAAGGACAACTGCCTTCCCTCTGTAAACAACTATGAAACTAGACAAAACAAAATAATTGTTTTCAGACACTGGACAATAAGCAATATAGGACTGTGATCCTGAAAGATGGGGAAAAAATGAGGTGTGTATTATAATTGCCTCAGATTACGGCCTGGAGAGAGTTTTCAGGTTACAACATAGCCTGGTAGTCTCCCTGAGTTGAGGAGACAGAGATTTTGGGGAGTTTGCAGTCTAGAATTTTAGGGCAGAGTACCAGAGACAAACTGTACAGAAAGAGCTTCACAGATTTGCAAAGACTTCATATTACCCAGGTTTTTGGCTGAGTAATGATTTGTACATGTGTGGGGCAAAACTACAAGGCTGAAGAGAGAACCGCTGGAAAGCAGCAGAGTCCACACAGTGGTAAGGAAACATGGCTCACAACTAGAAGAAAAATCCATCAACAAAAATATACTCAGAAATGGCAGATGAAGGATTTAGGGAAAGAATTTAAATCAGCTATTAAAACTATACTCCATAAAACTATTCATCAATAAAAAGAATATGGATTGGAAAGAAAGAAGCAGAAGTGTCCTTATTTACCAATTACATGATCATTTACACAAAAATTTTAAGGAATCTAAAACAAGCTACTATAACTATGAGTTTAGTAAGGTTAGCAAGTTTAGTAAGGTCACAGGATACAAGGTCAATATATAAAAATCAATTGTATTTCTACATGCTAGCAATGAACATTTGGAAATTAAAATTTTAAAAAGAACTATTTACAGTAGTATCAAAAATACAAAATATTTAGGAATAAGCTGAACAGAAAGTATCAGTCCTATACATTGAAATCTACAAAACATTGTTGAAATAAATCAAACAAGATCTAAGTAAATGGAATACCATGTCTGTTGGTTGGAAGTTTCAATACTGTTAACATGTCAATTCTCCCCAAATTGATCAACAGACTCAACACAATCCTAATAGGTACTATGCTTTACAAGAGATCTCTAGAAAATTTTCATCTTGCAGAACAGAGACTTTACACTCATTGATTAACAGTTTTCCATTCTTCCCTCCTTACAGCCCCAGCAATCACCATTTTATTCTCTGCTTCTGGGAGTTTGACTATTTTAGATACCTCACATAAGTGGAGTCATGTAGTATTTGTCCTTCTGTAACTGGATTATTTCATGTAGCATAATGTCCTGTGGGTTCATCCAGGTTGCTGCATATAGTAGGAGTTCCCTCTTTTTTAAAGGCTTAATATTATTCCATTGCATGTCTATAACACATTTTCTTTATTCATCTTTTGATGGACATTTGGCTTGTTTCCTTATATTGGCTAATGTGAAAATGGTGCAGTGAACATGGGTGTGCAGATATCTTTGAGATCCTGATTACAATCTTTTTGTATACATGTCCAGAAATATTCCATTATTGGATCATACGGCAGTGCTATTTTTGATCAATCTCCATGCTGCTTTCCATAGTGGCTGCACCATTTTACATTCCCACAAACAGTTGTATAAAAGCTCCAATTTTTCTACATCCTCACAAATGTATATTTAAAGACAGAGTCTCACTCTGGTTGCCAAGGCTCACTGCAGCCTCAACTTCCCAGGCTCAGGTGATTCTCTCACCTCAGCCTCCTGAGCAGCTGGGACTACAGGTGTGCGCCACCATGCCTGGCTTTTTTTGTATTTTTTAGTAGAAACAGGGTTTCACCATGTTTGCCAGGCTGGTCTTGAACTCCTGGACTCAACCAATCTGCCCATCTCAGCCCCCCAAAGTGTTGGAATTACAGGCGTGAGCCACCATGCCCGACCTTAAATTTATTTTTGATAATAGACATGCTAAGATGTGAGTTGATATCTTACTGTGGTTTTGATCTGCATTTCCATGATTAATGAAACTCAGCATCTTGCCATATGCCTGGAGGCCATTTGTATGTCTTCTCTGGAGAAATGTCTAT
Source organism: Nomascus leucogenys (assembly GCF_006542625.1). Lineage (NCBI taxonomy): Eukaryota > Metazoa > Chordata > Mammalia > Primates > Hylobatidae > Nomascus > Nomascus leucogenys. The sequence continues at coordinate 98,436,307 of NC_044381.1, forward strand.
TTGTCTTTTGCTTGTTTTAAAATTAGGTTAAATTTGTTTTTTTGCTATTGAGTTATATGAGTTACCATATTTTGGATATTAACCTTTTACCTTGATAGATGGTTTGCTAATATTTAACTTCCATTTCTCTTTGTTTTTTGGACACGGAGTCTCACTCTGTGGTTCAGGCTGGAGTGCAGTAGCACCATCTCGGCTCACTGCAACCTCTGGCTCCGAGATTCAAGCAATTCTCCTGCCTCAGCCTCCCAAGTAGCTGGGATTACAGGTGTGCACCACCATGCCTAATTTTTTTTTTTTTTGTATTTTTTTTTTTAGTAGATACAGGGTTTCACCATGTTGGCCAGGCTGGTCTTGAACTCCTGACCTCAGGTGATCTACCCGCCTCAGCCTCCTTACTTTTATATCACCTTTTTTTTTTCTTCTAGACAGGGTCCTGCTGTTTCCCAGGATGGAATGCAGTGGTGTAATCATGGCTTACTGTAGCCTCGATCTCCTGGGCTCAGTGGATCCTCCCACCTTGGCCTCCCAAGCAGCTGGGACTACACATGCATGCTACCACACCCAGCTACTTTTTGTATTTTTTTGTAGAGATGGGGTTTTACTATGTTGTCCAGGCTGGTCTCGAGCTCCTGGGCTCAAGCAATCTGCCTGCCTCGGCCTCTTCAGCTTGCTTTTTAATTTTGCTGATTGTTTCCTTTTCTGTACAGAGCTTTTATTATGATGTAGTTCCACTTGCCTATTTTTGGTTCTGTTGCCATTGTTTTTGGTGTCAAACCACAAAGTCATTGCCAAGACCAATGCCAAGAAGCTTTTCCCCTATGTTTTCTGTGAGAAGTTTTACAGTTTCAGAATTTATATTTAAGTCTTAAATCCATTTTGCTTTGATTTCTTGCCATGGTCTACGATAGGATCCAATTTCCTTCTTTTGCCTGTGGATTTCCAGTTTACACAACACCATTTGTTGAAGAGACTATCCTTTCCCCATTTTCTGTTCTTGGTACCAAAGATCAGTTAATCATAAATGAGTGGGTTTATTTATGGGGTCTCTCTTCTGCTCCATTGGTTTATACATCCATCTTTATGCTAGCACAATACTGTTTTGATTACTGTAGCTTTGTAATATATTTTGAAATTAGGAAGTATGATGCCTCCAGCTTTGTTCTTTTTCAAGACTGCTCTGGCTATTTGGGGTCTTATGTTGTTCCATATTAATTTTAGGGTTGTTTTTCTATTTCTGTAAAAAATGCCATTGAGATTTTAATAGAGATTGCATTGAATCTGTAGACTGCTTTGGGTAGTATGGAGATGTTAGCAATATTACTTCTTCCAATCATGAACATGAGATGTTTTTCCATTTCTTTGTATCTGCTTTAATTTCTTTTATCAGTAAAACAGAAGACTTTCACCTCTTTGGCTAAGTTTATTCCTAAGTATTTTGTTCTTTTTGATGTTACTGTCAATGGGATTTTCCTAATTTCCTGTTGAATGTATAGAACTGCAACTGATTTTTCTATGTTGGTTCTGCATCCACCAACCTTGCTGAAATTGTTTATTGATTTTAACAGTTTTTTTTTTTTTTTGGTGGTGCCTTTACTGTTTTCTATATATAATGCCATGTCATCTGCAGACAATTTTAGTTTTTCTTTTCAGATTTGGATGCTTTTATTTTTCTTCCCTAATTGCTCTGGCTAGAACTTCCAATACTACGTTGAATAGAAGTGGCAAGAGCAGGCATCCACATCTTGTTTCTGATCTTAGAGGAAAAGGTTCCAGTTTTTCACTGTTGAGTATGATATTAAGCTGTGGGCTTGTCATACATGGCCATATATGGACTTCATTATATTGAGGTACATTTCTTCTATGGTTAATTTTTTGAGTGCTATATCATAAAAGAATGTTGAATTTTGTCAAATGATTTTTCTGCATCTATTGACATGGTCATGATTTTTATCCATTCTGTTACAATGTGGCATATTATATTTATTGATGTGCATATGGTGAACCATGCCTGCACCCCAGGGATAAATCCCATTTAGGATGTATGATCCTTTTAATGTGCTGTCGAATTTGGTTTGCTATTATTTGTCGAGGATTTTGGTATCTATGTTCATCAGAGACACTGACCTATAGTTTTATTGTTAGTGTCCTTGTCTGGCTTTGGCATCACAGTAGTGCCAGTCACATAAAATAAGTTTAGAAGCGTTCCCTCTTCCTCAACTTTTTGGAAGAGTTCAAGAAGGACTGGCATTAATTCTTCTTCAAATATTTGGTAGAATTCACCTGTGAAGCCATCCAGTCCTGGGCTTTTCTTTTTTGGGGGGAGATTTTCAAAAATTATGGACTCACTCTCATTTGCTATTGGTCTGATGATATTTCATATTTCCTTTATGATTCAGTTTTGGAAGATTTGTGTTTCTATGAATTTATTTATTCTTCTAGATTATTCAATTTGTTGGAAATGAAGGCTCACAGGAGTCTCTTATAATCTTATTGTATTTCTGTGGCATCAGTTGTAATGACTCCTCTTTCACTTCTTTGAGTCTTTTTTCTTACTCTAAAGGTTTGTCAATTTTGTTTATCTTTTCAAAAAGCAACGCCCAGCTTTGTTAGTCCTTACTACTGCTTTTTCTAGTCTGTATTTATTTCTGCTCTAATATTTATTATTTCCTTTCTTCTGCTAACTTTGAGCTTTGAATGTTGTTTTTCTAATTCCTTAGGATTTAAAGTTAAGTTGTATGAAATTTTTCTTTTTTTTTTTTGAGACGGAGTCTCGCACTGTCGCTAGGGCTGGAGTGCAGTGGTGTGATCTCGGCTCACTGCATGCACCCTCCGCCTCCCAGGTTCAAGCGATTCTCCTGCCTCAGCCTCCCAAGTAGCTGGGATTACAGGTGACCACCACCACACCCAGCTAATTTTTTGTAGTAGTAGAGACAGGGTTTCACTATGTTGGCCAGGCTGGTCTCAAACTCCTGACCTCATGATTTGTGCGCCTCAGCCTCCCAAAGTGTTGGGCTTACAGGCGTGAGCCACTGTGCCTGGCCTTTTTCTTCTTTCTTAATATAGGACATTTTTTGCTATAAATTTTCCTTTTAGTATTGCTTTTGCCACTTGCTGTAAGTTTGGTAAGTTGTTTTTTATTTTTATTTGTATCAAAATATTATTTGACTTCCTTTTTTTTTTTTTGAGACAGAGTCTCGCACTGTCACCCAGGCTGGAGTGCAGTGGCCAGATCTCGGCTCACTGCAACCTCCGCCTCCCGGGTTCAAGCGAATCTCCTGCCTCAGCCTCCCGAGTAGCTGGGACTACAGGTGCGTGCCACCAAGCACAGATAATTTTTGTAATTTTAGTAGAGACGGGGTTTCACAATGTTGGTCAGGATGGTCTCGATCTCTTGACCTCGTGATCCGCCCGCCTTGGCCTTCCAAAGTAATGGGATTACAGGCGTGAGCCACTGGCACCTGGCTTTGACTTCCCTTTTAGTATTTTAATATTAATATTATATATCAATTAATATGACTTCCCTTTTAATATTTATTGACTGTTTAATTTCCACATATTTGTAAATTTTCCTTTTATTGATTTCCAGTTTTATATTATTGTGGTCAGAAAAGATATCTCACATGATTTCAGTCTTCTTAAATTTGTTAAGACTTGTTTTGTAGCCTAACATGTGATTTATCCTGGAGAATGTTCCACGTGTGCTTGAGAAGAATGTGTATTCTGCTGTTGTTGGATAGAATGTTCTGTGTATGTCTGTTACGTCCATTTGGCCCATAGTTTGGTTAAAATCCAGTGTTTCCTCACTGATTTTCTGTCTAGATGATTTATCCATTGTTGACAGTTGTGTCTTGATGTCTTCTTTTATTATTGTATTGTTATTTTTCACTTCAGGTTTGTTAATATTTGCTTTACATATTTAGATGCCCTGATACTGGATGCATATATATTTATAATTGTTTTGTCTTCCTGACTGACCCTTTTATCATTCTATAATGACCTTGTCTCTTGTGTCAGTTTTCGACTTAAAGTCTATTTTCTAAGATATAAGTGTAGACACTCCTGCTCTCTTTTAACTACTATTTGGATGGAATATCTTTTCTCATTCCCCCGCTTTCACCCTGTATTTGTCCTTAAAGCTGAGTGTCTTATAGGCAGCACATGGTTGGATCCTGTTTTTTATTTAATTCATTCAGCCACTCAATGACTTTTGTTGATGGAATTTAATCCATTTATATTTAAAGTAATTAATAACAGGTAAAGACTTACTATTGTCATTTTGTTCATAGTTTTTTTCATTCCTTTCTTCTCTTGCTGTCTTCGTGATTTGATCATTTTTTTGTAGTGCTATATATTTATGTTTTGTGTATCTACTACAGGCATAACTTGGAGATATTGCAGGTTCACTTCCAGACAACTGCAATAAAGTGAATATTGAAATAAAGAAAGTCACATAATTTTTTGTTTTTCAAGTTAATATAAAAGTAATGTTTGGCTGGGTGCGGTGGCTCACGCTTGTAATCCCAGCACTTTGGGAGGCCGAGGCGGGCGGATCACGAGGTCAGGAGATCGAGACCACGATGAAACCCCGTCTCTACTAGAAATACAAAAAATTAGCCAGGTGTGGTGGCGGGCGCCTGTAGTCCCAGCTACTTGGAGAGGCTGAGGCAGGAGAATGGCGTGAACCCGGGAGGCGGAGCTTGCAGTGAGCCGAGATTGCGCCACTGCACTCCAGCCTGGGCAACAGAGCGAGACTCCATCTTAAAAAAAAAAAAAAAAGTAATGTTTACACTGTAATGTAGTTTATTAAGTGTGCAACAGCATTATGTCTAAAAAAGCAATATATATACCTTAACTAAAAAACACTTTATTGCTAAAAAATGCTAACAATCACCTGAGTCTTCAGCAAGTTGTAATCTTTGGCTGGTAGAATGTCTTGTCCCAATATCGGATGGCTACTCACTGATCAGGGTGATAGCTGAAGGTTGGAGTGACTGGCAACTTCTTAAAATAAGACAATGAAGTTTGTTGCATCTGTTGACTCTTCCTTTCATGAAAGATTTCTCTGTAGCATGCTCTGCTGCTTAATAGCTTTTTATCCACAGTAGAGATTGTTTTCACAATTGGACTCAATCCCCTTAAACTCTGCTGCTACTTTATCAGCTAAGTTTAGGGAATATTCTAAAGCCTTTGTTGTTATAATTTCAACACATTCACAGCATCTTCATTAGAAGTAGACTCTAATCTCAGAAACCACTTTCTTTGTTCATCCATAAAAAGCAACTTCTCACGCATTCCAGTTTTATGATGAGATTGCAGCAATTTAGTCAAATCTTCAGGCTCCACTTCCAATTCTAGTTCTCTTGCAATTTTCACCACACCTACAGTGACTTCCTACACTGAAGTCCTGAACCCCTCAAATGATCCATGAGTGCTAGAATCAATCTCTTACAAAGTCCTGTTAATGTTGACATTTTGGTCTCCTCCCATGAATCATGAATGTTCTGAATGGCATCTAGAATGGGTGAATCCTTTTTATAAGGTTTCCAGTTTACTTTCCCCAGATCTACCACAGAAATCACTATCTATGGCAGCCATAATCTTATAAAATGTATTACTTAAATAATAAGATTTGAAAGTCAAAATTAACTCTTGGATCCATGGGCTGCAGAACAGATGCTGTGTTCACAAGCATGAAAACAACATGAATCTCCTGGTTCCTCTGCACCAGAGCTCTTGAGTGATCATGTACGTTGTCGATGAGATGTAATTTTAAAAGGAACCTTTTTGTAAGCAGTAGCTCTCCACAGTGGGCTTAAAATATTCAGTAAATCATGCTGTATACAGATGTGCTATCATCCACGCTGTGTTGTTGCACTTACGGAGCACAGGCAGAGTAGATTTAGCATAATTCTTAAGGGCCCTACGATTTTTGGAATGGCAAAGGAACACTGGCTTCAACTTAAAAGTGACCAGATGCATTAACCTCTAACGAGAGTCAGCCTGTCTTTTGACGCTTTTAAAGTCAGGTATTGGCTTGTCTCTAGCTTTCAAAGTCCTAGATGGTATCTTCTTGCAACAGAAGGCTGTTTTGTCTACACTGAAAAATCTGTTTTTACTGTAACCACATTCATCAATGACCTTAGCTAGATCTTCTGCAGCTTCCACGACAGCACCTGCTGATTCAGCCTGCATTTTCATGGAGGTGGCTTTTTTCTTTAAACCTCATGAACCAACCTCTACTAGCTTCAAGCTTTTTCTCCTGCAGCTTCCTCACCTCTCTCCGCCTTCATAGACTTGAAGAGCATTAGACCCTTCCGCTGGATTAGACACTGGATTAAGGGAATGTTGTGACTAGTTTCATCTTCTACCCAGACCACCAAAACTTTACCAGCAATAAGGCCATTTCCCTTTCTTATCACTCATGTGATAGATGGAGTAGCACTTACACTTTCATTCAAAAACTTTTCCTTTGCATTCACAACTTGCCTGTTTGGTACAACAGGCCTAGTTTTTGGTCTGTCTGGGCTCTTGAAGTGCCTTCCTTATGAAGCTTAATCATTTCTAGCTTTTGACGTGGAGTGAGAAACGTGGGAGTCTTCCTTTCGCTTAGCAATTAGAGGTCACTGTAGAGTTATTAATAGGCCTAATTTTTTCTTTCTTTCGTTTCTGAGACAGGGTCTTGCTCTGTTGCCCAGGCTGCAGTGCAGTGGTGCAATCACAGCTCACTGTAGCCCTGATTTCCCGGGTTCAAGTGATCCTCCCACCTCAGCCTCCCAAGTAGATGGGAACACAGGTGCACACCACTATGCCCAGCTAATTTTTAAAATATTTTGTAGGGCTGGGGTCTATGTTCCACAGGCTGGTCTTAAACTCCTGCACTCAAGTGATCTTCCTGCTGTTGGGATTACAGGTGTAGGCAACTGTAATTGGCTTAATTTCAATATTATTTTCTCTTACGGATTTGGGCAGCTCAGTGTGAGGGCACGACATGGGGGAAGGGCTGGTCAGTAGTCAGAACACACACACAATTTATAATTAAATTAGTTATTTTCTATAGGTGTGGTTCATGGGGCGCCAAAATGATTACAATAGTAACATCAAAGATTACTGATAACAGATCACATCAGCTATAACAAGAGTGGGCTCAGTGTGGTGGCTTACACCTGTAATCCAAGCACTCTGGGAAGCCAAGGTGAGGATCTCTTTAGCCCATGAGCTGAGGCTGCCATTAGCCATGATCATGCCACTGCACTCCACCCTGGGTGTCAGAGCAAGACACTGTTTCTAGAAAATGACGATGACAACAACAAGAACAACAAAGATATAACAAGAAACACAATGTGAGCACATGATATTGCACAAATGGTGCCAATATAGTTGCTTGATGCAGGGTTGCCACAACCTTAATTTGTACAAAAAAACACAGTATCTGTGAAGTGCAATAAAATGAAGCATAATAAAACAAGGTATGCCTGTGTGTTTTTGCTTTATGATTACCATGTGGCTTACATAAATGATCTCATATATATAATAGTGCATTTTAAGATAACAATATAATTGTATGCAAAAACTGTACACATTTGCTCCTGCATACTTTGCTACTGATGTTCTAATTTATGTACATATCCACCAATTAATTATTGGAGTTATTCTTCATGCTGTTGGCTTTTTCTTTTTTTGAGACACAGTCTTGCTCTGTCACCCAGGCTAGAGTGCACTGGCGTGATCTCGGCTGACTGCAACCTCCACCTCCCATGTTCAAGTGATTCTCCTGCCACAGCCTCCCAAGTAGCTCGGTTTACAGGTACCCCCTACCATGCCCAACTAGTTTTTGTATTTTTAGTAGAGACAAGGTTTCACCATGTTGGCCACACTGGTCTTGAACTCCTGACCTCAGGTGATCCACCTGCCTTGGCCTCCCAAAGTGCTGGAATTACAGGTGTGAGCCATGGTGTCCAGCCTAATACTGTTGGCTTTTAACATTTATACCACAGTTACAGTGATTTATTAACCAGTAGTACAATACAACATTATTCTCTATTTGTTTATATATTCACTAGTGAGTTTTTTACTGTCATGTGCTTTGTGTTATTGTTCCTTTGTTTCATGTTGAACAACTCCCATTATCATTTCTTGTAAGGCAGTTCTAGTAATGATTAAACTCCTTTAGCTTTTGTTTACCTGGTAAAATCTTTCTCTCCATTTCTGAGGGATAGCTTTGCTGAGTACACTATTCTTGGTTGACAGTTTTTTTTTTTTTTTCTTTTCTTTCAGCACTTATCTCACTTACCTTTTGTCTTTGATTTCTGACAATTTGATTATAATATGTGTTGGTTTAGACCACTTTGGGTTCATCCTGTTTGGTATTCTTTGACCTTCATGAATCTGAATATCCATTTCCCTCACCAGATTTGGGAAATTTCCACTCATTATTTCTTGAAACAGCTTTCTGCTCCTTTTCTACTTCTGGGATGTCCATTCCTTATCTTTGCTTGATTGAGTTCCACAGCTTCACTCCTTTTCATTCTTTTTATTTTGCTCTGCTAACTTGATTACTTCAAATGACCTGTTTTCAAGTTCACTGATTCTTTCTTCTGCTTGATCAATCATCAACTGCTTATTGAACTCCTGTAGTCAATTTTTAGGTTCAGTTACTGTATTGTTCAACACCAGTATTTGTTTCTTTTTTATTGTTTCTGTTTGTTAATATCCTTACTTTGCTCATATATTCTTTTCCTGATTTCATTTAGTTTTCTACCAGTGTTTTCATGTAACTCAGTGACCTTCTTTAAGACGATTAATTTAAATTATTTGTAAGTCATTAATACATCCACTTTTTTTTTAATTGGTTACTAAAGAATTATTTTCTTCCTTAGATTGTGTCATGTTTTCTTGATTTTCCATGTTGCTTGTATGGCTGCATTGTTGTCTGTGCCTTTGAAGAAACAGTACTTTTTCCAGTCTCACAGAGTACTGTTTGCTGTAGGGGGTACCCACCCATTTCCCTTTATTCCTAGCTGTCAGAGGCATCCAGGCTCCACCAGTCCTTTAGTACGCAGCATGAATTGAGACGGAAACCAGCTCTTTGGGTACCACACTGAAAGTATAGAGACGAGGCTCACTTCATTTCCCTCCTAAAGGGAAAGCCTCTGTTCTGAGCCTTTTCCCAATCTTGTAGAACAGTGCCATCTGTAGGAGGCCACTCACCCTTCTTTTGTTCTCAGTTGTTCTAGGCATCTGGGCTCTATCAGTTTTTCAGCACTGGATATGAAGTGAGACAGAAATTGGCAGGGGTGCACCGAAATGCCAGGAGGCCAGATGGCCAAGTGCAAGCTCCATTCTTTCCTTTCCCAATGTGGGAGAAGTCACGGGTGGTCCTCTTTGCTCTGAACTAAGCTAGTTTGGGGGAGAAGCTGATGTGGGCAAAGTGAATTTGCTCCCCTTACCTATCATGGATTCTCAGTTATGTATGTGGCTGGGGTGCTACAACTTATTAACTGGATTCTGCATTTCTTATAAAGGTATTTTAGTACAAGTATTGTTATTTATTTATTTTGAAACAGAGTCTTGCTCTGTTGCCCAGGCTGGAGTGCAGTGGCACGATCTTGGCTCACTGCAACCTCCACCTCCCGGGTTCAAGCAATTCTCCTGCCTCAGCCTCCCAAGTAGCTGGGATTACAGGCATGCACCACCATGCACGGCTAATTTTTGTACTTTTAGTAGAGATGGGGTTTCACCATGTTGGCCAGGCTGGTCTTGAACTCCTGACCTCATAATCCACCCGCCTCGGCCTCCCTAAGTGCTGGGATTACAGGCGTGAGCCACCACACCTGGCCCAAGTATTGTTATCTTGATGTTTCTATGCGAGAGCAAAGGCTAGGACTTCCTACTCTGTCATCTTGCCCTCATGACAGGATTTTTGAGTATGTGAAAAAATACATGATATAATCAATGGAAAAAGGTATAAAACCATACACAGACTGTTATCCCAATTTTGTAGAAGGATGCATCACACTGTACCCAGTGATCATATCTGGTGGACTTTTTCATTTGTAATTTTCAAATTTTCTATTATTATTATTTTTTTGAGACGGAGTCTCGCTCTGTCACCCAGGCTGGAGTGCAGTGGCGTGATCTCGGCCCACTGCAAGCTCTGCCTCCCGGGTTCATCCTCCTGCCTCAGCCTCCCGAGTAGCTGGGACTACAGGTGCCCGCCACCACGTCCGGCTAATTTTTTGTGTTTTTAGTAGAGACGGGGTTTCACCGTGTTAGCCAGGATGGTCTCCATCTCCTGACCTCGTGATCTGCCCACCTCAGCCTCCCAAAGTGCTGGGATTACAGGTGTGAGCCACCATGCCCGGCCTCAAATTTTCTATTATTACAAGCATATATTACTTAAGAATTCAGAAAAACATGTCAAATTTGCTTTATATAGCCTTTAAGTTCATAAGAACTTAATTTACTTCAAAATCATTTAACAAATTAACAAACTGTGACGGCGCAGTGGCTCACGCCTGTAATCCCAACACTTTGGGAGGCCGAGGCAGGTGGATCATGGGATCAGGAGATCGAGACCATCCTGGCTAACAAAGTGAAACCCCGTCTCTACTAAAAATACAAAAAATTAGCCGGGCGTGGTGGCGGGTGCCTGTAGTCCCAGCTACTCGGGAGGCTGAGGCAGGAGAATGATGTCAACCTGGGAGGTGGAGGTTGCAGTGAGCTGAGATCGTGCCACTGCACTCCTGCCTGGGTGACAGAGCGAGACTCCGTCTCAAAAAAACAAAACAAAACAAAACAAAACAAAAAAAACTGCATCACAGTAAAACTTAACAAGTTAATGTAAAGATACTCTCTGGAATAGTTCCAGCTATACAATAATTTAAAATGTTCTAGCAATGTTAGAAATATGCCATTCAAAGGAAACTGAACAAAAATTCTAATTGCAGCAACGAAATGGTAATAATCCCTTTACAGTATGGTACACAATACATGCACAAACTTTCCCTACATATGTAATTAGAGATATACTTTTAAAGCCAAAAGATTTGTGGGATTATCGAATTCATTCCTCTCCTGTTGTAGATGAAGAAACTGAAGTGACCTGTTTCAGACTACAACACTAAAGTACAGCGAGGAAAGAATCGAGGTTTTAACTTCCACTAAGTGATGTTTCTTATAATTAAACCAGGTGTTTGAATATAATGGTTTTACACAAGTGATAGGAAAAATTATAACTCACGTATTTTAGCGCAGTATAGGATGAACATTTGCAAAAAACGCTTTTAGGTACTTATTTTTCAATTCAAAATGAAACTATATTAAGTGATATGGAAAACAATAATTAAGTTTAAAAGTTAGAAAAACAAAAAAAAATGACAACTCAAGGGCAGCTTTCAAATATATGGTGTTGAAATTAGATTATAGACCACATGCTAAAGCCAAGGAAACTGCATATAGCCTCCAGGTGGCTCATTATTGTTTCATATAGTAAAGAGACTGAAAAGAACATCTAGGCAGCAATACTGCAACAGAACCTACTGGGCTGTGGTAATAAATAGATATCTCATTTTGAGGCCAGGAGACTATACCAGTAATAAATAAGGGAATTGTGCTACATAATCCTTTTAACTAAGGTGAACTCAGTAACCTGAGTTTATTTACTCACTCATTTATTTATTGTTGAATATCAAGTGAATTAAAGAAATCAACAGGGTTATTGCCTGCAGAATGTCCACAAATAACACTCGCTTAAAAGACATGTAACAAAAAATACTGGAAAAATATTACAGTTGGCTAGAAAGTTTGTTTCATCTTAATTCTTCAAATTAATGTACTTTGATTCCTATGGTAATATTGATAGGATATAACCTATTTACTAGTCCCTATGTAAATCCTAAAATGTGTTGTGAAATATCACCAAGTCATAAACAGTGCTTGATAATCTTTCTAAAGCATGCAAAAGGCCATATACTATCATCAAAAGAGAATGAATTTCTTCTACTTAATTTTGTCCTTCTTTAACAGTATTTTTAAAAGTAATGAGTTCCAGATCTAGAGCTAAAGCACATCCTTAAGCACTTACAACTTAGAAACAGCCTACAGACTGCTCTCCTACTTTTTGCTTATTTAATTACTAAAATATATATATTGTGTGCCAATGACATGAAAAGTTATGGTGGTTAAGTTCTAAATATCTGTGGGCTTATTAGATTCTTGGAGTAGAAATAAAGGTTTTAAAAATAAACTTGGTTTTAAAAATCAGATGATACCAAGGAATTACTGATAACTCTGTTATTGATGATATTGTGGTTATACATAGAAATGTCCATAATTTTCAGACCTGCATACTTTAGTAAGGTAAAATGGCAACGATATCTGGGAATTGCTTTAAAATACTTCAGTGAACAAGAAAGCGGCTGGGCGCTGGTGGCTCACACCTGTAATCTCAGCACTTGGGGAGGCCGAGGCGGGCGGACCATGAGGTCAGGAGATCGAGAACAACCTGGCTAACACGGTGAAACCCCCTCTCTACTAAAAATACAAAAAATTAGCCGGGCGTGCTGGCGGGCGCCTGTAGTCCCAGCCACTCGGGAGGCTGAGGCAGGAGAATGGCGTGAACCCAGGAGGCAGAGCTTGCAGTGAGCTGAGATTGTGCCACTGCACTCCAGCCTGGGGGACAGAGTGAAACTCCGTGACAAAAAAAAAAAAAAAGCAAGCAAATGTGGTAAAATCTTCAAATTACTGAATCTGGGTGATGGTATTAATGGGGGTTCATGTGTCTAGTTTTTGCGTGTGTTAAAAATTTCACAAGTAAAATTAGAAAACAAGGCAGTCACTTCTCTAATTGTGTAACCCTAATAATTTCACTTAATTACTCTATGCTTCAGTTTCACCATCTGTAAAATAGAAATAATAAAGAAGCCTAACTCCTAGAGTTGCTGAATACTGCTGTTAATATAGGAAAGCTAGTTTAGGATTTTAGGGGATGTCAAGAAAACATCCACTCCGCCCTCGGAAGCATGGCACTATGAATGGGCATTACCAAGCCCTGTGACCCTGGTGGTGACTCCTGTGGTCTATGTGTGGATTCCAATAGGACATCGGTATGAAGGTGGTTGGCTTGAGAAGGTGGCGTTAAGATCAAAGACTCTTGCCTCACGTGACTATGTTTCTTCTTTTCCTTGAACAAAAATTGTCCTTTTGAGGTTTTGAAAAGTAGGATTCATTTTTGAAGTTACCAGCAACAGCTGAATAACAGACCAGATTAAAAGGTAGCCCAACTCTGGCCCTTATTTCTTCCCTTTTTTTGTTCAACTTAAGGAGTATATGTGATGAGCATCTGTATGGAAAGACATATTTACCTTGGTCTAGCACCACAGGTGATTAGACCATTGATTTGGATGCAAGGGGAGGGAAAAATCAGCATAGGGAGTACCACTGGCTTCTTCCTTTCTGCTCAGTCCTACCACATACGGACTTCATATGAGTCCATACCTCATATGAAGGTTAGACCTAGGCAAATTTCAGGGAGTAATGAGTTTATACGAAGCAGAAAAGTGAAAGAGAAAAAAGAAGAAAAATGAAAATTTCAGGTTACCATAGTAAGGAAGACCAGGAAGTTTCTGGGGGCAATTAAACAGACTAACCCAAATTTATATAACACGATATGAACAGAACACTGCTGTACAAGTGCTTGGTGGTAAACGAGTTAAACACCAAAGTTAGTTATGTTTTCAGATAATAAACTGTATCCAAATCCTAGCTATTTTTTTGAGTACAAATCATACACACACACACACACACACAAACACACGCACGAGTAAGAATAACCAAAAAGGGGAAAAATATTTGATGTATTTAGAGAATAGCAATTAGAAGGGCATTGTAATGTTAGAACATCATATCTAACTCTTTGTACTTTATTCCACTTCTAGAAAACCTCCAAATAAAAATAAATACAGACCAGGCACAGTGGCTGACGCCTGTAATCCCAGCACTTTGCGAGGCTGAGGCAGGCAGATTGCCTGAGCTCAGGAGTTCGAGACTACCCTGGGCAACATGGTGAAACCCCGTCTTTACTAAAAACACAAAAATTAGTCAGGCCTGGTGGTGCGTGCCTGTAGTCTCAGCTACTGGGGAGACTGAGGCAGGAGAATTGGCTTGAAGCTGGGAGGCGGAGGTTGAAGTGAGCCAATATTGTGCCACTGTGTTCCAGCCTGGGCGACAGAGCTAGACTCCATCTCCAATAAAATAATAAAACAAAAACCAAAATAAACAGAATCATACTACTCATCACTTCTGTTGCTCACGCCCTGGTCTAAGCCACCATTACTTCTTGCCTGGATTACTGCAACAATCTCCTAACTCTGCTCATTGCTTCCACCCTTGCCCTACTACAAGCTATTCCCAACACAGTAGCCAGACTGATCCTTTTGAAATGTCAGATCATATCACTGTCTTTGCTCAAAACTCTCTGATGACACCCCATCTAAGAGTAAAAGTCAAAGTCCTTACAAGAGCCTCACAAATGCCTACAGATTTCCATATCACCTTCTTCCTTACCTGGCTGACTTCGACATTTCATTGCTTTCCATGCTGTGTCTTTTTCTTTTTTCACCCTTCATAAGAATTTATTACTAGGTAGAGTGTAAAACAATAAAGCTTCTAAATGGTGACATAAGAGAATATCTTTTTGACTTTGCAGGCTTTTTTGTAACAAAGTTTTTGTTTCAGTAGAACACAAAAATCTCTACCCATAAAGAAACAAAATGATAAATTGGAATTTTTTAAAATTAAGAACTTCTGAATATTAAAAAATGCTTAAGGCCGGGCATGGTGGCTCACACCTGTAATCCTGGCACTTTGGGAAGCCAAGGCAGGTGGACCACAAGGTCAGGAGTTCGAGACCAGTCTGGTCAACATAGTGAAACCCCATCTCTACTAAAAATACAAATATTAGCTGGGTGTGGCGGCACATGCCTGTAGTCCCAGCTACTCGGGAGGCTGAAGCAGGAGAATTGCTTGAACCTGGGAAGCGGAGGTTGCAGTGAGCCGAGACCATACCACTGCACTCCAGCCTGGGTGACAGACTCCATCTCCAAAAAAAAAAAAATAAAAAAAGCTTAATACAATGAAAGGGAGAATTTGGTAATAACTACAACTATCAAAGGACTCATTTAGGACATACAGAAAGTTACTGGAGAAATACAAATTAAAAAATATAATATACTTGAATTAAAAACACTGACACTTGCTAACACGTTAGTAACACTGTGGAAAAACCGGAACTCATATATATTACTGATGAGAGTATCAAATGGACAACCCATTTTGAAAAGCTTTTTGGTTATTTCTACTAAAACTGAGCATATGTATACGGTATGATCCAGAAATTTCATTCCTAGGTATAAGCCCAATATCAATGCCTACATTAATGTACTAAAAAGAAGGGCACAAATATGTATGTAGATAGAAATGATCATTAAATACAAAAACTGGAAAAAATTCAAATGTCCATCAGCAATAGAATAGATACATTACAGTCTATTCATCAATAAAAATTAATGAACAACTATTA
Source organism: Nomascus leucogenys (assembly GCF_006542625.1). Lineage (NCBI taxonomy): Eukaryota > Metazoa > Chordata > Mammalia > Primates > Hylobatidae > Nomascus > Nomascus leucogenys. Next base: position 98,451,884 of record NC_044381.1, read on the forward strand.
TGGTGAGGTCTCAGATTTACAACATTGAGCAAAAGAGGTCAGATTCTAAAGATAACATACTGTATAATCTTGCTTATATGAAGTCCAAAAAGAGGTAAAACTTACCCACACTGTTGGAAGTCAGGATAATGGTTACCTTTGAGGAAAAGGAGTGGTAACTGGTAGGGGGCACAAAGGGAACTTCTAGGTCTCTGGTAATGTTCTCTTTCTTTTTAAAAAATTAAAATAACTTTTATTTTAGAATCGGCGGGTACATGTACAGGTTTGTTACAAAGGTATATTGTGTAATGCTGACGTCTGAGGTAATAATGAATCCATCACCCAGGTAGTGAGCACAGTATCCAGCTCTTACCCTGCTGCCTCCCTCTCCACTCTTGTATTCCCCAGTGTCTATTGTTTCTATTTTTATAACTCTGTGTACTCAATGTTTAGCTCCCACTTGTAAGTGAGAACATGCGGTATTTGGTTTTCTGTTTCTGTTTTAGCTTAGGATAATGGTTTTCTCCATGCTGTCTCTAAAACATGCCAGTCGTACTTGCACTACAGAGCTACTCCACTTACTGCTACTTCTGTCTGGAATCACTTGCCCCAAACAGACACCTGGCTTGCTCCCTCCCTACCTTCAAATACCACTTCAGCAGTTGAGACCCTCCTTAACTTCCCTATTTTAAATAGCAACACTCCTAAGTCCACCATTCCCATCTCCCTTCACTGCTTTATATTTCTTCGTAGCATATACTACCAACTGAGATACTATAATTTCACTTAATGTATTTTCTGTCTTCTTTTCCATAAGAAAAAGCTCTATGATGGCAGGGCCTTTTGATTATTGCTATATCTCCAAATACTAAAACAGGGCCTGGCATTCAAAAATATTTGTTGAATAGTATATTTACCTTAGTTTATAAAAAAAATTAAAGTCTATTTAGCTACATCTCACACACCACAAATTTAGGGGGCAGACCAGTTTTCAGTTACATTATACATTAGGAATCCCTCTGAAACAACATATTTTCCCAGAAAACTAAAAATCCCATTCTCAGTTATTTCTTTGACGTAGTAAATAGAACCAGTGGAAAACCGCAAAATGCAGCTACCTTTTATTAGAGTTAATATAGGCTAAGTCTAATTAGCTGTGGAAACAGAAAATAGAAACATACAACTTAGGTATGTATGTTAAGGCTGGGCGTGGTGACTCAGGTCTGTAATCCCAGCACTTTGGGGGGCCAAGGCAGGTGGATCATGAGGTCGGGAGATCGAGACCATCCTGGCCAATATGGTGAAACCCAGTCTACTAAAAATACAAAAATTAGCTGGGCGTGGTGGCGCATGCCTGTAATCCCAGCTACTTGGGAGGCTAAGGCAGGAGAATCGCTTCCACCTGGGAGTCAGAGGTGGCAGTGAGCCGAGATCATGCCACTGCACTCCAGCCTGGTGACAGAGTGAGACTCCGTGTCAAAAAAAATGTTTATTAAAATTCCACTGAAATGAGATATCTTGTTTTCTATACTGCACAAGAATTTCCTTATGAATTAAACAACCATCACAATTTTTTATTGTCTTATGATTCTTCTCAGACTCCTGTTGGGACTGTTTAGCACAACTGTGACTCAGTGCTTGAGATTTCAGGCCTGATGACCTTGTTCTCTCTTCTGTGGGTCAGAATTGGGGAACTTCATCTATGGTAGCAAACTTTGGCAAGTTTCTTTTCATTCCAGAGGATCCAAAATTATTTCTTTGATTTAATACACAGGAACAACAGAAAAAGGCAAAATGCAGCCACCTTAGAGTTATTACAGCTAACAAGAATTAGCTATGGAAACATAAAGGAATATGGTTCTTTAAAAAGATGCTCTTAAAAACATTAAAATCTTTTCCAATTCCATAAGAGAGATCATGACATATACCTTTTTTCCTTTTTTAAATTAATAAAAGCTAAAATAATCCACCATCATTGCATGAAATTCTCTCAGGCTGGTTCTATTCTTCTTAGTCCACTTTCAGTATCATGTTTTAACATCCACATTATACTCTTTTAGTAACATTATTTCCTTTCCTCACCAATGCTAATGAACGGTCATAGCCAAATCAAATGAACACAAATAGTTTAGAGATGTGTTGTCCAGTACAGTTTTCTTCTATGGATGGAAGTGTTCTATTCTATGTTGTACAATATAGTAATCACTAGCCACATGTGACTACTGAGCGCTTGAAATGTGGCTAGTGGAACTAATGGGATCTTTAATTTTATTTATTTAAAATTTAAATAGCTATCTGTAGCTATTGGCTGCCATATTTGATAGTACAACATTAGAACCCAGAAATAAATAACCGGCCTACAACAGTATTCCTTATCAGCTTTATTAGGACCCGTTAACCAGAAGTTATTTCCCAGAACTTACAATTCCATCTAAGAATTACCATCCCCTAATCTAAGAATAACTACCATCCCCAAATCCCAAAGGTTACACACAAAAGGTGTATTTAAATAAAACGAACACTTACGGTTGTTATTTAACATGCTATTTATTTTTTATTTTTTATTTATTTTTTATTTTTTTAACATGCTATTAAAAGATAATTTTAACAGTAATAAGGACAAGAAAATTGAGCGAGAAAGAAATGATGAAAAAATATTGTTTTTTCCTTTTCTCTTACTACCCACCTCCAACTGGTGAGTACTCTGGGCTATACTTCCAAAATCCATCCACTTTTTTTCATCTCTCCTGCCTCCATCATAGTTCAAGCAACCATCATCTCTTGCTTACATTACAATAAAAGCTTCCCAACTTGTCTCCCTACTTTCTCTCTTGGTCCCTGAGTCGCTCATAAAATGGCCAGGGTGATTGCCTTAAAATGCAAATGATATCACATTATTATTGTCCTTAAAAGTTTTTTCAGTGACTTCTATCCTTGGAATATATTCCGAACTTCATTAAATAATCCTACCCAATTCTTCCTTCTTCTACTTCTCGGAACTCATCATGGCATCAGTTTCATCCTCACTTGCCACAGCCCTGTCACACTTTCTTTTCTACTGCTCGAACAGACCAACATTTTGTCTGGCTCAAGACCTGAGCGCTTACTGTTTCTTGTGTGTGGAATGCTATTTGCTCAGGTCTTCAGATGGGCAACGCTTGTCATTCATGCTGCAGCTCAAATATCCTTCTCAAAAGAGGTTTTCCCTGACACTTTACCTAATGTTGCCACCTAGTGACTATTACATCCTTCTGTTTTCAGATTTTATTTTCACAATCTGAAATAATCTTTCTTTCTTTTGTCTACTTGTTTCTGTCTGTTTTCCTCCTCTAGAATGACTCCGTGAGAACAGGAAGCATGTCTTCCCTGCTTGGCACATAGTACGCTCTCAATAATTGGAGGAAAAAACCCTAGATTTTCTATAACTATCATTTTAGCTCCTAAATAAATTGGTCAAGTTTGGTGAACTCTCCCAAGGCTGCCTCAGAACTAACAAATTAAAATAGAGATATTTAATCACTCCACTCAAAAGCTGCTTAACACCCTCATTTAACACAGTCAAAAAATTTTATCTTTTTTTTCCTTGAGTTTTACACTCTATTCCATCTATCAGTTGCCCATACAGCTGTGGAATAAAAAGTCCTAAAACCTCTCATAGCAGCCTGCCAGGAGGTTAGTTTCTTTAGCCTTCCTTCTCAATAATTTTGAGGCTATCCTTAAGGAACCTCTTCGTTAGTTTTTAGGTAAGGAGTCTGTTGGGAATGCAGTGCCACAGGAAACTAATTCTTGAACAGGGCAGATTGGTCACAGGCCCAGTATATTTTAATATATTTATTCTGTAAATGGGCTTTTTAAAGTAAATAATGATAACAAAGAAAGCTCTCAGAGATGAAACATTGTTATACATATTTATTATACTACCACAGGAGAAATATTTCAAGGAAAGTAAGGCTAAAAACTGTTGGAGATAATACCTTCAAGGCATTTTCTACCATCTTAGGTAGTAATCTGAAATGTCCAGGGAATTTTTAACCCATTTTAAAATGCATTTTTAGGCAGGGTGCAGGGGATCACACCTGTACTCCCAGCACCTTGGGAGGCAGAAGTGGGAGAATCATATGAGGCCAGGAATTAGAGACCAGCCTGGGCAACACAGTGAGATCCTGTCTTTATGCAAAATTAAAAAAATATATATCAGCCAGGCATGGTGGTGCATGCCTGTAGTTCTAGCTACTAGGGAGGCTGGGGTGGGAGGATCATTTGAGCCCAGGAATTTGAGGCTGCAGTGAGCTATGATCATGATTGCTCATCCTGAGTCACAGGGCAAGACTCTGTCTCAAAATATTTTTAAATATTTTTATCATTGTTTCTTGGTAGGAAACAATACAAAGGTAAGATTCTCCTTCACTGTGCCTGCCAAATCAACAAGACCTAACTCTAAGTATTATTAATAGATCCTTTTTTACTTACAGGGCATATAAGCAGACAGGGTCATGAAATGGTCAATCTACATACAAGCAGTTAGAGCTGTACACAGAATCTTAAAAAGAAAATCAATCTTATACAAAATTTCTCTGGTCTGTTACAATATGCATTCTTTTTTTTTTTTATTTTTTTGAGACGGAGTCTGGCTCTGTCACCCAGGATGGAGTGCAGTAGCACGATCTCTACTCATTGCAACCTCTGCCTCCTGAGTTCAAGCGATTCTACTGCCTCAGCCTCCCGAGTAGCTGGGATTACAGGCATGCACTGCCACACCCGGCTAATTTTTGTATTTTTAAAAGAGATGGGGTTTTGCCATATTGACCAGGCTGGTCTCGAACTCCTGACCTCAAGTGATCCACCCGCCTCGGCCTCCCAGAAAGTGCTGCCATTACAGGTGTGAGTCACCACCCCGGCCAACAATATGAATTCTTAACAACAACAAAAAAGTACTGCCCCTAACAGCATTTCACCCAAGAAAAGCTTATGTAAAACATTTATACAGCCCATAAAAGCATAAACCAGATGAAGACGATGTGCCTATGGCTACTGTTCAGGTATTTTTAGTGACTGAGTCTATTACCTATTATCATAAATCTTAGCATGGACTCTCATTTTTCCTAAGGAGTCTGAAATACAGCATTTCAATAGGCAGTACTCAACTTGACAACTGGACTAAATGCTAAAAATGCATTTATATCTATTTGCTGTTTTGCACTTCTAGGTACAATTTCTTATAGAACGACTGCAGAAGAAATTCAGCCTATGTGACCTAAAATACAGTTGAATGAGTACTTACTGCCTTTCTGTTCTTACTATTTATGAAGAAGACAGGTATCCTAGTGCCCTGTAGAGAAGGAATTTCTGAAACGTGAAGGACTGTGTTACCCTCAGAGAGGCACTTACGCACCTTCTTTATCCTTATTAGTTGTTCCTAAAACCTAAGACACAGGTATGGCAACTATAATCACTATGAGAATACATGTACATATATAACCCGGGAACCAAGCAAAACAAAATGCCAGTTGTCCTCTTTGAAGATCAGCACCCTTGAAAAGTTCCCACAATTCAAGTTTATACTTTTAGTTATTTTCCTGAGGGACATGAAAATAACTGGAACAAAACAAAATAACAGTCTGAATTGTATGAACTGTATAAAGGAATTAAGCACAAAGCCTGGAAGCAGAATGCTTATGATCTGGTATGATTCACACCCCCTCTTTTCTACTTATAGAATGGCAGAAATCATAAAGCAAAACCATTGTAAATTTAACTCGGAAATGTAAAGAGCAATGTCAAATGTCCCAAGTCTATAGTTTAAGTGATTACAGAAAGAAATAATAGGCTTTACCAGTCACTGATAAACAACGTGGTTTAAAACATTTTCAGATTTGTTAAAATTTAAAGGAAACTAGTCTTACTTACGGATTTAATATTCATATTAACTTTTCCAATATCACAGAGTATCTCAAAACGCTTTCAATAATACAGATGAGATTATTTCCAAAAACCCTTTGATGTATCATTAGTACAAACAACATGCAATTACACAACACTTTAATTTGAGACATATAGAATGAATATGCTACCAAAGCAGCATGACATACAACACCACGGTAATAGTAGATGACAAGCAAACTTTAAAATTAGGGATGATGGGTGTGATGTTTTTGCATAGAAGTGATAGCTGACCCAGAAGCGCAGGCATGGGTGGCCTTATAGAGAAGCAGATTGGGATGCTAATAAAAATTGTAGGAGTAAGGAAGACAAGGACAGGAGAATTAAGCTAAAAAGCAAAGATGTGAAATATCTCCGTTTTGCCTGTATGTTATCCACCCATCCAACCAACCAGTTATTACAATACTTAAAAGGAACTAGACACTTCTCAAGTCTTGTTCTTACTTGGGTCAAAGGCACATACAGTGTTTGGATGGTTGCATAAAAGTGCAATTTGATCTCGGTACAGAAAAATCTAATTGGTACTCACTCATTGAATTCACCCTCAACCTTGGTCTCATTAGTAAGTGCTCACTGACTGAAACTTTTGGGTCAGTTGGTCCTCTAGCCATACATTCAACTCTGAGAAAGTCTCTAACCTAATCAAGACCTGTTTTTAGCTTCAATGGCCTCTCCTGCCAGATAAAACAAAAGTAAGGAAATGGAATGTCTTGCGAAAAGCTGGGGAAACACACAGGCAACTGGAATAATGGAGCCATATCCCAGCTACAACTTGGAGCTATATACTTATCTCTTGACTTCTGGATTAAGACACAGATTAATGGCGCATATATATATATATATAGATAGATAGATACAGATATAAAACCTTATATCTATATATATGTCCTAGCATTAAACCAGGGACTGCTCTCAACCTTGTTCAACATAATGTTCAGTATTATCTACCGCGAAAGGACATGCCTTTGGAGAAAAACAACGCCGTACAAAAATGTGCAAATCACTTGATCCTATGAAGGGTCAGGCTCCTTTCTATAAAACAGGGATATTAATCATTGCCCTGCCTCACAGTGTCACTGAGAGGCTCAAATAACACAGTGAATGTGAAACTGCTGAAGTATTTTTACTATGTAAGGTGCTCCTTTTGGGAACTTCTAAACTTTCTTCTAAGAAGAGTCTTACTGTAAGGTTCTTTAGAATATCCATATACAGAAGATCTAAATTAATAGGGTTTTGGAGGTGGCGATGGAGAAAAATGATTGGGAGCGATACTGGGTCAGAATATAAGGTTCCAGAATTACAGTGAAGTCCTGATGCAAAACCAGAACAGTTATGTGCTTACCCTTTGCAGACCCTGGCCAACTCCCTCGCTGCCCGCCCCCCTCCTCCGCCCGACTGTTACTTTTAGGTGACCTACTAGGGACAAGTTGAGTGTGGTGGTGTATGGGGAGGGACTTTCAACCCTGAAGATCAACTTCTTCCCCAATCCCTTTAACAAACACTCCTCCTTCTCTTCGGGCCTTGTTCAGTTAGCCCAAACTATTTCTGGTAAGAAAATGGCTGTTACAAAATTTCTTTTAGGCAGCGTCCTATGAGTACCTACTCCTTCCCTCACCATGAACTATTTCTAACAGATTCAGAGTCTGCAAATCGTGCTATGTGTATGTTTTGTTACTTCCAAGGCTCACCCACAGGTCTCACCCTCCCAGTCTTAACTCTCCCATCTATAAAACGAAAAATGACAGCGCCTGTCAGCTCCATCCCACGGCCACCGAGAGGATGAATGAGTGCCTGGAAGGCGCCAGAAGTGGTGTCTGTTAAACACCCCGTCCGCCACTGTTTATAAAGTATCATGATGAGTCCCGTTATGCCTTTCCGCTCAAGGAAACCGCCGGGTTAGAACCAACACTCTCCGTCACTGAGGAAGGCAACGCTGAAGTTGGCCGGGCGCGTATTACGCACAGAATCTGTGTGTGAGTGCGGGGAAGGAGCGACCCCCCGTTACCGGGCGGGGCGGGGCTCGCGGCAAGCCTACCTGTTGTTCCGGATGCTGACCAGCACGCAAAGCACCAGCTCCAAGTAGGTGCGCAGCACTTCCAGCCAACGAGCTGAGAGCTGCAGGGCCTCGACTTCCTCCCCTCCAGTCCCGGTGTCCGCGCCACCTCCGTCGCCTGGGCCACCGCCGCTCAGGTAGTTCTCGGCGGCGAATTCAACACGCAGCTCTCGCACGAACCAGCCGCACTTGCGCATGAGGAATTCCAGCCGAGGCTGCTCCGCGGGCGAGACGCGGAGGCAGATGCGGAGCTGGGGCCAAAGGGCCGGATAGAAGAGGCACTCACGCCAGTGCGAGCAGGAGGCCGAGGCCCGCAGCCGATCGGGCGCCGGCAGAAAAGAGAAGATGTGCACGATCAGCTCGCTGGGCAGCGACGCAGCGCCCGCCGCCTGCCCGCACAGAGCCATCCGGCCCCGCCGCCGGCTGCCGGCTCCCGGCCGCCCCCGCAGTACCCGGAGCAGCCCCCGCAGCCGTCGCAGCTGCTGCAGCCGCAGCCGCCGCCACCGCGCTACCCGGGCGGCCCCGGCTCGGGTTCGAGCTCCCGGCGGTCGGGGCTGCGGCACTGACAAGAACAACAACATCAATGACAAGGAAGAAGGGGGCGGAACCGTCGTGGGTCTCGGCGGAACCAAGTAGAGCACAAGTTGTGGAGAGGGGGAAAGGCCTCTGCGGGCGTGGCCTGCCGGGAGCCAGCCTCTGTCCTCTCAAACTCTACTCACGTGCGTCCGAGGCCGGCACACTGAGTAACTGCACTGCCCTCGCTCGTAAAGTTCAGCGGCCCGGAAGCCTGAAGGCATACGGTGAGGAAAAGGCAGCCCTCCCTGCGCCGGTCGGCGGAGACAGAGAAGTGGTAGGAGCTGAGTTTGACGTCGCCGCTGGTGGGAGGAGTCCGGCGCGCACCGGCGCGACTTCCGGAAGAGGGAAGCGCCCGATTGCCTGTAGGGACGGGAGACGCGGCACGTGATCTCTGACGCACGCAGGCCGCGGGGCGGGGCGGGGCGGGGTTGGGCTGGGCGGGACTGGAACCCGCGTTTGGCGCCCCTTACGCCTTACGGTGGCCGCTGCGCCCCGTCACATCTGTAAGTCGGTTAATTTTGGCACTCGGTTGATGGAGGTGGCGGTACTCTGGCTTAGTGCGAGAGGTTGTCACGCTTCTTTGTAAAACTTTTCTCACTTTGGGCTGAGGACCCTGAGCCAAAGTGGCGGCATGCAGGGTGTTTCTCAGCCATCCCGATACCTGCCCAGAGTAGGGTTAAGAATTCCTGAGATTGCGCCGCTGAGAGGGAGCAGGCGGACAGGCGGGCTAACCCCGGCGGGCTGTGCCGGGAGGGGCGGCGTGGGGCGTGGCGGAGGCCGCGAGTGGACCTGCCTCCTCAGTCCAACCACGCAGGTGGACTTCCGCGCACTCGCTGGTCTGTGGGGAAGCAGTGAGGACAGCGTCACTTTGGATTCAGAGGGAGAGAAAAAAATTGGCAAGTGGGTCTGAGATCCGCAGGTTGTTACCAGCCTCTTCTCCAGAGCTTGAGGAAGGGTCTCTGTTCCCAGTGCTGAGATTTAAGGCTCTCGTTGAAAAGTTCACAGTAATGCAGAGCTTTGATTTTTTTTTCCTTTCTTCTTCTTCTTTTTTTTTTTGCCTGATACCCCTAACTTAGATTTTCTAAACCATGTCCCTAACTTCACCACAGCCTACTGCAAAGTAAACTCTGGTTGCAGAGAGTGGTGAAGTCAGAAAAGAGTAAGTGACTTTATGTAATAATCGAGGGTTGCTTTAGGGAGGCTGCCTCTTTATGTAATAATTGAGGGTTACTTTAGGGAGGCTCTGCCTCGTTCTTTTGTGGTAAACACCAAGACTTTTTTTGTGTGTGTGTGATTTTAAGGAGCGGAGAATTTAATAGGCAAGAAAGAAGGAAGAAGGCTGAAGGAAGACGCTCCCCCTTACAGAGACAGAGGGAGGGGGCTCCCAAGCCGAAAGAGGAGACCCCCATTCTTGATGTTCTTAACCCTTTGAGGGCAAAGCTCTCCGTTCATGTTTCTTAATGCCTTGCACATACCAGGTTGCCAACAACATGATGTGGTTTATCAGTTGTGATAGGTTAGTTATCCGACCCCCTGTTTGCAAGAGTTTTAGGTAATTATACCTTATTAATTTTAATGAACTCTTAGAGGGCGACCCCAGCCGTGGGTTGGGCAGGATGAAATACTACCCATTTACCAGTTTACAGACATTTAGGTCGTTTCCAGTTATGAATACTGCTGTGAACATTCATGTGCAAGTCTTTGTGTGGACGTATGTTTTAATTTGTCTTGGGTAGATACCTAGGAATGAAAGTGATGGGTCGTAGGGTAGTTCTATGTATAACTTTTTGAGAAACTGGGAAACTTTTTCCAAAGTGGCTGCATCATTTTTCATTCCCACCAGCAATGTATGAGGGTTTCCAATTCTCTGACTTTTTTTTTTAATATTCTAGAAATGCACTGTAATTTGAGATTGATACTTTTTTCTTAGCATTTTGCTAGCAATAAGCTACCTTCTTGGATATCATTAATAATTAGTCTTTAATTATTAGGAATGGTTCCTGAGTAAAATGAAAATATGTCAGTCTCCCATAAATGAAATTCATTATTTTAGAATTTCAAACTTTCTTATTAAATGAAGTGTGGTAGGAATCCTGTTTTAACAACTGTAAGCTAAAGAATTAGCTGTGAATCTTGCCCAGTTTTAATAATAAATCAGTGAATTCCAATGGTTGCACAAAATTTATCAGGCCAATATATTTACTATTAATTAAATGTATATTGAGTATGTGTATTTAGCATGTTAAGTGAGTTAGATTCTTTTGACATATATTCTATACTGCTAAAATAAAATTGACTCATATAGGACAGAATGGAATTACATTTTGTGAAGTTATAAAATCTGAGCTATGATTCAGAGTGTGGGAGGAAGTACTGACGTTATGAAGCTCATAAGTACCTAGTAGTACTAAGCTCCAGGTTCCAAAAGTGGCATATTGTCACTATAGCAACCACCATGCTTATTTAGATTTGAAACCCAGGCAACGAGTGGTGGATAGGACTATAACATTAAGGTAGATATGTGCTGTGGTGGATTGGTATGCCTGCCTGGTGATAGTCAATGGTCTGTTCTGTTTTTCTTGTTACACTTATGGTTAATTCTTTTAGAGATAAATTAAGCACTTAATATTTTTATATTTCTCCTTTTCTAACATGGTAAGTTTAGTGTTTTTCCTAGTTAGGTAATTGGGATATTAAATATATCTTACTATAGCTTTCTTTCCATTTTTGCTTAAGTTTGGCAACTTTCTTTGGGTTAAATATAACTTTTATTATACTGAATCACTTGCAATTTTATAATAGAAAAAAGTAACCATGACAGATTTTATTTTAGCTGCATCATGAAACGATGTTCGAGGCTACCAATAAACATGAAAATTGCCTAAATTGTAATATTTCTTGAAAAAATACAGTTTTCTGAGTGATGTCTGGGTTTCAGACATTGTTGACAGGTAGAGGTGACATAATACCCTTCCAATTATCTCTTAGCATGTACCCATAAATTTACCTAGAGGCACAGGAGCCTTCTGGGGCAATAGATCTGGGGACCTCATTCCCGTCACCCTTGTCTGGTGGATTGAAGTGTTTCCTAGTGGAATCATATTATAGTAAAAAGAAATGAGGGATTGAAGGGAATTCATCTTTAGAGGGGGAAGTCTGCGTTGGTGAGCTAGATGACAGAGGACCAGATCATTGGTTTGTCAGTCTAGGTGCAGCATGTCGCTGATATCACAACTTTGTCTAACCAAGCCACTCATGAGTTGATTGTGCAAGACCTCTCTCCATAAAGCAGGGATTGATAGTTCATATATCAAAGGAATCAGATACGTGTAGTGAGAGAAGAACTGGGTACTGTGCAATATAGGGAGATGGAAAGATTGTGTCTTACAGGAGGATCCTTTTCCCAAGTGGGAAAGTGGGCTCTGTGTTTCCAGATTTCCTAGTTTTTCAAAAGTAACTAAAATCCTCATTTTTAAAAAGGTTAAACCTTCAGATTGCCAATTTATTTACATTAAAAGTATTCTGTGGGCATAACAAAACCAGATTTAGTCTTCAGGGCACCAGTTTCAAATTCTTTACCAAAGCTCTCAAAACTGTGGGCGAAGGCCATTTTTTGTCTCTGTACCTAGGCCTACTAGCTAATCCCTGCATTTTAAGTCCACTTCCAGAGCTATTTTTTTTTCCTATCCATCCCATTTAGTTAAAAAATGAATTAAAAAGGTTTAACTTGAATGCCTCTTTTATTGCATTAGTGATTTCTTCCCTTTTATTTAAGAGGATGGGTGTTTTCAGAGGTACCCTTTATTGCTTAAGTACATATTAAAAACTGAGTGTTATGTTTAACGCAGCTGATTCAACCAATAAAATTCCTTGACTTCTAGTTAAAATCAGTAATTGACTAATGATCCTCGTTGGAGTTGTGCAGCTTAGATTATAGGCAGGGTCCTACAATGGGGCTCACAGGACTGTTACTTAAGAGGCTCAGTCTCCAAAGTAGTCATTTTAATTGGGTTCCTTTGGTTGTTTAACCTAACTAGCTTAAGCACTGAGAGGATTTCCTTTCCTCCTTCCCTCTGGTCCTCTTCCTCCTCTTCCTGGAGTTTTGAGGACATCCACAGGTGTCTTTTGATGTGTAGGGACTGGAATGGAAAACTAAAAGCAGGAGCTAAGGTTACTCTCTTCATCTCTGAGTGCCATAGTTTCTTGGAATCTTCATCAAGCTTTTCCAGGTCATACTGGCTGAGTAATCCTAAGACTTTGTCATGAAGAAATATATTATTCATGGCTAATTACTGCAATATTCTCATTGCAGAATTTAATATTTAATCCTTTGGAGAATCTTTTTAGCCCATTAGGTGCTGAAAAGGAGAAATGAAGTGAATATTTTCATATAGTAGCCTTAATTGGAATGTTGTCTTGCTCTAGGCCAAAGGGGTTTCACTTGATGTACCAACTTTAATTAGTTTTGGAGGCTGAGAAGTACTATGTTAAGATTTTGAGGTTGTCCTCATTCTACTGGAAGGAGTATCATTTGATTTGTGATGTCTGCCATAGTTGGAAAGAATTGGTGACCTGTTTAGTTAATTATTGTCTAATGTGACTATATATTAGTGTTTGTTTTCTACATTTGTTGCACTGTACAGATACAATCTTTAGTGAATTCATGCCAATTCCTTATTTTGTGAATAGCAGCAGATCACTTAAATAAGTTTTAAAAATTATTTCAAATTAGGAGTTTTTATAATATAGCTACAACGTATTACGTAAATTTTGACATCTATAGGTGAATCAGCTCTTAACTGAATTCTCTGGGAGTGTGAATCAGTTCTTCATTTATACTGAATATTAAAAGGGGAGTTATACTTTCATACCACAAGGGAAATAAAGCAAATTTTTCATTCACTTGAAGGTTCTGGAATTTCTTCCATAGTATTCAGTTTATGTAGGAAGATTCTCATATCTCTAAAATCTGACCCATTAGCAAGAAATTTCTAGTAGAAATTCATTACTTTTTTTTCTTAAGAGTAATACATGACCATGGTAACAAAAAAATGTAGTACGAAAGTACTGTTGATGAAAAGCAACAAATTTTCATCTCTTGCCTCCCATTGTCAGGCCTACCCCCAGAAATATTTTTAACAATTTTGATGTTAGATTCATTAGGTAATTTTATTTCATTTAATTTATTTTTCTTTTTTTCCCCCAAACCTTGCCCCCTTCCCTCCCCATCCCCACCAGTAGTCCCCAGTGTCTGTTGTTGCCGTGTTTATATCCATGAGTACCCAGTGTTCAGCTCTCACTTATATGTGAGAACATTTGGTATTTGGTTTTCTGTTCCTGCATTAATTCTTAGGATAATGGCCTCCAGCTGCATCCATGTTGCTGCAAAGGACATGATTTTTGTTATTTTAATGGCTGTATAGTATACCATGGTATATATGTACCACATTTTCTTTATCCAGTTCACATGATCGTCATCTAGGTTGATTCCGTGTCTTTGCTATTATGAATAGTATTGTGGTGAACATGCGAGCATGTATGTCTTTTTGGCAGGATGATGTGTTTTCTTTTGGATATACAGCAATGGGGTTGCTGGATCGAATAGTACTTCTAAGTTCTTTGGGAATTCTCCAAACTGCTTTCCACAGTGGCTGAACTAATTTACATTTCCACCAAAGTGTATAAGTGTTCCCTTTTCTCTGCAGCCTTGCCAACATCTGTTATTTTTTGACTTTTTAAATAACAGACATTCTGACTGGTGTCAGATGGTCTCTTATGGTGGTTCAGATTTGCATTTCTCTGACGGTTAGTGATGTGGAATATTTTTTTCATATGTTTGTTGGCTGCTTATATGCCTTATTTAGGAAAGTGTTTGTTCATGTCTTGCCCATTGTTTAATGGGGTTGTTTTTCACTTGTTTGGTTGTTTAAGCTCTTTATAGATTCTGGATATTAGACCTTTGTTTGTGGGGTAGTTTGCAAATATTTTCTCCCATTTTGTAGTTTGTCTGTTTACTCTGTTGGTAGTTTCTTTTGCTGGGCAGAAGATCTTTAGTTTAATTAGGTCCCACTCGTCAAATTTTGTTTTTGTTGCAATTGCTTTTGATAATTTAGGCATAAATTATTTCCCAAGGCTGATGTCCAGAATAGTGTTTCCTAGGTTTTCGTCTAGGATTCTTGTAGTTTGAGGTCTTACATTTAAATCTTTCATCCATCTTGAGTTAATCTTTTTATATGGTGAAAGGTAGGGATCCAGTTTAATTCTTTTGCATATGGCTAGCTAGCTACCCCAGCACCATTTATTGAATAAGGAGCCCTTTCTCCATTGCTTATTTTTGTCAACTTTGTCAAGGATTAGAAGGCTGTAGGAGTGTGGCTTTATTTCTGGTTTCTCTATTCTGTTCATTGGTCTGTGCTGTCTGTTTTTATATCACTACTATGTTGTTTTGGTTACTATAGCCTTATAGTACAGTTTGAAATCAGGTAATGCGATGCCTCTGGCTCTGTTCTTTTTGCTTAGGATTGCTTTCACTATTCAGACTCTTTGGTTCCATATGAATTTTAGAATAGTTTTTTCCAATTCTGTGAAAAATGACATTGGTAGTTTGTTAAGAATAGTGTTTAATCTGTACATTGCTTTGGGCAATATGGCCAGTTTAACAATATTGATTTTTCCAGTCCATGTGCATTGAATGTTTTTGCATTTGTTTGTGTCATTTATAATTTTTTTTCAGCAGTATTTTGTAGTCCTTTTTGTAGAGATCTTTTACCTCCTTAGTTATATATATCCCTAGGTTTTTTTTGTGTGTGTGTGTGGCTTTTGTAAATGGGATCATGTTCTTGATTTGGTTCTCAGCTTGAACATTATTGGTGTATAGAAATGCTACTGATTTTTGTACATTGATTTTGTATCCTGAAACTTTACCAAAGTCATTTATCAGTTCCAGGAGCCTTTTGGTGGAGTCTTTACGGTTTTTTAGATATACAATTATACTGATAGCAAAGAGAGATAGTTTGACATCTTTTCCTATTTAGATGCCTCTTTAGGTAATTTCAAATTATATGCCTTTACTTATACTTTTTTCTCTTCTTTTTTTTGAGAAGGGATCTCACTCTGTTGCCCTGGCTGGAGTGCATTGGCAGGATCATGGCTCACTGCAGCCTCAACCTCCCAGCTCAAGCAATTCTCCTGCCTCAGCCTCCCAAGTAGCTAGGACTATAGGCAGGCACCACCACACCTGGTTAATTTTTAAATTTTTTGTAGAGATGGGGTCTTCAACTCCTGGCCTCAAGCAGTCCTCCCACCTTAGCCTTTCATAATGCAAGGATTACATGTATGGGCCACTACGCCCACCCACTACCTATGCTTTTTAACTGATTAACTTTAGACATCATCTGTGTACTCCCTTTTTGTAAAATATGAAAAATATGAAGATGTAGTTCAATTACATTACTCTCTTTCCCTCTTCCATATTCCTACCAATATTTGATAATCGTAATATTTTGTTTTTCCCTTGGTGTTTTTTTATTCTTTTTCTTTTTTTTGGAGATGAAGTCTGGCTCTGTTGCCAAGGCTGGAGTATAGTGATGTGATCTTGGCTCACTGCAGCCTCCATCTTCTGGTTCAAGCAGTTCTCCTGCCTCAGCCTCCTGAGTAGCTGGGACTCCAGGTGTGCCTCACCACGCCTGGCTAATTTTTGTATTTTTAGTGGAGATGGGGTTTCACCATGTTGGTAAGGCTAGTTTTGGACTCCTGGCCTCAAGTAATCTTCCCGCCTCAGCCTTCCAAAGTGCTGGGTTTACAGGCATGAGCCACCGTGTCCAGCCTCTTGGTTGTTCTTACATTAATCAGCTTTTGCTACATAGCAGTCACAATCTTCTGTCTATAATTGGCTACATTATAGTGGATTAGATACATATTAGGCAAATATTCACTTTTTTCCCCTTTACCCACCTTTATGGAAAAAGCATACTTTCTCCCATGATTATTAATGTTGGACTTGGGTCTTATGATTTGTGTAAAGTTAATTTTTCCTTTCTTTCTAAGAAGGGCTCTAATTAATAAAGATGCTAGTTTGTATAAAAGGGAACGTGAAGATCTTAATGAAAACAAAATAGCAGTATATTTTTTCACTCCTTTATCCCCTGAAGGTGTTCTTAGCAGGTGGCTTTCCTTCATGTGATGATTCAGTGACCCTAATTCCTTCTGTTTTATAGTTATACCATCCTTAAAATGCCATGTGATTCTCTGTCTCTTGTGATGGAAGGGGGAGAATGGAGAAGGCACTTCTTAATTGCCTTAGCAAGGAAATGACAGATTACTTCCTACATTCATTGGCTAAAACTAGACACATGGTCTTGCCTAAATGTAAAGGGTCTGAGAGATGAAGTTTTGCCACAAAGAAGGTCTATCCTTTTATTACTATTTTTGGCTGAAGGTAAGTACTAGGGTCCTTGTATTTGCTGTGGACAGAGATGGGAAAAAACGGTGGATTTGTTTGGTATAGTTTTCTTGTATTCAGATCCTTAGTTAATCTCTGTTCCTAGCTAACCTTCTCAATCTTTCCTTAATGTTCCTTAGAGATAGTTCCTCAGGTGCACTGAACCCAGAATCTCTAAGGTTTCAGTGCACAGGCCAGCTTTTACCTCAATTGCAGCTTCCTCCTAGTGATGGTGGTGGCTCATCTGGAGCAGCTGCTGTGGTGAAGGCCGCTGCAGTAGGAGGGGTTGCACCTGGGGCTGTGCCCTCTGAAGAGCCAGCAGGGGGTGTGAACAGGTGATCCCAGTGTAAGTCTCACACTCTACCAAATTGGTGGGGCAGGAGCCTGCACTTGTAGGTGCAGCTGCAACCACCCAGCCATGGCTTCAGACCTGGGCATCCCTGTGCTCTCTGGGGCCGAGGAAGCCTCTTGCCCCCACAGGTTTGGAAGTGCCTGCTCCCACTCTCCCTGGCCTCTCCATGCTCTCAGTTCCCACTCTGGTGTGGAGCAAAGTTGTAGCTTAGCCCAGGTACTGTCGTGACCCAGCCAGGTGTGTGCATGCCTGGGGCAACACTGACACTGACTCCCACCCCCCTACTGCCGCCTTGGGCACTGATGAGCTCAGAGGGAGCTGAAATTCTGCAACTTTGGGCACTGATGAACTCAGAGGGAGACCAGGGGTGCTGAGGGCAGCTTGGTGTGGGCCTGTGGACTCCCCTCAGCACGGACAGCCTGGGCACAAATGGCACGTTGATGGCAACGGGAGGCAGACAGATTCCTAGGCGGGAAGGGGCAGGTCCATGGTGAAACCCTGTCTTGAAGCCAGGGATGGCCTGAAGCCTGGGTGCCTGGGTGCCAGGCTGCCAATTATGGGTGGAGTCCGCGGCCCAGAGTGGGAACTTATGGTGCTTTTTCCATGCCTGCCCATGGCTACCCATGGATCAATCAGCATGTACTTCCTCCCTTCTGAGCCCATAAAAACCCTAGACTCATGCAGACTCAGATACTCTTCAGGATGACCTGCCAGCGGAAAGGAGCTACCCGCTACACGTCTTCTCTCTACTGAGAGCTGTTCTGTTGCTCAGTAAAGCTCTTCTCTGCTTTGTTCACCTTCCAGTTGTCCATGTAACCTCATTCTTCCTGGACATGGGACAAGAACTGGGGACTCACTGAATGGTAGGTGTGAAAGGAGCTGTAATGCTTTCTTGGCCCACTTGCCAAGCTGCAGGCAGTGACATGCTCCCAGACTATGAGAGTGAAGAGTGACAACCCTTCTGAGAACCCAGACCTTGGGATTTCCTGAGGCAGAGCTGCTGTAACACTATAGCACTTCCACCCTTTGTTGGTGCCGGGTGGCCGCCCCATGCAGTGGGAGGCAGCAGTGGGGCTGGGCTAGCCATGGGCTGCAGTGGGGTGGTGGGACTGAAAGAGCTATAACACAAATGGGCTTAAACACTCCCCACTGAAACTTGCTGCCATCCCTTGCTCTCTGCACTGCAGGCAATGAGAAGGAGAGAAGAGCTGCAGCCCTTCTGGAAGCCCAGACCTTGGGACTTCCTGAGCTAGAGCTGTGACGTGCTATAATACCCTCTTTGGGTGCTCTGTGGTTCCTGGCATCTTCGGGCTTTTGGGTGCCACCTTGTTCCCCTCATCCAGACACTGGTCTTTGCAGCGGAAGCTGCTTGCAGTACATCTGGTCCAGCCAGAGCCTCACATGGAGCCAGTGCCTGTGCTGGTGCTTGGAGCTGCCTGCTCTGCAGCAGCAGCTGGTATGCTTGGCTGTGCGCAGTGGCCAGATTCCACACTTACTTGCTCATACGTCTCTTGTCACTGAGTGCTTGGCTCACCCTTAGTAGCCGTGGGATCCAGGCCAGTAGTGAGAGCCAAGCACAGCAGGCTGGGTCGAGTGGGTGGAACAGTCCAGTGGGTGTGAGCGAACTCAAGTAGACGCACCGCCAGCCACAGAAGTTTCCGGTTGGCAAAGCGACACCCAAAGGAGCATGGGTCACTAGTATGTTATGTTCTGCTTCGGTTGTCAGTACACTCCTGTCCACTTTTTGCCTTTGAGGAAATATTTGGCATCTCTTAGTGGCCAATGGTCATCTCTTTCCTAGGTGAGTTCTCTTCATTATTATATGGAGTCAAGTATCTATACATTGTTTTTAAATTTTAAGTTTCGGGAGTCAGAGGAAATAAATCTAGAATATCTTCAATTAGTACCCTTAACAGAATTTTAATTTTTGAAAAAATATGTATTGCTTGAACAAGATGTATTTTCTATCCATGATGAACTGAGGATCAATAAATAGGGGGTGGAGGATATGTAAAAAGGTATAATATATAATCCTTGCAACCTGAAGAATTTCTACTCTACTCCAACTTTGATGTCACTGCTGGCTTAACTTTCTAGAACACTGATTCTATCGCAGTTCTTCTTCTTTTTTTTTTTCTTTTGAGATAGAATCTCGCTCTGTTTCCCAGGCTAGAGTGCAGTGGTGTGATCTCGGCTCACTGCAACCTCCACTTCCCGGGTTCAATTGATTTTCCTGCTTCAGCCTCCCTAGTAACTGGGATTACAAGTATGTGCCACCATGCCCAGCTAATTTTTGTATTTTTAGTAGAGATGAGGTTTTGCCATGTTGGTCAGGCTGGTCTCGAACTCCTGCCCTCAAGTGATCTGCCTACCTCTGCCTCCCAAAGTGCTGGGATTGCAGGCATGAGTCACCACACCTGGCTATCATAGTACTTCTTTACAAATGTTCAGTAATTTTTTTCCTTGCTCATATTTCTGTGTAAACTCTGGTCAATACCTGCCTATCAGTACTTGTCCTTCTACTGAGAGCTACTCAGTTTATTGTGTTACCTACATGCCTTGTTCATTCTTTTGCTTTTGTACATGTGGTCTCTACTCTCTAAAGTAACCATCTTTTCCATACCTGAGTCTTATTGAAACATAAATATTGAATTCAAATTTCACTTTTTTCAAGTCTTCCGTCCTGACTACTACAAACTTAGTGATGCTTTTCCTCTAATCATCAACAAAGCTTATTTATCCATATTAATTGTTATCGTTTGACAATTCTTTGTGTTCTTCCTTACAAAGTATAGACTCCCTAAAGGAAAAGCCTTTGCTTTATACCTTTTTCATTGTTCTTCGGTGTCTAGCATGGTGAAGATTTCATGCTGAGTATATCATAAATATTTATTGACTGAAGCCCTGAATTGTTTACTTCTACTCAAAGTGTGTTCTGTAGACGGATGTCAGTCCATGAACTGTTTATTACTGCTTTGCTGTAATATAAGTAAAGAAATTGAGAATAAACTTTAGAAACTTTTATAGTCATTTGACAGAGTAGTTTTATATCGGTTGAAATTTATAATAAAAAATGTGGCTTCTAGTTTGCATGTTTTTTTTTTTTTCTTGAGATGGAGTCTCGCTCTGTCTCCCAGGCTGGAGTGCAGTGGCGTGATCTCGGCTCATTGCAAGCTCCGCCTCCTGGGTTCACGCCGTTCTCCGCCTTAGCCTCCTGGGTAGCTGGGACTACAGGCACTCGCCACCAGGCCCGGCTGATTTTTTGTATTTTTAGTAGAGACAGGGTTTCACTGTGTTAACCAGAATGGTCTCGATCTCCTGACCTCGTGATCCACCTGCCTTGGCCTCCCAAAGTGCTGGGATTACAGGCGTGAGCCACTGTGCCTGGCGTAGTTTGCATGTTTAAAAAAATTTCTGGTAATCATCTTCATTTCATTTTATAAAAGTATCAGTCCACAATGGAATAGAAAAATTAAAAAATGGCACCTTACCATAGATTGCTTGGGAAGCACTGATTTGGACTACAAGGGATATGAGAATTTAGCAAAGAAGAGATCGGTATGTTTTGGCCTAGTAGAAGATGATTTCATGTTGGAGGTGAGATCTTTACTTGAAGGTTAAATAGCATTTGGATGGTTGTAGTACACTGGGTTGTTTCAGGTAGGGATGACAAGGTTTTGGACCACAAATGGAGTAGTGGTGTGGTGATATGTTTTGTGGTGACCAGGGGGGAAAGAGTTCTGGCAGAATTAAAAATCAAATTTATGAAAAGCTGACGAGACACCAGATAAAATGAGCATTTCCTGTTCATTTGGTTACTGCTTGAGCTATGGCATGATGAAAACCTTTCATTCACCGTATGTTTATGGCTGATTTTCCAGGGGACTGGTAATACTAAGTATGTTTTAAATTTTATTTATTTGAAACATTGCTTTTTAATTTAGCCTTTAAAAATTTTAGATGGTTGGCTTATTAATGTAATTGCCAAATGTAGGTTTAATATGAAGTGACATAAGTAAAATGTAAAGAAAAATAATTGATGACAGTTATTTTAGGCCAGGCATGGTGGCTCTTGCCTGTAATCCCAGCACTTTGGGAGGCTGAGGTGGGTGGATCACCTGAGGTCAGGAGTTCGAGACCAGCCTGGGCAACATGGTGAAACCCCGTCTCTACTAAAAATACAGAATTAGCCAGGCATGGTGCTGTGCGGCTGTAGTCCCAGCTACGTGGCAGGCCGAAGCAAGAAAATCACTTGAACCCAGGAGGCGGAGGTTGCAGTGAGCGGAGATTGCACCACTACACTCCACCCTGGGCAACAAGAGTGAAAATCTGTCTCTCAAAAAAAAAAATTATTTTAAATAGAAAAACCCTGTTTTTATCTTGTTCTCTATTTTCCTTTGTCAGTTTCATCTTGGACCAAAGCTTTTCCTCATTGTTGAATTACAATCATGAATTCAGAGACCTGGGATTAAAAAGAATATTGATATAACGATTGCTCCTGGAGAATTAACATTTAGCTTATAGCATACAATGTGAGCTGAACTAGTTATATTTTTTTATTGTGGTAAAATATGCATAACATAAAATTTACCATTTTAACTATTTTAAGTGTACAATTCAGTGTCATTAAGTACATTCACATCATTATACAGCAGTTACTGCCACCCTTTTTCATCTTCTCAAACCAAAACATTGTATCCATTAAACAATAGCTCTCCATTTCCCATTTCTCCACTGAATCAGTTATTTGAAATCTACCCATTTTGGTATTTTCTTGCTTGTCTTATTTGCTACTTTTATAAATGAATATATATGAAGTACTCCTTATATGTATGGAACTGGGCCAGATGCTGAGCAGGGTTGAATTACAATTATAAAGAAGGCTGCACAATTTTCCATGATATTACGTGGTTTCCTGAGTGACAGACTCTTGTTGCATCACATTCTTTATCTTACATCCAAACTACAATCCAATTAAATGTGCAAAAGTACACAAGCTGATTTTTGTTTCAGAGGTTACCAGGAAAATAATTACACCAGTCTGACAATTTTAAATCAAGATTGAAGTAGTGCTTTGGTTTCATCTGAGATTTTGAGTACCTAAATGAACATATTTGCAAAATTATTAAATATGAAAGTGGGTGGTAGTTTGGTTATTTTTAAAATCCTGAATAAATTTTTATATTTATATGGATTTTGAGGTGTCCTGGTTTTATTTTTTCCTCTTTAACTTCTTTTTCTCTGTCATGTTCATTTGCACCCCTTGTTTCCCATGACCTGTAAGTTCTCCTATTTCCCATGGTGTTCTTTAGTCTTTTTTTAGAAATCTCACCTTTTTCAGTTTCAATTATCTCTCTGTAGGGGGGAAAACTCTCCTAATTCTGTATTTCTTAAAACTCTGAGTAACAGTTCTCAGTCTAGAACTGTGACCTGAAATTTCCACTTATATGGTCTGCTGTCACCTCAAACAAGGCATGTTTATTGTTGGACTAGTCATTTTTCCGTTAATTTTGTACACCCCCCCTTTTTATAAGTGGCATTATGTTCGTGTCGTTATCTAAGCTTGAAAATTTGTGGTATTTCTTTCCCTGTTCAAGTAATAGCCAATCTCTACCAGCTGTTTCTGTCTATTGTGATAATCACACCTGTCCTTTCCTTTCCATTTTTTTTTTCATTTTGTTCAATGCAGGGCCGATCACCTGATGCCTAGGCTACTGCAGTAGTTCCCCACCAGTGGAATTTTCCTTCAAGTCCTTATAGCATTTTCTTTGTGAAAATTGTGAATATTTAGATTACAGTTAATTGTGTCTCTCTCTCGCATGGTCTTTTTATCTTTTCATTTCCCAGAAATCTTGCAGCATTGTTGCTACTAAACACATATTTTTGAGAATTTGAGAATATGGTATTCTAGTTATAATCTCTTCTCCCTCTAATGTATTTTGTATAGCATTGCCAGGTTCTTCGTTAATTAAACAAATATTGAGTGCCTATTATGTGCTAAGGACTCTTTTAGGTGCCAAGGTTACAGTAAACAGCAAACAAAAACTTATGACCTTGGATGGCTTATATTCTAGAGAAGTAAAAGACTGATAAATTAGCAAAGTACATAGCCTTTTAGGCAGTGATAACTGCAAAGGAGAAAAAACATTAAGGAGGAAGACAGGGAGTATGGAGTGTGAGACATTGACATTTTGTCAGAAGAAGGCTTTCTGAGGGAAAAAAATATTAAAAAAAAGAGATTGACATTTTGGATTACAGTGGCTAGGAAAGCCCTTCTATAAAGGTAGCGTTTGAGTAAAAACTTGAAGGAATTGAGTGAGGAAGGCAATACATATGTGAAGGAAGAAGGTTCCAGGCAAAGGGAACAGCAGGTGTAAAGGACCTCTGATGCAAGTGTGCCTGTCATGTTTGAATATTGATGGGGAGCAGAGTGAGCTGGAAGATGACTAGTGGGAGGCAAGGGTGTATGTTGGGGGAGAGGTATGGAGTGGAAAAGTACAGATTGAATGGGGCCACGTAGATCACAATTAGAGGTGTGGTTTTTTACTCTGAGCTGGCTAGCCTTTGTAGGAATTTGAACATCCAAGTGACATCTGACTTACATGATTAGAGAATCATTCTGGCAATGATATTGAGGTAAGAGAGGAAGCAGAGAGACCAGCTAGGAGCTTTGGCACAAATCCAGTGAGAGGGAGATCTGGTTTGGGATATACTTAAAGTCGAAATAACAGAATTTCTGATAGATTGGATGTGGGGTGTGAAGGGAAAAGAAAAGTCAAGGATTATTTGAAAATCCTTGGCCTGAGAAGCTGGAAGAGTGGAGTTGCCATTAACTAAGATGGGAGTAGCCCTGAGAGGAGCAGATTTGGCAGGGGGTTTTCAGGAAGTTCGGCTTTGAATGTGCTAAATTTGTGATGCTTACTTGATGTCCAAGTCGAATGAGATGGCCTGGCTTCATGTGAGTGTAATAGATTAGACTGAAGTTCAAGAAGGAGGTCTGAGAATTGTCATCACAGAGATAATATTTAAAACTGTGAGACTGGTTGAGTCATCCAGAGAAAAAGTGTAGAAAGGAAAGAGATTACACTTTTTGAAATACTTTACACCTTCATCTTTTGGCTTAGTACATACCCTCAAAGGCTGCAGGTTTTCCATGACGTTTCATAGTGGAATTTCATGTAAATCTCTTACTTCAGTCAAACTGGAACACTTACGTTGCCTAAGCTCTCCTTTTGCATTGCTGCTTTCCTATGCTCATTTATTCTTCATACATAGAGTGCTTTCTTACCTGCTTTCTACCTAACTTAAATGCAGTTTTCTCCAAGCAGCATTATCTTATTACCACAGAGTGTTCTATTTCATTTTGCAAAATTCTGCATCTTTATTTCACCTCTCCTAATCTTGTCTCTACAGTTCGTCATATTTCTATATATGTCTTTTTTTCCTGATGAACTAATGAGATCTATGGCTGGTACCATCATTTTGAATATCTCATCTTCCACAGTGATCAGAACCCCAGTTCTACTTCACAGAGGCAATCTGTGGGGAATCAGTCTTTCCAAACACGATCAAGCTGGAGGAAGTGAGGCTGTTCAGGAATATCTGGACATTGATCGTGCTTTCTCTTCTTAGGTAAAGTTGTGGCCTTACTGGCACTGGGTTTGGCTCAAGAACCAGCAAGAACCCAGATGTTTGTAATTTTCCATTACAGGGCATAGCTCATTAGAGTTTGTTCTTCCCCAAATGGTGATGTAAGCCCTGAGCATCAAAGAGAAGTGTCACCCTCATAATTGAACTTGTTAAATATGGCAAAATGTCACCTTGTTCTCTCATTGGTAGTGCATGACTCTGGAGGCCAGTCACAGCTGTGTTGAGCCACGCTACATCTGTTCTTGCTCTGAGTGGCAGTCTCACTGCTAATAAGATTTTGAATCCTTAGCTAAGTAATTCAGGAACTAAATGTAAACCTATTTTCTGTGTGTTTGTGTGTGTGTGTGTGTGCACGCACTCTTTCCTGTAGTTCATAACTGATAGGTAATATTTGTTTACGGTTTACCTACTATGGGCTAGACATAGTTCTAATGCACTGCTTGCATTAACTCTTTTAATCTTCATAACATTCATATGAATTAGCCATCTCCATATTTATAGCCATTTTCTGATAAGAAAATTGAGGAGAAGAGAAGTTGAGTAACTTTCTTTAACAGACTGTAATGTTAAGTGGAGGAATGGGGTTTGATCCCAAGAAGGTTTGATCCAGAGTTTATATTTTTAACTGCTGTACTATACTAGTGATATGGTTAGGCTTTGTGTCCCCACCCAAATCTCATCTTGAATTGTAGTCCCCAGGTGTTTAGGGAGAGACCTGGTGGGAAGTGATTGCATTATGGGGTCACTTTCTTCCATGCTGTTCTCATGATAGTGAGTGAATTCTCATGAGATCTGATGGTTTTATAAATGGTAATTTTTCCTGTGCTGACACGCATACTTCTCTCTCCTGCCACCATGTGAAGAGGGTCCTTGCTTCCCCTTCACCTTCCATCATGATTGTAAGTTTTCTGAGGAAACAAAGCCATGTGGAGATGTGAGTCAATTAAACCTCTTTCCTTTATAAATTACCCAGTCTCAGGGAATTCTTTATAGCAGTGTGAAAGCAGACAGATACAACTAGTTTATTTGAAATGCTGCAAGCCAATTTTGATTATTTCTTTTTGTCTTGTGGTGGGTGTTTCTATAATTTTAAATAATATGCTCATACTACTACTTCTTGATTTATCAACTAAGGCGATAACTATCGATGACTTCATGTTTAAGATGATTTACTCTTCTGCTACTCTGTTTCCCTTCTTCAAACTTTATATAGTTATATATTATTGTTGTTATTTCCTCTGTTGGTTGTCTTTGTGACTCCAGTATGCCTGAACCTCTATTTCCTGTTCCATTAACTTTTGGCAGGACTGTATCCTTTATTCCCCGTTTTATAAAGTGAGAGTTTATTACCCGTACCCTCTACTTTAATTTTTACCTCCTTTCTGTCTTTTAACTTCTGTCAAATATCCCTTTACTTTAAAATTATCAGTTTATAATATTTATATTCTATTTAAGGAAGCCAGTATAACTTTGTGGTTAAGAATGTGGACATTGGAATTAGGTTGCCTGGGTTTAAATCCAAGCACTACCACATCCTAGCTGTGTCACCTTGGCAAATTATTTAATTTCTCTGTGCCTCAGTTTTCTCAATTATAAAATGAGGATAATGTACTGTCATTTCACAGGATTATTGTGAAGATTTATGTAAAACATTTGAAACAGGGCCCGATACATAATAAGGACTATATAAATGATTGCTATTAGTGTTATAATTATTCTGTAATCATGGTGAACTCTTCCATGCTTTCAATTTATTCTAAAAGTTCAATACATGATATTTAACTAATTAATTTGTTATGATTATACAATGCAGAACCAAGTAGTACACTGTGGTTACATTTCTTTGTCTCTGTGTTCAAAGTTGTGACCCTAAAAATAATGTTTCTGGTATCACGGTCAAATGGGGTATCTTTTCTTCCACTCCCTAAAATTTAAAAAATATGTAACATTTTAATTTTATTGATAATTAGATGATAACTTTCTTCTGTAACTCCCCTCTCCCACAGAATTTGGAATTGCTTTTTTTATTGACAAAAGAATAAGTTATTTTAATCATATTTTCAAAATTATCTGACTTCTGTCACACTTGGTTGTAAGAACTCACTCTTCTCGGAGACAGTCCTTTTATGATCCATGGAAGAAAAAATTGATTAATTGGACTTACCAAAATTGAAGACTTTTGCTCTACAAAAGATACTGTTGAGAGAATGAAAACACAGGTTATACCTAGGAGAAAACATTTTCAAATCACGTATCTGTTAAAGAATGGATATCCAAAATACAAGAAAAAAATTAAGGAAAGAGCCACTTTTAAAAAAATGGGCAAATGACCTGAACAACTGCTTCAAAAAAGACTTACGGATGGCAAATAACCATCTATAAAAAGATCCTCAACATTATTTGTCATTAAGGAAATTAAAACAGCAAGATATTACTGACATACCTGTTAGATTGGTTAAGAGAAAAAAAAAACCTGACAATACTAAATGCTGGTTATCTCATACTTGCCACTTTGGAAGATGGTTTAGCAGTGTCTTATTAAAGTTAAACACAGACTCACCACATGACCCAGCAAAAGCACCTTTAGGTATTTACCAAATTGGTTTGAAAATGTAAATCCATACACGTGCTTTAATCATAGTTGCCAGCTTTGTTCATAATCGTCAAAAACTAGAAGCAACCAAGAAGTTCTTAAGTAGATGAATGCATAAACAAACGGTGGTACATCCATGCAATGGATCATTATTCAATGATAAGCAATTGATGCTACAACATGGATGCATCTTAAATGCATTTTCCCAAGTTATTGAAGCCAGACTGAAAAGGCTACATCATATTGAATGATTCCATTCATATGGCATTCAAGAAAGGGCCAAATTTAAGAATGGAAAGCTAATCAGTGGTTGCTAGGGATTTGAGGAAAGGGGAGTTTTGACTTGGGGGAAAGAATGGGGGAGTTGTAGAGTTATAAGTAAATTGTAGTGGTGGACATATGACACTATGCGTTTGTAAAAACTGATAGAACTTTATAGCATAAAGAGCTTAATATATGCAAGTAAAAAAAATCAATCAACCAAGAGTTAGGGATCCCGGAGGGGAATGCAATGGTGACAAAAGAACCTAACAAGTCTGTTTCAGTTATGTGATATAACTTCATTAAAGCGATGGGGGAAAAGGTGCTGACCTCAATAATTTTTGGAAAACAGTGTTTTAACTAGAAACTGTAAGATTAAAGACAAAAGTGTACATAAATACTGCAGTTGGTAAAGTTGTTTCTCACAGGGGTATTGGTTAACAGTTCTGAAACTGCTGTACCTGTATACTGGAAACTGACAAATAAGTAACTGTATTACCATACATTTGGTGATTGATGGGAGCCAAGTTTCTCACTATTGGAGAAGAAGGTTGCAGAAAAGCAAGAGAAAGATAGAATGAACCATGTGGTACTGAATTAGATTTGTAGACACCAATATGACATTATATTTAGTTTAGTATAGATACTGCTGGGCTTTGTAGCAGGTGGCTAGTTTCATAGTGTGCAGTGTTCTCATTTTTCCCCCACCTTCACCCACCCAGACCACAACCCAAACACAATTGTCTTTATTTTTCTGCTTGTCTTTTTGCCAGTAGCCAAAATGTTATTTGTTCATGCCTGAGATAGGGTGTTACACAAAATTCTAATGAACTAGTCCAAATGCTTAACTTTTGTAGCTGGAAGACCTTCAAACATTTTAAACAAAGAAAAAAAATCTTGTTTTTTTCTTTTTCTTTTGGCTAGCATAGAGAACTTTTTATTTTTTATGAAGTAGAATGTGAGTCCTTTTGGGTATATTGGAATTTCTCTGGGGACAATTTTGAAAGAAACTGCTGCATACATGAAAAGAACATAAGGATTTCTGTTGTACAACTGTCTTCAAAATTTTACCTAAAGAGTTCCATTAAAAAATGCTACTAAGTAGAACTACTAAAATGAATAATAAAAAATATAAAAATGAATAATAATGAAAAAATACAAAAAAAAATTCAAAAATTTACCTAGAGTACCATTTTAAAAAGGCTCCTAAGTAGAGCTACTGAAATGAATAATAAAAAATGTAATATAAATTTCAAAGTAGCCTAATGTAGCAAGTTGAGAAGTAGAGCTTTTCCCATTCTCTGTGATTTGGGGCTGAGGGCCCAAAGCTGAGAACAAAACATATTAGTGTCTGGATTTCTAAAGAAGGGATGCTGCTCCATCTGTGTGAAACTAGCTGTGGCCACAGTCATTGCCAGGGAAGCAGTTCTAGGCAGTTCCTTGCATATGGTGGCTCTGTGTAGTGCCATGTGACTTTGCCAGCTTGTTTATAGCTAATTGGTGATTGTTGGGTCAAGTGCTCTTTCACTCTAACTGTAGCCAGGCCAGTGGCCTACCAGAAGATGCAATGAAGACATTGCCTACGTAGAAGTGGCCATTTGCTGGTCAGTTAGATATTTCTTTTTCTTTTTTCTTGTTTTTGAGACAGGGTCTCACTCTGTCACCCAGGCTGGAGTGCAGTAGTGCCATCATGGCTCACTGCAGCTTTGACCTCCTGGGCTTAAGCGATCCTCCTGCCTCAGCCTTCTCAGTAGCTGGGAATATATGTGTGTACCACCACACCTGGCTGATTTTTTTTTTTTGAGATGAAGTTTCGCTCTTGTTGTACAGACTGGAGTGCAATGGCATGATCTCGGTTCACCACAACCTCCGCCTCCCAGGTTCAAGCGATTCTCTTGCCTCAGCCTCCTAAGTAGCTGGGATTACAGGTGCCTGCCACCACACCTGGCTAATTTTTTTTTCTTTTTAGTGGAGACTGGGTTTCACCATGTTGGCCAGGCTGGTCTTGGACTCCTGGCCTCAAGTGATCCCCCCCACCTTGGCCTCCGAAAGTGCTGGAATTACAGATGTGAGCCACCACGCCCGGCCATGGCTGATTTTTTATTATTGTTTTTTGTTCTTGGTTTTTTTTTTTTTTTTTGTAGAGATGGTGTCCCACTATGTTTCCCAGGCTGGTCTCAAACTCCTGAGCTCAAGTGATCCTCTTGCCATGGCCTCCCAAAGTGGCGTGAGCTACTGCACCTGGCTGAATCTCCTTTCTGAGATTCTTTCTTTTAGTTTAGTTAGTTAGTTTGTTTGTTTGTTTTTGAGACAGAGTCTTGCTCTGTCACCCAGTCTGAAGTGCAGTGGTGTGATCTCGGCTCACTGCAGCCTCTGCCTCCCAGGTTCAAGCGATTCTCCTGCCTCAGCCTCCCAAGTAGCTGAGATTACAGGTATGCGGCACCATGCCTGGCTAATTTTTGTATTTTTAGTAGAGATGGGGTTTTGCCATGTTGGCCAAACTGGTCTCGAACTCCTGCCCTCAAGTGATCCACCTGCTTCAGCCTCCCAAAGTGCTGGGATTGCAAGCGTGAGCCACTATGCCTGGCTAGTTTTGGTTTGTTTTTAAACAGAAGTTACAGCAAGATAGGCAGTTGCTTACAAGAGCAAAACCAAGTAAAGCATAGATAAATAACTGAGTCATGTCAGTGTGGAAACATTGAAATAGAGCTCTGTCAACTCCTGCTAGAGCTGCCTGAATCCAAATTAAAAATAGTTTTTCATACCATCAAGTTCTATTTAAGTTTCATATAAGCTTGTTTTCAGGTATAAACAGTTTTTGGTATTGGGAATAGTGCTCTTCACTTGTCAGTTTATGGGAGACATTCTTTTTGTTTCTGTTCCCCATACATATCCACTTGAAATCCTTATCTGAAAGACTACTGTTGTTGCACCAGTGATTCTCTTTGAAGCTTCCACTATAATTCTTATCCACTTGAGCTATAAGGACTGACAGCATCTTCTGTTGCCATCAGGACTCCTTTAGGCTCAGGGAATGTGGTTACATTTTGTATCTGTTAGCAAAGGAAGGCTTTAAAATCGTAAAATTGTGTTTATTTTATAGAGTAAAATAGTGTTTATTTTACAGAGTAGTAATCTTAGTGGTGTTCTCCATCCTATTTAAAAAGTGTCACTGTCAAACAAAAACTTCACTTCTAAGGAGAAAACATGTGATAGGATGATTGACCAGAAGGTTCAAACTATTGAATTTTGGTGGGTTTGTAATAAAATGTTAATTTGTGGGTTATATAGAAATCTCATATGTTAAACTAGAGGAGAGAGAGAGAGCGAAGAGGAGAGAGAGGAGGGAGAGAGAGAAGAGAGGAGAGGAGAGAGAGGAGGAAAGAGGAGAGAAGAGTTGAGGGAGGAGAGGAGAGAAGAGAGGAGGGAGAGAGAGAGATGACAGAAGAGAGAGAGGAAGGAAGGAAGGGAGGGAAAGACAGTCATCTTTTCCAGGTTTATGCTTTCCACCATGAACCCAAGAGAGTAATCCAGCTTCTATAAATAACACGAGGCCTCACCTTGTTTCTGTAGATTTCCTAGAGGGAAATTGTAGTGAAATTCTCATGATCACTATCATCTGTCCCTGTTAAGTAGACAGTGGGGATGTCCCTCTCTCCCTCCAAGGTTGGAATGTGTGAGTTAGAAACACGGAACACACTGGGAACTCCAGCTTGACCTTCTGCCTGTTCCAAATGAGGCTTTTTCTTGTTTTCCTTTCTGGTAGCTTTTCTGTCTATCTGATACCACTTGGCAACCTTTTTCCATGATAGCAGCTCTCAGCACTTTTTCTTATAACTGACTTTCACCTTAGGGGGCTTTCTTTAGCAGTTGCAACTCTTGCATGCAGGTTCTTAGTCATCTTTTACTTCTAGTGCTGAGCACAAGCTCTGGGCAGTAAGAATTTGTTGGATGAATGAAGGAATGGGCTCGTGCAGCTAGGCAGTTTAAACTTACTCTCCCAACACCATCTTTTCCTATATATTTTAATTAATGAATGGGATCTTGCTCTGTCACCCAGGCTGAAGTGTAGTGGCATGATCAGTACAGCCTCAAATTCCTGGACTGAAATGATTCTCCCACCTCAGCCCCCCAAGTAGTGGGACTGCAGGCTCAACACCATCTCTAAATGATAGCTTTTATCGGAGCTCCTGTCAGCCCGCTGGAGGTAGCTACGTACTCTACACTGCTCTTTAAAAAAGAGCAATGATGGCCGGGCGCGGTGGCTCACGCTTGTAGTCCCAGCACTTTGGGAGGCCGAGGCGGGCGGATCACGAGGTCAGGAGATCGAGACCACGGTGAAACCCCGGCTCTACTAAAAATACAAAAAAAATTGGCCGGGCGTGGTGGCGGGCGCCTGTAGTCCCAGCTACTCGGAGAGGCTGAGGCAGGAGAATGGCGTGAACCCAGGGGGCGGAGCTTGCAGTGAGCCGAGATCGCGCCACTGCACTCCAGCCTGGGCGACAGAGGGAGACTCCGTCTCAAAAAAAAAAAAAAAAAGAGCAATGATGTTAAGAACCTTAAGTCTATGTGTATTTATTATATAAGGCAAGTGTTAGTTGTTATTGTCATAGGAGATACAAAAATAACCACAACATAATCCCTGGTTTCCAAGAGTTTTTAATACAGTGGAGGAGACGGATGTTAGTAACTTTAACGTAGGGAAGGGTAAATTCTGCAAAGACTTCATGAATATGGTGGCTTTTGAGCTGGTCTTTGAAGGCTGGAGGAATGTAACACTTGGATATAATGCAGAAGAAGGAACGTTATTCCAGGTGGAGCAACATGAGTAAAAGCATAGGAACAAGGAAGAAGGAAGCATAACTAGGAAATGAAGGCAGCACTGCAGCTTTGTCTGTGTCTAATGACTGGAAAGGTAACATGGTAACTAACCATTGTGTAAAGGATTTTGAGTGCCAAACTGAGCACTTTGGATTTTGTTTTGAGAAAAACTGAAAGCCATCAAATAGTTTTGAGTAAGGAGATGACATATAGTAGAATTGTTTAATAAAGTGGTTTTTAATTGGTACTATGTATGAAAATATTTTGTGATGTTGGTAGGTAATGATCATTCTAGGTTTTCGCTCAAATTGACTGATTGCCAATTTATGGAGTGGAACGTGGATGTGTGGATTTTGGGTTCTACAACTAGTTCTGATACAAACTAGTGATTAAGAACACCTGAAGTTGTAGACTGGCCATTAAAGAAGCTGTCAAAAATGTCAGACTGTTTAATGCCCAGTGACTTCTGAATTTTAGTTTCTACATCTGAAAATAATTAGGAATAATAATGCTTGCAAGATATAACTCCTAGGGTTATTGGGAAGATCACATGTGATAATACATAGTCACGCGCTGCATAACAATGTTTTGACCAGTGATGGGCCGCATATACAATGGTGATCCCATAAGATTATACAGGAGCTGAAAAATTCTATTGCCTAGTGATGTCATAGCCATCCTAACAGTAGTGCAACACATTACCTTTTCTATGTTTAGTTATACAAATACCATTATATTATAATTGCTAACAGTTTTCAGTACAGCAACATGTTGTACAGATTTGCAGTCTAGGAGCAATAGACTATACTATATAGCCCAGGTTTGTAGTAGGCTATGCCATCAAGGTTTGTGTGAGTACACTTTACGATGTTTACAGAATGACAAAATCATCTAATGATACATTTCTCAGAACACATCCCTATTGTTAAGTGATGTGTGACTGTTTAGAAAAATGTTTTATGGGCTACAATAAATACACAGATATAAGGAATGATTATAATCATATTTGTGTTTTAGTTGTAAAGAGTTAGTTTAAGCAATGGGTTTATTGAAGAATAAAACCAGGATCAAGGAAATGGGAAACACCTACATGGACCTTATCAGCTGCTTGCTTGGTGTGGAACATTATGGTCATCTTTTCTTTTTTGGCTTTTGGAATTCTATCTTTCTTTTTAAATAACTTTATTCAGTGTCTACTGTGAGTCATGCATTGTTATAGGTGTTGGAGATAGAGGGGTGAACAAAGATTATCTGCCATTACAGAGTGTTCTCGTGAGAGTAGATGGAAAGTGTATTAGTCTGTTCTCACATTGCTGTAAAGAATTGTAATCATGGTGGAAGGGGAAGCAAGCACGTCCTTCTTCACAAGATGGCAGAAGAGAGAAGTGCTGAGCAAAGGGGGAGAAAGCCCATTATAAAACCATCAGATTTTGTGAGAACTCACTCACTATCATGAGAACATGAGGGTAACTGCTCCCATGATTCAGTTACCTTCTACTGGGACCCTCCCTTGACATGTGGGGATTGTGGGAACTACAGTGAGGTTTCTTCACCAGGATAATACAATTTCCCATCACTGAAAATTGAGTATGTCTTTATTTTTAATTACTTTTAAAATAAATATAACCATCTTTATTTTTATATAATGCATTAACTTGATCATATCTTTCATGTTTATTTTTCAGAGCAAAATATTCCCTCCATTTTCCTCAGCTCTTCCTTTTTCCTTTCCTTTCTTCTGCCCTTTCTCTCCTCACTTCATAATCCAGGTTAACAACCAGAGTGTGTCTTTCCCTATTTTGCTTTATGCATATACAATCATGAGAGTGAAAGGTGATATGTACAGTGGTTAAAACAGACTGTAAACTTCATTTACAGTGCAGTGGTTGTTATTGTTTTTACAAAAATAAAATTATTTCTGTGTACCTTTCTGCGTCTTGCTTTTTTTTTTTTCAACAATATTTCATTAAATCCTGCCAAGATGTGGTTTAGCTCTGGTTCACTGTTTTTAAAGGCTACCTAATATTCCCTGGTATAGGCTGGTGTAGGGAATATTATGTAGGCTTTAAAATCACCTGGTGTAGGGAATATCGTGTAGGCTTTAAAATTTAAATTTAAATTCCCCTGGTATAGGGAATATTATGTAGGCTTTAAAATCACCAATTCACTCTGTTTCTTCCTTCTCGTATGTGTGTCCCCAAATGCTGGGGCTTGTATTTCAGTTGTATAGATTTCTAGGAAGGGGGTGTTAGGTAGGAATGTATCTGTAATTAATTAATTAATTAATTATTTGAGATGGAGTTTTGCTCTGTCGCCAGGCTGGAGTGCAGTGGCACAATCTCGGCTCACAGCAACCTCTGCCTCCCGGGTTCAAGTGATTCCCCTGCCTCAGCCTCCCAAGTAGATGGGACTACAGGCGCATGTCACCATGCCGGCTAATTTTTTTTTTTTTTTCGTATGTTAGTAGAGACGAGGTTTCATCATGTTGGTCAGGATGGTCTCGATCTCCTGACCTCATGATCTGCCCACCTCAGCCTCCCAAAGTGCTGGGATTACAGGCGTGAGCCAGCACGCCCGGCCGTAATTTAATTTTTAATAGATTGCAAGATTGCTTTCCAAAAATTCTATAATACTTCACATTATCACTAGCAATGTATGAGAACTGTCTTATGCATGTCCCACCATTTTAGGTTTTGTAGGTCTTTTTAGTTTTTACCAATCTGACAGGTATAAAGGGATTTCTCATTGCTTTATTTTGTATTTCTCTATCAGTGAGTTGAGTTTCTTTTTTTCTTTCTTTTTCACAATTCACACAGATATTTAATATAATACATCCATTTACTAGAGTTAATGTGGTAAATTACATACCTTATGATAAAAGTTCAAATTCCTAACATAAATCTTTTAATATTTTTAAGAGGTTTAAATTGGAAAAAGGACTCATTGGTGTTTTTGTTTTCATTTTACATTTTTTAATTCTTGTGGCTACATAGTACTTATATATATTTATAGGTTACATGAGATATTTTGATACAGGCATGCAAGGTGTAACAATCTCAGCAGGGTAAATAGGGTATCAAGCACCTCAAGCATTTCCCCTTTGTGTTTCAAACAATCCAATTATGTGCTTTTAGTTACTTTAAAATGTACAATTACATTATTTTTTTACTATAGTCACCCTGTTGTGCTAGGAAATTGTAGGTCTTATTCATTCTTTCTATATTTTGTACCCATTAACCATCCCCATTTCTCCCCCTTACCTCCTCACTATGCTTCCCAACCTCTAGTGACCATCATTCTACTCTCTAGCTCCATGAGTTCAGTTATTTTAGTTTTTAGCTCCAACAGATAAGTGAAAACATGCAATGTTTGTCTTTCTGTACCTGTCTTATTTCACTTTACATAATGACCTCCAGTTCCATCCAAGTCGTTGCAAATGACAGGATCTCATTCTTTTGTGTGGCTGAATAGTATTCCATTGTGTATATGTACCACATTTTCTTTATCTATTTGTCTGTTGATGGATGTTTCCAAATTTTGGCTCTTGTGAATAGTACTGCAATAAACATGGGAGTTCAGATATATCTTCAGTATACTGATTTCCTTTATTTTGGGTATAAACGTAGCAGTGGGATTGCTGGATTATATGGTAACTCTATTTTTAGTTTTTCAACAAACCTTCAAACCGTTCTCCATAGTGGTTGTACTAATTTACATTCCCACCAACAGTATATAAGGGTTCCCTTTTCTCCACATCCTCACCAGCATTTGTTATTACCTGTCTTTTGAATAAGAGCCATTTTAACTGGTGTGAAATACCTCATTGTAGTTATGATTTGCAGCTCTCTGATGATCAGTGCTGTTGAACACTTTTTCCTGTTTTAACATTTGTATATCTTCTTTTGAGAAATGTCTATTCAGATCTTTTGCTCATTTTTTAACCAGAGTATTAGATTTTTTTTTCTATAGAGCTGTTTGAGCTTCTTATATATTCTGTCTATTAATCCGTTGTCAGATAGGTAGTTTGCAAATATTTTCTCCCATTCTGTGGGTTGTCTCTTCATTTCCTTTGCTGTGCAGAAGCTTTTTGACTTGATGTGATCTCATTTTTTCATTTTTGCTTGCTTGCCTGTGCCTGTGATGTATTACTCAAGAAACTTTTGTTCATTCCTATATCCTGGAGAGTTTCTTCAGTGTTTTCTTGTAGGAGTTTCATAGTTTGAAGTCTTAGTTTTAAATCATTAATCCATTTTGATTTGATTTTTGTGTGTGGTGAGAGATACGGGTCTAGTTTTATTTTTCTGCATATGGATATCCATATGTTTTCCCAGCACCATTTATTGAAGAGACTGTCCTTTTCCCAATGTATATTCTTGGCACCTTTGTCAAAAGTGAGTTCACTGTAGATGTATGGATTTATTTCTGCATTCTGTATTCTGATCCACTGGTCTGTGTATCTGTTTTCATGCCAGTACCATGATGTTTTGATTACTATAGCTCTAGTATAATTTGAAGTCAGATAATTTGATTTCTCCAGCTTTTTTTTTTTTTGTTCAGGATAGCTTTGGCTACTCTGGGTCTTTTGTGGTTCCAAATAAATTTTAGAATTGTTTTTTATATTTCTGTGAAGAATGTCATTGGTATTTTGATAGGGATTACATTGAATCTGTGGATTGCTTTGGGTAGTATGGACATTTTAACAATATTGATTCTTCTATGAACATGGAATATCTTTATTTTTTGGTGTCCTTTTCAATTTCTTGCATCAACGTTTTATAGTTTTCATTGTAGAGATCTTTCACTTTGGCTAACTCCTAAGTATTTTATTTTATTTGTAGCTATTTTAAATGGTATTGATTTCTTTTTCAGATTGTTTTGTATTGACACATAAAAAAGCTACTGATTTTTGTATGTTTGTATCCTGCAACTTTCTGAATTTTTTTATAATTTCTAATAGTTTTTTTGGTAGAGCTTTTGGGTTTTTCCAAATATGAGATCATATTATCTGCAAACATGGATAATTTGACTTCTTACTTTCCATTTGGATGCCCTTTATTTCTTTCTCTTGCCTGATTGCTCCAGTGAAGACTTCCAGTACTACGTTGAGTAACAGTGGTGAAAGTGAGCATCCCTGTCATGTTCCAGATCTTAGAGGAAAGGCTTTCAGTTTTTTTTTTTTCAGTATGATAACTAGCTGTGGGTCTGTCACATATGGCTTTTAATATGTTGGGGTATTTTTCTTCTATATCCAGTTTTTTGAGGGTTTTTATCATGAGGGGATGTTTAATTTTATCAAATGCTTTTTCAGCATCAATGGAAATGATGATATGGTTTTTGTCCTTCATTCTGTTGATATGATGTAGCACATTGATTAATTTGGGTTTGGGTATGTTGAACCACTCTTGGTCTTTGTTCTTGTTTTATCCCTGTGATAAATCTCATTTGGTGATGATAAATTATCTTTTTTACTGTTGTTGAATTCAGTTTGCTAGGATTTGTTGAGGATTTTTGTATTACCGTTAATCAGGGATATTGGTTTGTAGTTTTCTTTTTTTGCTGTGTCTTTGTCTGGTTTTGGTATTGGGGTAATCCTGTCCTTTTAGAATGAATTTGGCAGTACCCTTTTCTATTGTGGTTTTTGAAATAGTTTGAGTAGGATTGATACTAGTGCCTCTTTAGATGTTTGGTGGAATTCATCAATGAAGCCATCAGATTCTAGGCTTTTCTTTACTAGGAGAATTTTATTACAACTTCAGTCTCATTAGTTATTATTAGTCTTTTAAGATTTTGGATTTCTTTATGGTTCAATCTTGGTTAGATTGTATGTATCTAAGAATTTATCCATTTTTTTTCTAGATTTTCCATCTTATTTTCATATGCTTGGTCATAATAACCACAAATGATTCTTTGAATTTCTGTGGTATCAGTTGTAACAGCTCCTTTTTCAGCTGTGATTTCATTTATTTGGGTAATCTCTCTGTTTTTTTTTGTTTTTTGTTTTTTTTAGCTTGTCTAAAGATTTACCAATTTTGTTTAACTTTTCTAAAAACCAACTCTTTGCTTCATTAATCTTTTACTTTTTTTCATTTCAATTTCATTTATTTCTGCTGTGATCTTTATTCTTTTCTTCTACTAATTTCAGGTTTGGTTTGTGTTTGTTTCTCTAGTTCTTTAAATGCATCATTAGGATGTTTATTTGAAGTCTTTCTCCTTTTCTGATGTAGGCACTTGTAACTATAACCTTCCCTCTTAGTACTGCTTTTGGTATATCCCATAGGTTTTGGTATGTTGTTTCTATTATCATTTGTTTCAAGAAATTTCTCACTTTCCTTCTTAATTTCTTCGTTGACACACTGGTCATTCAGGAGCATGTTGTTTAATTTGCATGTGCTTATATAGTTTCCAAAATTCCTCTTGTTGTTGATTTCTAGTTTTATTTTATTGTGGTCAGAAAAGATGCTTGATATTATTTCAATTTGTTGAATGTTTTAAGATTTGTTTTGTGACTTAACACATGGTCTATTCTTGAGAATGATCCATGTGCCGAGGAAAAGAATGTGTATTCTGCAGCCTGTGCATGAAATGTTTTGTGAATATCTATGAGGTTCATTTGTTCTCTGGAGCAGATGAAGTCTGATGTTTCCTTGTTGATTTTTTTTTTTTTTTGGTCTAGAACTGTCTTGTGCTGAAAATGGGGTGTTGAAATCGCGACGTATTTTTGTATTGGGGCCTATTTCTCTCTTTAGCCCTAATAACATTTACTTTATATATCTGGATGCTCCAGTGTTGGATGCATATATATTTGTAATTGTTATATCCTCTTGCTGAATTGACCTCTTTATCATTATATAATGACCTTCCTTGTCTCTTCTTATAGTTTTTGTAGTTTTTGTCTTGAAATCTATTTTGTCTGATATAGGTATAGCTACTCCTGTTCTTTTTTGCCTTCTATTGGCATGGAATATTTTTCCCATCTCTTCATTTTCTGTCTATGTGTGTCTTTATAGGTGAAGAGTGTTTCTTGTAGGCAGCAGGTCATGGCCTTATTTTTTCATCCATTCAGCCACTGTCATTTGATTGGTGATATTAGTCCATTTACATTCAATATTATTATTGATAATAATATATATTTTTTTGAGACAGACTCTGATACATTCTTATTCTTGCTATTTTGTTATTTATTCTCTGGTCATTTTGTGGTCTTCCTTCTTTCCATCCTTCCTGTGTTTGTTTTATTGAAGGTGATTTTCTCTGGTGGTATGATTTAACATTTTGTCTTTTATTTTTCCTATATCTGTTGTATGTTTTTTGATTTGAGGTTACCATGAGACTAGCAAATACTATCTTATAAACCATTATGTTAAGCTGATAACAACTTATCACTGTTTGCATAAACAAATAAGCAAAAAGAAAACTAATAAAAGCTCTACACCTTAACTTTGTCTCTCACTTTTTAACATTTTGTTGTTTTTATTTATATCTTATTGTAGTGTCTGTCTTGAAAAGTTGTAGCTATTATTTTTGATTGGTTTATCTTTTAGTGTTTCTACTTAAGAGTAATTTACATACCACAGTTGTAGTGTTATAATATTCTGTGTTTTTTTCTGTGTACTTACTCTTATCAGTAAGTTTTGTGCCTTCAGATGATTTCTTATTGCTCATTAATATCCTTTTCTTTTTGATTGAAGTATTCCCTTTAACCTTTTTTTTGTAGGACAGGTCTGGTTTTGATGAAGTCCTTCAGCTTTTGTTTGTCTGGGAAAATCTTTATTTCTCCTTTATGTTGAAAGATATTTTCCTGGATATACTATTCTAGGATAAATTTTTTTTTTCCTTCAGCACTTTGAATACATCATGCCACTCTCTGCTAGCCAATAGGGTTTTCCCCTGGAAAGTCTGCTGCCAAATGTATTGGAGCTCCATTGTATGTTATTTGTTTCTTTTCTCTTGCTGCTT
The DNA here is from genome assembly GCF_006542625.1 of Nomascus leucogenys. Lineage (NCBI taxonomy): Eukaryota > Metazoa > Chordata > Mammalia > Primates > Hylobatidae > Nomascus > Nomascus leucogenys. The sequence continues at coordinate 98,492,505 of NC_044381.1, forward strand.
TTAGGCTCTTTTTTTTTTTAAATCTTTGGCCTTTGAAAGTTTGATTATTAACTTACTCGAGGTAGTATTCTTTGGGTCAAATCTGCTTGGTCTTCTATAATCTTCTCATACTTGGATATTGATATTTTCCCCTAGGCTTGGGAAGTTCTCTGTTATTATCCCTTTCAATAAAGTGTCTACCTCAATCTCTTTCTCTACCTCCTCTTTAAGACCAGTAACTCTTAGATTTGCCCTTTTGAAGCTGTTTTCTAGATATTGTAAGCATGCTTTTTTAAAATTCTTTTGTCTCCTCTGTGTGTTTTCAAATAGCCTATCTTCAATGTCACTAATTCTTTCTTCTGCCTGATCAATTTTGCTATTAAAAGACTCTGATACATTATTCAATATGTCAGTTGGATTTTTTACGTCCAGTACTTTGGCTTAATTCTTTTTAATTATTTAAATCTCTTTGTTAAATTTATCTGATATAATTCTGAATTCCTTCTCTGTGTTATGTTGAATTTCTTTGTGTTTCTTCAACATAGCTATTTTGGAGTTTCTCTCTGAAAGGTTTCATATTTGTGTTTCTCCAGGATTGATGTCTGGCACCTTATTTAGTTTGTTTGCTGAGGTCATGTTTTCCATGGGTGGTGTTGATGATTGTAGATGTTCGTCAGGCATTGAAGAGTTAGGTGTTTACTATAGTCCTTGCAGTCTGGGCTTATTTGTGCTTGTCCTACTTGGGAAGGCTTTCCAGGTATTCAAAATGACTTGGGTGTTGTGATGTAAGCTGTATCTCCATTAGGGGGCACCCCAAGGCCAGTAATGCTGTGGTTCTTGTAGACTTGTATGGTTACTACCTTGCTGGTCTTGGTTAAGATCAAGGAGATTTCTCTAGATTACCAGGCAGAGACTCTTGTTTTCTTCCTTTGTTTTCTCCCAAACAAAAGTAGTTTCTGTCTCTGCAGTGAACCACCTGTGGCTGGGGATGGGGGTGACACAAGCACCCCTGTGACCACCACCACTGGGACTGCACTGGGTCAGAGCTGAAGCCAGCACAGCATGAAGTCTTGCCCAAGGCCTGCAGTAACCACTACTTGGGTACTACCTATGTTTGCTCAAGGTTGTAGGGCTGTACAGTCAGCAGGTGGCAAAGTGGAACAGACTTGTGTCCGTTCCTTCAGGGCAGCAAGTTCCCCCAGACCCCGGGTGGGTCCAGAGATGTCCATGAGCCATGTACTGGAGTAAAAAACCTTAGACATCTACCTGGTGTTCTGTTGTACTGCTGCTGAGCTGGCACTCAAATCATGAGATGCAGGCCTTCCCGTTCTTCCCTCCCCTTTCCACAGGCAGAGGATCCTCACCCTGTGGACACCACCACCACAGGCCTATGAGGAGTGCTACCAGGCTTCCACTGATGTTCACTTAAGGCCCAAGGGCTCTTAAGTTAGCTTGAGGTGAATGTTGCCAGGTCTGAGACTCATCCTTCAGGGTGCTGGGATCCCCTCTGGACCAGGGCAGGTCCAGAAGTACCAACCTGGTATCTAAGGTGCACGACAAAGCTCCCCTTACTTTTCTCTGCTTTTCTCAAGCAGATGGAGTCTCTCCCCATAGCCACCACAGCTGGGAATGTGCTGTGTCTTACCTAATGCCAATACATCTCAGTGTCTCTCCTATGGTCCATGGCATACTACCTGGGTATTGCTGCTGGTTATTCAGGGCCCAAGTGGTCTTTAATGGGTCCTGCCAAAACTGGTTCCTTCCCTTCAAGGCAGCAGGTTTCCTTCTGGCCCAGGGTGTGCCTAGAAATGTCATTTGGGAGCTAGAGCCTGGAAAGGGGGCCTTACGACTGCGCCCTCTCCTATGGTGGCTGAGCTGGTATTCTAGATGCAAGACAAAGTCCTCTTTATTCTCCCCTCTCCTCGCCTCCCCTCCCCAAAAAGAAGGAGTCTCTTTCGGAGCTGTGAGCTGTGCAGCCTTGATTTGGGGGAGTAGTGCAAGCACTTCCTTAGCTGCCTTGGCTGGTGTCTCAATCGGTCACATGCCCCACCCACACCAGTACACTGCCTCTGAGGCCAGTTCAGCAGTAGAACTTGCTTAGGAATTGCTGTCATTGCAGCCTAGACTGACTTTCAAGTTTATTTAGAGCCCCAGAGCACTCCAGCCCGCCGTGGTGAGGCTTGCCTGAACTCAAATTCTGACCTCTGAGATGGGTGATTCCCCTCTGGGTATGGCCGGTCCAAGTGCTCCCTCTGTGGGTGGGCTTCAGCCAAGTACAGACTGGTTCTACTTCCTGCTGTGACAGGTAGCACTAAGTTCAATGCAATGTCTCACAATAGCTGCATCCTCCTTCCTTGAGTGCACAGATTCTCTGTGCCATGCAGCTGCTGCTGGAGGATGGGGGCAGGGATGAGGGAGTTGTGGTGTCGGCAATTCAAGACTGTCTTTCCTACCCTTTATGGTGCCTTTCAGTAATATGAAGTGAAAACCAGATACCGTGAGTGCTCACCTGATTTTTGCTTCTTATGAATGTACTTTTTTGTGTAAATAGGTGTTAAATTTCGTATTCCTGTTGGGGGGATGATTGGTGCAGGATTCTATTATGCCATCTTGTTCTTTCCCCCACTCTTTGGTCTTTTCATGTTTTCTTTTTTGTACTTGCTTTAGAATAAATTGACTATTTATACTCATTGCCTAATTTTCTATTGACTTGTGTATTTTTCTTGTGAAAGGTAAGAATTCTTTATATGTTACAGATATTAATCATTTGTCATGTGTGTTCCCAATACTTTTCTTCAAAATCTATCATTTGTGTATGATCTCGTTTATGATATATTTTTCAATTTTCCAATTCATTGATGAAGTTAATGATTTATACTTCTGTAGTTCCTGGTGTTGAAGTAATTTATATTCCTGGAGTATACTCTACTTGGTCATATGCTGGTATTCATTTGATAAGTTGCTAGGTTCTATTTAGTTGTACTTTATTTAGGATTGCTGCATCTTTGTTTGTTTTATAGATTGCATTTCTCTGGAATGACCACAGCAATATTTCCAGCCCTTGATGATCTTCTAGAACTTTGCCACTTCCCTGCATCAAGAGGTAAAATCCATTTCTATTCTCTTGAATTTGAAGTGGACTTCGCTTCAGTGAATTGAGTGCTGAAGAATTAACACTCTGTGACTTCATGACTTGTTGGAAATTGTGAGGAATCTCAGGCCACATGGAGGGGCCAGTGAAGATGTTCCAGCTTATAGCCCCAGCGAAGGTTTCAACTAATAGCCACATTCAACCACCAGGTATATGAATGAACCTTCAGATGATTCTAGTCCCCAGCCTTCAAGCTTCCCCAGTCAATGCTGAGTGGAGCAAAAAAAGGAATTATTCTCACTGAGCCCTGTCCAAATTGCAAATACCTGACAAAAATAAATATTGTTGTTTTAAGCCACTAAATTTTGGAGGAACTGGTTATGCAATCATAAAAACAGATTTTGTTATCTGGAAGTGAGTGCCATGTAACAGAAATCTAAAATGTGGTAGTGGCCGAAGCTAGACTAGACAGGATTAGTCAAGACTAGACAGAGGGCCGAAGGTGAGAGGTCTTTGAGGTGACTGTGGAAGCCTGATAGACCTCAAGGAGGCTATCAGAGAGGGTTTAGAGGAGAGTGAAAAAACATCATTGGAGCTGGAGGAAAGAGGATCATTGTTAGGTAATGACATGAAGTTTGGCCACCTTATCACCTGTGGTAATGTGAAAAGCAGAAAATCGTGATTGTCTGGCTTCTTCTTGCTGCTTATAGTAAAATGATAGGAGAGAGGTAAGCTAAAGAAATAATTGTTAAATATAAAGGAGCCAGAACTTCTTGGACTTGAAAATAAAGCTGTCTCTTTTCCAGTTTTTCCTGATGGCAGACAATTCTAAAATTAAGAAAAGGCTTTATGGAAGGAGAGCAAATCTAGGGTACTGTCATGAAAACGTGGTTTACCATGAAGCCAAGGGAGTGATTGTAAAATCTTAGTTCTAATACCTCTGGAAATTTAATGCCTCACACAGACAGTAGTCCCTCTAATTATGTTAAGGACATGACATGCCTTACAGATCCTCTTTACTAAAGAAAAAGTCCTTTGAAAATTTTAAGAGCATTGTCCCTCAGCACCCTTATAGGAAGCTCTAGTACTTATCTTGAAGAGATTTGTGGGTACAGGTTTTGTCTAATGGAGTGCATTATAAATTGATTAACAAGAAATCCACACAGTTTTTTGTTATAAATTTTTTTTAGAGCAGTTTTAGTTTACAAAAAATTAAGCTGAAAGTAGAAAGTTCCTATATTCTCCGCATTCCCCTCTCTCCCTAAAATTTCCCACCCTATCAATATCCCTGACCAGAGTGGTACATTTTTTTTTTTTTTTTACAATCAATGAACCTACATTGGTACATCATTCTTACCCAAAGTCAATAGTTGACATTAGGGTTCACTCTTGGTGTTTTATATTCTCTTAATACACCAATATGTTTTGACAAATGTATAATGACTCATATTCTTCATTATAGTATCATATAAGGTAGTTTCACTGCCCCCCAGATCCTCTGTGCTGTGCCTATTTATCCTTCCCTTCATATCCGTGACAACCACAAATCTTTTTACTGACTCTTACAGCTTTGCATTTTCCAAAATATCATCTAGATCATGTAGTAATATACATTTGTTTCTTCCATGTCTTTTTGTGGCTTAACAGCTCATTCCTTCTTAGCACTGAATAATATTCCAAACTCTGGATGTACCAGAGTTTGTTTATCTGTTCCTCTATTGAAGAACGTCTTGGTTGTTCTCAGGGTTTGGCAATTATGAATGACACTGCTGTAAACATCTACATGCAGGTTTTTGTGTAGACGTAAGTTTTCAACGAACTTAGGCGTATACCAAGGAGTTTGCAATTCCTGGATCATGTGGTAAGAGTATGTTTAGTTGTGTAAGAAATTGCCAAACTGTCTTCCAAAGTGACTATGCCATTTTGCATTTCCACCAGCAATGAATGACAGTTCCTGTTTCTCCACATCTTCACCATCATTTGGTCTTGGCAGTGTGTTGGATTTTTGCCATTCTAATAGGTTTATAGTAGTATCTCATTGCTGTTTTAATTTGCAGTTTCCTAAGGACATGTGATATGGAACATCTTTTCATATGCTTATTTTTCATTCGTATATCTTTAGTGAGGTGGCTTCGTATTTTCTGCCTGATTTTTGACTGGGGAATTCATTTTCTTATTGTTGAATTTTAAGAATTCTTTGTATGGGATCGAATTGAACTAAAGAACTTCTCCACAGCAAAAGAAACTACCATCAGAATGAACAGGCAGCCTACAGAACGGGAGAAAATTTTTGCAATCTACTCATCTGACAAAGGGCTAATATCCAGAATCTACAATGAACTCAAACAAATTTACAAGAAAAAAACTAACAACTCCATCAACAAGTGGGTGAAGGATATGAACAGACACTTCTCAAAAGAAGACATTTATGCAGCCAACAGACACATGAAAAAATGCTCATCATCACTGGCCATCAGAGAAATGCAAATCAAAACCACAATGAGATACCATCTCACACCAGTTAGAATGGTGATCATTAAAAAGTCAGGAAACAACAGGTGCTGGAGAGGATGTGGAGAAATAGGAACACTTTTACACTGTTGGTGGGTCTGTAAACTGGTTCAACCATTGTGGAAGACAGTGTGGCGATTCCTCAGGGATCTAGAACTAGAAATACCATTTGACCCAGCCATCCCATTACTGAGTATATACCCAAAGGATTATAAATCATGCTGCTATAAAGACACATGCACACATATGTTTATTGTGGCACTATTCACAATAGCAAAGACTTGGAAGCAACCCCAATGTCCAACAATGATAGATTGGATTAAGAAAATGTGGCACATATACACCATGGAATACTAGGCAGCCATAAAAAATGATGAGTTCATGTCCTCTGTAGGGACATGGATGAAGCTGGAAATCATCATTCTCAGTAAACTATCGCAAGGACAAAAAACCAAACACCGCATGTTCTCATTCGTAGGTGGGAATTGAACAATGAGAACTCATGGACACAGGAAGGGGAACATCATACTCCGGAGACTGTTGTGGGGTGGGGAGAGGGTGGAGGGAAAGCATTAGGAGATATACCTAATGTAAACGACGAGTTAATGGGTGCAGCACACTAACATGGCACATGGATACATATGTAACAAACCTGCACATTGTGCACATGTACCCTAGAACTTAAAGTATAATGATAAAAAAAAAAAAAAGGAGATCAGTGGTTGCCAGGGACTAGGGGGAGGGAAGAATTGGATTAACTGCATAATAGTTATAGAGTTTTATTTTGAGGTGATGAAAACATTTTAGAACTAGATAGAGATAGTGGTTGTACAATATTGTGAATGACTAATTGTGAATGTCACTTTATTGTTCACTTTAAAATGATTACTTTTACATTATGTAAATTTCAACTCAATTTTAAAAATTTAAAAATGGAACAAGGGAGAGGATTTAGAAGGTTCTAAATGCTAAAAGAAGTTAATGATAGAATTCAGGTAGTGCATATACAGGTGTTCACTGAAATCTTTCAATTTTGCTGTATGTTTGAAATTTTTTATAATAAAAGTTCAAGGTGAAAAATGGAAAAAAAAGAATTCTTTGTATATTTAGATAACAGTGTTTTATCAGATGTGTCTTTTGCGTATACTTTTTCCCAGTCTGTGGCTTTTCTTTTTTCGCTCTTGATCCATACAGTTTTTTAAAGGATTGTATCATTTTAGACTGAAAGGCATAGAGACAGTACAAAAATGAAAAGAGGCCTTTGACCCCAAACTTCTACAGATGGGAAGCATGCTAAGAACATGGCTATTTTGTATGGAAAAAAAAAATAGAGTAATAATTTAGAGGGTAGAACCAATAGCCTACAGTGGAGAGCCAAGAGTCACAGCAAATCATTCTTAAGCAGTACAGCTGAGCCCTAATCAAGTGCTAGCACCTTGTGCCCAGCTTGATTTCAAGCTTTTAATGGACCAATGACTTCTGCGTCTCTCCTTTCCTCCTTTTTAAATGGGAGTGTCTATAGCAGTTATCCTGTACTTGCTCCACCATTGTGCATTTGGTGTTTGTTGAGGCAGATAATTTTTCTTTTTTAGTTTATAGCTCTTGAGATTACAAGGAACTGTACGTAAGGGGCTGTACTTGAGGAACTGTACCCAAGAAGTTCATCCATACCTGGACCTCAAGCCTCAACCTGATGTTGTAGGTCTTGAGGGAGTGCATGAGTATATTTTGCTACTGTGGCTAGAGGGTGAACTGTGGTATTTTGCATTTTCCAAAACTGACCTCAGCAGTATTTGTGGTCCCACATGCTGTTCTAAACTTTGTCACTTCCCAACAAGAGTTAGAGTTTATTTCCCCTCCCCCGAACCTGGACTGTGCTTTGCACTGTTGAATAGAATGTGGTGGGAGTGAAACTATGGGACTTGCAAGGTGAGGTCATAAAAGATGGTACTGCTTCTGCCTAGCTCACTCAAGAACCCAGCCCCCATAGTGTGAGGAGGCCTAGGACAGTTACAGAAGCCATGTGTAGGTGTTCTGGCTCCAGCAAAGGTCTCATCTGACAACATCAAGTACATGGGTGAGCATTTGTATGATTTTAGTCCCCAGACTTTGAGACACCCTAGCTGATGCTGAGGGGAGCAGAGATGAGTTATCCCCCGAGACCTGTCTAAATATTGTTGTTTTAGGTTACTAAGTATTGGAGTAATTTTTAAATATAGCCATAGTAACTGAAATAATTAGGTTCATAGTTTTTAGGTTTATTTTTATGTTAACTTTGGTAATAAAGTTATGTTGGCTTCATGAAATGAATTGGGAAACATTTCTTCTTTTTATTTGGTGTGAAATAATTTAAATAACACTATAAATACCCATTCTTTAAAAGTTAGGTAAAACTCAGATTTAAAGGTTTTTTGGGTATAATGCTATTATTACTATTGTTATTTAAAATAATGATTACCTTTCCATTTTTTTCTTTGCTAATTAGTCATTTTGGGTTTGCTTCTTGGTTCAATTTGGATTATTTATATTCTCTAGGAAATTGTACATTTTTCTTTATTCCTAGTCTTGCTAATATTTTTTTCCCTCTTATATTCTTAGGCAGTACCATAAAGGGTTTATTTATATTTTTAGTTAAAAAAACTCTTGGAATTATTTATCAATTCTACTACTTTTTCTCCTTATATCACCAATTACAACTGTTCATTTATCAACTAATTCACTCTTCGCTTTTCTTAAAAAAATTCAGGTAAACATAATAATGTTTCGGCAGTTTCATTCTTCTTCGTAATGAAAGGATTTAGGGGCATGCATTTTTATCTAACTGTGGCTATTGCTGGGTTCCATACATTTTTATGTAAAGTATTTACCTTTTCAATAGCCTCTAGAGTATTTGTAATTTTTCTCTTTGATCAAAAAGTAATTTTGAAGTCATTACGATGTTTCAAGCTGTTTAAAAATTATTTGTAATATTATTGTATTATGATCAATGACTGTGGCCTGTTACATGTTTACTTTGAAATATTTGTTACGGTTTACTTTGTGGAAATTTCTATAAAACTATGAGCAAATATAATTCTTTCATTAAGGAAAATAAGATTCTATACATAGGTAGAAAACAAATCTTTTCTTTATTTTACTTGAAATTCCAGGATACATATGCAGAACGTGCAGGTTATTTACATAGGTATACATGTGCCATGGTGGTTTGCTGCATCTATCAACCCATCATCTAGGTTTTAAGCCCTATAAGCATTAGGTATTTGTCTTGATGCTGTCCGTCCCGTCACCCCCTACTCCACGGCAGGCACCGGTGTGTGTTGTTCCCCTCCTTGTGTCCATGTGTTCTCATTGTTCAACTCCCACTTACGGGTGAGAACATGCAGTGTTTGGTTTTCTATTCCTGTATTAGTTTGCTGAGGATGATGGCTTCCATCTTCGTATGTCCCTGCAAAGAACACGATCTCCTTCTTTTTATGGCTGCATAGTATTCCATGGTGTATATGTACCACGTTTTCTTTATCCAGTCTATCATTGATGGTTATTTGGGTTGGTTCCATATCTTTGCTATTGTAAGTAGTGCAGCAGTAGACATACATGTGCATGTGTCTTTATATTAGAATGATTTATATTCCTTTGGGTAGTTGCCCAGTAATAGGATTGCTGGGTCAAATGGTATTTCTGGTTCTAGATCCCCGAGGAATCGCCACACTGTCTTCCACAGTGGTTGAACTAATTTACATTCGCACCAACAGTGTAAAAGCATTCCTATTTCTCCACAGCCTTGCCAGCATCTATTGTTTCTTGATTTTTTAATAATCACCATTCTGACTGGTGTGAGATGGTATCACATTGTGGTTTTGATTTGCATTTCTCTAATGACAGTGATGTTGAGCTTTTTTTCATGTTTCCTGGCCACATAAATATTGTCTTTTGAGAAGTGCCTGTTTATATCCTTTGCCCACTTTTTGATAGGGTTATTTTTTTCTCGAAATTTAAGTTCCTTGTAAATTCTGGATATTAGACATTTCTCACATGGATAGATTGCAGAGATTTTCTCCCATTCTGTAGGTTGCCTGTTCACTCTGATGATAGTTTCTTTTGCTGTACTAAAGCTCTTTAGCTTAATTAGATTCTATTTGTCAATTTTAGGTTTTGTTGCAATTGCTTTTGGTATTTTAGTCATGAAATCTTTGCCCATGCCTATGTCCTGAATGCTGTTGCCTAGGTTTTCTTCTAGAGTTTTTATGGTTTTGAGTTTTACATTTAACTCTTTAATACATCTTGAGTTAATTTTTGTATAAGGTGTAAGGAACGGGTCCAATTCCAGTTTTCTGCATATGGCTAGCCAGTTTTCCCAACACCATTTATTAACTACAGAATCCTTTCTCCATTGCTTGTTTTTGTCAGGTTTGTCAAAGATCAGATGGTTGTAGATTTGTGGTGTTATTCCTGAGTTCTCCGTTCTGTTCTATTGGTCTATATGTCTGTTTTGGTACCAGTACCAGGCTGTTTTGGTTATTGTACACTTGTAGTATAGTTTGAAGTCAGGTAGTGTGATACCTCCAGCTTTGTTCTTTTTGCTTAGGATTGTCTTGGCTATATGGGCTCTTTTGGTTCCATATGAAACTTAAAGTAGTCTTTTCTAATTCTGTGAAGAATGTCAATGGTAGTTTGATGGGAATAGCATTGAATCTATAAATTACTTTGGGCAGTATGGCCATTTTCATGATATTGTTTCTTCCTATCCATGAGGATAGAATGCTATTTCGTTTGTTCGTGTCCTCTCTTACTTCTTTGAGCAGTGGTTTGTAGTTCTCCTTGAAGAGATTCTTCACGTTCCTCGTTAGCTGTATTCCTAGGTATTTTTTTTTTTTTTTTTTGAGACAGAGTCTCGCTCTGTCACCCAGGCTGGAGTGCAGTGGCATGATCTCAGCTCACTGCAACCTCTGCCTCCTGGGTTCAAGTGATTCTTCTACCTCAGCCTCCCAAGTAGCTGGGACTGCAGGCATGCACCACCACGCCCGACTAATTTTTTGTATTTTTAGTAGAGACGGGGTTTCATCTGTTAGCCAGGATGGTCTCAAACTCCTGACCTCGTGATCTGCCTGCCTTGGCCTCCCAAAGTGCTGGGATTACAGGTGTGAGCCACTGTACCCGGACCATTCCTATGTATTTTGTTCTCTTTGTAGTAATTGTGAATGGGAGTTCATTCATGATTTGGCTCTCTGCTTGTATATTGTTGTCGTATAGGAATGCTTGTGATTTTTGCACATTGATTTTGTATCCTGAGAGTTTGCTGAAGTTGCTTACCAGCTTGAGGAGTTTTTGGGCTGAGATGATGGGGTTTTCTAAATATAGAATCATGTCATCTGCAAACAGAGACCATTTGACTTCCTTTCTTCCTATTTGAATACCCCCTTTTTCATTCTCTTGCCTGATTGCCCTGGCCAGAACTTCTAATACTATGTTGAATGGGAGTGGTGAGAGAGGACATCTTTGTCTTGTGCCAGTTTTCAAAGGGAATGCTTCCAGCTTTTGCCCGTTCAGTATAATGTTGGCTATGGGTTTGTCATAAATAGCTCTTATTATTTTGAGATATGTTCCATCAATACCTAATTTATTGAGAGTTTTTAACATGAACGGATGTTGAATTTTATTGAAGGCCTTTTCTGCATCTAACGAGATAATCATGCTGTTTTTGTGTTTAGTTCTATTTACATGATGAATTAAGTTTATTGGTTTGTGTATGTTGAACCAGCCCTGTATCCCAGGGATAAAGGTGACTTGATCATGGTGGATAAGCTTTTTGATATACTGCTGGCTTTGGTTTACCAGTATTTTATTGAGTACTTTTCACATCAATCTTTATCAGGGATATTAGCCTGAAGTTTTCTGTCTTTGTTGTGTTTCTGCCAGATTTTGGTAACGAGATGATGCTGGCCTCATAAATTGAGTTAGGGAGGAGTCCCACTTTTTCTGTTGTTTGGAATAGTTTCAGGAGAAATGGTACCAGCTTCTCTTTGTATTTCTGATAGAATTTGGCTGTGAATCTATCTAGTCCTCGTCTTTTTTTGGTTGGTAGTCTATTAATTAGTGCCTCAATTTCAGAGCTTGATATTGGTCTACTCAGGGATTCGACTTCTTCCTGGTTTAGTCTTGGGAGAGTGTATGTGTCCTAGAATTTATTTATTTCTTCTAGAACTTCTAGGTTCCTCGCGTTGAGGTGTTTGTAGTATTTTGTGATGATAGTTTGTATTTCTGTGGGGTCAATGGTGATATCCCGTTTATCATTTTTTTCTTGTGCCTATTTAATTCTTCTCTTTTTTCTTCATTAATCTAGCTAGCAGTCTATCTATTTTGTTATTTTTTTTTTTTAACCAGCTCCTGGATTCATTGATTTTTTTTGAAGGTTTTTTTTCATGTATCTGTCTCCTTCATTTCTGCTCTGATCTTAGTTATTTCTTGTCTTCTGCTAGATTTTTTGTTTGCTCTTGCTTCCCTAGTTCTTTTTATTGTGATGTTAGGGTATCAATTTGAGATCTTTCTAGCTTTCTGATGTGGGCATTTAGTGCTAAAATTTCTGTCTTAACACTTCTTTAGCTGTGTCCCAGAGATTCTGGTACATTGTCTCTTTATTCTCATTGGTTTCAAAGAACTTCTTGATTTCTGCCTTAATTTTATTATTTACCCAAGAGTCATTTAGGAGCAGGTTGTTCAGTTTCCATGTAGTTGTGTGGTTTTGTGTGAGTTTCTTAACCCTGAGTTCTAATTTGATTGCACTGTGGTCTGAGACACTGAAAAACAAATCTTTGAAATAAAACTTCAGTAGATGGATTTAAGGAGAGTCACTATGGAGACCTGTGACTATGGGGTGTCACTATGGGTTGGAAAAATTAGGAGGAAGAAATATCTAAAAACTAAGAACAAGTACATACAGAGAAGTAAATTATGATGAAGATATTTGACTCAAGATTCTTTTCCATACCCTTTCTATGAAATTGCTGGAGCTCGTGCATCATCAACATAATGGCATAAACCAAGGAAGAAGAAAACAAAATTGAGGAAATGGGATCCAACACAAAAGAGAGGCAACAGGATTAATTGAGTGTTGGTGAAAAACCACAGCCTGTAAATAATGCAGTTCAAACTGAAATAGACCAGGAGGCTCAAGGAGAGACTTCTTCAAGAAGATAAAATTGATAGAATGCCTAAGGAGTTTGAGTGCATTGAGAATAGATTCATATCAGTTCTGGAGAACTGGGTGGATAAATTAATGTTCAGTATATAGAAAAGTTAAAAATGAAAAAAATTCTCAATTCTAGGGAAAATAATCATAGAAAACTACATGTTTTAGTTACCAATAGTGTTTACGTAGTCAATATAAACAATGGGTATTGATATAAACAATTTATATTGATCTGTTATAACAAGGTAAAATGCTGTTGGGGAAACAAGATAACCTGTGTGTGTGTGTGTGTGTGTGTGTGTGTGTGTGTGTGTGTTTGTTGAAATTAGTGCTTTTGTATGGAAAAGATCTAAATTATTAGCTTCTGCAATAAACAATATAGATAATAATGCCTATAACTGAAGTTAGCAACAGTATATGACTATAAGAATGTTATTTAGGAATTTGTGGCAAATACCAAAAACTAGCAAAAAGAGTTGAAAGCAATTCAGGGAGTGAGGAATTTGAAGTATGGGGGGATCTAATTTTTTCATATCAAACCTTGTAGAAGTTTTAAATGATACACATGTGTAACTATGCTAAAAATAGCCCCCTAAATTATAAATAAAAGGAAATCATGGGAGAAGACAGACTTGATAGATCCAAGAGGTGTAATATTAGGAGTTCTAGGAGGTTAAAAAAAATAAAATGTGAGAGAAAATAGTGTGATTATATTAGAAGAAACCTACATCTGCAACTTGAAGAGTGCCCCAGTCTCTCTAATCCAAGCTTTATTTAGGATGGATGAGAAAAAAAAGATAATAGGCAGATTCCTATAAAACTTTCAAACTCCAAAGATAATGATAAAATCTTACAGGATTCCAGATAGAAAAAACATTACTTGCAAAGGACAGATAATCAGACATACATTACATTTGCTGTGTGCACTTCTAGAGACTGGAAGGTGGTGGGGTAATTGTAGTTGACCAGAAGATTACACCCATGAAGCTTAGGCTAGGCTAAGCTAAGCTATCAGTTACTTCATAGGGAGAAAGATGTTTGCAAATGTGTGAGAATTCAGAGATCAGAGAAGTCTTGAGAAAATACACCAGTCAACAAAAGGGCTTAGACAGTGACTCTAGGATATGAGAAGATAATGAAGGGAAATAGTGGTAAGCAATGATCTTGGCAGTATACACAATTTTCTTTTCTTTTTTTTTCATTATACTTTAAGTTCTAGGGTACATGTGCACAATGTGCAGGTTTGTTACTTATGTATACATGCACCATGTTGGTGTGCTGCACCCATTAACTCATCATTTACATTAGGTATATCTCCTAATGCTTTCCCTCCCCCCTCCCCCCACCCCACAACAGGCCCCGATGTGTGATGTTCCCCTTCCTGTGTCCAAGTGTTCTCATTGTTCAACTCCCACCTATGAGTCAGAACATGTGGGGGTTTTTTTATTATTATACTTTAAGTTTTAGGGTACATGTGCACAACGTGCAGGTTAGTTACATATGTATACATGTGCCATATTGGTGTGCTGCACCCAATAACTCGTCATTTAACATTAGGTATATGTCCTAATGCTATCCCTCCCCTCTCCCCGCACCCTACAACAGTCCCCGGCGTGTAATGTTCCCCTTCCTGTGTCCATGTGTTCTCATTGTTCATTTCCCACCTATGAGTGAGAACATGCGGTGTTCGGTTTTTGGTCCTTGCGATAGTTTGCCGAGAATGATGGTTTCCAGCTTCATCCATGTCCCTACAGAGGACATGAACTCATCATTTTTTATGGCTGCCTAGTATTCCATGGTGTATATGTGCCACATTTTCTTAATCCAATCTATCATTGTTGGACATTGGGGTTGGTTCCAAGTCTTTGCTATTGTGAATAGTGCCACAATAAACATATGTGTGCATGTGTTTTTATAGCAGCATGATTTATAATCCTTTGGGTATATACTCAGTAATGGGATGGCTGGGTCAAATGGTATTTCTAGTTCTAGATCCCTGAGGAATCGCCACACTGTCTTCCACAATGGTTGAACCAGTTTACAGTCCCACCAACAGTGTAAAAGTGTTCCTATTTCTCCTCGTCCTCTCCAGCACCTGTTGTTTCCTGACTTTTTAATGATCACCATTCTAACTGGTGTGAGATGGTATCTCATTGTGGTTTTGATTTGCATTTCTCTGATGGCCAGTGATGATGAGCATTTTTTCATGTGTCTTTTGGCTGCATAAATGTCTTCTTTTGAGAAGTGTCTTTTCATATCCTTCACTCACTTTTTGATGGGGCTGTTTGTTTTTTTCTTGTAAATTTGTTTGAGTTCATTGTAGATTCTGGATATTAGCCCTTTGTCAGATGAGTAGTTTGAAAAATTTTTCTCCCATTCTGTAGGTTGCCTGTTCACTCTAATGGTAGTTTCTTTTGCTGTGCAGACGCTCTTTAGTTTAACTAGATCCCATTTGTCAATTTTGGCTTTCGTTGCCATTGGTTTTGGTGTTTTAGACATGAAGTCCTTGCCCATGCCTATGTCCTGAATGGTATCGACTAGGTTTTCTTCCAGGGTTTTTATGGTTTTAGGTCTAACATTTAAGTCTTTAATCCATCTTAAGTTAATTTTTGTATAAGGTGTAAGGAAGGGATCCAGTTTCAGCTTTCGACATATGGCTAGTCAGTTTTCCCAGCACCATTTATTAAATAGGGGATCGTTTCCCCATTTCTTGTTTTTGTCAGGTTTGTCAAAGATCAGATGGTTGTAGATGTGTGGTATTATTTCTGAGGCCTCTGTTCTGTTCCATTGGTCTATATCTCTGTTTTGGTACCAGTATCATGTTTTGAAAAGATGAACAGAATTGATAGACCGCTAGCAAGAGTAATAAAGAAGAAAAGAGAGAAGAATCAAATAGACTCAATAAAAAATGATAAAGGGGATATCACCACTGATCCCACAGAAATATAAACTACCATCAGAGAATACTGTAAACACCTGTACTCAAATAAACTAGAAAATCTAGAAGAAATGGATAAATTCCTGGACACATACACCCTCCCAAGACTAAACCATGAAGAAGTTGAATCTCTGAATAGAACAATAACAGGGTCTGAAATTGAGGCACTAATTAATAGCTTACCAACCAAAAAAGTCCAGGACCAAACGGATTCATAGTCGAATTCTACCAGAGGTACAAGGAGGAGCTGGTACCATTCCTTCTGAAACTATTCCAATCCACAGAAAAAGAGGGAATCCTCCCTAACTCATTTTATGAGGCCAGGATCATCCTGATACCAAAGCCTGGCAGAGACATAACAAAAAAGGAGAACTTTAGACCAATATCCCTGATGAACATCGATGCAAAAATCTTCAATAAAATACTGGCAAACTGAATCCGGCAGGACATCAAAAACCTTATCCACCATGATCAAGTAGGCTTCATCCCTGGGATGGAAGGCTGGTTCAACATACACAAATCAATAAACATAATCCAGCATATAAACAGAACCAACGACAAAAACCACATGATTATCTCAATAGATGCAGAAAAGGCCTTTGACAAAATTCAACAGCGCTTCATGCTAAAAACTCTCAATAAATTAGGTATTGATGGGACGTATCTCAAAATAATAAGAGCTATCTGTGACAAACCCACACCCAATATCATACTGAATGGGCAAAAACTGGAAGCATTCCCTTTGAAAACTGGCACAAGACAGGGATGCCCTCTCTCACCACTCCTATTCAACATAGTGTTGGAAGTTCTGGCCAGTGCAATCAGGCAGGAGAAAGAAATAAAGGGTATTCAATTAGGAAAAGAGGAAGTCAAATTGTCCCTGTTTGCAGATGACATGATTGTATATCTAGAAAACCCCATCATCTCAGCCCAAAATTCTCCTTAAGCTGATAAGCAACTTCAGCAAAGTCTCAGGATACAAAATCAATGTGCAAAAATCACAAGCATTCTTATACACCAATCACAGACAAACAAGAGAGCCAAATCATGAGTGAACTCCCATTCACAATTGCTTCAAAGAGAATAAAATACCTGAGAATCCAACTTGCAAGGGATGTGAGGGACCTCTTCAAGGAGAACTACAAACCACTGCTCAATGAAATAAAAGAGGACACAAACAAATGGAAGAACATTCCATGCTCATGGGTAGGAAGAATCAATATCATGAAAATGGCTGTACTGCCCAAGGTAATTTATAGATTCAGTGCCATCCCCATTAGGCTACCAATGACTTTCTTGACAGAACTGGAACAAACTACTTTAAAGTTCATATGGAACCAAAAAAGAGCCCACATTGCCAAGTCAATCCTAAGCCAAAAGAACAAAGCTGGAGGCATCACGCTACCTGACTTCACACTATACTACAAAGCTACAGTAACCACAATTTTCAGTCTCAGTGGCTAATGACCAACTGTTGGCACATGTTTTCTGTAAGTCTTAAAGAAGTTTCCTTTTTTTCTCCTCTGGCTTTCAATTTGAAAACTTTCAAACACATATAAAATTTGAAAGACAGTTACCTAGTTTCACCAATTTCTCTTGTGGAATTTCTCTTCTAATTCAGGTATATTCTTTGGAGATGGCTCATTCCAGAGCAGGAGGTATAGAAAGTAAGCCTGCATTTTTTTTACATGCCAGAAATTAAGGAAATGCTGAAAGACAAATGGACACATGTCAAAAGGGCAGAGAGCACATGCAGGAGATTGTTTGGAGAGTACTTTTCATAAGATCACCTGTAAGGGAGTAAGCAAAGCAGCACTGGCAGAGGAAGTTGAGTTGTGATGCATTCATCTTGTGCACATGAAGAGTTCTGGACCTAGGATGACCCTTCAGAGTGTTCTGAATTGGGTCAATGGAGCTGGGCCCTTATACCCCACATGGACCAGTCATTTGAAGTGGCCTCCCCTTGAGAGGGGACATACCCTTGGGTGAGGAAGCTCCTTTCATAGAAGGCAATTCCTGGGTAGATGCCAGTTGTGAGCTCCCACATGCAGCAATTCTTGCAGCTGGGGAAGAGTGCATTGGTACTGAAGTAAGTTCTGGACAGTACACCTGAGCAATCCCTACCATCGTTCGCTTGCTTCATAGAATATATTCACCCCATCTGGGAACAGCAGCTCTAGTATTCTGGTTGGTCTCTTTTTCTGGCAATACAGAGGAGAGTAAGTAGGATTTATTCCAGTCTCTTTCATTACACCTTGTCTTCAGGCCCCAACTAATACTGTCTCCTTCTGCTACTGATTCTAGATTTCCCCTTACCCTTGACTAACACCTCTACTGATCTAAGCCACTTGCTTTGTGGGTCCCTGAGGCCCTTGTCACCACGCTTTCCTGAGGCTGTGACTGTAGAATTTGTTCATTTACTATCAAAATTGGGCAAAGGAGTGTGAAGAGATACCCTTCATTTATACCCTTCATATGGCAAACGTAATGTGTTCGTTACCTGGGTGATAAAAATATGCTTCCCTGTACTCACCATGTGGCAGAAAGTCCACTTTTTCCTGATGATCAAGGTCTATTAGCCCTACATAGATGGTGAGTCCTTTTCTTGCCCTCTGGTCTCTTGGCCCAAAATGTATGAAATGACCAGGTGGCAGGTTGCAGCTTAAAGTTTAACAGGCTGTGTCCACTGGTGGGACCAGGACCTCTAGATTAATAGAACCTAGTATTGCAGGGATGAGAAATAAAAATAAAAATTGCTGAGTGGGTCATTGGGAATGACAGCAAGTGGGGCCATTCCTGCTGCTCCCCTTAATTTCCTGTCTGCATTTTACCTATTGCAGATGCAGTCACTATATAATGGTTTTTGATTTCAGGTATAACCTCATTCTGGAGCAGGGCACCCTATCGTCAAATGGTATCATCTTTAAGGGGTTGTCTTAAAGCCATGCCCTTTAGAATGACCTTTCATTGCTTGTCATGCTGGAAGCTTCTGAATGTTGCATTTTGTGATAGAAACAGTGGGTATCATGGTCATGTGCTCACATCTCCTTTGCGGTAAAGAAAAGGATCACTCATCAACATCCACCAGAGAACATCCATGAAGGCACTAAATAAGTAAGTATACAGAATACTAACCAACTGAAATTAATCCAGCTTCTGTCATTGGCCCCCTTAGTGCTGGCATAATGGACAAAGCAGCCATGGTGACAGGGATGTAGGCTATGCCTGGGCCCAAAAGTATGAGTTCTGTCTCACCAAAGCTGAACTAGCTATTGCTGTGCTCACACCATGGTCATATGCTCACATCTCCTTTGCTGTGAAGAGAGTCCCTTGGTCCAAGACAATGTTATGTGGAATATGGTTAAAGTGAACCAGAAACATAAGCTCTCAGGTAGTGGTTCTGGCTAAGGGTCTGCAGGCAGAAAGGTCAAATCCATGTTGTAATATATGTTGATTCTTGTCAAAGTGATTTATTTCCACTTTCAGAGTGGAGAGAGTCCAGTGTAATCCATTTACCAACAACTGTCTGGTTGATTTCTTTGAGGGAATGTGCTATATTGCGGGCTCAGCTTTGTGTCTGTTACTGGTAGGTTGGATAATCTGTAGTAGCATAGCAGTAGCTAGTTCAGCCTTGGTGAGAGAGAGCCCATACTGTTGGGCCCATGCATAGCCTCCATCCCTGTTACCATGGTGCTTTGTCCTAAATTATACTAGCACTAAGACCGCCAATGACAGAAGCTGGATAATTTCAGTTGGTTAGTATTCTGTATACTTACTTGTTTAGTGCCTTCTTCATGGAGAATGTTCTCTGGTGGGTGTTAATGAGTCACCCAAAGATCCTCACACTTTGAGTTTACCCCCCAGGTCCATTCTCATGCCCCTTTTCCAGGAAAACCTGTTGAAAGTCTTGGCAATCTTTTACATGAGAGTTGAGGCCCTGAGCTAGCAGAGCGGCAGTGAGAATATAAATAAACAATGATATATGAGTGGAATTTTAAGTTAAGCTTGTGACATTTTGGAGACCTTAAAATTCCTAATCTGATTGATTAGGAAGATCAGAAGTTTATTTATTTATTTATTTATTTATTGATTGAAGATGGAGTCTCGCTTTGTTGCCTAGGCTGGAGTGCATGGCACAATCTCAGCTTACTGCAGCCTCCGTCTTCTGAGTTCAAGTGATTCTCCTGCCTCAGCCTAATGAGTAGCTGGAATTATAGGTGCTCACCACCATGCCTGGCTAATTTTTTTGTGTTTTTAGTGGAGATGGGGTTTCACATTTTGGCCGGGCTGGTCTTGAACTCCTGACCTCAAGTCATCCGCCCACTTCAGCCTCCCAAGGTGCTGGGATTACAAGCATGAGCCACAGCGCCTGGCCAATTTATTTATTTTTAATTTCTCATTTATTTTTAATTTGGATAGGAGAACCTTATTTCTCACAAAGGGTTGCAGCCTACAGGGTGGCCATTCAGACAGGCTAGGAAGCATAGCCTCTGGCCAGAAGCCATAAACAGATACTTCAAGGGAGGGGCAAAGAGCAGGAATTTATGCTGAGCAGGATGGCCAAATATACATATTTAATAAGTTATAGGAGGAGTCATGAGTATTTATGAAAGGAGAAACATGTGCATGCACAATTGAGCTTCATACTCCTTCACGGGTCCCATATACAAAAAATGGCAGTGTTAGCATGATCTGAGAGTGGAATTGTTGGTCCTCTGATGCCAAAAGGTGAAGCAGAGGACATTAAAACCCTTATGTACATTCTTCGTACATTGGCCAGAACCACTCCATGGTCATTGGTCTCTTATCGGGTGAAAAGGAGGGGAAGCATCAGGCTGTTGGTTGATATCCGTGGTGTAGTTTTTTGAAAGAGTTGGTTTCTGCTAAGCCCTTAGGGAAGAAAGGCTAATTATGGTTAGCAAGGTAGGGAGTATAACGAGATGTGTCTGACCTCTCCATCCCATCAAGACTGAGAACTCAGTTTTCAAGGTTACTCTGGGGTTCCTTTCACCAAGAAACAGTCTGTTTAATCAATTGAAGGGGCTTAGAATTTTATTTTTAGTTTATATTCTCTCCCTTTTGGCCAAGACCTGCCAGACTTCTTTTGTCCCATATCATTGCTGGGGTGATGTGGCTACCTGCTCCAGGTCCATGGGACCCTTGTGGCAGAGGGACTTAGAGCCAAAAGACTTACAGCCAACTAAACATTTTGTGCCAGATGAGAATGGAGGTGGGCAGGTAACTATCAACACTTAAAACCTTTTAAGCAATGTAAGAGCCAAAAATCAAAGCCAAAAAGTAAGGTTATAAAAGTGACTTATCAGTTCTATGCATTGAGCTACTACAATCTTGGTGTTAGTTACAAACTTGTAGCCGTTAGCTATATAAAACATAAGCATTTTGCTAAAACC